>NC_143550.1:131139375-131760000 GCF_054136105.1 Typopeltis vanoorti
ACAAAGTCCTTTGGTCGGAAAGATCCGAGTTCGGTTCCCATCTGTGACACGAGAAACCTTTATCTGGTCTCTTTCAACTAAAGGCGAGTTAGCTGATCTCATACAGAGGTAAAGGGATTTTTCACTCAGAACCTTAGGTTTCTCATCCCTTAGAATGGACAAACTGGCCCCATGAACACACAGATTTACAGTCATAAAATATATATATATATATATATATACATACCTAATCCCTCATTAGCAGGGCTCAACCTACTACCCCACAAAGGGACAGGAGAGAACCCCATACGAATAAATAAACCACTCATAATTCCTTGGAATAAACCATGATAAGAGAGTTTTCAAGAATTTCTCAATAGTTTTGCTGCCATAACAAAACAGTTCACAGCATGTCAAATCTAATTAGAGAATGCATCTGCAGGGTAGTGGCATATCAAAAAAAAGAAAAGTATGATATGACTATATTGTAGTTATAACTACAATGGTAGCTCACAATGTAATAGTGTTAATGAAATAAACATGGATGTTGTGTTTTTAATGTTATATTGTATTGAATAAGTGGATGGAATATTGAGTATGTGTGGGAGTTGTGCTCGAAAATAAACAATATTGACCATTGCTTCATATCCTACCCTAGATTGATAACTATTGCTTAAGGCAGAGGTTTTCAACCTTTCAGACAGTGCAGGTCACATTAAAACTTTCAATGAAGCCTGCGGGCCACTAAGCTATACCGTGGTATTTAGAATTGTAAGATGCTTTCCAGATTCACATGGAACACTGTGCATTTGATACTTTACATGAAAACCTATAAAAATAAACAAACTCAGCTTCAAGAGCGTAGGTAGGAGTCGGGTTCATGATAAGTAAATACAATTAATACTTGAAAAAAGATAATTTAATGAAGAAAACATTCATTTTTTACAATGTCAATGGGAAACTTGGCAATGTTTTTCCTTCATCAGCTTGTCGATGTTGGTATCAATGTTGGAAGTCGCTATGCGCAGAGTATTCTCAAGATGTTGGTCCATAATCTGAGTTTTTGTCTTGGACTTCACATGCTTTATTCTGGAGAAGAACTGCTCACATAAGTATGTGCTTCCTAAAAAAGTGCACATCTCCAAAGCATGCCGGCGAAGATTAGGGAATGAGTCCTCAGAAACGTAGACTTTGTAAGCAAGGGCACCTTGAATATTTTTTCTCTCAAAGAAGAGTTCTTTTGGAGTTCAAGCAGCTCCATTTGTACTGAGCCTGGCATTTTGGCAGCATTAACACTGAATGGCATTGAAAATAAATCTAAAGGAGACTGTTGGTTATGAAAATCACTAAATCTCTCTTCGAACTCACTTCGCAACTGGCTAATTTTGTAGCGTATTGATCAAGAGACGAACAATTGGACTCAGTGAGAAGCTGAAAATGAGTTAAGTCTTTTCTTTGTGAGTTGTGCCTTCCAAAGTTTAAGCTTGGCCACAAAAGCTTTGATGTGATCAAACAGAGTGTGCAACAGCTGATCTTTGGATTGTAGCCGCATAATTAGGTCATTCATATGCAACGAGATGTTGGTCACAAAGACAAAGTCTGTCATCCACTTCAGATTGTTAAATTCCACAATCGGATTCTCCCCTTGGTTTGCATGAACGGCTGTATTCTACTCCTTAAGCCAAACACTCTTTTAAGAACCTTCCCTCTGCTCAACCGATGCGCATCACTATAATAAACCACATCGCCGTGATCTGCTTCACATTCTTCGGTCAAAAAACTCTTGGAATTGATGATTCAATCCTCCTGCTCTAATAATGTTAACGACAGTCACAATAACTTTCATGACATTCTCAAATCCATTAGTTTTCGCACACAAATTCTCCTGGTAGATTAAACAGTGATAATGGACGAAATCTTTTCCTTCTAGTTCTGGTTCTTTCCATAGCAGCGCAACAAACCCTTCGTTCTTTCCCACCATAGCAGGGGCACCATCAGTTACCACACCTCCGAGGTTGGTTAAGCTGAGGTCAAAACGCTGGCACGTTTTCTTAGTGACTTCAAGAATATCAGTGCTTTTCGTCATTCCCTTCATAGGTATGAGCACTAGCAGTTCTTCTGTCACATTGAATTGTTGATCAATGCCGCGGACAAAGATAGCCAGTTGTGCTGTATCCTTCACATCTCTGCTCTCATCTAAAGCAAGTGAATATGACGTAAATTTGGATGACCGTTTTTTTTTTAAAGTTCCTTCAATACAAAGATAAGTATTGACTTCTTCTATATCTTCTGATTATAATTAAAGCAGACAGTGATTGTGTGTGTGTGTTTTGTGGGGAAATAATGTGCTGTTGTTATTTATTTATTTTTTATGCTGCAAACACATTAAAGGTCATGCTATGCCAGGACATAGGTCACAGCAGTACATATAGTAATTGGTTAGTAGGACAATCACAAACATCCATGCCCTTGGTGGGATTTGAACCCACAGCCTCTTGCTGAAGAGCAGATTTGCTAACCACTCAGCCAACCAGGCCAGCTATTTAGTCCATTCTGTGAATGGTGCACATGCTGCAAGTGTCTTATGATGCTGAACCATCAGACATTACATGCCTTAAGGCAGGGGTCTTCAACGAATGGCTCACGGGCCACCTGTGGCCAGCAGAGCTCTTTGCCATGGCCCGCCAGCCATTTTGAAAAAATAACTACTTAACATTAAAATACGATTAAATAAAAAATAATTTCAATGAAGCCCATGGGTCACTACGCTATACTGTGGAATTTATAGAATTGTAAGATGCTTTTCAGATTCACAAGGAGCACTGCGCATTTAATACTTTACATAAAATCCTATAAAAATAAATAGACATGCTTCTTCAGCCATCTACCAGAGCCAAGCGGTACTTAAGTACTAGTATTAAAGTCGTAGGTAGATGGCTGAAGCAGTAGTTTGTTCGAGTACACTGTCTAGTGCCTTTCAGATACATCTCAAAGATTCTCGATACTTCGTTACTTTCATATAAATACAAGAGGATCTCATCTACAGTCAGTCGTGAACAGTCTGATATTCATGTATATGCGCAATCAGGTTCGTCGTGTCAGCCATAGCCTATTGTGATTTTATATTGCCAGACTTTTTTCATTAGTGTGAGACATATTCAGTGGATAATAACCATTACACGGCCATTTTGGATCATTATTTGGGTTCACTTTCCATCACTATGGCGTCTACGAGTAAAAAGAGTAAATCAAGTGATTCTTGTTAGGTTTTTAAATGAAAAGTGGACCAATTTGTACTTTTTTGTACTGATCGATGATAAGCCAGTGTGTTTAATTTGTTGTGAGTCAGTATTAAAAGAATACAATATAAAATGACACTATGAGACAAAGCATGTGTCCAATTTCGATCACCTTCGTGTGAACAAAGTGAACCATCTCCAAATTTATTTAAAATGCCAGCAGGGTACGTTTAAAAGGTAGAGGGAAGAGAGCAAAGCTTGCGTCAAAGTAAGTTATGCAATAGTTTGCCTTCCATATGACCTCACAAAAAAAATAAATAAATAAATCTAGCAGGATTATGTCAGGTAATCAATGGCCAAGGAATGAGTAACTCCATCCAAACACTAAAGAAAGAACAGACATCATGAGACAAGGGAGAAGGACCTCAATTCTATAATATGGTGGGAGACTTTTAGTCCCCTAATTTAGGTGTTATAAACAGCGGAAGCATGTAATGTGAGGAAGAACAATCACAAACATTGCATTACATTTCCTAACATACCTAGATGTTAAATTCTGTACATCATATGAAACTTAAGCATGCTAACTACAGTCTGTGTGCTATAAGGCTTCAGAGTTGCTTTGTATATATATGTGACATACCAAAACAAAGCAATAATAAGTAGGTATGGACTTACAATCAAAATCTATTTACAAAAATTGCATTTGCATTAAATAAAGATTGTTAGATAACACCGCCTACAAAGAAAAGAAATTATGATGCATTTAATAATTTGTCATGATTAACTGCCTAGCCAGAAGACTGACAGATACTGAACTACCATTAAAGTTTTGAGATTAACATTTTATGTTTTTTTGGGGGTGGAGTAGGAATATCAAATACATACATTACACACATATATATTTAATTTAATCATTTTTTTTTATATATAGTGTCAATAAGCTTTTTCAGAAAAGACTACTACCAGACTGTTTTAACCACAGTAAAAGTAGAATCATAATGGTGCTGCATAAGAAGTACAATAAATGGAAATAAAAATACTGGAAACTCTTATTACAGCAAATCATAATGACCACAGAAACGGTTTCTTACAGTGGAAGGTTTACTACAGTGAATGTCCTTTGGAACAACAGAATGGTACTTGTAGGGTGATAGTCAAGACTTTTCATTAGTTTGTTGTAATAGTGTATGCTATAGTGAGAGAGTCAACTGTACTATACCGAAATCCAGGATAACAAATGAGAATAACAGGCCAACAAAAGATGTGACATTTTTGAAATTTAACAAACTTTGTGCACGTAGAACAAATGCATTGTACTTTAGAGTTGCAACTCTCTCTCTCTCAGGAGATAACAAATTTATTATCATTTTATATATGCAGTCAACTTAAAATCAAATGAGCATAAGAAACAAACATTAAAACATACTTTCATAATTTGATATAAGATATAGAATTAGAAGGTCAAAATTCGACTTTTAGTTATGTTAACATTTGTTTTGTTAAATATTCATAAGTTTCACTTGCTGAAACAATCTGCATGTAAATATACAAGTTATTTTGTGATACGATATGGATTTACAGCAGAAGGATACGAACACAATTCATAAGTTTATAAATGACTAAAAAAATACTAGTAAAAAAACAAGCATTTTCTCTTACCTCCAAGTCCTGTACGTAACAAGTAAAATGGAATGATTAGCATCAGAAAATGTTGAACCCAGTAAACTTCAATCTCTAGTGGCAACTACAATAAAGGTTTTAAATATTTAAATGGATACAAAAGATTTTTAAAAGCAATTAACAAAATATTAAACTAATATAAACTTCATTTTATCGTGAATTAAGTATTGCGGTTGGGTCACTATATTTCTGATCATAGCTGAGTATGATTTTTCCATCTTCTCAAATCCTCCACTAGTTTGTATTACGAGTAGGGTACTTTGAACAATTCTTCAAATAAATCAGCACATGTGGCATGGCTGAATGCACTGATATGGCCTGAACATGATGTTACAGTTCATCCCAAACGTTATTATATTGGATCGAAACTGGGACTGTGTAGGCCAGTCCAGTTTTCCACATCATTTTCCTCAAACCATGCTACAACAACAAGATGAAATATGATATATGATATGGATTTGTTGTAAACTGCCACTAAAACCTTCATTATCAAACTTTATAGTTAGGGTGATGCCTCAGGAAATCATTTTAGCCACACTTCCCCATCCAAATGGCAAGTATGGGTGTAGTGCTCTACAATGCTCTACACACCAACTGCATAATCAGATAAAAAGGTTACATATATCATTCTAAAAAACTAGTTTTTTTTAAAAAAAAAACTTGCAGATAATTAATCACAATTACTTCCAAAGTTTGAATATAATATCAAATCCAAGTGGTTTGAGATTCAGATGGTGCAAGTTATTTATATAATCACAAACAAATTGAAGAAGCAGCTATGGACAGTCCTATCTTTCCTTTAGCAACAGTCGATTTTATGAAAGACATAGCCAGTCAATCACCTTTTAAATACCATTTTCTCAATCTCCTATTTGGCTTGTTTTGTAGTGACATCTTTGCAATCAGGCCACACTCAGAGACTGAATTATTACAATTTCTAAATAAAATAAACTCCATGTACAATCATATCAAGTTCATCAGTAAATGTGAATCAAACAACAGCCTTCCTTTTCTGGATACTTTAATAATCTGCACCTCTGCAGGCAGAATTCAATTTTCTATTAGAAACCTTCCTTTACTGGCAGATATATCCAACCATTCTAACATCGTCCATCACAGAGGATAAGCTCCCTCTGTTCTATGAATCCCTTCAACTGGAAGAACTAAACAAAATAAAATCACTATTGTTGTTAATGGATATGACCAAGGCTCCATTCAAAGGATAATCTCTCAACCAGATGTTAAAATAGCTGAACAAATAAACTATACACTGCCTTCAAATTTCAGAAACTGTCCTAAACTTTGACAGGGATAAATTACTTCCCCTATTCTTGTCTGGTGTATATCAAGTAACTTGTTCTCGTCAATGAACACTCAATTGAGTCGAGTAGATTTAAAGTTGACTATCTATTACTAGAAAGGCATGACACTTTTCAACACTAATCAAATCGCGACTGCTCTCATTGTATGCCTATATCCAAGTTCTGAGAAGTAATCATGATCAATTTTGAAAAAAATATATATAACCTTTATATCTGCTTAATATAATTGCTTTTTGTTTCCTTTAAACATAGGAAAAATCTGTAGAATGGCTAGGTTTCCTAAGCACTGTCAATACAGTTGAAAAGAGATAAACACAATAAGAACAATGCTTAAATTGCAAGCACATGATAATATATGCTATTACCTGCAGGAGGATACGTTCACCTACAGTTATTCGAATTCAAAGGAATAAATTTAAATAATTACAATTTTAAGAAGTAAAGAAACAAGGTGTGTTACTTAGAATGACTTCCAAAATTCGGAAAGTGAGGCAGTCATTTTTGTTAAGGTTTGGATTATGAATAAGGCTGTAAAAAATCACACACAATCCTTTTTGCTTATTATATTTTTTTTCACAGTGTTATGCATACTGAATGAATCATACACAGGAATGGTTTGTTATATGATAAGATAATTTAAAAATATATATCTGTTTGCATTTATTACTGCAATTAATAAATAAATTTATTAATGTACTATTGGAACCTTCACTAAAATTTCTCTTTGAATCTCGGTAATAGTCACGCATGTTAGTTGCACGTTTTTTAGAACACCTGTTGCTAGGTAATGGAAATGCAAGAAAGCTGATTCGCAATCAAGGAAGGAGAGTTGGAAAGGTGGAATAAACTACTGAGTCAAGTTCTAAGATTTCAAAAAAGTTTTTATATGCATCTTTAACCACTATCTAATGAAGAAGTTAATACTGTGAATTGTGAAGTTAATACTGAAGAACAGTATAATGTATCAAGTCTGTGTAAAGAGTGCTTTGTGCTGTAATGAAAAACCAATGATATATGTTCCAGGAGCATAAGATGGAATCTGAAGGAAAGTCCCTTTAATTGGAAGTGCATTTGGAACTGCTTAAATGTAATTTTATTGCCAGTGATTATTCTTCATGCCTACTTCAGCAAAATGAGGGAAGTATGCATTAAGGAAATCTGCTTACTAAAAGACATACGTAAGTATACTAGTCAAGTGAAATCTTCAACTTTCATTGTTTATGAAGAATCTGAAAGGCAAGACAGAATGAATTAGTGAGCAGAAATACAGTAAATAAATTAAAGAGAGATAAACAGGACTGTGATAAAATAAATGCTACAAAGGAAGTTCCCACATGATCATGTGAACCTACAGAACTTTTAGATGAATGCCATGTTGATTTTTTTATGATGTCTAATGTTCATCATCATCAAATTCCTGACATGTATCCTCAAGGGGTGTACAGGATATTATGATAGTACTACATAAAGAACTTACTTCATTATTAACTTCCCATCAACAATTTTCCTCCAAATCAATCTGTTATCTGGCAAGACTCCAACATTATCAGATCTTATATTTCTATCTTTAAGGCACTTTTTACTGTATCAATCCACCTATATCTTGGTCTTCTTCTGGATTTTTTTTCCTTCCAACCCGGTAGAGAACACTTGTTTTGCTAACCTTTACTCTCCCATTCTGTTTAAGTGACCATACCACCTGAAATTAGCTCTGCTAACACATTCCTAAATGCTAACAATGTCCAGTTCTTTCCTAATATCCTCGTTTTTAATATGATATTGCCACTGATGTCATCTGTTCACACTCCTAATCTCTCTCAGGACTCTCATATCTGCAGTGTCTAGTCTTTGGTCAAGTGTTTTATTTCCAACTTTCATTCCCAGCTTTCAGATCCATAGGTTAAAATCAGTTTAAACACTGTCTTACATACAGCTAATCTAGTGTTTTGATTAATTTCTCTCTCATTCCATATAAATTTATTCGGTTGACTTCCTACCATACCGGCTTTGTTGATTCTGTTGTCTATTTCCATATTTAATTCACCAACTTCACTAAAATTGTGCCTAAGTAGCTGAAATGCTTTACTTGTTCTATAGGTTCTCCATTCACAATGCAGTTGATATTTTCAATGTTTCTGCCTATTTTCATTGTCTTTGTCTTGTTATTGCTGATTTTCATACCAAATTTATTACAACAGTTAATCAATTTAGTCAGGGAAATAAATAGAGTAGAAGTGAAATGGATGTGTAATCTAATTAAGCAAGAGATTTGTAAGAAAAAAGATGATGTGGAAGGAATATTGTGTGCATAAGGATGATGTCACTAATGATAATTATAAGCAGGTGTTGTACAGAAAACTAAGTCTGAGTATGAAAAGAAACTAGCTTTGCAAGTTTCTTTTTATACAACCCAAAAGAATTCTATTGTTATGCTGCAAGTAAAAGAAAGAATGAACTGAAAGAATAACTGTACTGAATGCAGATGGTATATGGGTGACTGATGCAGAAGTGATTGTTCAACTTATGAACAGCCATTTTGCTAAAAGCTATCAATCTGGTATAAGCAACACTGAGCTCACTGTTACCTCTTTACAGGATGAAGAAACTCAGGTGTATTGAGGAGGAAGTACTAGAGCTATTGCACAAACTGAATAAGAATTCTGCAATAGGAACTGATGAGATATCAGCACGGATGCTAAAAGAGTGCTCAGCTGAACTGGCTATTCCCTTGACCAGGCTATATAATTTGATTCTCAGAACGGAAGATTGTATGGTAATCCCACTGTATAAGAGTGGTGAAAGGACCAACTATCAACCAATCAGTATCTCAGGAGTGGTGGTGAAGATTTTGAAAAAGT
Organism: Typopeltis vanoorti; assembly: GCF_054136105.1. Taxonomy (NCBI): domain Eukaryota; kingdom Metazoa; phylum Arthropoda; class Arachnida; order Uropygi; family Thelyphonidae; genus Typopeltis; species Typopeltis vanoorti. The sequence goes on from NC_143550.1 coordinate 131,148,457, forward strand.
TGGTAAGGGCTCGAAAATGTATAAGCAGTGGAAGTAGATATGCAGAACCAGGGAACTAGAGTTATTAAGGACGGGGGGGAGTAGATATGCAGACTTTAGGGAGACAGTTGAGTGTATGAATGTGTGTAATATGCCCGAGCGAGTATGGACAACAAATCAGAATGGGGTAGTTAGTACAAGGCATCAAAATAGGGATGGGACAAATGGACGTCTGCAATTCATGTATACTAATGCCAGAAGTATTAGGAACAAGAAGGAAAATTTTTGGCCTTGGTTGGCACTTCCAGGCCACAGGTTATTGGCATTAGTGAAACATGGCTGACAGAAGATGATATAACAAGTGGGATTCAATGTGAGGGGTATAGTGTGTTCAGGAGTGACAGGGAGAATAAAATGGGGGGAGGAGTGTTATTGATGCTGATGATAGCTGATGAGCTGCAACCAAAAAGAAATAGAAGTCGAACTGCAGGATAGAGAAAAGAGCACATTTGAGGCTATTTGATGTGAGATTGAGGCTAGAAGAACAAAATATACAATTGAGTGCTGCTATAGACAAGGTGATGGAATAGATGGTGGAGATAGTATGCATTAAGCAAATAGAAGAAATGAGTGAAAAGAGGGTAATTATGGGAGATTTCAACTATGGTAACATTGATTGGAAGGAGGAGAGGACACATGGGAGGAAGGAATTGGATTTTATGTGGTTATTAAGGGATAACTATCTGCGACAGCATGTAATGGAAAATACTAGGGGTCAGAGAGTGCTTGACCTAGTAATTGCATCTGAGAATTTGGCTGTAACGAATATGACCACGTTGCCACCAATTGGCGAGAGTGATCATAGGGTCTTGACTTGGGAGGTGGCTAAAGTGTGGAATTTACAATCAAGACAGGGTACATGTGGAATTATCAGGCTGGTAAATACGACAAGCTTAGGAGTTTGATTGCTTCAGTGCCATGGCATGTAAAACTGCAAAGGCTGGATGTTGATAGTGCATGGGAGGTGGTTAAGAAATGTTTGCAGAAGGCAATGGCTGACTGTATAACCTAGAGTCCAAATAATAAATCAAGCAGGGGTTAAATGGATGAATAACATCATTAAGCTTGAGCTGCAAAAAAAAGAAACAACTGTGGAGGGAAGATTTTTTTGATATGTTGCAAGTAAAAGAAAAAAATGTATACGGCAGAATGATTTTAAAGAATGCCGATGGTAGGGAAGTAACCGAATCAGTTGATAATAGGTGGAATTACTGAGCAAGCACTTTGCAAGAGTATATCATCCAGGTGTTGACATTGCAGGAAAGAAAGAATCAACAGCTTATACGGGAATTGTGGTTAATGAAGTGGAGGTGAATAGTCTATTACAAAACCTCAATGTCAATACATCTGTGGGATTGGATGGTATACAAGCTCGTACATGCGGAAAAAGAATTGTCAGTGCCCCTGACCATTTTGTTTAATTTGAGTCTCGGGTCCCAAAAGGGTACAAAGAGGGGAAAATAGTTCCACTGCATAAAGGAGGTTTCGAGACTGCTGTTGTAAATTACTGACCTATCAGCATATCAGGAATCATTGTCAAGGTCTTGGAGAAAATAGTCAAGAGGAAAATACAGAATTGGATAGATGAAAATGGGATACTGTATGGGGGACAGCATGGTTTTGTGAAGGGTAGATCATGCCTCAGTAATATGCTCACATTTTATAACACAGTGACGGCTGAACTGGATAAGGGTAATGGGTTTACAGTGATTCTCCTGGACCTTGCTAAGGCCTTGACAGGATACCACATGGAATTCTAATCAGTAAGCTGCAGCATATGGGGATGGATATAGGGTTGGTGAGATTGATAGGAGGGTGGTTGATTTAGAGATATCAGAGAGTCAGGGCCGCACCGTGCACCACACAATGGTGCTTGAAGTGAGGGAGGCATTTCACCATGGGAAATAATAATAAAAAAATAATATATATATATAAATTTTCTTATTCTTGAATTATATCATACTATAAATTACACAATTACAAATTATAGTTAATGCAATCAAAATGAAATTTTAAATCAGATGAATTCTTAATAATCTAATAACATTTATAACTTAATACATCACCAGTTTTATTATAATTTGTTTGAAGTGAAACGTTATCAATTACCACAGATTTTATTTCACAGAGTAAGCATCAGTGAAAATTGTATAAATATTCTTGATTGTTTATTATATTTTTAGTGGAAATTGTTAGTTTAAGACAGACCGGGAGTTCATTCTTATGCTGTGCTTTGCCCAGTACCATCGACAGGGTGTAGCATAGAGGCAGCCTGCCTTACGGCACAGCTTAACAAGGGTACTTGTTCAGCCGTATTATGGCAACAAGATATTTTAGAAAAATACAGCGTTTAGTTTATTATTATTATGATTACGGGCAACTACAGGCAGTCGACAGACTCATCGAGGGAGGCCCTAACATTATGTCAAGAACAATATAGCTCTAACACCCTTGCCAACCACATTCTTGCCCAGCTTCCATGTATGGCTTCCATGTTTACCAAATAAAAAAGGTGCCATTTCACATTGACAGTTAAATATGTGCTTATATTTTATTAATAATAAAATTATCATCATACATACTAAAACTAAACAATTTAGAACCCACTTATTAGATACTTAAAGAAACAACCCATAAAGTATCATATGATGTGAATTTCATAAACTTTTATAGTCTATATATATATATATATATATATATATTAAATTATATTATGCATGAATTCTCCTACTCAAATTGCACGTCACTATCACTTTCACATTGGATTGATAACTCGCTCCCTGCAGTAAACAATATGCCCTCCACAACAGCAACTATACTGCAGAAACACGAAACACAATTAGTTTTATCGTGTCACTGAATAAGGTTCACAGACATCTGCAGACTGTGTAATATATTTCTCAACAAATAGTGCAACAATTAGAGACAACTCTGAATATAAACACTAACTAATGAATCACATCTCCCCTCCAACAAAAACTGAAGTGTAGACTCAAGCAAAACCACATGTTGCCAGTGCAACATGTGGTTTTGCTTAACACTACCCTGTCATCAACGTGTTAAAACTAAGAAATATATAGCAAATGTAATTCAGATATTATGGAAATCGGTTTAAGAGAATTAGCATTTCCATTCAATTGTCAGCTTGCTTTTTGTTTGAGTCGCACAATCTTTTGTTAATACCACACCAATCAGATGCACTTTTTAATAGCTACTGGCCTATAATCACACACATCTTTCACTTCTCATTAGTAATTTGTCAGAGATTGTTCATTACATATCTCAAGTCTCAAATTACTGGTAATTTTTGCTTGATATAATGGGAAAGAAGATGATTCTATTTGGGTAGATAACTTTGATGTTGCCAAGGAAACTGCTCTTGAGGACAGAAGAAGTGATGGAGAATAGAAGCTTCTTGTTAAGTCATACCCATTTTCAGTTTATTTTCTTCTGAAAACTTTAGTTTCCGAAAATAACAGCATATATCTCGCACCACGATTTTTTTAGCTTTAATTTTGGGAAAAAAGTGTGAGTTATATTCAAGTAAATACGGTAATTTTTTTAGCTTTCAAATTCTTAAGTATGGATCATTGGTTAAAGACTGGATTTATAAAACGCATAAAACGCACAAAACAGAGCAATATAGCAGATATAGAAATAAGCAATTTCACTTCTCTCACTGATGAAAATTACTTATATTAAGTAAAAATTTATAGTATCTTTATAAATTTTGTTCTGAATTAAAATCTGAATTAAAAATAAATCATTTTTTTTATTTAAATGTACATCTAAATTCAAATAAAACAGAGATTTATTTGAATTTAACAAACAATGAAATATATTTTTATTTATTTATTATTATTTTGATAAGGTACTTGGTAATAATGAAAATTAAAGAAGGGGTATATGGATATCTGAAGTTTCAGAAACACTGATCTATCCAAATATTTAGTCTGAACCATAGCTGTATATTATGCTGTTCGTTTTCTTAAATTCCGCTTTGAATTTGGATAGACAAAATAGCATGATATTCACTTCTTACATTTTTTTGTGTATTGTGTGTTTAAGTGACTTTGAACAATTTTGGACTTTGATTTTAATTGTGTACTTATTTTTGGATTTTTGATAAACAAATAAAATTTTAAAGATAATAGTTTATAAATTATAAACATATTAATCACCTGAGGGACCATAGCTAAAAATCCCGTATATATATATGTGGGTAGACTATCGGTGAGTCAGGCTGATGTGGCTCGACTTAAAATAACAATTTTGCAATTGGCCCTTTCTTGATACTTTTTTGGTGTATTTTTGCATCATTTCATTTTGTGCATTGCAGTGTTACTGTGCAGTTGCCTTTTGTTTTATAAAATATATTTATTGTTGTTTAGTAATTTTTTTGTGAATTTGGATTATTATATACGTAAAGTAAGTACGTCTATTATATTTTTGCTAAGTTTGAAAATCAGTTAAATTGTTTCATTTCAGTTAATTATCTTATTTTGAAAACAAAAGATTTTTCTTATGTTGGGTAGAATTCTAGATAATAAATAATTTTCAATAAGAGATTTATTTATATATTTGTTCTTGTTCTGGTTGGAAGACATTAGGGTTGGGGTCCTTTTACTAATTTCTTTAATAAATAATTTTAATATTCTAGAAATTTCTTAATTATTAAATAATTACCAGAATGTAAAAAATATTAAATAAATATCACTGAGAAATCAATCAGTGCCTAATATCTCTACATGTTAATTTTGAAAAAAATACCTAAAATGTAAGCATATTTATTAATGGTCAAAGCAGTATAACTGAGAGGAGACCTCCACATAGCTTTTAAAGGAATGAAGAGAACCAACCAGGGCTTCTGACCTAATATCCAATCCTCACCTTCTCATGGTGCACCCTGTTGGTTATTTACCTGGATACTGAACTAACGAGGATGGACTGGCAATTTGGGATTTAGCCGACCAGATTGTATTCTTATTGGCTTAAACCAATATACAAAATGATGGTACAACATGACAAAATTTCATGCTGGCTGGGGGTCATCTGGTTAAACAAAGCACCCGTTGTTTTCACCAGGGAACAAAGGCGAACAGCGAAAAGTCAACTACTGGAACAAATCTGAAAGCACACCCCAACTCAACATCACCAAATGTTAAAAATTGGTACTATCAACATAAGAAGCCTGAATGGCAAAGAAATGGAGCTAGCTGAGGAATTAGATAAGTACCAGATCGACATAATAGGGGTGACTGAAACAAAAAAGACTAAAACTGTGAGATCTTTCTGAGTAATAAATACAAAATGTTATATTCAAGAAATGACAATCAAGGTAAAGGAGTAGCAGCCATAGTATTCAACACAAAATACAAGGCTAATCTTCTTGAATGGCAGGCAGTCTCAAGTAGAGTGATGTGGGCTAATATCAGAATGGGGAATTGGACAATGAGACTTATTTGTGCCTATGGTTCCACAGACGGTTCTACTAAGGTAGAGGTGGAGGAATTTTTTGATGCTCTAAAAAAAGCAACTGACACAATGAAAAAGAAAAAGTTGGTCCTTGTTGGGGATCTAAATAGCAGAGTAGAAAATGATTGTCAGACATACAAAAATATTTTGGGAAAATTTGGAGAAAAGAGCAAAGCTAATAATAATGACAAATACCTGTTAAATTTCTACTCAGGATATGGACTGGTTATTACTAACACCATGTTCCAACATAAAAATGTGTACAAATTCACATGGGAAGAAGAAGCAAGGAAAAAGAAATGTCTCATTGACTATGTTACTGTTGATAGTGATGTTTTCCCTCTGGTGCAGGACACCAGAGTATACAGAGGATTTGAAATTGGAGGAAAATTGTAGATAGGAAGTTAGTAATGATGTAAATTTTTCATATAGTACTATCGTATCCTGTACAACCCTTGAGGGTACATGTCAGGAATTTGATGATGATGATGATGAACATCTAAAAAATCAAATTCTGTAGTAAAAAAAAATAGTCAGTTTTGGGCCATTCACCTTAAAAATAATAGTCGGTTAAGGGGTTAAAAAATAAGTTTAAGGGAAAATTTCAGAAATTATTTATTTTTGTGGACAACTTTTAATGCTCCTTATTTTAAAGTCTAACGAAGTGTGTAAACCCCTAGATGTCGGAAAAAAAGCCAAAGAAGTTATCTGGTGCACAAAACAGGAAAAGACAATTGCAACGAGTACAACTGGAACATAAATTGGCTGGATCGCTGAATAAAATTTTAACTTCAGGACCACATAAAAAATGAAGAACAGAAAGTTCTGACGAAGCAAGTACTCCGTGTAGCTCTACTACAGAAAAAGAGAGGACACAAGATAACTATGAAGAAACAAATGTTACATGCAAAAAATGAAACTGGCCTGACTGGACTGTCTACAGAAGTTGCAGCAGAAGAAATATTGGATTCCGATTCAGCGAAACATGAAACTTCAAATTTTATTTTAAATTTTAATGTTAATGATCCAGGTACTTGGCTAAATCATATAATTACCAAAGTTCGAGATCGTTTAGTTGTACATTGCCCACGTCAAGTTGTTAATAAAGAATTTCCCAAAGATGAATCTGGCCACGAGTTTTCCGATTCATACTATTATCGAACTTTAGCAATGGAGAAAAACTTTTACGCAGTTATTTAGTTTATTCAGAATCACAAAATTCAGTGTTCTGTTCATGCAAAATATTTGGTAGTCAAAATTTCCAACTCACTAATGAATACAGTTGTAACGATTGGCAACATTTGAGTCATATACTAAAAATACATGAGACAAGTTCTGCACACATTAAAAACTGTTCAAATACAGCAAATTTAAAATGTCATGATTAAGAAATCCGTTATTGATTGCACACAACAAAGATTATACGAAACTGAGAAAAAAGATTGGCAATCTGTTATAGAACAGTTAATCTACATAATACAATATTTATCAAGACAGTGTATAGCTTTTAGAGGGTCTTCAAAAAACTTTTTGAAAATGATAACAGCAATTTTTTAAATTTAGTAGAAACTGTCACTAAATTTGATTCGATAATGGCAGAACACTTGAATCACATCCAAACATCACAAAAAAGGAACATTGCTCATTATTTAGTTGATAAAATACAAAATGAAATCATCTGTATAATTTCTGAAGCTATATAACAAAAAATTTTAGAAATGGTTAAAGAGGCAAAATATTATTCATTAATTCTTGACACTATTCCAGATATAAGCCACACAGAACAATTATCTATTGTTATTAGATGTGGTAATCAAAATAAAGATACAAATATAGCAGAAATTTGCAAAAATTTTTTGGGTTTTCAATCTGTAGAAGATACCACTGGGCAAGGACTATTTCAATTTATAAAAAAATATTTAAAATTATTGAATATTAACATTTTGGATTTAAGTGGCTAAGCTTATGGTTCAAATATAAGAGGCAAACATAATGGACTGCAGAAAAAAATCCTTGAAATAAATTCAAGGGCTTTTTTTATTCTGTGTGCTGCTCATTCATTAAATTTGGTGGTTAATGATGCAGCTAAGATATCCTGTGAAAATGTAAATTTTTTGGGGTAATACAGGAATTATATAATTATTTTTCAATATCTGTGAAGCATTGGGCTATATTAAAAAAAAACATCTGCACTTTAAATTTGAAACCACTTTCTGCTACTAGGTGGGAAAGTAGAGTAGAAGCAATAAACCACTTAAAAATAGTATCAAGGAAATTTACCATGCTCTTTTTGATATTACGGAAGATGAAACTAAAGATATCGATTCTAGAGTTCAGGCAGACAACTTAATTTCAAAGATTTATTCGTTTAAATTTATTTGCTCTGTTCATGTTTGGTATGAAATCTTAAGTCTCGTAAATGTTGCAAGCAAAATAATGCAGAATCCAACATTTGATATAGGAAAAATTACAGAAAATCTTGATGATGTTATACAAGAATTAAATACTCGGCGAACAGACCAGTATTCTGAAAATATTATTAGAACTGCAAAAGAAGTAGCAAACAATCTTAATATTGATCCTATTTTTCCAGAAAAATAGGATCAATATTAAGATCAATATGAAAGGTTACGAAGCATCAGATGAGACAATGCATGATCCTAAACAAAATTTTAAAATAAATTTTTTCTTCGTGATTTTAGACACGACGATAACTTCAGTCATGGGAAAGATCCATACGCTTAAAACAACTTAGCGAGGACTTTAAAGTTATAAGAGACATTAACAAATTAAAAGACTGGAGCGATGATCAAGATTCCAACAATCGCGTTATTGATGGTATGACTTTATTTGAGGAATTAAATATTTTGTAATGTTTTATTAAATAAGAGTCAGCTCCTCAGGATGTTTTAAATTATATATACGAAAATAAATTAACCGACACGTTTCCAAATACTGCGATTGTGATGCGTATTTATTTAACATTACCAATATCTGTAGCATCAGGGGAAAGAAGTTTTTCAAAACTGAAACTAATAAAAAAATTATTTGTGGTCAACAATATCTGGAGAGCGTCTAATGGATTTATCAATTATATCAATTGAAAATAATATTATGAATTCATTAGACATTAAAGATATTATTAAAAATTTTGTGGCGGCTAAAGCAAGATGGATAAATATGTAAAATAAATCTAGATTTATCCCAATTGTTATATAGTTAAAAGCATATCTCCAAATTATCTTTGTTATTTAATATTTCTTTTTATATTAAAATAAAAGTACTTTTTGTTTATATATATATATATATATATATATATACTGTTGTATTTATATATTAATGGATAAACATTTTTGAAAATTTTTATTAAAAAATCCTTATTAATGAATTTCAATGATTACGATGTTCAACTACTGTTAAATAAAATTTATTTTTATGTATGCATATAAACTGTTTTGTATTTTTAACAAAGTTAAATTTTTCGCAAAAATTTTTCATGGAAACTTATTTTATAGGGACGCTGAAAAAAAGTTTTGCACAAGGGTGCCTCCTACCCAGGCGTGACTGCAGTGAGTGGTTTATTCAGTAGAGTCCAAAAGACGGCCTGTGACTAGTGGTGTGCCGCAGGGTTCTGTTCTTGGACCACTGCTGTTCAATTTATTCATTAACAATATAGGAAGGGATCTGAGAGGAACTGTTCATTTGTTTGCTGATGATGCAAAGTTGGGTAGAGCACTAGTGAGTGCACAGGATGTCAAAATTTTGCAGAATGATTTGGATAGTTTGGAGGACTGGACTAAGGAGAATGGATGTCAATTTAATGGCAAAATGTAAGGTTATGCATTTTGGGGTGAAAAGATTAGCAGCAGTATATCACATTGGTGGAACTGTACTCCAGGAGATTGACGAGGCCAGGGATTTGGGAGTGTTGGTGGATAGGGAGTTGAAGTTGGGGGGGGGCACATCGCAAAAGTGGCTAAATCAGCTCATCAAATCTTGATGTATTTTTGCTGAAAAGTATTTTTCAGCAATCACAATAACCTGTTTGTCTCCGAAACCAAGTTTCAGAGACAAACGGGTTATTTTTCCTCTGTATCGAGCCTTGATAAGACCTCCATCTAGACTACTGTGCCCAGATATGGGCACCAGGGTTTCTTCTTGATGGGGAGGAGGTGGAAAGGATCCAGAGACAAGTGACCAAAATGATATCAGGCCTATGGAATGACCTTATGAGAACAGGTTGAAGATTTGTGGGTTGCAGAAATTGGTTGATAGGTGGAAAAGAGGTGATATGATTGAGACATTCAAATTACTGAAGGGTTTCTATAAGATTAATTCAGAAGATATTTTTGAGAATAGGACTGGTGGTGGGAGGACTAGGGGTAATACATGGTAGCTGGGCAAGAGTGTTAGAGCTAGGTTTTTTACTTGAAGAGTGGTGAATGAGTGGAATAAGCTACCAGAGTCTGTTGTGGGTGCCATGACTGTAAATGAGTTCAAGACAAAGTATGATAGATACTGTGTGAATGTCGAATAGTTGTTCTTCACATGATGTTAGGGCCTCCCTCGTTGAGTCTATGGACTCCTTGGAGTTGCCCGTAATAATAATAATAATAATAATAATAAAAAAAGGTGATGTTTAAGCAACTTGCTCCCATCTATAATAATGTTACCAGACAAGAAGAATGGATACACTATAATACTTTTGGATTTTGCTAAGGCTTTTGAACAGAATGCAGCATGCAAGCCAGTTGCAGAAACTGGAGAATATGGGATTGGATTATAAAAACTATTGGCATTGATAAGATGATGGCTAAATGACATATCAAAATGTCTAAAAAATAATAACAGCTGTTTATGTGCTAAATTAACAGATTTAATATATTTTGGATATGGTCAATAACTTTGCATTACTAGAAAACCTAGGAAAACTTTAAAAGGATAATCTGCTGAGAGAGAGACAAGTAACTGAATATCACACAAGGATGTAATCAATGAAATTTCAAAGGAAAACAAATGAAAAAATTCATTCCCTCTCCCAAATACCACATGAAATATTTTTGTTGAATGCAATATACTAGCAACATGCAATAACTCTTCAATTTTACTTATGTTCATAAAATTTTAAATTTTATGTTCAAGTGCAACATACTTCTAGGTGAGAAGAGATATTATTCAATATGCAAAATATATGAAAGATACATTTTTTGGTAACAAAATCCATGAGTATGTAAAAACTTATGGTGCAAGAATCATTCTATTCAAAAAGTCTATTAATATATCGTCGCTAGGTGTCGCACGGATTAGATCGCCGGCTTGTCGAGAGCTCCTGAAAAGATCAGTATTATTTTGTGTTAACATTAGATATTTTACCAGAATTTTAAGTAGTTGTTTGCTTTTTGTTTCTTGGTGTGTCTGTGCAATTTTTGCGTGTTTTCTGTTATTTTAACTATTATTTTTAAGAAAAGATAGCGTACACATGGCACCGATAAAGAAAAAAATGGCGGCCAGGTCGCCATGCTTGCTTAAGAGTTTTGATGTAAAAGAATTTATGCAGTGTGCTGTCTGTGAGATGTATGCCTTGCGAAGAGCGGTAGGAGTCTGGTTAGAAAGTGATAGTGGAGTTAATATGTGTAGAAAGTGTAAAGAGAATGAGGACTTCAAGCGTGTTTCGTGTATCGAGACTGATATCGTTAACGGTAGTCAGAATGCAGAAAATGGCGGTGTACTAGAGAATTGCGTGGTAGTGCCAGATATGTGTGAGAGCGTCGCTGAAAGTGTAAATGAAGGTAGAAACACCGAAGGAATGGATGATTTGATCGATAATGAAAATGGTGAGACAAATGCGAGTAGCGAAATTGCCCGTTTAAATGGCGCGATACACAGAGCCAAACGACAACTGGAGCGTATGCAAAAATGTGTGTTGAACGTACCGACAAATAACCGGCGGAAGTCTGTGACGGCAAATAATAGAATGTACGTAAACGTCAATAAAATGAAGGAGCGAGTGCTGTATGGGGATTCGCTATTAAGAGGCGTAATAATTGAGAGTTTAACGAAGTCGTACCAGCCGGGTGCGAACATAAAGGACGTCAGCGAATCTATTCGACTGCAAAAACAGAGGGTGAAAGAGATGATAATAGTGGCAGGAACGAATGATTTGAAAGAGGACAAAATGGAAATGATAGAGGATGTGAGGGAGTTGTTTGAGGTAGCAAAAGAGAAGAGTGAGAGAGTTAGGATGGTGAGTATCTTACCGCGGTATGACAGCGAAGTGTTTAGAAGGAGGGCCATAATTGCCAATGACTTTATGCGTGGGTTATGCATGGAGAGTGGTGTGGAATTTGTGGATGTGTGGAATGAGTTCGATGGGCGAAAGGACTTATATAAGATGGATGGGTTACATTTGAATGGAGTTGGTGTACGGAGACTTGAAAGAGTGTTGATGAATGATGTGGAAGTGGATGTACAGACTCAGGGAAACTAGATTTATTAAGAGGGGGGGGGAGTAGATATGCAGACTTTAGGGGGGGCAGTTAAGTGTAGGAATGAGTATATTATGCCCGGGCGAGTACGACGGACAACAAATCAGAATGGGATAATTAGTATAAGGAATCAAAGTAGGGATGGAACAAATGGGCTTCTGCGATTCATGTACACTAATGCCAGGAGTATTAGGAACAAGAAGGAAGAGTTTTTGGCCATGGTTGGCACTTCCAGGCCACAGGTTGTCGGTATTAGTGAAACATGGCTGACAGAAGATGATAAAGCTAGTGGGATTGAATGCGATGGGTATAGCGTGTTCAGGAGTGACAGGGTGAATAAAAAGGGGGGAGGAGTGTTATTGATGATAGCTGATGAGCTTCAGCCAAGGAGTATAGAAGTTGAACTGCAGGATGGGGAAAAAAGCACATTTGAGGCTGTTTGGTGTGAGATACAATCTAGCAGAACAAAATATACAATTGGGTGCTGCTATAGACCGGGTGATGGAGTGGATGGTGGGAATAGTATGCATAAGCAAATAGAAGAAATGAATGGAAGGAGGGTAATTATTATGGGTGATTTCAATTATGGTAATATTGACTGGAAAGAGGAGAGGGCACATGGGAGGAAGGAATTGGATTTTATGCAGTTATTAAGGGACAACTATCTACGGCAACATGTATTGGAAAATACCAGGGGGCAGAGAGTGCTGGACCTAGTAATTGCAACTGAGAATGTGGCTGTAACGAACATGACCTTGTTGCCACCAATTGGTGAGAGTGACCATAAGGTCATGACTTGGGAGGTGGCTAAAGGAGTCGAATTTACAATTAAGACAGGGTATATGTGGAATTACCGGGCTGGTAAGTATGACAAGCTTAGGTGTGTGCTTGGCTCAATGCCATGGCATGTAAAACTGCAAGGGCTGGATGTTGATGGTGCATGGGAGGTGGTCAAGAACTGTTTGCAGGAGGCAATGGTTGACTGTATACCAAGAGTCCGAATAATAAATCAGGTAGGGGTTAAATGGATGAATAACACTATTAAGCTTGAGCTGCAAAAAAAGAAACAATTGTGGAGGGAATTTAAGGAGAAGGGTGACCATCAGGTGCATGAACAGTATAAAGCTCAGGCCAGGATGGTAACAAGGGTGGTAAGAAAAGCAAAAGCAGATTACGAAAGGAAATTGGCCATGCAGGCTAAAGAGAATCCCAAACAGTTTTTTCAATATGTTGCAAGTAAAAGGAAAAATGCTCATGGTAGAATGATCTTAAAAAATGCTGAGGGTAGGGAGGTAACTGAATCAGTCGATGTTGTGGAATTACTGAGCGAGCACTTTGCAAGAGTATATCATCCAGGTGGTGGCTTTGCGGAAATGGAGGAACCAACAGCTTATACTGGAATTGTGATGAATGAGGTAGAGGTAACTAGTCTATTACAGAACCTCAATGTCAATACATCTGTGGGATTGGATGGTATACCAGCTCGTGTCGTACGTGAAGCGGCCAAAGAATTGTCAGTGCCCTTGACCATTATGTTTAATTTGAGCCTCAGGACTGGGTCAGTCCCAAGGGGGTGGAAAGAGGGGAAAATAGTTCCACTGCACAAAGGTGGTTCCAAGGCTGCTGTTGAAAATTACCGGCCAATCAGCATAACAGGAATCATTATCAAGGTCTTAGAGAAAATAGTCAAGAGGAAAATACAAGATTGGATAGAAGAAAATGGGATACTGTATCGGGGACAGCATGGTTTTGTGAAGGGTAGGTCATGCCTCAGTAACTTGCTCACGTATTATAACACAGTGACGGCTGAACTGGATAAGGGTAATGGGTTTACAGTGATTCTGCTGGACCTTGCTAAGGCCTTTGACAGGATACCACATGGAATTCTAATCAGTAAATTGCAGCATATGGGAATGGACATAGGGTTGGTGAGATGGATAGGAGGGTGGTTGACTGAGAGATATCAGAGAGTGGTTTACTCAGGAGTAGAGTCCACAAGACGGCCTGTGACTAGTGGTGTACCACAAGGATCTGTTCTTGGACCACTGCTGTTTAATTTGTTCATAAATGATATAGGAAAGGATCTGAGAGGAACAGTTCATTTGTTTGCGGATGATGCGAAGTTGGGTAGGGCAATAGTGAATGCAGATGACGTCAAAATTTTGCAGGATGATTTGGATAGATTGGAGGTCTGGGCTAGGGAGAATGGATGTCAATTTAATGTGGCAAAATGTAAGGTTATGCATTTTGGGGTGAAAAGATGGGAGGCAGTTTACTGCATTGGTGGAACCGTGCTCCAGGAAATTGATGAGGCACGAGATTTAGGAGTGTTGGTGGATAAGGAATTGAAATTTAGGGGACACATTGCAAAAGTGGCCAAATCAGCTCATCAAATCACTTGGTTGCTGAAGAATACGTTGTCAAGCAGAGACAAGCAGGTTATTGTTCCTCTGTATCGAGCCTTGATAAGACCTCATCTCGACTACTGTGCTCAGATTTGGTCACCTAGGTTTCTTCTTGATGGGGAGGAGGTGGAGAGGATCCAGAGGCGAGTGACCAAGATGATAGCAGGTCTGTGGAATGAACCGTATGAGAACAGGTTGAGGATTTGTGGGTTGCAAAAATTGGTTGATAGGCGGAGGAGGGGAGATATGATTGAGACATTCAAATTACTGAAGGGTTTCTATAAAATTAATTCAGAAGATATTTTTGAGAACAGGGCTGGTTGTGGGAGGACTAGGGGACATCCATGGAAACTGGGCAAAAGTGTGGTTAGTAAAGGTGTTAGAGCTGGGTTCTTTACTTTTAGAGTAGTGAATGAGTGGAATGCGCTCCCTGAGTCTGTGGTGGATGCTGTGACAGTGAATGAGTTTAAGGCGAGGTATGATAGATACTGTATGAATGTCGAATAGTTGTGATGAAAATGATTTGGGGCCTCCCTCGATGAGTCTAATGACTCCCTGGAGTTTCCCGTAATAATAATAATAATAATAATATATGCATTTTCAAATATTCAGAAGGCCTGATTTTTCCAAACTTGTTTCTGTATATCATATTATTTAAAGTAATTATTTAGGATAGTATAAATTTAGTATACTGTTTCTTGGGAGAATTTTTATTTTATTTATTTATATGGAGTTTCCTCCCTTTTCTCCCCGCATCCCTATTGGGGCAAGTTGAGCACCCTCATGGGGGAGGGGTAAGTATTTTTATGGCTGTAGATCTGTGTGTGTTCACAGGGTCGGTTTGCCTGCTTGCGGATGAAAAACCCCAGATAAACTGGGGGAAAAACCCTGCTGTCCATGCCCAAGACTGGCTAACTTGGTTATGGCTGAGGAAGATCCTTAAGCTCCTCACGTTGGCAACTGGAATCGAATCCAGGACACTCCTTCCCCAGGCATATGGTTGCGAAGCGCAAAGCCACTAGGCTAACCACGCGGACTTGAGAGAATGAAATTTTGGCATTATAATCATTATTATAATATACATATTTTTCGATAACCTTCAGGAGTCAGAGTCATCCTGGGAGGCCCATACAACCAGCAACATGTCTATCATAATGAGATTTGAAGTTATATGAACTACCTGCATGCACAATGCATGCCAGCAATGTAATCCACTCATCAACAACTCTCCATGCAAAAAATCTACTCCTCATGCCCTTTCTTCACCACATCTTTATTCACCTTTCTTCACCACATCTTTATACAACTTTCAGAAATGGCCTCTCGTTCTTCCCATCTTAACATCTACTCTTTTTATAATTCCTTCTGTATTAATTTGATAGAATCCATTAACTAACTTGGAGATCTCTATCTTTCTATTCTCTATCTCCTTTTTTCTTTTATCCACCAACCTCTGTAATCCACATTCCCTCAAACGCTCTTCATAACCAACACTCCAGAGTCCTGATATCACTTTGGTCATTCGTCTTTGGAACACTCTCTAATGTTGCACATCACAATGAAAACTAGGTAACCAAATTTGAGCACAATAGTCCATATGTGGTCTGATTGATGCCTTAAATAGAGGCATCACTACCTCCTTATCCCAATATGTACTTTGTATCATAGCAGAGATACCTCCCAGAGGAAGACCAAGATATAGGTGAATTGTCACCGTAAGAAGTGCCTTAGAAAAGAAAAATATAAGATCTGATAATGTTGGAGTCTTGACAGGTAACAGATTGATTTGGAGAAAAATTGTAGATAGGAAGTTAGTAATGATGTAAGTTTTTCATGTAGTACTATCATATCCTGTACACCCCACTTGAGGGTACATGTCAGGAATTTGATGATGATGAGATACGACATACTGTCTTTGCAACACTTGCAATATGCCCTTAAAACTTCAGTCCACTGTCTACCATCACTCCATGATCCCAAATCTCATCCATTTTCTGAAGTACAGTTCCAGCAATACAGTATATAGCCTTATATCTTTGTATCCCAAAGTGTAACAACTTGCATTTATTAAAAATTTAAAACTGCAACCCCACTCATTTGTGCAAGCTGAAAATCTATTCAAATCTTCCTGTAGAGTTAACATCAGCACTACTCCTGATAATTCTACCTAACTTTGCATCATCAGCAAGCATTTAAAGATCTCCAGTTAATCCACATGAAATAACATTAACAAATAAGTTAAACAGTAAGGGCCCAAGAAAAGAACCCTGAGGCACACCACTGGTCACCCTCCTTTTCAGAGATATTGCTCCATCATACACCCTGCTGGTATCATTCAGTGAGCCAATCTCCGATTCATCTAATCAAAATACTATCTATTCCTCGCCTCTACAGCTTGTACACCAACTTATCATGTGGCAATCTATCAATCACTTTTGCAAAGTCCAAGAATATTACTGTATATGATTCTCCCTTGTCACCTTTCACAAAACACAAACAGATTGCTAAAAACAAGACCTGTTCTTCACAAACCCATGCTGACTATCACAGAAAATCTTACATCAATCAATCTAATCCTGTATTCTATTTCTAACCAAATTTTCCTTTGATTACAACTGCAGATATACAGACTGGCCTATAATTGGAAACTTCTGTTTTCAAATCATGCTTGTGGAGAGGTATTATTTTGCCTTCTTTCCACTCCTTAGGAACCTTCCCCACTGCAAGACTTTCATTAAATAACCAGGTGAAGGCATGGCTAACTCTTTTGAACATTCTTTAAAAATACATGGTGATTTGTCATCCATTCCCACAGCCTTATTAATATCTAACCTAAGCAACACTTGATACACCTCTCTGATTCTTTCATGTTTAATTCTCCTAATCCTTGCCTCCCTTATACATGTTGCACATCATTCACAGCATCATGGTGTATACTGATGAAGTGCTCATTAAATAATTCCACTATATCATTTACTATGGTTACTCTGCTACCATAACTATTCAGTGTCAACCTGTCATAATTATTTGTCCACTCGCTTGTCACATAGCAGAAAAATTCCCTTAGATTAGCATTTTTTGACCTTACTGCTGATAGTAATGTTTTCTTTCTTATGCAGGTCACTAGGGTGTACAGAGGATTTGAAATTGGAAGTGATCACTATTTAGTCTTGAGCAGGATAAAATTGAATTTCACATTGAAAAGAAGAACATGTAAGAAAGTTTTAAAGCGAATAAAAGTTGAGCAGCTTTCAGATGTGAACTGTAGACTAAAATACACAAACATTATTCAAGAAAAAATGAAAGAGTTTGAGAACAGGAATCAAACCTTGGAAATTCAGTGCAAGCTCTTAAGAAAATATTGATTCAGCCAGAGAGGCATGTGGTGAGGCTGTCTGCAAGGATAGAAAAATCAGAACTCCATGGTTCTGAGTTTCTGACAAGAAATTAAAGAGGCAGTGAAGGAAAAGAAGAAAGCATATCAAAGTTCCTGGCAAATAAGTCAGCATGTGCTCTTAGAGAATACAGAGACAAATGTAAGAAAGCTAAACATTGTGTAAAACTAGCTAAACAAAAGTCATGGGAACACTTTGATAAGAACATAGAAAATAAATATCAAGAAGGTGGAAGATATTCTGGAGGTTGTTGAAGAAGCTCAGAAATGGAGGAAAGAGTGCTGGAATTAGAGATGATAAAGGTGATATGAAAACTGGAGAAAAAGATATCCATGAAGTATGGAATAATTACTTCGAAAAATTGCTAAATGAAACTAGCTGTGATGACAGCACATCGATAAAAAACACTGACCAAGCATGCAGTCAGGAATACATATCCATACTTGAGTAGAAAAAGCCATCAAATGTCTGAAAAAGTGGAAAGACAGCTGGAGTAGATAATATTCGACCAGAAATGCTCAAGTATGGAGGTATGAAAGTCTTAAAGTAGCTGCACTGCATAGTTCAGAGGGCCTGGACAGAGGGACGAATTCCATATGATTGGAGTAGAGCTCTCATAGTACCTATATAATTAAAATGGAATTAAAACTGAATGTGAGAATTTTATGTTGTGCCCATACACAAGAGGTTGGTTGATCAATCTATAGTACATTAGTACTGTATATGGGTAGTGGGTTGGGAAAGGAGAACTTGTTTACATTTGATTTAAAAGCCTGTATGTTGTATTCCTTGCGAAATACGTCAGGGTGAAAAGACTGTTCCACAGTGCAGCAGTAGCAGGGATGAAGGAGGAGGAAAAGAAACTTGTTCTGTTTGTTTCTAGGTGTACTGTGAAGGGATGTTGAGCAGCAGCTGCACATGTTCCAACGAGCTTAGTACTGAGTGGAGGAATTATTGATGTTATTTCAGATGAGCATTTCCCATGGAAATATTTGTAGAATATACACACTGCAGAAACCAAACATCTGTGCAAAAGTGGGGGGGGGGAGTTGGTAAGAGATGGGTCATTAATAAGTCTAATTACTCTCCTCTGTATTCAGTCAAGCATTTTGAGAGAGTTTTTAGGGGCCCCACCCCATATGTGGGAGCAGTATTAAACAGCTGGGCAGATTTGCGATTTGTATAATGTTAACAGCTGTTCAGGGGTGAAGTAGCATCTTGAGCAAAAGAGAAATCTAGTGTTTTTGAAGCTAAGGATGAAATGGCTGTGATGTGTTTATGCCAGGAGAGGTTTGATGTAAGGATCCAAGAAGAGAGAACTCAAACTGTCTGGAAATTTGGGTATCGTCAAAAAGGATACTGGGAAAAAATGGTTCATTTTTTATGGGAAATAGGACAGAACTGGGTTTTATTTATTAGCATTGAAATTGATGAGGTTATCTGAATCCCATTGGAGGATGACTTGGAGATCAGAATTGAGGGCAATGGTGGTTGATGTTCTGTAGGTTGAGGTGAGTTGTGTTGAATAAGGTTTATCAAATGAAAACGAGGAGCGTAGTGTGCTGTAATCTGCAAAACTATGTATTGGGTTGGAGGTCAACTGAAGTAGGTCATTGGGTGAGAGGACAGAACCTTGTGGAACCCCAGCATTAATTGAATTATGAGAGCATAGGGAGCCATCCACCATCACTCACACTGTACGTCCAGACAGAAAGCTGGCAATCCAACTACAGAAGTCCTGGGTCAGACCGAATAAGGGTAGTTTGCTTAGTAAGCCTTTGTGCTAGACCTGGTTGCACTTGATATCTCCAAGGCTTTGGAGATATCAAGTGCAACCACTTGAGATTTGCTAAACTTCTCCATGGTATTTGTCCAGAGATGGGTGATATATGTGAGCAGCTCTCCTGTTGATCAGCAGCGACAGAATCCATACTGGCGGTTGTTTATTAGGTGGGTGTCTTCAAGGTAGTGTAGAAGTTGGGAATTGATGATTTTATTACTTTTGACAGGACTGAGGTAAGCGAGATAGGGCAGTAGTTGGACGAAAGGGACTTGTCTGCCTTCTTGGGAATGGGCTGAATATAGGATAGGAGTCAGTTCTGGTGCGCAAACTTTCAGGACAATTGGGGGAATGTCATCAGGGCCAGGAGACTACTTTGTGTCTAATTTGGTCAGTATTTTTCTGATCTCATCCTAGCAAAAGGATATGGGGGGAAGCATTGTATGTTGAATGTCTGGAATGGTTGGGGGACATTTACCATATTCAGTTATGCAAGCATTGGAAGCAAAGTGTAAAGCCAGAAGATTGGCTTTTTCTGTGGGTGATGATGCAATAGAGCCATCTGGGTATGATAAGGGCAGGAATAGTGTGTTGGCCAGAAGTTACAGCCAATTGCTTTGGCGAGAGACCAAAGTCTCGGCTGCTGTTTGGACAGTCTGCTAGTTTCCTGCTTTTTGCTCTTTCGAACTCTGTTTTGGAAGCACTAATTTTTTTTTTTTTGCATCTATTTCGGGCTTTGGTATAAGCTCTAAAGGAAGATGTGGTTCTTGATTTCAGCCAGTTATGGTATGTCTGGTGTTTCATCTGTACAGCCTTGGCACATCTTTTAGAGAACCAGGGTTTAATTAGGGAATGGCAGTTCAGAGTACTGTGTGGAATATATGTTTCCATGCCAGTGAGAATTACTTTGGTAATAAGTTCGGTGCACATGTTTGGGTTGGAAGGCCGGAAGCAATAGTCCAACCATGGGAATGTGGCATAGACGTTGCGGAGACTGTTCCACTTGGCACTGTTATAATCCCAAATTACTCTTGTATTCTGTACAACTGGAGAAGGAAAGCCAGCTAGTGTTGTGGACATTAATGTCTCTCCTAGGAGGATAATTTCGCTGTTGAGAAAGTGGGAATGGAGAAAGTCAATTTTTAAGGAGAGGAAATTAAAGAGCTCAGAGTGGTTGATTGAGCAACAGATACAGCAAATGAATTTGACTGAGTGGGGAAGGGATATTTTCAACCAAAGAAGGTCAAAGTTGGGTGCTCTTTGGCACGTTATGTCAGAACAGATGTATGCACAGACACCACCAATGAGATGAAAGTTGTTAAAGAATGAGCAGTTTGGAAGGTTGAGATAAATAGTGCTGAGGGGAGGTGAGATTTGAGTTTCTGCCAGAAAGAGTAGGTGGGGTTTGGTAGACTGAAGGTGGTAGTGGACACTATTAAGGTTGGAGTTTAGGCCATGGATGTTGGTGAACTGAATATGTAGGGTTTTGTGAGTGATATGTTTGACCGCAAGGGTCTTGCACATTTCCTATGCAATACCTGCATACTGGTCTCCTTGGTGGCTGCTAATGGCATCACTTGCTTTTTGCACCAGTTTAACTTGTCTGTAGTCAATGATCCAACTGTTGTCACCATTTTGATGTTTTTCTTCAAGTTGTCTTTGAAGCTGGCATCTTTGTTCCCTTTGTGCAAATGCTAAATCTGGTCGAGCACGTATGTGCATTTGGTGTCTTTGAACTTGTTGTTGATTGCTGTTATTAGTTTTGATGTGCTTGTCAGCATGTTGCAAGTCACTTTTACTAGGAGTGGAAAGTTTGGTCCATCCTTTCTTTTATTTATAGGCCCAAAACGATGGTACCTAACGATATTCTTAGAGTTGATATTGCATTCTTCAGCTAGTTTGTTGATGTCCTCTTATAATGATTTTCCGTTTGCTGTCAGAAAGTTCAAAATGACGGCGGTGAATTTTTTTGTTTTTGACTTCCATCAAATCATTTACTGTTGACGCGATTAGATCGCAGAGTTCATTCACGGGCAAAGTTGAGCTTGCGTTGCACTGGTCGTCGATTTGTTTGAGCTTACTTCGACTGCACGTATTTTGGAAGTAAAAGTTTCCTTTCAAGCACTGATATGCTGTTTGAGGTTTTCGACACGTTTACCTATGTTCAGAAGTTGTTTTACAAAAGGGAGCACAGCTAACAGAAAAACGGCTGGTTAAGTTCGATAAGTAGCTTTTGCACAGATTCGTCTATTTTGGTGCAGGAAGCGTGCAGCCAGTGGCAACAGAACTCACAGAATATACACTTTTTTCTATTTGTGACACCAGTTTTGCAGCTGCAGCATGTAATAGGTTTGTCAGTGGTGATCGACGGCACTGCGCTAGCGAGATACGGAGTGCTTGTTCACTGTTGTCTTTTGTTGCATACGGTAGGCATTGCGAGTGCTTACACATGGCTGATTTAGAATTGGAAAGATAACTGATTAAACGCACTATAAGTACAGGTTGTGCAGAAGTATTACGCTCCTCAGTACCAGCTGTGAAGGTTTCTGTTTGATGATTAATTTCGATGAAAAATACTCACAAAAACGATAAAATGAAGAGCACAAATTTAGAGTAGCTTATTCACTGACGCCACCTGGGGAAATCTCCAAATTACAGAGGTATTTCTCTACTGAGTGTTCCTGGTAAGATTTATGCCGGTACTTGAGAAACGATTGTGGAAGAGAAGCTTGGTGAAGAACAAGCTGGATTCAGGAAAAATAGAGGCTGTCAGAATCAGATTTTCATTTTACAACAAATATCTGAGAAGTCGTGGAAAATACAACAAGGATCTGTATTTAAGTTTTGTAGATCTGGAGAAGGCACATGACAAGGTGCCAAGAGAGAAGCTTCAAAACACTACAGTTGTATGGTGTCAGTGGGGCATTATATCGAGTAATATTTAGCCTTTATTTGAGTTGTAAGTCAGCAGTTAGAATTAAGGAAGTACAGGAAGATGGTTTAATATTAAATCTGGTGTCAGACAAGAATGTACATTATCCCATCTGTTATTCATTATGAAAGAAAGTGGTATTAAACCTGATATCAAAATTGGAGATGTTAATGTCACTTCTTTGCTTTATGCAGATGATGTTATACTTCTAAATAAATCCGCTACAAGTCTGCAAGATTCCCTGACTAAACTGAATAACTGTTGTAATAGATATGGTCTTTGATAATCAGATGCTGAAGTATGGAGGTATAAAAATCTTAAAGTGGCTGCACTGCATAGTTCAGAGGACCTGGACAGAGGGACAAATCAAAGGATGAACCAAGACAAAGACGATGAAAATAAGCAAAAGCATTTGAAAATATCAACTGCATTGTGAATTGAGAACCTGTAGAACAAGTAAAACATTTCAGCTACTTAGGCACGATTTTTTGTGAAGATGGTAAATTAAATATGGAAATGGACAACAGAATCGACAAAGCTGGCATGGTAGGACATCAACTGAATAAATTTATATGGAATAAGAGAGAAATCAGTCAAAACACTAAATGAGATGTATATACAAGACAGTGTTCAAACCAATTTTAACTTATGGATCAAAGAGCTAGGTTAGAAATAAAACGCTTGATCAAAGACTAGAGACCCCCCGATATGAGAGTTCTGAGAAAGATCAGTGGAATGAATAGATGACATCAATGGCAATATCACATCAAAAATGAGGATATTAGTGTTACACCTTGAAAACTTAAGAATGTGAAAATTTCAGTTATCATGATGTAAAGATAAGAAATAAAAACCCTGTATAAGTAGCTAATACATAAAAATTAAAGAAAGGAAAATATGCTTGCATCCAAGTGAAAAATGTAGCTGAAATTGTTTGTTGAACTAAATAATAAAAAAGGGAATTTTATTACAGTTGTGATATGATAAAAATAGATTAAGTAAGACAAAGAAGATTAGTCATAAGAATTTGTATGTGAGAGGCTAGTTTTTACACTTGAAATAAGAGATTAAAGATTCGATTAAATTCTTAGAAATTTTTTTAATCCCCTTTCCAAAAAAGGGGATTAATTTACTAAATTAATCTCCTTTTTTGGAAAGGGGATTAATTTAATATATATTACATAGAGGCTAGCTGAAACAAAAGACTATCGCTCAAGATCAATTCTCGAATTGAGACGTCATGTGTCAGTCGTGTGCACACAGACCGCAGTATGTTTTGGCAGAAAAACACCACTCTAATTGGTCAGTGAAATCGACTCCAGTAAAGGGGGAAGAAAAGAAATTGAAGAAGGTGCCGGTAGGGTCATCGTATAAAAGGGTTAGGAACCCCCCCCCACACACACACATGGCTTTTTCCTCAAGAATTTTCGTATAGGTCTCACGGGTTTTCCTGAGTGACGGGTTAGGAGTTGTATCTCCGCCCGACACAATAAGGAAATAAAGTGTATGGGATTTCGATTCCGTGTTCCTATTGTAAGAAATGAGGAACGCCGTTTAGTTACAAGAAAGCAGGGTTTTTTAACTCAGAGTTTTCTTCACGAATTTTCGTATAGGTCACACGCGGTTTTCCTGAGTGATGGCTTAGGAGTTATCTCCGCCTGACACAACAAGGAAACAAAGTGTGCGGGATTTCGCTTCTGTGTTCCTATTGTAAGAAACGAGGAACGCCATATAGTTAAAAGAAGGACGGTATTGTCTATGTGTTTCATCATCCAGTGATCGTAATGAGAGAAAGAAATCTATAAAGAAGTCAGTGCCCACGTGGTGAGTTTCACAGCCATAGAATAGATGATCCTATGTGTGTCCTTAATTCAAGCACGAAAAGTGAAGATCGTGAAAGCCCATCTTAATACCAAAAGAACTTAGGAGTAATAGATTATAGAAAAGTTCGTCCTAGGAAGGTACAATCGGAAAAGGGTAGAGACCAGTGTAGAAGACCCAAGTCAAAAAGGTACTGTAAAAATCTCGTGTCAATTGAAATCTTATGTAATTGTAATCATTGTTCAATTACTGGACAGTTGAAGAGATTAATGAGAATTATACTAGGACTTTAGTACATGTCAGATTAGAATGAGAGTAAGTCTGTTAATATTATTTAATAAGTATTCATGTGCCTAGAGATTTATGCATGTACACTGTATTTTATTTAAGAGAGTTGTAAAGGTCAAAAGTATGTATTAGCACAGCGAAAGGATAGTTTAACCTATATTGTTTTAGTAAGTTAGATAGAGTAAACTGAATATATATGTCCATGTAATGCAGCATTATAGCGCATTCAGACTAGTAAAGGGTTAAGTAAAGTGTTAATTAGTTCTGGGATTATATATATGTTTGTATGTATAGAATTTGTTATGGCGGCATGATCACAATTCCCATATAGGATATTAGCATCTTAGCCTATATGGGAATTGCATGTTTAAGAGTTCAATAAACTTTTGTTCATTGAAAATACAGTTGTCTGAGATTGCTGCCCAATGCACCACTTGTAAAAACGTAAGAACCTAATTACATGGGGGGGGGGGTATTTTGTTAAGTTACAAGATAAAGGTCACAACTGCATATTGGTTTCACACTCAGACATATTTTGGTATTTGCTCCTTGTTTTTGAATTTTATAACTTAAACAAAATGTCCTGAAAGGTGCAGTATAAAATAAATATTAGGGACACTATGGGGAGAAGAAGCTTAAATATTTGTATTTGGGTGATATCTCGTACATAGATAAGATTTGGATAAAGACAAGTAGAGTTTCTCTTGTAAGGATAATTGAAAGCCTAATAATCATAAATTGGGATACAACATTAGGAAAGAACTCACTATTGTTAGCATTCAGGAATGTGTTAGCAGAGCTAATCTCAGGTGGTATTGTCACTTAAGCAGATGAGAGAGGAAAGATTAGCAAAACAAATGTTCTCTGTAGGTTGGCAGGAAAAAGACCAAGACATAGGTGGATTGATATGGTAAAAAAGTGCCTTAGAAGATAGAAATATAAGATCTGACAATGTTGGAGCCATGACAGGTAACACTGATTTAGAGAAAATTGTAGATAGGAAGTTAGTAATGATGTAAATTTTTCATGTAGTACTATCATATCCTGTATACTCCCTTGAGAATAAATGTCAGGAATTTGATGATGTTCAAATACACCACTATCATGAAATGTCAAATGACAACGCATAGCATTTTCATTACACACATAATGAAAAGTTATGTCATCTTTTTCTTAAAATTAGCCTAAATGCCTTGTCATGGATGCTTATTGTCTTATGTAAACTTAGTTTACAACAAAACAGGAAGGTTAACTCCATCTAAAATACAAGATGTAAAAAAAAAAAAAAAAAAAAAAAAAAAAAAAAAAAAAAAAAAAAAATTCCTATAAAGATTTTATTCTCATTTTACAACATTTTAAACACTGTTCTCTTCAAAGTAGTCCCCCCCCCATCTACTGGCGATACACCGTTCCCAATGTTTCTTCCATTATTAGAATGCTTCCTGGAATGCACTTTCTGTGATGCATGCAGTTCTCTTATTACATTTTCCTGAATCTCCTCTATGGCTTAGAAACGATGTCCTTTCAAAGTAGTTTTAAGTTCGGGAAACAGGAAAAAGTCTGCTGGGGCTAAGTCTGGGGACTTAGAATAGGATGGATGGCACAACGGATGTCTGATGTTTTGTCATGTTTCTCAACAAACTCATCACGAATTTTGCACTGATGCAAAGCGTCTGAAGTTTTTCAGTTAAAATTTGATGGCAAGATCCTATGCTGATACCCACTTCATCAGCAACTTCTTGGACAGTTAAATGACAATTTGCACAAATCACAGCACAACCCTCTCTCGACATGGTCGTCATCTGTTGATGTGGAAGGTCATCCAGGCCTGGGATCTTCACCGACATTCTGCCCTTTTTAAAATGCCCAAACCACTCATAGCACTGTGTTCGCCTCATACAGTCCTCCCCATATGCTTGGCTACGCAATTGAAATGTCTGTGTAAAATTTTGACCACGTTTGCAGCAAAATTTCACACACATACACACTGTTCTTCGAGCATTTTCATTCATTGTCACTAATCCAACAAACAGCTTGTACATGTGCTCACTTCTGTGGATGTAACTCGACTACTAATGCTCATAGAAGAACAGGGCAAATGGCAGTTTGTTGTCAAAACCTGCCACTAGATACACTCAGTAATCGCAGTGCTCTCCCTCTGTGCCGGTTGGCATGCTATTTAAGAAGTTCTGTCTTTTTTTTGGACACCCCTTGTATGACCATGTTTCAAGTGCATCCTGTTTTCTGGCTACAAGATGAAAACTGTTTCGAAAGAAGGACACTCTACCATCTGTATGAGACCAGCTAACTCACTTTCGGATGGAAAGCTCTTAATAAAAGTTCCTTGTATCCTAAAAGAGGATCTCAAAATCGGGTATTTCCAACCATAATCCATCTCATCACTGAATTAATTTCAATACTTTAATGCATAAAATTTTTAATTATCTGTGTATTTAAATTTATGAGATTGCAAAAGACGTTATGGCTATAAATCTTGTTGTAATATTATCTCTACTAATGTGATATACAACATATCATATTCACTACATTAGTGTAAATACAAATTTTATTTGTACTTACACTAATACAAATAAAATTTCTGCTCTCTTTTCTGTTTTAATCACATTTAGTGTATGTGTGTATCAGCATTCAAGCCAGTTAGCAGACCGGCATCTACCAATAAACTGTTAAGATGTCACTGAAAAAGAACTAAAATAGCAATAGATCAAACAAAAGCAGGGAAATCCCAAGGGGGTTTGATGGAATCAGAACAGACACTTTTAAAAATGTTGGATATAACACACATTCCACGAATCAATTCAATAATACCTGAACAACAGAAACAAGAACTTATTTTCCCTATAACCAAAAAAAGTAATCTTAATAGAATGAATAACTAAAGAGGTATTACTTTGCTATCAACCCAAAGTTAAAATCTACAATAGGATGCTATCTACTACAATACTTTGCTATCAACCCACAGTTAAAAATCTACAATACGATGATACTCAATAGAATACTTTACACCACTTTTAAGAAATAACCAAGTTGGATTTCTAAAAAAACAAGTACAATAAAACAAATACGAGGGTGGCCTGAAAAGTTCTTGGCCTAACAATGAAAATACAAATTTATAATTTCAAAATTATTTTTATTTTTCAACACACTCTCCCTTAAGACTAATACATTTATTCCAGCACCATTATTCCATCCCTGTAGTGGTTCTCAGTGAGATCTGCAAAATACCCCTCTACAGCTGCAATCATCTCTTGATTTAAAGAAAAATGCTGACCAGTGAGGAAGAGTTTTAGTTTTGAGAAGAGATAGAAGTCAGAGGGAGCCAAATCTGGAGAATAGAGTGGATGTTCCAACAATTGATAGTGCAGATACTTTAATTTTCCCATTGCCAAAACACCTTAAGTGGGCGGGTGCATTGTCCTGATGAAAGATGATTTTTTTTCCTTCTGCAAACCAGGTCTTTTCTAATGAATTTTTTTGTCTAGTCTGGTTAATAGATCGGAATAACAATCCCCGGTTATTGCTTTTCAAAATAATTAATAAACAAAATGCCTTTAGCATCCCGAAACACCGATGGCATGACCCTTCCTGCTGATAGAACTGACTGTCTTCTTTGGTGCTGAACAACCGGCTTCTGTCCACTGTTTTGACTGCTGCTTGAATTCTAGTGTGTAATGGTGAATCCAAGTCTTATTCATAGTAATAAATCAATGTACAAAATCAGTTTTATTCTTGTTAGAACGCTCTAAGCACTGTTCAGAGATTTTCATGCGAGTGCGTTTTTGATCTGCTGTGAGCAAGCGTGGCACCCATCTCGCACAAAGCTTTTTCATTTGCAATTCTTCATGCAAAATATATCCTAAACGTTCTTTTGAAATGCCTATGGTCTCAGCAATTTCACGCACTTTGACTATAAAATTATTCTATAAAATTATAGAATAATTTCTATAAAATTAATTCAGAAGATATTTTTGTGAACAGGGCTGGTTGTGGGAGGACTAGGGGACATCCATGGAAACTGGGCAAAAGTGTGGTTAGTAAAGGTGTTAGAGCTGGGTTCTTTACTTTTAGAGTGGTGAATGAGTGGAATGCGCTCCCTGAGTCTGTAGTGGATGCTGTGACAGTGAATGAGTTTAAGGCGAGGTATGATAGATACTGTATGAATGTCAGATAGTTGTGATGAATATGATTTGGGGCCTCCCTCGATGAGTCGAATGACTCCCTGGAGTTGCCCGTAATAATAGTAATAATAGTAATATCGTGCACTTAATCAATGATTTTTGGCATTGTTACACTTTTTGGATGTCCTTCACGTGGATCATCTTCAAGGCTGGTACGGTCATGTTTAAACTCAACAGCTCATTTCTTAATTGTCAAAAACGAAGGAGAAGAGTGCCCATAAACTTTTATGAACTTCGAATGAATTTCTTTTAGTGTTAAACCTTCTTTTGCAAAGAATTTTATAACTGCACAATACTGAATTTTATCCATTTCAAGGGATACAGAGAACACTTTTGCTTCAGACAGCTGTATAAAACAAACTACTTGATAGAATGACTTGCAATTTCACATGGATGCTTATAACAGATGTACCAACTTAGAAAAAAAAATCTTGCCGATAGATTGCAACAGAGAACACTGCATCAGAAGAATCATGGAAGGTTCACGTGATAAAAACCTACCACTGATTTTAACCTTTACAGATTTCAAAAAAGCCTTTGACTCCATTAATAGAGAAGCAATATTTAAAATACTCAGCTTCTATGGTCTATCCTCAAAAATCATACAAGCAATCTCAGTACCTTATAAAGATTACAATGCTACAGTAATCTTTAAAACAGAAACATTTGAATCCTTTCTGGTGAAAACAGAAGTCCTGCAAGGTGATGTACTAGCACCTTATTTGTTCTTGGCATGCTTGGACTACATCTTCTGGACCATCAACACAGAAGATCTTGGTTTTACCATCCACCAACACCATTCAAATAACTGATCTTAGGCTTGGCTGACAATGTTGTACTTATTGATACAGAACCAACAAATGCACAAAAATATCTCAGTTTACTAGCGCATAGGCTAAACTTATTGGTCTGCAGACCAACATCCAAACGTCCGAAGTATTCTCAACAGGTTATGAAAACCTTATACAATACTTCATATCAACAATAGCCCCTTAGAAAATCATCATTAATATCATTAAAGACATTAATATCATTAATTAAGACTATACCATGCAACCAGCAGAACCATCTTCTTCTATGATTCTCAAACCTGGACAATAAGCATGAAAAAAACCCTACAGATCTAATTAACTCCTTCGGAATTACATATCTCAGACTGATCCTTAGATACACTTGGATGGACTGTGTTACTAATTATACTGTGCTAAAATCTGGCTAAGCAGGAACTTAGCCAAAATACAGTCAAAACAGCCAAAAAATTAAAACTCAGATGGCTTGGACATGAACTCAGACATCCTGAAGTCTCATCCTTTTTTGGAATCCCTCATTCTGTATAAATCAGAAGATGCCAAATACCATAGAGGAAGACCATGCAAACAATTTTGGCAATACATCTGTGAAACCATCAGTAAACTGAACTGTCAAAGTCCATCTGACATCTACCAGTATGTGTAGATGTCAAGAAAAAGAGAGAGACTCGGAAGACCATAATTTGCAATCTTTATGCAATCTTTTCACACAATAAATCCCCCTAAAAGCATGTAGTGAAATGGTCTCTTGATGTAAGACACTATTTCAGCTATAACTCTCATTTAATGGTGAACTGAAAGGTAAAATAAGATTTTATAATAATTTCACACTAAAAATGAACGGGACTAAAGATAATTATAATCTTAAATATTATACATAATTTGCTTAAATTATGTATAATATTTATACATTAATAATAATCTTAAATATTATACATAATATAATATACTCTATAAACACAATGAACTTAGAGCACAAACTTCATACCTGACGAGTATTTAATACAGGGAAAACAATTGCCAACATGGCTCCATAAATGCAGTGCATGTGAATGCGAAACAGTATAGTCACTAAGCGAGATGTAGGAGGAGCTGCTAACAGAAAAATCTGAAATAAAATATGCCAATTAGGTTATAAAATATGCAATTAGTATAAAGGGTATTCTCATTATTATTTTATTTATTATTACAGACAATCAAAGCAGCATTCCTACTTACTCTGATATGCAGAAAAGTCAAAACGTATCAGTAATATTTCTATCCCCCCCCCCTTGTTTTTAGCAGTCCCACTACCTTATGCACATACAACTACAACTGTATCCAGCAAAACTAATGTTTGAGTGAACTTGACTAATAAGTGTCTTGCTGAATTATCACTATTAGTATGTTATTCTCCTTACTTTTTGTGGAATTAACATGTATAAGATGCAGAAATTCCTTTCTTTCTTTTTTTTTTTGCATCTATATATAGCTGCACAAAGACAATAATATAGTATGGCAACAGTGTTTTGCAGTCTAAACTGTGAGCAGGTTCTCATGTTTAACATCTAGTCAAACACAAGCCACTAAAAAAAACCGAATTACCATTCACATTAACATCTGACAAGAACAATGATAAAGTGTTCTTAACAACAGGGTGACTACTGAGAAAGTGGTACCAAAACAGATTATTGTACCACTTCATCATGAACAAGAAAAGTTCAAATCACAAAACCTTCACAGGAAAAAAAAAAAAAAAACTCACAATTTTTAAAATTCACTTGCACAAATCCTTGAACATTATGGTAAGGAGGTACTATGAATTGTACAAGGGAATTATGAAAATAATTCTTCTGTACATGCAGGCTTGGAGTATGAGTGGCCTTGAAAAATGTCCATTCATATTTTGTTCCTTTATCCTTTTACCACAGTTTAGTATATAGTCATGTATGATGAAAGTTGTATTCCTTATGTAATCACGTATACAATGGATGAGCCTTTTACAAGTTTCTTGAAGCATGTTAAGCAGCACAGAGTAACTGAATTTTTGATGCATGAAAACATGAGCACTACTGAAATTCACTACCAATTACAAGACTTTTTATGGGGAAACAATTGCAGATGTGAATACTGTACGTTGTTGGGCATGAAGAAATAGTGATAGTGGATAAGATATTAATGATCCATCACAAAGTGAGTGGCCAAAACCTGATTTCACTAAACAGAAAAATCAGTAATTAGTCAGATGGGTGAATACAATGGGAGGGCATGTAAAATCCAGTTATAACTCCTTAAATTTATAAGGCTTGTTTTTTGGAATGGTGCAGAAGACATGCATCAGCAGATTAGTACAATGAGTGCAAATTGCATAGTTATTATGGGACACTTTAACTTCAGAGACAGACTGGAAGGAGGAAAGATCAAATGATAGGAAGGAAATGGAATTTACACACTTACTGAGAGATAATTACTTGAAGCAGAATGTGATGGAAGAGACTCATGGTACGAGAGCATTGGATTTGATTACAGGATCAGAAGACCTGTCCATAACTAAAATGACTACACTGCCTCCATTGGGAAAAGTGATCATCTGGTCTTAACTTGAGAGGTAGCAAAACATGTGGAAATTCCAATTACGAAGGGGGTATATGTGTCACTAAGGCAGGTGACTAGTTGTGTCAGCCACAGGGCTCCGCACTTGAAGCACTGCTGTTTAATGTGTATATAAATTATATAGGAATAATATGAAGGGAGATATTCAATTATTTGCTGAATTTGCATCTACCTGATGCAAATTCAGGTAGAGTAATAGTTAATCAGGGTGATGTAGCACTTGCAAGATGATTTAAATAGGCTGACGGTATGGGCAAAACATAATGAATGTCAATTTAATGTTCAAAAGTGTAAAGTTAAGCTAAAGTAAAGATTGGGATACAAAGACTACGAACTGTGTACCATATTGAGGGAACTATACTTCAGAAAATTTATGAAGCCAGGGATATGGGAGTAGCATTAACAGAGTTGAAGTGGTCACTCATAGGATTACTTGGTTATTGAAGAACACACTAACAACCAGAGATAAAGAAGTTATCATTCCTCTTTATAAAGCCTCGACATGACCATATCTGAATTAATTACTGTGCTCAGGTCTGGTCACCTGGTGTTTTTTTCTTGAGAGATGCAGAGCGAGTGACCAA
The DNA here is from genome assembly GCF_054136105.1 of Typopeltis vanoorti. Lineage (NCBI taxonomy): Eukaryota > Metazoa > Arthropoda > Arachnida > Uropygi > Thelyphonidae > Typopeltis > Typopeltis vanoorti. Next base: position 131,181,261 of record NC_143550.1, read on the forward strand.
GATGGTGAGTGGTTTGTGGAACACTCCCTATGAGTAAACGGATGGTTTGTGGATCGCAAAACTTGGTTGATAGACAAAAAAAAAAAAAAAAGGTGGGGGGAGAGTATATAATAGAAGCATTTAAGTTACTTAAAGGATTTTATAAGATTAATACAAAAAGGAAGTACTTCAGCCGTTTGCTAGAAGTAGCAGGACAAGAGGTCATCCCTGGAAGTTGGGTAAGAGTGTGGTTAGCAAGAGTGTGAGGACTAGAGTTGTCACTTGGAGAGTAGTGAATGAATGGAATGAGTTGCCTGAGTCAGTTGCAAGTGCTTTTTCTGTTAATGATTTCAAGGAGAAGCAAAATAGATGTTGTGTTGATGAGTTTGGATCTCCCACGACGAGTGTTAGGACTCCAGGTAGGTATCCGTACAATAATAATGAACTATAAGCATGTTCACAATTCAACATGATATTGAAGAAATGAGATTAGAAGTTAAGTTTTAAAAGAGGTATACCGTGAGTAGACATATCGATACAAAATTAATAATGGAAAAAACTCACGTACAAAGATTATTTAATAGTATAATTTTCGCCTGTGTGTCACAAGCATCTTCAGTACATTAAGCTCAAATTAAACAATAACTGACAATTCCAAAAAGCGCCACCTAAGTAGCTGGTGTAAGATAACTAAAAATGTCAATAACTTTCCTAAAAATAAAAATAAATAAAAAATAATAAAAATAAAAAAAATAATAAAAACAAATTTTTTTATTTTATTTTATTTTTATTTTTAGGAAAGTTATTGATCTTTTTAGTTATCTTACACCAGCTACTTAGGTGGCGCTTTTTGGAATTGTCAGTTACTGTTTAATTTGAACTTAATGTACTGAAGATGCCTGTGACACACAGGCGAAAATTATACTATTAAATAATCTTTGTACGTGAGATTTTTCTGTTATTAATTTTGTATCGAGATTAGAAGTTGTGGAACAACATCCTGGAATTGGCTCTATCAGATTTCTGATTTTCTAGGATAGTATTCACTTTGAAAATAAGGATAGGTCAAAGCAGAAGTGAGAAAATAGTTCCAAATGCAATCCAAAGAGTTTTACTGCAATTGCTAGAAAAAATTTATGTAGTAGAGAACATGTAAGGAAGGGAGGCTATATTTGGAAACTATATGAAAATGAAGTAAAGACTTAAATTTTTTTTTTCTTCCAGTGTATCTCTTTTTTCTCTCTCTCTCTTTCACAAAGAGATGGTGAATAATAAACTAAAGATAATATTGTTGGAATAAGCAGTAGGGACCCCTGTCACAAATTGTTGTTACATTTTTTTTACAGGTGATACATGTTCGATAAATGGATAAAAGAAAAGGAAGGCAATATTGTATTAATCAAGACTGTGAGCAAAAAAAATAGGAAAGAAATTAAAGATGATTCAAGTTTAATATGGATGTTTAGAAACACACACACACAATAAATGCAAACTGTATTATTAGATAAAACACAATTCAATATAATACTGCATTAAAATTATTTTCATTATATACAATGGGTACCGGTCACTCACTAGTAATACCTGACTGTAGTACAAGAAGCCTACAGTCGTAAGAAATAAAATGAATAAATAAATCGGGTTTAAACTTTATCTTTGGATAGACATGCTATTCACATATGTAAGGTTCCATTTTTTCAAAACATTTATTTCACTGACACTAATTTGACACATAACATTATCAGTCTAAGCACTAAAAAAATCTCCTTCACAAATTCACTCAATCTATATGAGTTGCGCTCCATTACACCATATGTACCAGAAGAGCAATGACCTGCAATAACACATTCCATCTTTGCTTTGGTGACCTGTGTATATTAGTATATACCATAGTTATCTGACAAGTATGGTATATACCAGGGGTGTTCAACCTGTCGATCACGATCGACCAGTTGATCACAGAGCGATTTTTGGTCGATCTCTTGTGTATTCCTTCTTACTTACAAATTTAATTAAAACTCAAAACATAATATTTTATTTATCATTGTTTTGTATTATTTTTAATTCACTTTAAGTGTATTGCTATTGTTTATTTATTTTTCGTGAAAATTGTCAAATCAGTAATTTTCTTTATAAGCCCAGGTAAATGAATTAATTTGGATCAGTGGAAGTCAAACAGCGAGATGAGTGAATACAATTATAAGCAAAGTGTAAAAACTTGATTGTAGCTTAAATATTCCAAAGCACATTACATTGATTTTTTACTTAGGTTAAGTCCCATGTGAATATTGTAAAAAAATAAACTTTGTTTGTCTCGGTATAGTTTATATCAGATGTTTTTGTAAATAACTCTTTTGAAGCTAACTGTATATACTGCTTTAATAAGAATATGTTAGAGTTAAAAACAAAGGCAATGTTTTTGTTGCCGAAGCTGTACATGGCAGCATTAAAAAGATTGTTATTGAAACTTGTATGTATGAGAAAGGCTTGCAGGCTCTAAATGTAATCATCTCCGAAGTCAGTCAGAAAGAGTTCAAACAACTTTCCGATGGCCGGCAACTTACAATCAAAAGAAAGCGGAGGAGAACAAAAGGTGTGCCGAACTTGAAACTTAAGATGAAAGACTAATACCGATTCTTTGGGGGTTGCCAAACTTCATGCGAGGTCTCAGAGGAGGCCTAATAAAAAGAAACTGAAGCAAACAGAGGGGATCCCGGTTCCAGAATTGCTGTCAGAGAGGAGGCTACCTGGTCCAGAGTCGCAGTCAGAGAGACTGTCTGGATCCATGTTGCTTGAGAGAGGAGTTTCCCCGCTTCCAGAAAGGAGCTTCTCGGTTTGAGGCGTCGCTAGAGAGATACTACTTCTAGGCCACAGACAAGTTTTCAAATTGCCGGAGAAAAGTTTCCAGGCCAGGTTAATGTCTGACATTCACCAGTGTGTCGCGTTTTCATTACAATTTGATGAATCAAATATTAACTTTACTGATATTGCTCAGTTAATGGTATTTATTGGCATGGTATTTCAAGATTATTCAAGTAAAGAAGAACTTTTGAAAATTATACCATTATTAAGAAGGATTAGGGGAGAAGACATTTTTTCAGCATTTGATGAAGTTGTGAAACAACACAAACTTCCGCTTTTTAAACTTGTGTCTATTACTACTCATATTACTAATCAGGCTTCATTTCATTATGTAAAAACGATGACAAATATCCAGATTTTATAACGTACCACTGTATTATTGACCAATTAGTACTGTGTAGTAAAAGATTAAACGCAGAAGATGTTTTGGATATTACATTTAAAATTCTGTTCGAGGAAAAGCCCTGCAACGGCAGTTATTTAAATTACAGGCAGATGAAATAGGGAACTTCTGTTGTACAATAATGTTCGCTTGCTCAGCAGAAGTCAATTTTTAGAAAGATTTCTTGTATTAATTAATGAAAAAAAAAATTTTTCTTGATGAAAAAGGAGATATTTATCCACAATTCAGTGATAAAAGATGGTTGTTACACTTATCGTTTTTAGTAGATTTCTGTACGAAATTAAGCAATTTAAATTTAGAGTTACAAGGTAGAGATAAAAACTTAATTGACATGTTAAGTTCAATAAAAACTTTCCAACAATACTGTATTTTCCGGTGTATAAGATGCACCCAAGAAATTTAATACAATTTTCTGGAAAAAACCTAAACTTTAAAGTATGATTTAAAAAAAAATGGATAAAACAATAGGTAATTTTTAATAGTAAACTGACCTTTCAGAAACCTGCAAAACCCGTGTCACTGTCATCTGACTCTTCTCTATCATCATTAATTTCTTCTCTTTCTTCTTCCTCTTTTTCTTCATCATCATCATCTTCATATAAGAAATGATCTTCATTTCCATCAAGGGCGTTGCTAATTCCACATTTTAAGAAAGATTTTAACAATAGTTTGTTCATTCATTTTCGACCAAGATGTCTTAACCCACTCCCACACTTGAGAGACTGATGGCCGTTTTAGGGCATCAATCACTCAAGTGCGCGAGTGGGCACACTCTGGTGTTAGCTGATGTACACCGGCATTCATCATCCACTTGTTCCACTCTTCGCTCATAAAGACTTTAAAGGGTTTGTTTAAAGATACATCAAGTGGCTGCAGTTGTGATGTAAGTCCTCCTGGTATGACAGCCAATTCAGTATTGCACTCTTGGAATTTTTGTTTGATTGACTCCTTCAGATGAGCCCGGAACTGATCAAATACGAGAAGAGCTTCCCGCTTTAGTAGTGCGGCATTGCTTCTTTTCCATACTTTATCTATCCACACTTTCATGCCACTTTCATCCATCCAACCTTTTTCATGCACATGTACAATCAGTCCTGTTGGTATTTTTTCTTTAGGCAGAGTCTTCTGCTTAAAAATTATCATTGGCAGCAGCTTCGTACTGTTGGATCATATATCCTGGCTTCTGATCCGCCATCTTGTTGCAACGTTGTTCTTATTAAAGGTAATTAATTGTAGGTTGATTACTAATCCAAATATAGGGAAATTTATATTATACTGCGCCACTCTATATTCAGATTAGTCTAAGTAAAGTATTAAAATCAATCATCAACTTTAGCAATCTTACTATTCATACAGGCTAAGTTTAATATTAACATTTTAAAGTTCCCGCTAGGTCCGATAATTTTATGAACGCTGCAGTGAAAAAGAATCAGGCTAACAGCAAATTGAAATCAATAAAACAAAAATTTAATGCAGGATCATATAACATATACATAAACATACTTTGGATACATGATAATGCAAAATTAACTCTGTTCAAGTACTCTTAATATTCACTTAACTTTTGGTATTAAACATTGAGCCTTTAAATCTAATTTCTCCCCAAATAACAAAGATAGTTCCAAAGTTCAATATCACTGAAATTCACAGCAAATATTTTAACAGTTGTACTCTTTAATTTATCACTTAGTCAGAAAATACATAATTTTTGTCATGAGGCAGTTGTCACTTAAGGGAGGGGGGAACTCTTTCAATCTCCTAACTTCAGCTAATCTTAGCAAAACGCCACAACTAATGTTGGAATATAACAGGAAGAACTAATCTTCATTTGTTATCACTCAGTTAGCAAACATTTAATATCTTTAATGGCGGCAGTTATTATTTCAAGGGGGAAAAACTGTTTTATCCTTTGCACATCAGATTCACTAAAGGTACACTTTAAAACTATATTTGCTTACTACTCTCAAGCAACACCATTCAAAAAGAAATCTTCTTAATGATAACTGAATTAATAATCTTCGCACTTCCCAAGTCTTGACGCACTTGTATGAGGCAAGATACTTATTTCTTATTTAGCACTATTCAACAAAGTCAGCTTTCCACTATTCTTCCATAAAATTAATGGAATACCTGGTAATTCTATAACTCCATAGAATTATTCTGAGTTGCCTATTAATTTCGCGGTCCCTTATTAATCTATTTACAGCCTCTAATTCCTATTAATACAGCCTCTTAGTTTACTCAGTGTTGCTAATAAGCTATCTCCTCATCTCTTCTTAATGCTTCTGGTCTACTGTCTCTCTCCCCCCCCCCCCTGTATGCTCTCACTTTTTGCTTATATACCTTCACTTTCTTTCCCACCAAAACTTGTTCTCATAGTCTAGCTCATATCAATTCCATCTCCCCTTGCATACCATAGCTCATGCGCCACCACGCTCACACTATCTAGTTTTAATTCCGTCTCCATGACAACAATTAAAATAAAACAGAAGTATAAGTATTACATAACATTTTACCTTTACATGCAGTAATGAAAATTAATAAAAAAATATTATAGTTATTTAAATTTACCTTCACTTTCATTTACAATAACAAAAAAAAAAAACATATATTACAGTTTACATGAGGCTCATAAAGTTACATACAATTTCTTATAATATTACCGAAGGAATAAAGTAATAAAATAAATGGCATTTACTACAGGGTCCTTTCATTATTATGACATATCCTAAAATTATATAATTAATTAATAACTGATACAGGGCAATTATATGAGTAATACAGTTTAAGCAAGAGATAAACAAATAACAATATTTACAAGTCTTGCTTATGTTATGGAAGATCATGTTGGATTCTGAAAGAAATACCAATAACTTTAATAATTTCTCTTCATTCAGAATCCAACAGTACCATCAGCACAACATTCAAGAACTACAGTGTAGTGTGTTTTTTCATGTCCACTGGTTTTGATTGTAATGCTTTTCTCACCTTTCTCAGCTACAGTTCTATTTGAGGGAACATCAAAGGTTAGGGGTGTTTCATCCATATTGGCAATCTGTCCCATTTGAAAATTGTAATTTTTTCGATGTTGAATCACATATTTATGAAAAGAAATAATTTTGTCTTCATATTCTTTTGGCATTTTTTGACTGATTTTTGTTTTTGTATGTATACAAAGTCCACTGCGTTTTATGAAATGGTAACAGCACGACGCGCCACCTTTAAAATCTTCAACGTTACGCTCACAGGCTACTTTGACTGCATGTGTACGAATAATTTTTGTTGAAATGGCAATGCCATTTTGCCGATTTTCTTGCACCCCTTTCAAAACTTCGGTCTCTAGTTCTGGCCACTTCGCAATTATTCCATGTTCTGCAAGCTTTTCATTATGCAAATTGTTCAAAATCTCCTTCTGACCATGCCAAGTTCTAATCATTTTTTCCGTAGGCGGAGGTCCAAAATGTCTTTCAGCTTCCTTATTCCAGTGTTCTTCTGCATATTTTACAACCTGCAATTTGTAACTTGAAGTATATGAATGTCACTTGTTTTTTTCCATCACCAAAATCTAAGGGGTAATATCAAACTGAACACAAAATATCTCAACACGTCAACTCAATACTGATAAACATCGGTAACTGATTACTCGGATAAGATATTATGAAACTTGAATAGGGACTTCCTGTTCTTAGCCAATGACGCGCTAGAAGTCACCTGAAGGTCACGCAGCAATTTGGTTGCACCATTAACCACCTACAATGATCTTGGAACATAAAAGGGAGTGCGTATGACTTTGAAAAGAGGAAACAATCTTTATCTTCATTATATAAGATGCACCCCATTTTTAAGATGAATTTTTAAGGTTAAAAAGTGCGTCTTAACACTGGAAAATACGGTACTTTTATTAAAGAAAATATAAATGACCGCAAATTTAGACATCTCCCATATTTATTAAAATTTTTTGAACAAAACTAAGAAATGCTTTGCTATGATTTAAAAGAATTTATTCATGAAATAGAATTAGTTGAGGAAGAAATAAATCCAAGGTTTAAAGATTTTAATAAAACTGAAATGATGGTATCTTTTATCAATAATCCATTTCAAGAAAACTTGAACATCACAGAAATTTCAAATAAAATTAGTGGACTGTTTGATATAAACCAAGCTGAAGTAGAACTTGAGATAAACATTCAGAATAGCTTACATTTAAAATCAATAAACAATGAAGTCATTTGGAAGTATGCACATGAAAAATTCTCAATATTAACTGATATTGCACGAAAAATTCTGTCTTGTTTCAGATTGGCATACTTGTCAGAATCCGCTTTTTCAAATATGACCATCATAAAACATCAATTAAGAAACCAAATTACAAATGATAATTTGGATGATAGTCTGAGATTGGCACTTCTTCATATCAACTTGACTATGAAAATATTGCGAGGTCCAAACAATGCCAAATTTCACATTAACTTTTTTTTTTTTAATCAACCAGCATTTCCTGTGTCCGCATGGTTAGCCTAGTGGCTTTGCGCTTCACAACCATATGACTGGAGGAGTGTCCTAGTTTTGATTCCCGTTGACGACGTGAGGAGCTGAAGGATTTTCCTCAGCCATAGCCAAGTTAGCCGGTCTTGGCGTGGACAGCAGGGTTTTTATCGCCAGTTTGTCTAGTGTTTTTTCATACCACAAGCAGGCAAACTGGCCCCGTGAACACACAGAGATACATCCAGGAATACTTCGAGCCATAGGGGTGACCCTTCTATCCTCGTATTTCGGTTACGAAATCCAAGCATGCTTGGAGGGTTGTGGGCCTTAAAGGCCTGTTAAAGCTATTCAGATAGATAGATAGCATTTCCTGTAACTTGTGAGTTTGTAATCAATCTATTGTTTTTTCTGACTTTGGTTTTCCAAAATAGAGAAATAAATATTTTATTCCAATATATGTTTTTTTTGTTGTATTAAAATAATTAAAAGTGATAAATAAATTTTTAAATACACAAATAAAGTTTTTAGTTGTGTATTTTTTTTTAGTTTTGTGCGTAATCAGATATCAGGTTGGGGGAACGTGATCTATATGAGAGAGTAGATCGCGGAATAACTTATATATAAGAGAGTAGATCGCGAATTAACTTTTTATAGAAAAGTAGCCCACATAGTAAAAAAGGTTGAACACCACTGGTATATACTAATAATGTTTTGGAGAAATATGAAAAGAAATCAACCCACCTGATTCTAGATTAACTCAGATATACTACTGCCTTCCCACGTCAGTCTAATTAAGATAGTGCAGAACTAGTAACATTACATCAAAAAAAAAAAAAAAAGTTTTAAGCTACATATCCATGACATGAGGTCCTATATCAAACAAATACACTTTGCACTGTGTATCTGTTTGATATAGGACTGCATATCATGGATGTGTAGCTTAAAAGCTTTTTTTTTCCTTTTCTTTTTTTTTTGATGTAACGTTACTAGTTCTGTACTATCTTAATTAGTATCTTAATACTGTGCCGAGATATTTGCACAACCAAGTTTTCTAAACTACCAGACTTATACAACTAATGAACAAAACATATTTAAAAGCATTGTTAACAAAAACCATGGTAGTTCCCTTGTGTGATTAGTAACCTACTACCATGCCTACACTACTTTGTTGGATTGTTTGAGACATTCAAAAATACATTGAATGGTTTTTAATTTGTGTGCAAACAAGATACCATATCTTTCAATTCCAGTGATTTTTTCCCCCCCTGAAAGCATGAAAAAAAAAAAAAAGCCAGGTTTGTTTATGGGTGAAAGCTGGATAACCAGGAGGAGACCTCCCATGTAGCCTTTTAAGAAATGCAGAGAACTGACGAGAACTTTCAAATCAACATCCAATCCTCACCGTCTCATGTTGCTTACCATTAGTATGAGGTGCACCATGTTCAGCATTCAGGTCAATATCCTTTAAGGAATTTAGCTGACCAAACTGTATTCCTAATGGCTTAAACCAAAGATAAAATAATGGTACATTTTGAAAAATTATGGAGACAACTACCATGTTATAGAGTAAAAACTTTAGTTTAATATAAACCAAAATCAACACTTGACGTTTCGACCTTCATATCAAAGTCGAAACTTCATATCATCTGGAGCATACACAATATATACAGAGAAACAAGCTGCACTACAATCTACATGGTTTGCCAAAGTTACTAGCCAACCGTTACTACAATTATTGGCCTGACCTCTGGTGAAAAAAAATCTCAATAATCCCTAATCTGAACAATGGTGGCATAAAAATTGCATGAATTTGGATGGCACATATTCAGCCCACTTAGTATCTAGCATACTTTAGGAAACTATTCCATACCAATTGGTTGAAATTTATATGTATAATCAATTTTTTTTTTTTTTTTTTTTTTTAAATATATCTATCCTATATATATCAAAGGATAAGTCTTTTTATGTCACGTTTTCTGAAACATTTTGAAACTCAGGGGCTACATAGATTGTCGAGTCTTCAAAATTCGAGTCATCAGAATTCAAGGAGAACGGGCCTACCAGTCCAGAGCTCGGGGTGGGGGCCCCCCTTGAAGACACTACACTCAGGGGATACCCTGATTGTCGAGTCTTCAGGAGTTGGGCGTCATAGGTGCAGCCCCTCCCCCCCAGTATATATATATATATATATATAAACATTTTGCTCTCCATCCCCATCCCAACTCTTAGTTTTGTAACCTAATAGATAATAGTAATAATAGGACTCTAGCTTTGATGTAGTAAAGGTTTTTTTTCACCAGAGGTCAGGCCAATAAGTGTAGTAATGGTTGGTCAGTAACTTTAGCAAACCATGTAGATTGTAGTGCACCATGTTTCTCTGTATATATTGTGCATGCTCCAGATGATGACCTTGATATGAAGGTCGAAATGTCGAGTGTTGATTTTGGTTTATATTAAACTAAAGTTTTTACTCTATAACACAGTAGTTGTCTCCATAATTTTTCAAAATGTATTCTGTTCACCGTGTAAGCATGAAAGAAAGGATAAAATAATGGTACAACATGACAAAATTTTATGGTGGATGGGTCCTGCTGTTTTCATCAGGGAACCAGCACAAACTGCAAAAAGTCAGCTACTGGAACAAACCCCAACTCAACATCCGTAGCATTCGAGATTGACACCATCAACAAAAAGTATCAATGGGAAAGAAATGGTAGCAGAACTGGATAAGTACCATATGGACATAATAGGTGTTACTGAAACAAATAAGACAAAACCAGGTGAGGCTCTTCTAAGAAAACAAATACAAGATGTTATATTCAGACAATAATGATGAGGGAAAAGAAAGAGTAGCTATAGTATTCAACACCAAAAATGAGGATAATTTGAAATGCTAGACAATATTAAATAGAGTGATGTGGACAAATATCGAAATGGAAAATTGGAAAATGAAAATTTTCTGCTTATGGTTCCAAAGAAGGTTCTACTAGGAAGGAAGTGGGGGAATTTTTCAAGGCATCAGAGAAGACAGCTGACACACAAAAGAAAGCGTTTTTGGAAATGTAAGCAGCAGAGTAGGAAATTATTACCATCATCATCATCAAATTCCTGCAATGTACCCACAAGGGGTGTACAGGATATGATAGTACTACATGAAAAAATTATATGATTACTAACTTCCTATCTACAATTTTCCTCCAAATTAGTCTCTTACTTGTCAAGACTCCAACATTATCAGATCTTATATTTCTATCGTCTAAGATACTTTGTACCGTATCAATCCACCTATATCTTGGTCTTCCTCTGGGTCGTTTTGCTGCCAACCTGGCAGAGAACATTTGTTTTGCCAATCTTTCCTCACCCATTCTGTTTAAGTGACCATACCACCTGAGATCAGCTTTGCTAACGCATTCCTGGATGCTGACAATGTCAAGTTCTTTCCTAACATCCTCGTTTTTAATATGATATTGCCATTGATGCCATCTGTTCACACCTATAATCTTTCTCAGAACTCTCATATATGTGGTCTCTAGTCTTTGGTCAAGTGTTTTACTTCTGATCCAACTCTCAGATCCATAGGTTAAAACTAGTTTGAACACTGTCCTGTATACAGCTAATTTAGTGTTCCGACTAATTTCTCTCTTATTCCATATGAATTTATTCAATTGACTTTCCACCATACCAGCTTTGCTGATTCTGTTGTCTATTTCTATATTTAATTTATCATCTTCACTAAAAATCGTGCCTAAGTAGCTGAAATGTTTTACTTGTTCCACAGGTTCTCCATTCACAACACAGTTGACATTTTCAATGATTCTGCCTATTTTCATTGTCTTTGTCTTTTTATTGCTGACCTTCATACCATATCTATTACAACAGCTATTCAATTTAGTCAGAGAATCTTGCAGACTTGCAGCAGATTTATTTAGAAATATAACATCATCCCCATAAAGCAAAGAGCTGACATTAACATCTCCAATTTTGATATCATGTTTAATACCACTTTCCTTCATAATGCGATCCATATAGATAATGAATAACATAGGGGATAATGTACATCCTTGTCTCACACCAGATGTAACATTAAACCTTCTTCCTGTACTTCCTTCAGTTCTAACTGCTGACTTACAACTCAAATAAAGACTAAGTATTGCTTCATATAATGCCCCATTGACACCATATAACTGTAGCGTATTGAATAGCTTCTCTCTTCGCACCTTATCATATGCCTTTTCCAAATCGACAAAACTTAAACAGATCTTTGTTATATTCCCATGCTTTCTCGACTATTTGTCATAAAGTGAAGATCTGATCCTGACAGCCTCTGTTTGGCCTGAATCCAGCTTGTTCTTCACCAAGCTTTTCTTCCACAGTTCTTCTCAATCGTTTCTCAAATATACTTGCATAGATCTTGCCAGGAACACTCAGTAGGGAAATACCTCTGTAATTCTCGCATTCAGTTTTATTTCCCTTTTTATATATGGGTACTATGAGAGCTCTATTCCAATCATCGGGAATTCGTCCCTCTGTCCAGGCCTTCTGAACTATGCAGTGCAGCCACTGGAAGACTCTTATACCACCATACTTCAGCATTTCTTGTCGAATATCATCTACTCCAGCTGCCTTTCCACATTTCAAGGCTTTGATGGCTTTTTCAACTTCAAGTATGGATATGTATTCCTGTTTGCATGCCTGGTCAGTGTTTTTTTACCACTGTGCTGTCATCGCTGCTTGTTTCATTTAGCAGCTTTTCGAAGTAATTACTCCATACTTCAAGGATATCTTTTTCTCCAGTTTTCATGTCACCTTTATCATCTCTAACTCCTTTTACAGCACTCTTTCCTCCATTCCTAAGCTTCTTCAACAACCTCCAGAATATTTTGCCACCTTCTTGATATTTATTTTCTATATTCTTGCCAAAGTCCACCCATGACTTTTGTTTAGCTAGTTTTACACAGTGTTTAGCATTCTTGCATTTGTCTCTATATTCTCTAAGAGCACAAGCTGACTTATTTGACAGGGACTTTTGATATGCTTTCTTCTTTTCCTTCACTGCCTCTTTAACTTCTTGTGTCCACCAGGGAGTTCTGATTTTTTTTATCCTTGCAGACAACCTCACCACATGCCTCTCTGGCAGAATCAATCAATGTTTTCTTCAGAGTTTGCCACTGAATCTCCAAGGTTTGATTCCTGTTCTCAAACTCTTTCATTTTTTCTTCAATAATCTTTGTGTATTTTAGTCTACAGTTCACATCTGAGAGCTGCTCATCTTTTATTTGCTTTAAAACTTTTTTACATGTTATTCTTTTCAATATGAAATTCAATTTTATCCTGCTCAAGACTAAATAGTGATCACTTCCAATTTCAAATCCTATATACACTCTGGTGTCCTGCACCAGGGAGAAAACATCACTATCAACAATAACATAGTCAATGAGACTTTTCTTATTCCTAGCCTCTTCTCTCCATGTGAATTTGTGCACATTTTTATGTTGGAACATGGTGTTAGTAATAACCAGTCCATGTCCTGAGCGGAAATCTAACAGATATTTGCCATTATTATTAGCTTTGCTCTTTTCTCCAAATTTTCCAAATATTTTTGTATGTCTCACAATCATTTCCTACTCTGCTATTTAGATCCCCAAAAAGGACCAACTTTTCCTTTTTCATTGTGTCAGTTGCTTTTTCTAAAGTGTCAAAAAATTCCTCCACTTCTACCTTAGTAGAACCTTCTGTGGGACCATAGGCACAAATAAGTCTCATTGTCCAGTTCCCCATTCTCATATTTGCCCACAACACTCTACTTGACACTGCCTGCCATTCAAGAAGATTAGCCTCGTATTTAATGTTGAATACTATGGCTACTCCTTCTTTTCCTTGATTGTCATTGCCTGAATATAACATTTTGTATTTATTGCTCAGAAAGATCTCACCAGTTTTTGTCTTTTTTGTTTCAGTCACCCCTATTATGTCGATCTGGTACTTATCTAATTCCTCAGCTAGCTCCATTTCTTTGCCATTCAGGCTTCTTACGTTGATAGTACCGATCTTTAACTCTGGTGATGTTGAGTTGGGGTGTGTTTTCAGATTTGTTCCAGTAGCTGACTTTTCGCTGTTCGCCCTGGTTCCCTGGCGAAAACAACGGGGGCCTTGTTTAACCGGGTGACGCCCCAGCCAGCATGAAATTTTGTCGTGTTGTACTATCATTTTTTATTTTGGTTTAACCAATAAGAATACAATTTGGTCGGCTAAATCCCAAATTGCCAGCCCATCCTCGTTAGTTCAGTATCCAAGTAGATACCCAACAGGGTGCACCACGAGAAGGTGAGGATTGGACATTAGGTCAGAAGCACTGGTCGGTTCTTCACATTCCTTTAAAGGCTATGTGGAGGTCTCCTCTCAGTTATACAGCTTTGAGCAAAGCCAATAATAATGGCAAGTACCTGGTTGATTTCTGTTCAGGACATGGACTAGTTATTACTAACACAACATTCTAACAAAGATGTGCACAAATTAATACAGAGAGAAGACACAAAAAATAAGAAGTGTTACTGTTGATATCAATATCTTCAACACTAGCTCAGAACACAAGATTCTAGAGAGGATTTGAAACAGGAAGTGATCACCATTTAGTTTTGAGCAGAATAAAACTAAATATCATACTGAAAAGAAAATTGTATAAGAAAGTTTTAAAAAGACGTTTCCTATTTGCTAATAACCCTCTAAAAGAAACTTCAGAACTTGTTTAGACTATCTCTCAAATATACCAGCCTTATTCATCCTTACCCCCCCCCCTTGCCAATCTTAACATGGAATATTTTGAAATATGATCCTAAACTCTTCCCCTTTTAAACCACAATATGAATACACTATGTTTACTATATGTTTTCCATCTGGCCAATACCTGAGTATCTGTTTCACTATTAAAAACAACACTGGTTACAATAACTGTAACCAGTGTTACAAAACACTGGTAACCTAGCTACCAAATGGATACTTATCCTTTTCAGTCTGCAGAAAACTACTGGTAGATAGATCCACCACCCTTCCCTTACAGTATGGTATTATCAAAAACCCTAGCAACAGAGCTAGAACTATCTGCTTGGACCATATTAGCCTCTTCACTGAAATCAATCATTTGTAGCCAATGGCTTCCCCTCTTAAAATCAACAGTGCCCCCTGCCCATTCACCCAACCCCCACCTCAAAAAATGCAGAACATAAAAAATCCACTGACATTCCCTACATCTAGAGAACCTCAGAAAAACCACATATAAAAAGTATAACAGACATTCTTCAGGTCTTACCAAAAATTAACTACTCGTATCCACTCACCTAAAAGATTCTCTCCACCATCTGAACCATCCAGGGGTCTACAGTATCCCTTACTCAAGCTTAAATACTTCAGACATACAGGAAAAACTGCCAATATCAGTCTACGAAAACCCAGAGAATACATACTTCGTCTATCCTATAGTCATTCCAGGGTGGCAGACCACGCCATGGATATGGATCACCGGATCCAATGGGAGGAAAAACTTTCTCTATAAAGAAAGATTTAAATCAAAAAAGGCTATTTCTGGAATCTGCCACAGCACTATCCCTCAAATGTAAACAAATTTGGCTGCCACCACACTGGCAAAAATCTGGAAGACTGTCATTTTCAAAACCTTCAGCATGTTTCCTCACTGCACCCACACAGGGAATCAGTTAGGACTGTAAGAGCCTGCCTTCTACAGTATGTTGTAGGCTTCCTACTAGGGTGCCTGTGTGCATATGCTTAATACATTTATTTGTGCCCGTGAAGTTGCCTTGATGATGAGGTGGAATATTGGCTTGGTTAATCTAATTAGCTAAATAAATTTAGTTAATTATTAGTTTTAGTGGCCCATTTTATTCCTCTAAATATCAACATGAGAAACAAGCAGTGACAGCCCCAGTAGTAGAAAACAAATCAGAGGAATGCAGTTTGGAGCATATCAATACTTGAGATAGAAATAGCCATTAAACCTCTGAAATGTGGAAAGGTAGCTGAAGTAGATAACATTTGACCAGAAGTGCCCAAAAAAGTTTTACAATGTTTACAGAAGTGCCCAAAAAAGTTTTACATAATTCAGGAGGCTTGGTCATGAAAGTAGAATTCCAGATAAGTGCAGTAGACCTCTTATAGCATCTATCTCTTAGAATTACAGAAAAATTTCCTTAATACAGTAAGATTTATGTAAACTACCTGAGAAAAGAAACTATGGAAAGGAAGCTTGGAGAAGAACAAGCTGGGTTCAAGCCAAATAGCAGTTGTGAGGATCATATTTTCACATTAAGAAATAGTTGAGAAATCACAGAAATGTAACAAAGATCTGTATACTTAAGTTTTGTAGATCTGAAAAAGACATGTCAAAAGGTGCCAAGAGAAAACCTCTTTAAAATGCTATAATTACAGTTGACCCTTGAGAACGCAGGTTTGAACTGCATGAATCCACTTATACATGTTTTTTATATGAAAAAATGTACTGGAAAATTTTTTAGAGATTTGCAACAATTTGAAAAAACTCACAGACAAATCACGTAGTTTAAATATTTAAAAAATTAAGAAAAAGTTAATATATGTAGATGGTAGTCTATTTTATCATTTACTACCATAAAGTATACACAAATCTATTATAAATTAAAATTTATCAAACACTTACATTTGCACACAAACACTTACAGATCATACATGGCCATTTGCAGTTGAGATATAAGTAAACAAACGTAAAGATGCAGTATTAAATCATAACTGCATAAAATTAACTGTTATTAATTAGTTAAATTAATTAATTAGCATAAATTTTTATAACAATTCATTCATTAGTATATAGGCTAGGCTAACTATAAAGCAATCATATTGCTGCTGCTTTATTATCAATGCATGAATCGTTATACATATAAATGAATATGAATAATTTTTATTTTTATGGCTATTTAGCCTATTTTTGTTAAGGAGTGCCCCTTTTATAATGTTATTGGCTTTTTATTCAAATTTTAGGGCATTATATGTTTTATATAGACATATATGAAGAATATATAGAAGGAGAAATTCGAACATAGCTTTGTAGGATGTTGCTGGCTGTCTTATTCAGTGGCATCCCAGCACGTGGCGATATACATTCATCTGCAAAGGTTTTTGTGTTTTAGCAGTTCATAAGAAAGATTCCGGTAATTGGACCACATGTTTATTAAGCTAAATGAAAATAAAAATTATTTTTTATTTTCATTTAGCATAATAAACATGTGGTCTAATTACCGGAATCTTTCTTATGATACATTCATCTGCTGTTAAAGGAAGGAAATATGATTGAAAGGAGGGGGGGGGAGGGGGAATGCAGGAGTAGAGAGAGATATATCAGAGAATTATTGGTGAGGCAAGGAGTATGTGAACTTTTTGAATCACGAGCTCCAAAGACACACTGTCGAAATGGCTCATACCCCATTACTCCCGCTCCTGATCTTATCCCATCATATCCTTCTCCTTCCCCCAGACATTTCTATTTTCATTCCCCTCCCCCAAAGTATTCTCTGTCCACCTTTAATAATATAAAAAAAAACAGGTTTTTCAAAAAGTTCACATATTCCTTGTCTCACCAATAATCATCTCTCTCTACCCCACATTCTACAGCCCTCCCCCCTTCCTTTCAATCATACTTCCTTCCTTCAACAACAGATGAGTAGAAAGCCAATGACATTATAAAAGGGGCACTTCTAAACAAAACATAGGCTACATAACCATAAAAATAATATTTGCTTAGAGAAGTAACATGGAATTTTCCCCAAAATAATATGAATCTGGATATATTATTTTGGGGAAAATTAACATTAAAATTAACAACCCGAACCTGTCTGTTCAGGTTGTTTAAGGTTGTTTTGTCCTGTGGGGCTCTAATGTTATGATATCGCTTTCTGGCTTTATAAAGGTCAATAAAGACCTCAATAAAGGTTGAAACCGGTCTAGGTAGTGGCCCTTCCCTTAATGCATAGCAATATACATGTCCACAAGGAGATGTGCTTTGCATTATGGGAGATACTGAGATAAGGAGTGATGAGAGCTTGGTCCACCTTTGCTTAGTTGCCTGGTGTTGCACCACCTTACCTCAGTCCTGAAGTAAGGTGGTGCAACAGGCGCAAACTTTGTTTGCTTACACTTAGATAAAGGATTAAACTAAATTTATTATAGTCTAACCAAGTGCAAAATATAAACATCTAACATGTGAGAACCTTTCAAACTCACTGGCAATTTTATCTTTCCCAAATGCATGTGCCATTTTCACAGAACAGTGTTTTACAAATTCACCATCAGATAATGATTTTTTTGCTTTTGCTATCTCTGCACTTACAAACAATACCAAGAGTGAGCTTTTTTGTATTGATGTTGGTTTAGTAAAAATAGATCTCTGAGCACTAACCTTTCTCTTCAAATTACGTACAATTTTAGTATGTACTTGTACAACGTATTCTTGGTATTTAGCGGCATAGTGCTGTATGTAGTAGCGTTTGAGGTTATATTCCTTGTGCACAGACAATATTTGCAAACACACAAGGCACTGTGGTTTGTGGTTTGTTGTCGTTATTGTTTATAAACAGAAATTCATTTTCCCATTTCTCCTGAAAGACCCATTTTCTTCACAGATCTTACGTTTCTTACTCGTAGTACACAAAGGTTGAAGTAACTGACTAGGGGACACAAACTGCAACAATAACACTGTTAACTGTGAAAATGAGTCTCTGAAACTGATCACTGTATCCAGAGCAGAGCAAGTGACTTTCAATGATGCATTACTCTGGAGCGCATAGAAATCTACCACTGCCACTACAACTTGCACAGAGCAGCAGTAGATTTCCCATTCATGACTTGAGGAACCTTTATCTGGTCTCTTTCGATGAAAGGTGAGTTAGCTGGTCTCATATGGAGATAGGTGGGTTTTTTTTTTCACCTGGAAACTTTGGTTTTTAGTTTCCCAGAACAGACAAACCAGCCCTGTGAACAAACACAGATTACAGTCAGGAATACTTAAGAAACGTTTTCTTTCCCAGCCATAGGACTGATTTTTCAGCTATGCCTGTCCTGAACCAGGATAAAATATGGGGGAATGAGATGGTGCCGTACCTTCCCGTAAAAGATGTTCACGGCTGTTGTATCGTCATATGAAATAAATAAGGAAAGCGGCATTAAACCTGATATCAAAATTGGAGAAGTGAATCTCAGCTCGTTATTTTGTGCAGATGGTGTTATACTAAAATCCAGTACAAGTCTGCAAGATTCCCTAGTTATTATTATTATGACACATCCAAGGAGTCCAAAGACTCATCGACAGAGGGCATCTACTCTACAACTTTGTCTCCACCACTCAATTCACCAACTGCATAATCCACACCAATGCCATCTATCACCGCCACCCACTAGTATTTTCACAGACAATCACAATCATTCATGCCCAACACAGGATTAGAACCCTCAGCCTTTTGGTTGGAAAGCAGATACACTAACCACTTGGCTAACCAAGCTGGCTATATTGAATAACTGCTGTAATAATTTCTTCATGAAAATCAGGAATAAAAAGGACTGACTGAAAATATGCAAGAACACTGAAAACATCAAATGTGTCCTGAATGGAGAACCTATAGAATAATTAAAATATCAGCTATTAAGACACAATTAGCAAAATTAGTATGACAAGTAGTCAAAACACTAAACTAGCTGTATACCTGATAGTGTTCAAACTTATTCATATATATATATATATTTTTTTTCTTATCCATATTATTTACATTAATGATATTATAACACAAAACGAACTAAATTATAAAAGGATGTTTATTAACTGGCTTTCAAACTAGCATCTTCAGAGCAAAACAACATGTTACAGTTTACATGCAACAACGAGTTAGTGAAACAATTCAATCAAATTGTAAAAGGGATGCAGCCCCATTAATCTGATTGAGGATTTTCCTGGGATAGAGAGAGATATTTTACCTCTTTCTAGCTAATGTTTACAAGGAATATTTTGAGAACAAAATACTTACCACAACTACATATAAACCCTTAGCATGGCTACACTTTATTAAGATGTGTTTGTCATTTGGCCTTATGGGCAAGACACTGCATTCTTTTGTAACTTACCTAAACAGCTAACACCCCAAACTTCACTTCACAGTAGAAAAAGAATCTAATAACTGTTTGTCTTTACTCAATACCTTAGTCACTTTTAAAGGGTTAACTATCTTTTTCCATTTACAGAATGCCAAAACACACACACACAAGGAAAATATCTACATAAACAATCACATCATCCAACCAAACAGTATGGTATTCTAAGAACACTTATATTGTGTTAGGGGAAATCTGTTCTAATGATGCAACTCTTTCCACAGAACTTAATTACCTTTGCTATATTTTCCTTGCCAATGGCTATAGTTCTTATACAAAATAGATAAAATACTACACTGCCTTTCTACTTTTCCCCTTCTCTTCAAACGCACAAGAACAAAACCCGACTATTCCTATTTCCGATATACATCTGAAAAGATAGCCAAAGTACTAATAAAATATAATCTTCATGCCCCAATCACGCTACATGCCAAATTAACAATATGGAGAATACATTTGCTACCATTATTATGGCAAGTCTGGACTGGCGCACCACACTTTGGATTTGATCATCCATTCGCACAGGATTAGATGGAAGAAACCCAATATGCAGTTTGGAAGTATAATCACTACAGGTCAAAAAGATTATTTTTAGACTCATCAATGGCTATGAAGCATTAACTAACCTTAACAAGTATGGCTGCAATAATTTGCCAAATATTTGGGAGACTTATCCTACAATCAACTCTTACACAACTAATATTTCTTGTTTACAACATTAGAGGGTGCAAAATTAGAAACAATTCTAATTGTTTCACACACTCCTTGTCGGGGTATACTGTAACATGTTGCTCTGTGCTCTAAAAGTGCTGGTTTGAAATCTAGCAAAATATAAGCCAGTTAATAACATCTTTTTATAAATTAGTTCATTTGGTGTTGTAATACTGTTAAATTAAGTTATGAATACGGTCCAACACTAAAGCTTGTCTATTAGACAGTTTAACTTATGAATCTGAGGGTTGGGTTAGAACTTAAAACACTTGATCAAAGACTAGAGGCCACATATATGAGAATTCTGAGCAAGTTCACTCCACTGATCTTTCTAATGTCCTTATTAAAACAAGGACATTAGGAAGGAACTTGACATTGTTAGCATTCAAGAATATGGAATCAAAGTTTATTTCAGGTGGTATAGTCACTTAAACAGAATGGGAGAGATAAGGTTAGCAATATAGCCACTGCAGTGCAATTGGAAGAATAGTGGAACATTGCACCCTTAGATTGGAAAAGACCTGGGTTCAATTCTCACCATGATGAGGGGAATCCTTATATACGGGCTTTTTCAGTTGTAGGTGAGTTAGCCGATCTCATAAGGTGGTAGCAGGGTTTTTTTCTCCTGGAAACTCGGGTTTTCCATCCAGCGTACAGACAAATCGGCCTTCAGAACACACGCAATTTACAGACAAAAAATACTGTTGTTGGTGATGACTGGCAATATATGGCATTGATGGTAGTAGTGTCATAGTTGGAGAATTGGGTGGTGGTGGAGAGGACGAGATATATTTGACGAAGTAGAGTAGTGTGCCCTCCCATGATGAGTCCTTGGACTCCCTGGAAGTGTCATGTAATAATAATAATAATATATATTTGTTTTATTTTTTGCCAGGATGGCTGGAAACGATCTGACAATACTAGAGTCCTGGCAGATTAATTTGGAGGAAAACAGCTGACAGAAAATGTTAGTAACAAAGTAATGTTTTCATGTAGTACTATCATAATATCCTATGCATCTCCAAGGGTATATACCAGGAACTTGGTAATGCTGATTACCTTGCCTTGAAGATATTCAGCATTGGAGTGCTGACCATCAACTGGGACAACACATTCGACTCATTCACCACCAATAATGCAAAAAAACCTTTCATTTCCTTATTCACATGACCTTCATACAGTTTCTAGGGATGAGTTCTCATTCTCTTACCACTCATTACCATATGAGAATAATACCTATATCTATCTAATAGGCAACTCTCACGAACTTAAACATATCATATCGCCTCTACTCCTATATACCAAATTTTGGTAAAATATGGAGACTACTATACTACTGGGTTGTGAGTAAACTTTATTTTCCCAACTTTCATAGTGAAGAATTTATCGAGACAAAAACACACATGGTGGAGTAATTACTCTACTTATAATTAAGAAAATAACACTCAACATTTCGACCCCTGTATCAAGGTCATCATCAGGAAAGCATACATATGTACAGTATACTAGCTACATGACACTAAACAAAAGTGAAATAAATCTAAATGCTTTGTTAAATCATTTTTCCTAGCCTGAACATCTGGTGAGAAAAAAAAATATATATATATATAAATATATACTATTGGGTTGTGAGTAAACTTTATTTTCCCAACTTTCATAGTGAAGAATTCATTGAGACAAAAACACACACTGACTGTCTACACGTTTTGTGGACTTGGAGAAGACATATGACTGGGTTCCTCGGGATACTGGCAAGTAGTACAGGAGAATGGCCAACTATTAGCTACCATCAAGTCCCTGTATGAATGCCCGGAGTTTTGCACCAGGGCAAACAGCACAAAGTCTGAACCTTTCACAATTTCCGTTGGCCTCCACCAAGGGTGTGTTCTGTCACCCCTCCTTTTTGTAATATTTATGGACTGGATTGATAGGCACAGCCGAGGCAGTGAGTGTGTCAGAATTGGAAGATGTAGCATTGGACGTCTGTTTTTCGCAGATGACCTAGTTCTGCTTAGCTCTTCCACAGATGACCTCCAGCGGACCCTGGATAGGTTTGTAGCTGTTTGTGCAGAAGCTGGGATGAAGATCAGTGTGGCCAAACATTTGTGGTCTCAAGACAACCATCCCAGTGCACTCTACACGTGAGTGGAGTCCCACTGAGGCAGGTGGAGAAGTCTAAATACCTTGGGTCCATATTCATGAGTGATGGAACGCGAGACGAGGAGCTAAATACTCGGATTGGCTCTGCGGGAGCTTGGCTGTTCGGTAGTATTGAAGCAGGAGTAAAGCCAGAAGGCAAAGCTGGCTGTCTTCAATACAGTCCATGTCCCCATTCTCACCTATGGTCATGAGAGTTGGACAATGACTGAAAGAATGAGGACACGAATCCAAGTGGCTGAAATGAAGTTCCTTCGAGGGGTTACAGGGCTGACAAGACTTGACAGTCAGAAGCGCTGCAATTCGGGAAACCCTCAATACTCAACCGTTGCTTCTCCGTGTTGAGAGATCACAGTTATGTTGGTATGGGCACCTGGTCAGAATGCCAAAAGAGAGGCTCCCCAGCAGGCCCTCTTTGCCAAGCTAGAGGGTGGGAGGCCATGTGGAATGCCAAGGATTCATTGGATAGATTATATCCAAAACCTTGGGTGGACATGTTTGGGAGTCCCACCAGAACACCTGAGCTTGGTGGTGGAGGATCGTGACTATTGGAAGTTCTTTTTGCAGCTGCTTCCCCCACCCAGTTAGGAAAGGTGGGCCTTGAAGATGAATGAATATACAGGAATACCTTGTATAGCGTGGTTTTTGGTCTAACACGGTTTTTATTATTACACTAACATTGTCAACACTGACCGGCGACTCCCAGGCACCGCAAGTGACAGTCGAGGGCCACGTTTATGCAGTAGTTATTTAATTGGCTCTCACGTAGACACGTTCTTTCCCCATGACATTTTATTATTTACGTTAATATTAGTATTTAATATTTTTTTATTATTTAAATATGAGTGAAAAGAGACAAAACAAAGAAGACACTGTTGGAGTAACAAAAAAACGCAAGCGAAGAAAACATTAGAGAAGAAACGTGAAATTATAAAATGTCACAAGAATGGCGCTTCGTTTGCTAAAACAGCACGTGAGAATTCAATGAATGAGTCAGCTGTATGAACAATTATTCAGAGCAAAGAAAAGAAAACAACATGGAATGAGCACCACTTCTTATATGTCAAAAGTGATCAAGAGAAATCGATCTTCTACAATGGAAAATATGGAACGCCTTCTAATGATCTGGATTGAAGATTGTAATCAGAAAAATATTCCTTTGAGTCAAATGATAATCTAGGCAAAAGCAACAAGTCTATATGACAAAATAAAAGAAAATGGCAAAAATGAAGGAGGTACAACCAGTGAAACTTTTATAGCAAGTCGTGGGTGGTTCTACAATTTCAAAAAGCATATGGGACTCCATAACGTATGAATCCAAGGTGAAAGTGCAAGTGCTGACATTAAAACTGCAGAATTATTTCCCAATGAATTGAAGGAGCTTATTGAATAGGAAGGCTACACATGTGATCAAATTTTTAATGTTGACGAGAGTGGCTTGTTCTGGAAAAGAATACCATCGTGCACATCAGAGAAGGAAAAAACACAAACTGGTTATAAAGTGTCAAAAGACCGACTGACACTTTTACTAGGAGGTAATGCATCAGGTGATTTAAAATTGAAGCCACTGTTAGTGTACAGAGCGGAAAACCCAAGAGCTCTTAAGGGCTTTACAAACAACAATTTACCTGTTCATTGGCATTTGAATAAAAAAGCGAGGGTGACTAGTTCAATTTTCGAAGACTGTTTTAAAACTTGTTTTTGCCCTGAAGTCAAAAGCTATTGTAAAAAGAATGATATTCCTTCAAAATTTTGCTTTTATTAGACAATGTGCCAGGCCATCCAACTCTATTGACTGACTTAGATGAAAATGTCAAGATTCATTTTTTCCCTCCAAACACAACATCAATTCTGCAGCTGATGGATCAAAGCGTTATCTCTACTTTCAAGGCTTACTATTTAAGACGAACTTTTGCTCAAGCTATTAAAGCTGCAGCAGAAGAAGATTCTTGGACTTTGAGTGAATGTTGGAAGAAATTTAACATAAAAGATACCATTCAAAATATTTAATGAATCTTGGCAAGAGGTGACTCAAAGCAACATGAGAGCCATATGGCATAATATCTTGCCACCTTGTTCAAAGGACTTTGTTGCCTTTGCAACGCAGAAAGAGAAAATCTCAACAAAAATTGTGCAGATGGGCAAAGATCTTGGTTTTACAAGTTTGGATTGTAACAATGTGAATGAATGTATTGATTCTCATTCAAATGATCTGGATGATGAAACCCTTTTGGAGTTGGAACAACAATGAGCCTATGAAGCAGAAGAAGATGAAGATGACCCCACTGATGTCATGGTTGAAGAATTTTCCTTTGCTGATCTTTAACTTTTGTGAGAAAAATCGACGAAGCTTCCGACTTTCTCATAAATGCTGACCCGAATTTGGAAAGAAGCATCAACGTGAGACAAAGTCTCAATAATGCCATCAAATGCTACAGAGATCTAGTTACTTGAAGATACAAAGAAGACAAGGATGGTTTAATTAACACTAAAAGACTATTTTAGTAAACAGTAAATTACTGTATGCTAAAATTGAAGCAATATTTGTTTTGTTTTCTACAACTTTTATATCAGTTTAAAAGGATTTTATTGGTTATTTAGTTAATAAAAATAACATTTTTTTTTTCATTTTTAAAACATTTTTATTATCCTAAATTTTTTAGGATAATATAAAGGTTTTCAATTTAATTTGTAAAATTAAATTGAAAACCTTTATAAATAGACCTCGAACAACAAGGTTTTGCATAGCACGGACACTCCTTGGAACCAGTTAACCGTGCTATACAAGGTATTCCTGTATTAATAAATTTTAAAAAATATATATATATAAATATAAATTAACATAATAAAATATATTTTTATACATATATCAGTATAATAATATACAGATGATAGAAAAAAATTTTCTAAATAAATAAAAATAAAGTTTTATAGCAAAGCTACATTAAACACATTTCTACAATCCTCTTATATTAACCCGGCATTAGTTGGGTGGGGTATCACAGACCCCAAAGATTTTAAATCGACTATAACTTTCTAATAATGCATGGCAGTGAGACATGTCTCAGTATAGCTTCCCCTCCCGTAACCCGCTACTCGATGCCATAGATGACAGGCTGTTGCGAGCAACCAAGTTTAAGTTTAACAAGCAAAATATGACTCTCGATCACATAATTCCAAGGTGCCCCGACTGTGCAATTACAGAAAATGAAAATTTTTAGTTAGTGATATCATTGGAATCTCAAGGCTAAATGTTTATTACTGTATTAGCTTCTTATAATATACAGGGTGTTCGGGATAAATTTGACAGTTTCGTAAGGAAAAAGAAAATCTTCTTTGTATCTATTAAATTTAATGAATTGACAAAAAAACATTACAGGCAGAGTTAATTACAATACTATCAACAAGATTTACTCAAAATAACCACCATTAGCATCGATCACAGCTTCAATTCTGCTTCGGAACCTCGAACAAGCTGATGCTACAGTCTCCCTGGGAAGGGCCGCAAAAACTGTTTTAATTTTATCCATTAACTGGGCTTTTGTATTACTGGAAGTGCGATTGGTGTCTTTTTCAACTGCGCCCCATACAAAATAATCCATGGGGTTAAGGTCTGGGGAGTTTGGAGGCCAAACATTTGGACTGGTGAAGTCGTAGAAATTTTCAGACAACCATTTTTGACTTTTCCCAGAGGTGTGGCAAGGGGCCGAATCCTGCTGCCATACATACGGCCTACCATTGGCTACCCTTGTTATCCAGGGCTTGACTACAGTTAGCAACTCCACGAACAAAGCCCGAATTCCAATGCCAGGGTTCTTCAACACCTGTTCCTGCAGATTTGCGAGGAATTCTGCTGTACGAACGCAATCAGATCGTCTGCTAGGGATCTTTCTTCTTGCTACATCCTCGTAGTCACCATTGCAAGTCTCTAGTTCATGCCTGATTGTTTTTACTGTATTCAGGGAGCATTGGGCAGCAGTCGTAATATCCTTATTTTGATGGCGGGCACGAATCATCATGATACAAGTTATTCTCTTCCATGATTCAGGTGGGTTCCAGCTATCCATCCTTTCTGACATCTTGTATATGAATGAAGAAGGGTCCAAACTTTTAAATGAAGAGAAGTGTGTGTTAATACATGTAACTTACGGAAAAATATAATTAATTATAAATATGTCAAATTTATCCCGAACACCCTGTATATGTTTCTTTTGTAAACCAATACCAAAGTGCCTAAAAAAATACTGATTTATTTAGTTCGTTCATTATATAAGCTAGGAAGAGTATATTTTTGTTGAAAAATAACGATGTTTAATTAGTTATGTATTTTGGGGTAATAAAAATTTAATTTTGTGGATCTGTGTTTTTAATTCTGCAAAATTACAGGACACTTAAACAATACATAATCTAATATTGATTAAAAAGATGGATTTCTATAATACACTACATTATTTCGGAGGGTCTATGGGACCCAACATTACCACTTTTGTTACATTTTCCCACCTCACCAGTACCGGGTTAAGGTTTTCTTGTGTTCAGGTTCTGCTATCATGTTCTGGATGCTATATAAGATGCAGATGGGGCCTCCAGATTCATGGAATTACTAATCCATCATTTTTGTTTAGATTTAAATGATGTTTTGGCACCTGACAAGCTTCTTTGAACTTTCTTTAAAACCAGGTTTTAGTGTGGTATAGGGACTTGATGCCTTTCCAGTTGATTCTGTGACATGTTTGTAGCGCATGGTTTGATGGGCCTGTTTTACAATAGTGGAGGAATTTAAGGTGGCGTTTATGTTAGTCTTTTCTTATTAGGACAGTGTGCCCTATTTCTCCTATGT
The DNA here is from genome assembly GCF_054136105.1 of Typopeltis vanoorti. Taxonomy (NCBI): domain Eukaryota; kingdom Metazoa; phylum Arthropoda; class Arachnida; order Uropygi; family Thelyphonidae; genus Typopeltis; species Typopeltis vanoorti. Next base: position 131,208,878 of record NC_143550.1, read on the forward strand.
AGGGTAGGTACAATGAATTTTTGTAAAGCCCTGGATGGGCAAGGTAAGGAAGGGGATCATTGGATGTCTGAGTATACTTAATTTTGCAGGAGGTTTGAAGGTTGCCTTAATGTTGTATTTACGTAGTGCTCTTATTTTTTCTGATAATCCCATAATGTATGGAATTGGCTATAACTTTCTTGTATTTTTTTTTTTTTGCTTTTAATGGTTTGATTGTGGAATCTTGTGAACTGTTTTTTTGTTGTAACATTTTCTATAAACATTTGGCTAATAATTTCATATTCTTTGTTCAGCGCCTGCTTATTGGAGCAACCTGTCAGAGCTCTATGTTTGAAGGTGCTGATGATTCCTAGTTTTTGTGTTGAATGGTGGTATGAATTAGTGTGTGTGTTTCTTTCTTTTTGCATTTTCCTCCCAATAGTAACCCTACCAGGAGGTAATTTATTCCTACATGCTCCATTGTATATATACATGTAGCTTTCAAGTACTGTGCAATCTGTGTAAGTGTCTTAGTTTTTCCATGTTCTGTTAGTAGCGTGGTTAAACCTGGAAAAAGGCATGTTTTTTCAGTCGGAGTCTGCTTCTGATGCTTGGCAATAATTGTTTTGTTGCTGATCGGTTTTTCTGATGGTTTCATTCTTCCTCTTCCCACAAGTCTAGGCTTCTTTCTTCTGCAAATGTTTTTATAGCAGATCTCGAGTACTTTTGGTAACTTGTTTCTAGCTGCTGCTTCTTTAGCCGATCCGCTCTCTCGTTTCCTTCCTGCTACCCTAGTATGTACGTTCACCCAACAGAACTTGATGTCCCATCCCAGATTTCTTGACTGTTCTATTAATGCTATATGGCTGTTTTCGTTTTTTATGCCATCTATAGTGCTTCTACTATCACTGTAAATTGTTGCGGTCTTTTGATGAAAGGTGTTGAGTTCTAATTCCAGGAGATATGTAAGTGAATGAACTATAGCAAGTTATTCTGCTTGGTTGTTGGAACAGAAAGGATGCAGTCTGGAGCAGCGTCCTTGTATAATGGACTGCCTGTTATATGCAATGAAAGAATAACTGACTTCTTTCCTTCCCTCTGATTTTGCTTCAGTCAGTGTATATATGGAATTCGTACTTTCAGAGTTCTCCTTCCAGAGTGACTTATATTTTCAGGCAGATCAATGTTACAGGTTAAATAATGCAAGCTGCCTCGAATGATATTTCTTGTGTCCTTTAATTATTCGTATGGCTATAAGGCGTTAAACTCTGTTTAGCTTTTGTCGGTTTTTCTTTGATTTTAGTGTATGTTTCCAGGCAGGTGAAGCATAAGATATCAATGGCAGTATAGCTCCGGTACATATTGTTTTGAGCGGTCATTGGGATTAATCCCCACTTAATCCTTGCTGCCTTTGCTAGAAGGTTTACAATTTGTAAGCTTTTTTCGGCAACATATGAGATGTGCTTGTTGAAGGTAAATTTTTCATCTATTTTTACTCCTAGGTACACTATTTTAGCTCACTGACTACCTTGAGAACTTCCTCGTTTAGGAAGACCGTTACAGGTTGTTTTGATTTATTACGCGAGATGTGGGCACTTTAGACTGGGTGGCATTGAAGGCAACTTTCTTCTCGTGAGCTCACTCTGCGATTTTATTGAGTTCTTCGTTGCCCGTTACTTCTAACTGTAGGCTGTCACATCCCTGAATCATTATTATTGCATCATCAGCGAAAACTATGACTTTTGTTTCAGTACTGAAAGGAAGTCTTAATAGTGAGTTGTAGTGGATGTTCCAGAAGTAGTGCCTGGCCCACATTAGGAGCCTTGTGGGCAGCCTCGTTTGACTTCTTTCATTAAAGCTGTGTCTTTTAATGTCATGGTTGCTCTTCTGTCTGTAAAATAATTTTGTGTAAGACAGAGTAAGTTTTTTTTTGACATTTTAAATCTCTTCATTGATTGATTATGGCTAACCACCACACAGCATCGAAGGCGCCTTGTACATTGAGTGAGATCAGTAATATATACACATTTTTTTGGCTGTAGACTGTCTTCTGTGAACTTTTTAACCTCCATAATTGTGTCTGCTGTGCTGGGTTGAGGTCAAAATGCATATTGATTGCTGCTTAATAGGTTTTTTTGAGTAGACATAGTGCATTATTCAGTTTATCAGAAGTTTTTCTAGCACCTTACCAGCAACATTTATGAGATTGATTGGCCTGTATTTGCTAATTTTGTCAGATGTTTCTGTTCCTGGTTTGATTATGGGTATAATTTTAAGAGCGTTTCCATACTAAAAGAAATCACCCTCTTTTTAGGCATTCATTGTAAACTGTTATGAATTCGGGGAATTCAACAAATGCTCTTAGGAGTATATCGCTGGTTATTTCATCCTCTCCAGGAGTTTTTCCTTGGATCCATTGATCTTAATACTGATTCGATTTCATTAGTTGAAAATAAGTCGTCGTTAGGAGTATCTATGTCTGTTTTCATTCATTGTAAGTTTTGTGGATTTCTTTATTTGTTCATTCATTTGTCATTGGGAATAAATTTTTTTTTCATCATAATAGCTGCAGTTTCTGTGACGTTTTTAGTGTTGTGCCATCTGTTTTCATAATAGTTGATAATATAGGTGTTCTTATTCTTGCTTGCTGCTAATTTATATATGCAACATACGATTCCAAAGATTCGATACGGTTGAAACAGTACAGAATTTTTTCCATGATTCTATTTTCACATTTGTAATTTTGGACTGATAGCTGTATTTGGCTTTATAGTAGTTCTGTCTTCTGCTCTCTCTTAAATCTTGGTTATTGTATGAGTTATTGTATGTACTCACTCAGACGACTTTGATATAGTCGTCTGAGTGAGTTAACATGTTTTCTTAGAACTGTTAATTCGTTGTTCCACCAAGGTACTAATTTTCTTCCATCGATGTTTAGCTTCTTGATTGTTTGGTTGCTGGATTTTTCCAACCTGATGAAAGTGCAGAAGCAAGGAAGTCTATATCGGCTTGTACTGATGCCCAGATGGCTAGATTCTTATCTAAGCTGAGCTGTTGTTCGCTGATCTCATTAAAGTGATGTTCTGAGATCATGAAAATTCTCTTTTTAATGCTTTTACCTTTTACGAATATTTCTAGATTGGTTTTAGTGGTGAAGTACTTGATGTTAATGCGATGGTTTGTGTTGTGTATTCCATTTAAACTTTTGTTACTGATAATAAAACTTAATATGCAATGACCAGAACAGCTTTTCTCTTCTTCGCATTTCCATTCAGAAACCCGGGGTAAAATAGCATTGTTTGCTATTGTCAGATCAACGAAGCTGCGTCCTCTGGTATTTTCAAATGATGGAGTGTTACAGTCGTTGTTTAGAATGTGTAGGGAATTTGATGCTAAGAACTCTTCTAAATTTTTACCTCTATTGTTTGCGCTCTCATTAAACCATAAAACTGAATGAACATTACTATCTATTTCAAGAATTAGGCCATGGTTGATGGCAAAATCCACAATGTTGCCCATTTTTTCTAAGTCGTATTTTATATCAGTGTGATAGTTTAGATACATACTGCAGCAAAAGTTTTAATTCCTCTGTACATAATTTCAATAAGTACCAAGTCCTTGTTGCTGTGCTGAAAAATTAATATTGGCTCAACTTCAGGGTTGACTACGAGTACTGCAGCTCTCTTTCTTTCTGATCCTTTGGAAAATATTTTATAAGGAGTTGGAAAGCCGCATATTTTGTTGCCGATGTTGTAGGGTTCTTGTATTAATGTTAGCCCTATATTTTTTCTATTTATGATTTCTGTTAAGTTATTCACAGCCTTGATAGGGCATTGAAGATTTATTTGAAGGCATGCCAGGGAGGTAGTGCTAGCTTTATTATTGCTTTCCATAATCTATGTTTTGAATTTTGAGCTGTCTATAGCAGTTGCATGTTAGACAGTCTTTGCTTAGTGCCATGTGTTTGCAGTCATTTTTGGTTTTGGCATGCTTGTGATTTTGGCAATTTATGCAGTTTGTCTCTGACTTATTTCGTGGGCACTCGCTGAACTTTTCTTTAGAGCAGAATGGACAGGTGGTTTTTTTCCTGCAGTCTCGTGTATGATGGTAAAATTTATTGCAGTTAAAGCATCTCAGAATGCTTACATAGTCTGAACAATGACAAATTCTCCATAGTATTTTAACACCGGTTTTCAGAAATTTGGTCCTCACCACTGGATCGACTTCCATAATCAAGTTTCTCTTGTTCGTTTTTTTTTTAATTTGTCATGATGAATTTCTGTGTCATCTTTGTATAGCCACAAAGAGTTCTTTGTTCTGCATGAGGATCGAGTCAATTGCATTGTTCGTATCAATTTCGCTGGGAATATCATATATAATTAATCTTGGAAGATATTTCTTACTGGGATTTGCAACTAACGTGTCTTTGCATTCCTTAGAGATTTTGTTATATAGCAAGTCTATGTTGGACTTTTCTTTGGATTCAATTAAGACTCCTCCATTATTAATACTTTTCATTTTTGTGATTATGATTTGATTTTTCTTGGGTCTATTTTTTCTTTTATGATATTTTTGGTTTCTTCACTATTTAGTTGAGCTATCGGTTTTGCTTTTAAATTTACAGCGAGGATTGTTTTCAGATAGTGTGTGTTTGCAGTAGACTGTGAATGAAAGTCAGCCTGACAAAAGATGTGTGACAAGTGTTTCTAGAAAAGGAAGAGTTATAGTTTTCAATCTAAATAGTAAATTAGATATGTTTGCATTGTTTTTTCAAGTGACTCAGGAATGTCTTTAATGTTTCATAGGTGGGGCCAAATAGTGAAAATATCATCAATATATCTGGGCCAAGCTTTGGGCTTGATGAACCTAGAGTTTGTTGCTTGAAGTCATCCATGTAAAAGTTAGCTGGGGGGGGCCCAAGCCCACAGCTGTACCTTCTTTTTGAAGACGGGAATTATTTTGCCACATGAAATGCCCATAGCGAAGTACGTCGGGATCTTGCTGCCCAAGTGATCTTGAGTAGAAATAAGTTCTGTAAGAATAGTATCACAGATCAGGACATTATTAAAAGGGCAGATATGTCAAAGTCGACTAATAAATTTTTGTCGTCAAATGCGATATTTCTAATGTTATTTTGTTTATGAAGTATGTATGTTTTATGTACTGGGTGTGTGTGGGAGGGGGGGGGATGACATGCCAACTCTTTGAGTGTAGCTACTAGTTTCTTGACTAATTGATAATCGGAGGCTCTCAATTCCTTCTTCAACTATCAGTCATAGTAGTGTGTTCTTTTTGCATATTTTAGGCAGGCCATAAATTCTGGGAGAGCAGGCATAACGTGGTAATAGCTTTTCAATTTTTCTCTGGCCACATGATCACTAACTTGATTAATTCTGTTGCATTCTTTAGAAGAAAGAATTAATTTCCTAACAATTCAACCATCACATTACCTGGAGTGTGTGCATGTGTGTGTGTGTGTATATATATATATACACACACACACACGTGTGATACTTTGGCATACTGTTTGAATTGTGATGTAACTTGTTTATATATATATATATACATATATATATATATATATATATATATAAACAAGTTACATCACAATTCAAAAAGCAATACTCTACTGACTTAACCCATGGTGGGAAAAAAAAGGTCCAGTTTTATGTGGCCAGAGATCAAAGTCTTATTAACCCTTAATGATACAGCATTAGTAGTAACATAATCAGTATTTAAAATAAGAGCTGAGGTTAGTTATTAACAGATTTATGACTAAGGTTGTGGAGTACTATAGTCCTGGTTATGACCTATTAGAACAAAAGTTCTAATATGGATCAAATATTTATGATCTACATTCTTGAGATTTTTAGGCCATGATTGTTGAGATTAGGGTAGTGGATTAGAATTTATCATACAACAGACATGCGTAAATGAATTCTAGTATTTTCTTTGGTGTTTTTAAAAGTATTGATATGTTGTTGTTGGCGTAAACTATAAGTTATTTGAAAGGTTTAGTAATTAATTATAAATTAAATTTGTTGAAAATAGATTAAGAGATGCCCGAGAGAACATGTAGTTTCACAGACATAATGAAACAAGAAATCCCTTTTCTAATAGCAAAGTCATAATTTAACAGTAAAAGTTTTATGCACTGTTTGAAGAGCTTAATTTTCTACTGAACATGGTGACTGTTCAAATATTACATAGTAGACTGCTTTTTAGCAGTCTACTCTGCAATATATGAAGAACAAAGAAGCAGTTGCAGCAAAGTGCAAGCCATAAACTAACTTCTTTCATGAAAAAACAAGATGCAAATAGTGAATGGAAACATCTTGCTGCACAAAAAATATTACTTGCTTTCTATAGTATCACATATAACCATTATTTAGATCAGTGGACTGCACATCATACGAAACTTATTCTCAAAAAGATTTACATGGGGAAAGAACAAAAAAAATGCGAAAGTAAAGGTAATGACTCTGTTCACATTTCACGAAGTGATAAGTGATTTAAGCAAGACAAAATTTGTATCTGTTATGGTAGATTCGTCATATTCATCACTCAAGCCTGAAGTTGGTTGAAGTTGCATGAGGTATTTTATAAAAGAATATATGATTGTTATGAAAAGAATACAAGTCAAACTGTTCGAATTCCAAAATCTCATAGGAAGCATCTCAGATATTAGTGGATCACATTCTGTCCATATTGAAGAAATATAAATTAACCAATTTATATTTTGGCATTTTAACTGCAACACCAACTTCAGTGGCATTGAGAAAGGACAAGAACAATGTCTTTCAAAAGTTAAGCAAAAACATGAGAATGAACATATTGGGAGCAGGTCGTGCTGCACATATCATGCATAATGCGTGGCAAACAAGTGCAGCTATATTATCAATTGATGTGAAGTCAATTATTAAAGTATTTCAACATTTTTATACTTTCACTATTCGAGATAAGGCACTGAAATCCTGCAATTTTGTTGAAGTGGAATGAATGATTGAAATGTTTGATGGTCTCAAGTCATATTTTCTATCAAGATAAAATTCCAAACTCTTGAGGGAATTTTTTTTTTAATAATTCACAGTCCCTTTTGTGATTCAAGTTCATTCACAGCCAACTTAAAATGTGTCATAACTATCAAAAACAATGAACGAGAGGCAATTTGTGGCACATGATCTAATTTCCCAAACAGAACAAATGCTCAATAGAAAGATTTTTTTTCTTTTACATCTGCTGTCCTGAACCTCAAACCCAACTAATAAAGGATAATGTCACCAGAAATGTTGAATTTACTGAAACTGCCAACAATTTCTATGGAAAACTGGGCCAAGTCTTTTGAAAAGATATGTGATTTGGAATATCCCTCCATTTTGGTGTGTTCAAGAATGTGTTAAAAATATATCCAAAATTGACATCAACATACTAAAAGTAACAAATGAAAATGAACTATTCAATTAAGTGATTCGTGAATAATATATGTGAATCTAAAATTGATCACTGGAAAAATGTGGTGCAACGACTAGCGCAAGGTGGACTGAGACAATTCGCACATCGAAAAATGAGGACATTAGCTTTGGGAGCATAATACACACTGCTTTTGGGTCAGGAATACCAGGAACAAACACATCATTAGAGAGGGTGTTTATTATTGTTATTATTAAATGCATTTTGGACTGATGAAAGAAACCAGTTGTGAATTGAAACTGTATAAGCAATACTAATAAAAATATATTTTAAAGAAGTGTGTATGGACTTGTACAATTTCATAAATGAAAGTCATCTATGAAATCATCTTAAAAATGTGACAAAGATCAGTGGTGTATATCCTGGTCCATCTGTTCAATAAAGATTTGTATAATTTGAATGTTAATGTGAGACTAAGATGGTGATACATATGTAAGCAACCTATGTTAATTTTGAAAGCTAAACAGTTATGGCTAGTTGGCATGAAACAAGCATACAAGAGAATAATTTTAACTACCTAGTTCGAAAACTTTTCATGCAATCCTATGTGCATAACTGACAAAGCATATATGTACATCAGTTATGTAAAAAAAAAATAGCATAATGATAGCTTAGCTTAAGGAAAAACATACAACGAATTTAGTTTTCTATCCACACCAATAAAGGTAGTTTTTTTTTTTTTTTTTTTGGCAATAAGATTGCCACAACAGTTACTACTGTAGTATTAACTTTGTAGCCTGTCTACAATACATTAGAACAGCACTTCCCAAAGTGTGGGCCACAGCCCACTTGGAGACTAATAGTTTGTTCGAGGGGCCCATGAAATAATGAAAACAAACTAAAAATGTTTTAAGACTAAGTGTGCCATGTCAAATGTGTATTTAAGATGCTAAAAACGTAATATTTGCATTTGATTTTTGCGATATTCGCTGTGTATGTTTTGTATTGAATATAAATACAATAAATATTATAATAATATATGTCAATATTACGAATTTTGTTTTCGATGGGGACAGTGAAATACTTTAATTTTTCTGAGGGGGCTTTTACATCCATAAGTTTCAGAAGCGCTGCATTAGAAGACAGGCTAATACATTTAGTGATTATCATTGCTAAATTGAATAATTTTAATCTTAGCATCTAATGTAATACACTTATGAGTCTTCTTTTCACTGGCAGAGCACATATCCTTACAGACATTTTTAATTTATAATATAACCAAGTGCAAATTCTTTCAACATCTGTCTCGAATCCAGAGTATTTCGATAATAAGGTATGACACCTTTTAGCTACTTGTATATGGAAAAATGACTTCTACATTGCTTCAACCTTGGTATTACTTCTGAGTCAGGCTCCCACTGATGAAACTTCAATAAAGGTCGAAACCGGTCTGGGTAGTAAGTAGCCTTCCCATAATGCATAGCATTATACATGTCTGTAAGGATATGTGATTTGCATTATGGGATACTAAGGCAATTGATGTGAAGTCATTAGCCTGTATATACATGTTGCTCTGACATGAAGTCACTTCATGCACAAACTTTGTTTGCTTACACTTGGATAAAGGATGAAATCAAGAACAATTTCTTGGCATCTATAATTTATAACCAAGTAGAAAACTTCCAACAAAGATAACATTATTCGGCTTAGATGTTCATAAACATCCATGCCTGTAGTGGGATTTGAACCATTACCTATTTGTCAGAAAATGGATGCTCTCTGTACTCGGCCAACAAAGTTAGCAAATTAAACAATTTAATTACTAAACTGAATATGTCACTACTGGCCGGGAGAGAAATTTCATCATCAGTATGAGACTGCTACCCTGCTTACTGGAGATATGAAGTGGCTTGAAAAGGTTCTAGAGCATGGCTTCCAAATTTTTTAACCTTTAGCTCATAACGCTGTACTAATATATATGATAGGTTTACAATATTGTGTAGGGGAGAATGGGTTGCTTCCTACCATTAAACTACAACACATATGCAAAAATGTGTAAGTATAGCTGATTTAAGATTTTATGCTGAACTTCCAATGAGTTACAAGATATTTGTCCACACTAACCAAACTATCAGGCAATGCATTCATGGCCCAACCACACTTCATGCAAAAAAAAAAAAAAAAAAATCTTAAATCAGCTCCAAGTGTAAGCAAACAAAGTTTGCGCCTGAAGTATCTTCAGGACTAGGGCAACTCATGGTAAAGGTGGTATAAGTTATCACTTGCCTCAGTATCTCCAATAATGCAAAGCACATCTTCTTGTGAACATGTATAATGCTATGCATTAAGGGAAGGGCCACTACCCAGACTGGTTTCGACCTTTACTGAGGGGTCTCATCAGTGGGAGCCAAGCCAGTGGTGGTGGTGGTGGTAACAAGGTGGTGATACAACTAATGGAGGTCATATTTACCTATACGAGTTGCCAAACGGTGTCACACACATTATTATTAAATTACTCTGGATTAGAGAAAGATGTTGGAAGTTTTTTCACTTGGTTAGACTATAAATTATATAGGTCGAAACCGGTCTGGGTAGTGACCCTTCCCTTAATGCATAGCATTATACATGTCCGCAAGGAGATGTGCTTTGCATTATGAGAGATACTAAGGCAAGTGATGAGAATTTATACCATCTTTACCGCGAGTTGCCCCAGTTCTGAAGATACTTCAGGTGCAAACTTTGTTTGCTTACACTTGGATAAAGGATTAAACTAAATATATAATTTATAAACTTCCAGAGATATCTCCTTGACCTTATTCTACCACATGAAAAGTCAACTCAGTGTCAATCCTGTAACTATAACAACTTCCAAACAGTTTAAATGTCTCAATCATATCAGCTCTTCATCTTCAATCTTCCTGATCAACATAGTACAGTCCTGACATCCTTTTTGTTATCCACTTCTGTACCTTCTCCAAGGTTAATTTATCTCCTTCAAATCCCAGTGACAATGTGTGTCACTATAACCCACATGTAGTCTGATCAGAATCTTATGTAATGTTACTACTCTTATCTCTGATAGTTTAATATCCTTCTCAGTATTGTAGCAATCCCCTGCATTAACTTGACCACCTTTTAAAATGTCCCTTAATCTTCAAATTTAAATTTCTATTGACAATAATTCCAAGATCCCTTGCCTCCTACTCTTCCTCTAATATAGTTCCACCAACAGAATATGCAACCTTACATTTAGTTGAATTAAACTGATGTTACCATTCATTTTCCCACTTGTTGGGCTTATTCAAATCTTCCTAAAGGGCCACCACATTGTTGCTAATGATGTTACAACAATGTTACTGACAAAGTTTAAACAGTAGAAGTCCCAGTACTGTGTCCTGTGGAACCCCAATTGTAACCTTCCTCTTCCTTGATACTGCTCTCTCATACACAATTCTCCTATATCTTTCAGACAGCCAATCTGCAATCCAATTCACCAACCTGATATTCAAACCCATATACAACTTAAAAACCAACCAGTCATATTCCATCCTATCAACTGCCTTTACTTAAAAAAGGTCCTTTAATAAATTCTAACCGTCACCGGTAACATTACCCACATCTGCTCAATTTTGTATACCGTTTCTAGTTTCTCCAAAATCTTAACTACAGAAGAAATACAAACTGGTCTGTATGTGTTATTTATTTGATGACAACACAGAATGATAAGAAAATAATATTTATTAACTTATTTGCAGATATTTCACTGGTATTATATCCAGCATCTTCAGAGCACAAAAACAGTTTGTCATAGTATACAAAACAACAACTTGGTATAACAGTGAGACTAGTTTAAAAAAATTGCAATGGACAACACAGGGAACTAAAGTCTTAATTAGGCATCATCTATGTTGGAAAAAGAGAGAAAACAAATATTAATTAGATCTTAAAATGACTATCTCTCAGATTTTTGGTAAATTTATACAGCCATAACCGTTGTGGTTTCGAGTATGTTTCAAAGCTTCTGTTGATTCCAAAAACAATCTCTCTGACTTCTGTGTAGCACTTTTGTTTTCATCCAATTGATCCTGTGTGAAATGGTATCCAAGGCACGGTCTACTAGACCCAACTTGCCATAACGATAGTGCCAGATGTATTTTTTATGTTCAACAAGGTGGACAACAGTTCAACAGATGTCAACAGTTTTTCCTGTCTGTCCATAGTAAGCCCAGTCACAAGAACAGGGCACTTCATAAACTCCTGGACGTGATAAAATAGAGTTTGCCCTTAGGTGAATAGATGAGAGTTACCAATTTGACATAAGGTTTAAATACGGTGCATCTTGTCTTGTCAGATGTCATCTCCTTCCAGGAGGTTGACTACAATGAGCTTCCACCATGTGCAGTTTGTGCTTCTTTTTTGCATTCCCCATAGGACAAAAAGGTCCAGTCCTTAATATTTCTCATCCAATCTGTTCTTTGTCTTCCTCTTCTTCTTTTTCCTTGTAGCATTCCTTCTAGAAGTATTATTATTTGTAAGGATTCATGCCTTAGTATGTGATCAAGGTAGGTGGTTTTCAACAGATTCCTATCTTCTCCAATCATCTCTAATATTTCTAAATTAGTCTTTTTGGCAGTCCATGAGACTAGGAATTCTTCTGAGGATCCACATCTCAAAGGCTTTTAACTTATTTTTGCAATATTTGGATATTGTCCAGGTTTCTGCTCCATATAGCAGTGTTGACCATACATAGCATTTGGACTAATTCTTGTTTTTGTGTAAATTTCCCTTGAAGTCAGAATGTTTTTCATGCAAATGAAGGTTGATCTGGCAATTTCTATTCTTCTTAATATTTCCTTATCACACTTTCCATTCTCTGTAATTAGTTGACCCAACTATATATAACTCTCTACTTGATCTAAAGTATTTCCTCTGATCTTAATATTTATATCAGGTATTTTCCCCTTTTCTCCTGTTACTAGCATGGTTTTAGTTTTTTTTTGAAGTTGAAATTAAGTCCATATTTTTCACTTAGCTTCAGCATCTCTTATAATAGGTTTTGAAGATCTTTTTTATGTTCAGATATGCAGACTGTATCATCTGCATATTTTAAGTTGTTTATATTTCTGCCTCCTATGCTGACTCCTTTAAATTCTTCTAATTGCTGGAAGATATTTTCAGTATAGAGGTTAAACAATATAAGAGAAAGAACACAGCCTTGCCTGACACCCTTCTTTACTGGGAATTCCTCCAAGATTTCTCATGATATTTTTATTGAGGCAGTTTGCTCCCAATATAGATTTATCAGTAATCTGGTATCTTTACCATCTACTCCTAAATTTCTGATGCATTTGATTAGTTGTTCATGTTGTATATTGTCAAAGGCCTTGGTGTAGTCAATAAAACATAAGTAGACTTCTTTCTGCTTCTCCAGATATCTTTCTATAATAGTTCTAATGTTCACGAGTCCTTCTCTAGTTCCTTTATTTTCCTGAAAACCAGATTGTGTTTCATTAATTTCCAATATGATTCTACATTTATTTATTTCTAAGATGATATCTACCATAACTTTTGCTATCTGACTGATCAGACTAATTGTTCTGTACTCTTCACATTTGATTATCTTCAATTTTTTAAGTACTGGTAGGAACAGTGAGTGCTTAAAATCTTTTCGCAGGCGTCCAGTTTCATATATTTTGTTACATATGCCAATCAGTGATCTTATAGATCACTGATTGGCATATCTGGAACTTTTCCTGGTCTCAGTTTCCTAATGCCATTAGGAAACTGAGATCAGGAAAATACAGTGCATACCTGATATTTATTGAGCACTTCAGATATCTTTTCAAGATGTGCCTTTGATATTATTTTCTTAATCATTCTGTGTTGTCATCAATACCATGAAAATAAATAACATGTACTGTGAACACATAAGCTTTTCAACACATTTGAGAAAACCGGTCTGTAGTTTGCCACTCACATTCTACCATCTTAAGAAGATAAGACAGCATTACTTAAGATAGCATCTTAAGTAATGCTATCTTATCTTCCATCCACTCCTTGGACATCTTTCTCACAGCTAGATCTTCACTGAATAGCCAGATCAATGAAAATATCATTTCCTCAGTACACTCTTAAAATAAATATGTGGCAAAATCCCATCCACCCCACTTACTGACTTTCAAAGTACTTAATATTCAAAACACATTTTCCTCGTGCTTTTCTAAACCTTGAGCCACCCCGCTAGTAATAGGCCTTTCCAGGATGAAATATCCTAATAAAGTGATCATTCAACAACTCCATTATGTCATCTGCACTGGTCACTTAATCCCCATTCCATCTCTGCTTATTGGAGGCCTGACTTTAAAAAGTTCCATGTATTGTCTTTAGAACAGAGTTTCAGGACTATCAAAAAATAAATACAAAAATATATATAAATTTAATAACATTATTTAAAAAATTCTTAATCCACCGACAGTACAGATGTACTATAGGTTTTGCAACACCATTTGTGGGATGGAAGCTACATAAAAAATAAAAATAACTAGCATTCTTTCACAGTCATTTTCCCTTCCTACTGGCCACATAACAAAAGAAGTTCTTAGGATTTTCCTTGTATTGTAGAGCTAGTCTGTTAATATTTCAGTTTTGTAGATTTCCTTACTAGCAACTTTCTGGCTTAAGTCATATCTCATGCAAATGATCTCCACTGCTCTCTCTCTTTTTTTCATACAGCCTCTTTTTCATCTGCAAGTTCCTGTTAGATTTCATTCGTCATCCACTTTACATCAAACATGTTATTTTTTTTTTCCAGTAGGTTTTCAACTTAACATTGCTAATGTACTAGAGGTAGGGAAGAAATATCTTCCAATTCTTCCATCCATGGAACTGCCCTAAGCTGATTCCTATGATTATCGCAATCAACTGCCTCATAATTTCAATTTTCATTAATCTTTGATACTTCTGCATATCTATTCACAGGGGCACTCATCAACCACAGGCAAGGTTGATATCTCAGTTACATTCAGATCCTCTCACTATAACTGAGATGTTCCTCAAGAATTCTAGAATTCCCTGACTATGCTTTATCCTCTTCCCAGTTTATATTGATGTAGATCTCCCAAAATAAACAGTCATTTTGTACTTCATAATTAAAATTGATAAACTTCTCCTATGCTTCACTCTGTGTCTCCAGTCTATAGGAACATCCCAGTAAATATCTTGTCTTACCTACCTCCATCACACACTATATGCTCTCAAAACCATTAGTGGAATTTACCTCCACACACACACACACACACACAACTTATCATATATCATAAGTAACATTCAACCACCACATTTATCTTCCCTATTCAAAATATTCTATACTTTTTTTTTTTTTTTTTATTTCTATGCATATCAGGACCATCTTGTGACAAAAAAGTTTTGATACCCACAATCTTCAGAGATGGAGTCAATGAATGACACTGTCACTGCTTTTATTCGCAATGCTCCTGGAATTTGTATACAGAAAAGCACAATGCACTGTCAATATTCCTATACCTATTATTCTTCTCCCAAGACTTCATTTGATCTTGTGATGCCAAATGACTATCCTACAAAAAATCTCCCATTTTACCGTTCTGGCAACTCTACTAGAGTGGTAGAGTAGGTTTCCCTATCTCCTTGTGCTAACATTCTCTAAAGATGCCTGCATTCTTCCATATTCAAATATGGCCCATCATTCATATGCAACTGTTAGATATTGAATGGAGAACTCATTGACAAGTTATTCAATCAAGATCTAACATGTAAGCTTTACAAAATAACAAAGAAATTTGCATGATACCTACTTGCCAGCAGAAGGTGAGAAACACCTAAGTTGTTGTATATGAAAGTATGTATCAGAATGTGCAAAATATTGGAATTTATTTATTGTAAAACAGAAAGCTAAAAATCAAGAATAATGTCAGATTAGCATTTCATGTAAAGGAATAATGGCTTAATTTATGTGTTATCAAACTATCATAAAATCGTTTGATATTAATAAGTCACTAGGTAAGAAATGACTAATAGGATCAAAGGTCACACCTAAGCCACAAGTACCTGTCGTAACGCTGAAGGCTATAGCTTATGGGGAAGGCTGATGTAAGCGCATTTCCTCAAAAACAACACCTAATAGTAAGGAGGGAAAGCAAGGGGATCAACCTAAGGGCGATGTAAACTGTGGATCATGCGAAAAACAATACAGAAAAGAGGGCGCTGAGAAAAAGTATTTAAGGCAATATGCACCAAGCTCAAGGCTTTTTTCCTGTTTTCTTCGGGGATTTTGGAGATCGAGGACTCTCGACGAATGATCGGAGATAGGACAAGCCGAGGGTGCTATGTTGATGACAGCCGGCTGTATTCGTGACCTGCGCTCAGAGGTATTCCGCGGAGATCCGTACGAGAATCAACAGCTCATGCAGAATGGTGCCAAACGCTGAACAACCCACCCAAGCGAGCGGAGAAAGCTCGTAGCAACAGCCATTTCTTGATTTGTGTCCAGTAGCAGAGAACCGAACAACTCAGCCACAAGACGAAGGATGACCTGAGCAATACGTGGCAGCTAATAGACCTTCGGAGGGATTTGGTAAAGACTCTTTTGTTTTATATCTTGAGATTGTTTGAGGGTAGAATTTGTGTCTTGATAAAGCAAGACTGAGGACATTTTAGAGAACTTTGATAGGATAGAGTAATTATTACACCCAATTCTATTAGACAAAGAACTGTATATCATAAATCTCTAACGTGTATATGATTGAAATAATAAAAACCCTTTGTTAACTGAGTAAACTTAACGAAATGATTTGAGAAGTGTCTATCTAAAGTAAAATGTGAATGAAGGAACTTGACTTGAGTGTAACATTGTTTAAATTATCCATTTGTATTATATGATTTTGCATGTTAGTTCATGTGAAAAAGTCAGATTAGTATTGAACAGTTTGTATAGATAAGCATAAGACATTAACTTAGCTAGAAATTCAGAAGTTTTGATAACTTGATACAACATTTGTACCTGTCATTTAGCATTAATAAACATGTTTTGTTACTTGAAACTGAGTCTTGCCTGAATTCAAAGTGTCAACCTACCACATAAAATTCGAACCAAATAGCGGGAAAGAGTTTAGAAAATTATATAATAGAGATTAGATCTTAGGTCACGACTGCAAGGAACAGAGATCTATATGCTCGCATGTGAATTTAGATTAACGTATATGCCTAAAACCTAGGAATATTTCCCTGAGCCTGAATTATATTCTTGTTATAGGAAGCTGGCTGGAGCAGTTAAAATATAAATTTGCCAGTTTCTGAAGAGGAAATATACCTAGGGGGTCAAACCCAGGTTATATATGGTAGCCAAGATATTAAGATATAAGATAGAGAGGTAGAGAACAATATATATAACAAATAATGATAAGTATAAAAAATTACAATTTTTGTACTTCGCAATTAAAATTCCTAAACTTCTCCTGTGCTTCACTCTGTGTCTCCAGTCTATAGGAACATCCCAGTAAATATCTTGTCTTACCCACCTCCATCACACACTATATGCTCTCAAAACCATTAGTGGAATTTACCTCCACACACACACACACAAACACAACTTATCATATATCATAAGTAACATTCAACCACCACATTTATCTTCCCTATTCAAAATATTCTATACTTTTTTTTTTCTATGCATATCAGGACCATCTTTTGACAAAAAAGTTTTGATACCCACAATCTTCAGAGATGGAGTCAATGAATGACACTGTCACTGCTTTTATTCGCAATGCTCCTGGAATTTGTATACAGAAAAAAAACAATGCACTGTCAATATTCCTATACCTATTATTCTTCTCCCAAGACTTCACTTGATCTTGTGATGCCAAATGACTATCCTATTCTACCGTTCTGGCAACTCTACTAGAGTGGTAGGGTAGGTTTCCCTATCTCCTACCACCCACTTGTGCTAACATTCTCTAAAGATGCATGCATTCTTCCATATTCAAATATGGCCCATCACTTATATGCAACTCTATCACTGAATGAACTCCAAGCATCCACATATTCCAGATCACTCTTTCAACACATTCTCCCCATCATTCATTATTGCTACTCGCCTTTTCAACATTTGACCAATATGCTGACTGTCCCCCCTCTCATGCTTTTCTGTGGCACAATCTCTAACATTAGCCTCAGACCCCTTGCTGTCCTATTCATGTTCTCAGATCATTCATACCAACTGTCACTATTATCTTATCCACATTCTCACCTTGCTATACTCTATATATTTTCCCCTGGCAAGAGTTCCTCTAACATTCTATTCTGCACACCCACAAATCACTGAATCAATAATTTTGCTCCTGTACTTTTTGCTTCCTGTCTTTCCTTGCACTTCTACGGTGGTATGCGAAGAACAGACAGATATCCTCTTCACAGAGATTTTCACTGAAGAGTCATTTAATAGTGAAAACAATCAGGTATATGTCCAAGGATACAGAGAGGTCCTATGCCAGTGATGGTTTCGTGAGGGCGGCATATCAAGGGGCATCCAAATTGCATTTCTGTTAGAAAGGGGTCAAAACCTCTGCCAAAGTATCAAGACACCGTGCTGGAACCTATCGTACTGCCACCAAACAACACCTTGTTTCATGGTAGGCAGTGGACTCCCCAATAGGACTCAGTCCTTGCACACAAGGCGAGGATTATACAATAATGGTTGGTGATATGCAGTCGGGCACATTCACCTCCATCTGATTGGCAGTCTGGAAGTCCTGATCTGAATCCGTTGGACTTCAAATTGTGGTCAGAGCTTGACAGCATAGCCTACAAGAAACAGCACCCCACCATTGCCAGTGTGAAGATGGATTTGGACCGAGCAGCAGTGACATTTCCATTGGATGTTGCAAGTGCAGCCATAGATGTGGCCTCACAGACTCCAGGCATGCAAAGGCTTTTTACTTTTGACCAGGCTCTCAGATCCATAAGTTAAAATTGGTTTGAACACCGTCTTGTATAACAGCTAATATAGTGTTCTGACTATTTTCTCTCTTATTTCATATGAATTTATTCAATTGACTTCCCACCATACCAGCTTTGCTGATTCTGTTGTCTATTTCTATATTTAATTTACCATCTTCACTAAAAATCGTGCCTAAGTAGCTGAAATGTTTTACTTCTTCCACAGGTTCCCCGTTCACAACACAGTTCACATTTTCAACAATTCTACCTATTTTCATTGTCTTTGTCTTCTTCACTTCTTTGGTGATCTTCACACCATATCTATTACAACAGTTATTCAATTTAGTCAGGGAATCTTGCAAACTTGTAGCGTATTTATTTAGAAGTATAACATCATCCGCATAAAGCAAAGAGCTGACATTAACATCTCCAATTTTGATATCATGTTTAATACCAATTTCTTTCATAATGTGATCCAGATAGATAATGAATAACAGAGGGGATAATGTACATCCTTGTCTCACACCAGATTTAACATTAAACCATTTTCCTGTACTTCCTTCAATTCTAACTGCTGACTTAAAACTCAAATAAAGACTAAGTATTGCTTGATATAATGCCCCACTGACACCATATAACTGTGGCGTATTAAATAGCTTCTCTCTTGGCACCTTGTCATATGCCTTTTCCAAATTGACAAAACTTAAATACAGATCTTTGTTTTATTCCCATGCTTTCTCAACTATTTGTCGTAAAGTGAAGATCTCATCCTGTCAGCTTCCATTCGGCCTGAATCCAGCTTGTTCTTCACCCAGCTTTTCTTCCAATTCTTCTCAACAGTTTCTCAAGTATATTTGCATAGATCCTGCCAGGAACACTCAGTAGGGAAATACCTCTGTAATTCTCACATGCAGTTTTATTTCCCTTTTTATATATGTGTACTATGAGAGCTCTACTCCAATCATCAGGAATTTGTCCCTCTGTCCAGGCTTTCTGAACTATGCAGTGCAGCCCCTGTAAGACTTTTATACTACCATACTTCAGCATTTCTGGTCGAATATCATCTACTCCTGCTGCCTTTCCACATTTCAAGCCTTTGATGGCTTTTTTACTTCAAGTATGGATATGTATCCCTGACTGTATGCCTGTTGAGTGTTTTTTTACCACTGGGCTATCACTGCTTGTTTCATTTAGCAATTTTTCGAAGTAATTACTCCATACTTCAAGGATATCTTTTTCTCCTGTTTTCATGTCACCTTTATCATCTCTAACTCCTTTTACAGCAATCTTTAGTCCGTTTCTAAGCTTCTTCAACAACCTCCAGAATTTCTTACCACCTTCTTGATATTTATTTTCTATGTCTTGCCATAGTCCTCGCATGACTTTTGTTTAGCTAGTTTTACACAATGTTTCACTTTCTTACATTTGTCTCTGTATTCTCTAAGAGCAAAAGCTGACTTATCTGCCAGTAACTTTTGATATGATTTCTTCTTTTCCTTCACTGCCTCTTTAACTTCCCATGTCCACCATAGAGTTCTGATTTTTCTATCCATGCAGACAACCTCACCACATGCCTCTCTGGCTGAATCAATGAGGGTTTTCTTCAAGGCTTGCCACTGAATCTCTAAGGTTTGGTTCCTGTTCTCAAATTCTTTCATTCTTTCTTGAATAATCTTTGTGTATGTTAGTCTACAGTTCACATCTGAGAGCTGCTCAACTTTTATTTGCTTTAAAACTTTCTTACATGTTATTCTTTTCAATATGAAATTCAATTTTATCATCCTCAAGTCTAAATAGTGATCGCTTCCAATTTCAAATCCTCTGTACACTCTGGTGTCCTGCACCAGGGAGACAATAACATAGTCAATGAGACTTTTCTTATTCCTTGCCTCTTTTCTCCATGTGAATTTGTGCACATTTTTATGTTGGAACATGGTGTTAGTAATAACCAGTCCATGTCCTGAGCAGAAATCCAACAGATATTTGCCATTATTATTAGCTTTGCTCTTTTCTCCAAATTTTCCCAAAATATTTTTGTATATCTGACAATCATTTCCTACTCTGCTATTTAGATCCCCAACAAGGACCAACTTTTCCTTTTTCATTGTGTCAGTTGCTTTTTTTAGAGCATCAAAAAATTCCTCCACTTCTAGCTTAGTAGAACCTTCTGTGGGACCATAGGCACAAATAAGTCTCATTGTCCAGTTCCCCATTCTCATATTTGCCCACAACACTCTACTTGACACTGCCTGCCATTCAAGAAGATTAGCCTCATATTTAATGTTGAATATTATGGCTACTCCTTCTTTTCCTTGATTGTCATTGCCTGAATATATCATTTTGTATTTATTGCTCAGAAAGATCTCACCCGTTTTGGTCTTTTTTGTTTCAGTCACCCCTATTATGTCGATCTGGTACTTATCTAATTCCTCAGCTAGCTCCATTTCTTTGTCATTCAGGCTTCTTATGTTGATAGTACCGATCTTTAACTCTGGTGATGTTGAGTTGGGGTTTGTTTTCAGATTTGTTCCAGTAGCTGACTTTTCGCTGTTCACCCTGGTTCCCTAGTGAAAACAATGGGGGCCTTGTTTAACCGGGCGATGCCCCAGCCGGCATGAAATTTTGTCATGTTGTACCATCATTTTTTATTTTGGTTTAACCAATAAGAATACAATTTGGTCGGCTAAATCCCAAATTGCCAGCCCATCCTCATTCGTTCAGTATCCAAGTAGATACCCAATAAGGTGCACCACGATAAGGTGAGGATTGGACATTAGGTCAGAAGCCCTGGTCGGTTCTCTGCATTTCTTTAAAGGCTATGTGGAGGTCTCCTCTCAGTTATACAGCTTTGACCCTTAAGCACCCCTTTACCTGTTTGTTTGTGGAATAAAATATATCTCTCTCTTCCTTTTCCCTAACAAGCTGAAAACATTGTTCAAGATTTTTAACCTTTTTCTTGTATTCTGTTTCTTTCAAGTTATCTTTAAGGCCATGCCTAAACTGATGAAACAGTAACCATTCTAAAGAGGATTTCTCTTCAGATAAAACAGATTCATGAGCAATGCTTCAAAGCCTGTGGTAATACTCTGAAACAGACACCCTATTACCTTGGAAGCAATGATGAATTTTCCAAATGTTAGGCCCTAATTCTCCCATACTTGAAAATTCTGATATTAGCAATCTTTTAAATTCACATAACTGTCAGTGTCTCTCAATAAAGGGGATATGCTTAAGAAGTTTGGCTTTACCCAATAATTAATTACAAACTATAATTAACAAATGGAAATCTGATCATTTTCCTAAATCTCTAATCTTTTCAGCATATTAAAAAATTCCTCATCTTTAACTGAAGAAACTTCACAACTAGAATTACTATTTCCTGTAGCCATTTTACTTGAGTCAATTTCTGGATTCTAAAATAAAATTAAGTCACAACCAATCCTGTAGGTCGACTGCGCCATTTTTGTGAAGATTAGAGATTATTTATTTATTTTGATGATTATCAATCCAGTCGGCTGTTCCATTTGTTTTGATGATTATTAATCATCATAAAAATAGAAAAACTTGTTTCTAAAACTGAAGCATAATGATCCATATAATATTTTGCAAGGAAAGAAAACAAACTTTCCTATTTATTTCAATAAATGCTACTTGAAAACATGGTTATTTATATACATTTAACAATGATTTTCAATGTAAGCATTTGAAAATAGCAAAAATAATTTTGGCAATATTGCCATTAAAATGAAAGAACAAATTGTTCCATTGCAGTGATTTGAAGAATAAAAGATGGCAAATTCACTGTTACTAAATAAATTCATTGCTAAGGTGATCTCTTGTCACATTTCAGAATAGATTATTTTCAAGCATGTGAAATTTGTTTTTATCTTTAGGAATAGACATAATAATTGTGCAGAAAAAGCTCAAATATCAAAGGACAATGAAGGAAAAACCAAGTAAAACGGCATACTTTAGTGATGTGACACAAAGGTTGCTCCATTACAGTCAATCCACTAATGATGGCTCTACTATTAAGTCAATCCACTAATGATGGCTCTACTATTAAGTCAATCCACTAATGATGGATTAACAGCCGAGAAGGGTAATTACACGATAAAAGGCAGAATGCTGCTTCAAGTTTTAATCCATTAAAAATCCTAAGGTGTCTGAGTATTTCATCCACTTTGGCCAGTTGGGAGGTTAACACAAACATTTTTTTTTCTTTCTACCTCACTGTCACCAACACTAATCTATGCTCTCTCATAATCGTATGATAAAATGACAAAAAATGGTAAATTAAAAAGTCAGAGAGGCATTTAAAATAAACATGCATAAGAAGTGACTCAAAGGAAGATCAAGTTAGAGATGAATTTAGGCAATCTGGACTTCCTCAGAAGACAGCAAAGAGCTGATCAAATTTAAAAGGGGTGGATGATTATCAGCAGTAGTCCCATCATGAGCATGTTATCTTACTTATTAGAGACCTGGCATACAGGTAGAACAAGAGACATGTTTGGTCTCTACAGCAAAGATTCACATATTATCTATTATCTCATACTTTACTTAACCATGACTAATATACTGTGGTTTTTCAATCTTTCATGGATCAGATTGTCAACACACACACACACACACACACACACACACATGCAAAAGAGCCCTTACATCCACCACACCAGTTCAGAAATGTTAATAGAAAACAAATGCTAATTGTACTGGAACTATTAAAAGTACCATGTATGTTCATTAAAGTTTTATACCAGAAACTAATGACATATTCATTATGTCAAATGAAGCTTTTCTGGAAGAGAAGGAGAAAAAAAAAATTCCACAGAAAGTTACAACAGTGAAAAATTTTTGGCTTCAAATCACTATCTAATACTCTTAATTTTTAAAAAAAATTCACTATAGTTTCAAGAAATCCACATGTAAAATTGTATGATGTTTGTGGTGATCATAAGAATTTCCAGTGCTTTGATCTTACTCTCTCACCATGCCTTAATTTAAATATTACACTGGTTTCTTATGAGATATTAGTGCACTGGATGTTAATTCAGACTATGATGCATCTGTAATGATGACTTGGGCAACTGTCATATTTACATATTTCTTTGTATATATGGCTTATTTCTTGAATACAATATATTGATATGAATGACCTATGTATTATGTTCCTAGAGAGATATATGGTAATATAATACAGTAATCTACTGTTTACCTGACCACAGTAGGAAGACAGCTGTACATTCTGATAACTGAAGGGTCGGATATATAAAGGTACAATTACATGGTATTGTACAACGTTGACCCTTGCACACTGGCTGACATCCAGAAATAGGTAGATTGGCTGGCTAACTGAAGGATCATTATTCAAGTTCAGTTAAATAGTAGATTACTGTCTAATGATGTACATTATAATACATTAGGCTTCTGTTGTTATAACTCGTTCTATTATAGAGTGAAAATCCAGATTTATTCATGTTACCAACAACACATTACAAAAATAAAAATACCTATTTCTAGTTGTGAATAGTAAACATAAAACAGTATTGACACTGTTGCAAAAGAAAAATTAAGGTGCTTTAAGTGAAACCTAAATTTTATTTACTTTAATAGTCATAAACATATAAAAAATTACCTGTATCACAGTATTTACATGACAAGGGTTTAGTATATATATCACAGTCTTAGATGAAAACTTGAATCCTATTTCTATACCAAAAACAAGACACATCAGTACAAGCAATGCCCTTTTACCACCTCGATCCTGCCTTTCTACTTTGGGAACAGGAGGTACATGGCATGTTGTATATCCCCAGCAACAACATATAACTGCCACAGTACAAGCTAAACAAGTTTCCAAAATACGACGCACCGGAGAAAGAAAATTCACACAGTCCGGTCCTCCATTACCTTCTAAAGTATGGTTGACTCCACTAAGAGCCCAATCATTTAATTCTTCAAGAAATTTTGTATACATCCTAAAAAGACAAATAAACAGTTAACAAATGTTAAAAAAAAAAAAAATTAACACTTTATTTTAAATTTTGCATGCAGTACATACAGTTTTTCAGGTCCTATTTCATTAAATGCTTAACAGTACTGAAATTTAAGTTAATGTAAATACTTAGGTATTTACATTAACTTAAAGTTATTATACTATACAGATACTACAACCAGTGGTGAGCTATGGAAATTTTAACAAAGGGCTCGCATCGTCGAACAAAAAAAAGCCTAATTTAGCTCTTATAATACTTATATTGTGATTTTGTAGCGCTTCTGACAGATATGATAATTCGTAGGATATCAATCATTAATGCTAGATCTTTTAAAAAATTCCAAATTGAGAAGTCAGTTTAAAAAGCCCTTATATTTATTGTTCGATGCAAAATTGCGTAAAGCTGGGTAATTTCACCACAAAGCAAGAGCTGTTCGTAAACTGCAAGCTGCTCATCGTGGTCCAAACACACGGCCAATCTTTAAAATTTTGATACCAAGGTCTTTTACAAGCGTATTTAATTCTCGTTGATTTTTTGGTGATTGATGATAAAAAGCATATAATTTATCCATAAATGTTTCAAAATGATTTATTTCTTTAATGTTTTTTATTGAATTGTCTAATGCTAAGTGTATACAATGAGCGCAATGCCAAATCCCAACGTTGGGAAATTTTTGCAGAAGTTTGACTACAACACCTGATTTGTTTCCTAACATTACACTAGCTCCATCAGAACAAAATGCAATAAAATGATTTTTTATATATAGTTATCAGAAAATCCATATGAATTTAAAGGAGTATGTATACATTCCACGGTGGTATTTTCTAGTTCTACCAGATTATTAAACAAGAAAGGGCTTGCAAATTTGAGAAAAATTTAACAAAGGGCTCGTGCGAGCCCCTTATAGCTCCACTGACTACAACTCAATAAATATGTCCTAATTCTGAGAGAAACAAGCCACAAATAAAAGCAACCAAGCTAATATGTCAGATTCTTATTGGTTTCAATATTGCATAACTGTGTTTTGAACAAGCCATCATTCGATTTCAAGGTAGGTCAGCAGTAATTCCATGGATGCTTCTATTAATTTTTCCTAAAAGTGTTTCGTTTTTGCACCTGAAAAAAAAGAAGTTGTCTTTCCAAAGTAATCTGAACATGCAGACATGTATACTGCTATGCATTAACCTCCCTACCGGCTAGAACGTCCCACCTGTTTAAAGAACCTGGATAAGAAGTGCAATTTGACTGTCATGTCAATTAGAAGGTGTGATAAACTCTCACGCTGACGAGAATGGCTAATCGGATTATCTCCCATTCGTAGCTGCCTCTCAGTTGCCTATAACAAGAAACGGACTTTCTTGTTCCATGCTGGTTAACTGGATTTTAGTTATATATGATAGACTAAAAATAGAGAAATTATTTATATTTTTGTTTTCTCTTTTTATTGTACAATACAATTTTAACTTCTAGACAAAATAAAGGTCTTGCATAATTTCTTCACTTAAATATTGCCTTACCTTGGAGAACTAATTTAATTTTTTATTTTTTTTGCGCTAATTTTTTCTAATCGCTTACTAGACAAAGATTTTTCTTTGTTCTCGAAGAAATTAATTCACGATAATTATTTGAAATATTCTTTTAAAAAAAGAAAAGAAAACCGGCTGCCGACGTTCCAGATTATATTATTTTTATACGAAACCATCGAAATCGAATAATACTTTACACGTTTCCTTTAGGACACGCTTGAGCAACTTTGCTTTATAGAGAATAACATGAAATTCTTTAATCAAATTACTAAATTTTTTCTTTATGTTGTATAGTAATCTGTACTTTCACTTTCTTGGTTTCCTTGTATAATTGGTCATTACAAAATGAAATTAACAGTTACGATTTAAATTTATATTTTCTGCATAATTCAGATATTTTATTCTCAATTTTTAAAGTAAGCAATACATTTGCTTATTTTTATCATTCAAAATATGTATATCAAATGTGAAATTTCATTTCCATATTTTTACAATAGAATTGAACTTTATTTCACCTCTGATAGTTTAACCCCCCCCCAGTTGCATTACTATCAAACACCCAAAAACTGTTATGAAACATAGGTACAGTTTTTATTTAATTCGTTATTTTTCTCTAGTAATTGTTCCACATAACTTTAATTTTTCGATACTGAAACTATGTGGTGATTATTATAAATTAGCAAATTATAAATCAGACAATATACATATTTCCTGATTATTATAAATCAGGAAATTATGTGATATTTGGATATAGGTGAAATTAACATTTAAAATCACTGTCATCCTTCAAATGCAATATCAGAATAAAGAAAGTGGAAAACCTGTAGTTTCGAAATACATTTCGAAAGCTCGCTCTCGAAATGTATTGGTCTACAGACTGGATTCTGAACACGCCAATGTTTTGTGATGTTATGACTGAAAAACAATTCAGTCTCATCATGAAGTATTTGCATTTTCAGAATAATGAAGAATACAATCAGGCAACACATCCCTGCCCAGTCCTCAAAAAAATTTATGCTTTTCTGATGAAAATCCATCAGAAATGTAGATCACTCTACATTCCTGAGAGAGAGACTTGAGTATCGATGAAAGCCTTATGCCATTCAAAGGTGGACTGAAATGTAAGCAGTATATTCCCAAAAAAAAGCGAAGTACAGAGTAAAATTTTTTATGCTTTGCGAATCGAAAAGTGAATATCTTTGGGATTTCAAACCTTATACGGGAAAGCAAACTGTAATCGAGCATGATAAATATTTGGATCTCCCCTTGTCGATGCATGTAGTAATGCAGTTACTAGACCCTTTACTGGGGAAAAGTTACTGTATTATAACGGATAATTACTATATATGTGTCCTGAACTCGCTGATTTGCTTTTACAGCATCATACAGATAGTTATGGTACTGTAAATGCAAAAAGGCGAGATATGCCTCCAGATCTGGCTTCAGGAAAGCTATCGAAGGGGGAAATCCGAACTTATCAGCAAGGGAAAGTCTTTGCACTACGTTGGAAAGACAAAAAAGATGTTTTTCTGCTGTCTTCCTTGCACAATCCATCAACGGAATCCATGGAGAAGCATGGTTTGAAGAAAGAAAAACCCATTGCTGTGTGTGCATATAACGACACTATGGGTGGAGTCGACAGGTGCAATCAGCAGCTACATGCACCTTCTTCAGCAAGCAGAAAAACAGGAAATCCTGCCAACTCTAACCATTATCCTGAAAATCTACCACCAACGGCTAATAAAAAAAAAACTGCACGCAAATATTATGTAATAAAAAAATATCAGAAAGGAAACAAAAATCTGGTGCCCTGAGTGTAAAACTGCTTTGTGTGTTTACCCTTGCTTCAAGATGTTCCACGCTGTTCAAGAATTTTAAATTCTAAACAGTATGAAATAAAAAATGTTTGTTTTCAAGACCATCAAAACAGTCCTTTTCAGGACTACAAATATTGATAGAGGGATACCCGAATGCACTGTTTTTTTTCATCTTGAAGGCTAATTTTTAAGTTCTTTTTATGACACAGAGAAACTGGAAAGAGAGTATTCCAGGTAAAGTATTTCATCAAAACAATAAAAAATAATGAAATAAAATCTACCCTATATATATATATAAAATGATAAACCTTTTTATGTCATGTTTATCGAAACGTTTTGAAACTCAGGGGCTACCCTGAGTGTCGAGTCTTCAAAATTCGAGTCATCAGAATTCAGGGGCAAAACCCCCTTTTGAGTTATCACAATTAAAGGAGAACTGGCCTATCATGCCGGAACACAGGGGGTTGGGCATAGCCCCCCTAGTTAATAAAAGAAATATATAAATAATAACGGGAACATTTTCACCTTGCCAACACTCAACATTGATGTGATATGGGTTCCGAATTTCTTGTTTCGGAGATATATATATATATATATATATTACAGTTTTGTAATAAAAATTTCTGCTACAGTGAAGTTTGGCAGAATCAACAATATTATTACTACCTTATTTCTGTTTCTCGTGTGGGAGAAAAACAGTAAAATGTCACTCTTATAATTATATGAGATGTTATAATGGCAAAAATAGGAAGAAAAAAGTCATTTGCACTTTCTCTTCAAAACACAAAGAAAGAACATTGTAAATTCAGCCATTGGAAAAGAAAATACTACATATTTTTCTCCTGTTATCTGATTTTTTTTCTTGTAGTACAAAGAAGAAATCACTGCATATAACATGAAGTCTGCAGGAGGGAAAAATACTGGAAATTGGTTACATTATAACGAATAGAGAAATCATGTCAGAAAAATTATAAAAATTATTAGAATCGATTAAGATTCTAATCTCAGCAGACATAACATTTTCTTCTAGATTACATATCTAAAGTAACTGAAGCTTTGCTACTATTTTACACTAAAATGAATGGGTATGTTCCCCAAGTGATTTACGTTTGTAACAGCTGTCTTGCGAACGATTTATGAAATAAATTATCTGAAATATCTGCAGATTGATTAGGTCTATACCCCCCCCCAAAAAAAAAGAAGATTATGAAACGCATATGCACCTTTTCTTTGAAAATAATTCAAATCCTCTTTTTCAAGATAATTGTATGATTTCATTTCTAATTTTTGATAATAAAAGTGAAACTGATCATTATAAATTAAGCAATTATTTTGGCATAAATAATGTATAAGCATGTAAACGAAATATCAGTATTTCTGTTAGGATATAGGTAATCAACAATCGAAAAGGAAACAAGACATTCTTGACATATTCTGCACTACGGCCTGAGGCACTTTAGTGTTCTCCCCTTTCTTCTCAATAGCACTGAGAGTAATAAGCTTTCAACTTTTCCTCCAGCTAAGAGGATATTACCAAGTATTTAGAAGACGTAGATTATTTCAGAAATAGCTTCCAGCAGCAGAAGTAATATTTAGATTTTTTTAAAGAAAAACAAACACAAATAATACTACTGAACTTTCTTTTGTGTGCAAACAATTTTGCATGGTGAAAATATAGTATATTATTTCTAAAATTTCACATAATTTCAGCGGACAGTAGAACAGCTGGGTTTAGATTGCAAATAAATAGAACAGATTTAGAAGCTTCACGATACAATCTGATTGCCGTATATCTATTATTAAAATGGTAAAATGAAGTAATTGATTTTGAATGCTGTCTAGAAAAGCTTTCAAACCTGTATAGAAATTTAGAGTAGTTATGCAATTGAGTTCCAGGAGAGAATAAGGAGGGGGGGGGGAAGCATTAGAAAATCTTCAAAATGAACAAAAATGTTGAATCATTCCGTATATGATATTTTTCACATTATATTTTCAACATATCTATGAGGTTATGCACTAGATATTATCGTAATATGCATAATACAAATAAATAAATAAACGACGAAGGTGAAGAATCACTGCTAAAATATCATTAGACATAAATTTTTGAAACCAAAAAGACATGATCGGAAACCTAGTAATGCAATTTAGCATTTTAACATTTTTTTTTTATTTTATCTTTATGAATAACAAAAAATTGTATCTAAATCTGAACTGTGATGATCCATATAATGCTATTTGGATAGAAACGAAAGAAAAAGGACATATTTATTTCAATAAATATCATTTAAAAATATAAATATTTGACATAATATTTTCAAAGCAAACATTTGAAAATTCTAAAATTCAAAAAAAAATTATTCAATTATTATACGTAAAGTGAAAGAACAATCAGTGCAACTCTTCGGTGCACTGATTTGTAGAATAAAATACACCAAATTTACTATCACTAAATAGATTCATTGCAAAAGCTAATCAGTGGTCATTTCAGGATTGATTTTTTTTGCACATGTGAAATTCATTTCAGTTTTTGGGAAGAGATACAATAAATCATTTTAGAGGCAAGAAAGGTCAAATAACTTAGGACAGTAAATGAAATAGACGTAAAGACAGGGGGAGGGGACACAAAGGTCACTCAGCAACAGTTAATCCACTAATGGCTATGGAATAGTCGTAACGAGATTAACGGCGGAGGAAGATAATGGCATGATAAAAGGTAGAATGCCGACGAAGTTTTGATCCATGAAAAAAGCTAGGGAGCGTTAAATATTTCATCCACACTGGCCGGTTGGAAGGTTAAGGGAAGGGCCACTACCCAGACCGGTTTAGACCTTTATTGAGGTCTCATCAGTGGGAGGCAGACCCAAACATGGAGATATTAAGGCAGAAGCAATAGGAGAGGTCATATTTATTTATACAAGTTGCCAACAAGTGTACCACCTTAATACTGAATTACTCTGGATTTAGAGAAAGATGTTGGAAATTTATTTTGCACTTGGTTAAACTATAATAAATTAAGTTTAATCCTTTATCCAAGTGTAAGCAAACAAAGTTTGCACCTGAAAATATCTTCAGGACTGAGGTAAGGTGATGCAACACCAGGCAACTCTGAGCAAAGGTGGATCAAGCTCTCATCACTCCTTGCGGTGAGGAGTGTGAGACAAGGAGTGATGAGAGCTTGGCCCAACTTTGCTCGGAGTTGCCTGGTGTTGCATAGCAGTATACATGTCCGCAAGGAGATGTGCTTTGCATTATGGGAGATACTGAGACAAGGAGTGATGAGAGCTTGGTCCACCTTTGCTCGGAGTTGCACCACCTTACCTCAGTCCTGAAGATATTTTCAGGCGCAAACTTTGTTTGCTTACACTTGGATAAAGGATTAAACTAAATTTATTATAGTCTAACCAAGTGCAAAATAAACTTCCAACATAATGCAAAGCATCCCTCCCTTTTGGACATGTGAAATACTATGCATTATGAGAAGTGCCACAACCTAGAGCTGTTTTGACCTTAACTGAGATATCATCCAATAATGCAAAGTACACTCCCTTTCGGACATCTGCTACTCCATTACTTGCATTACTTCAACGTTGTGCTCCCACTGATGGGATCTCAATAAAGGCCAAAACTGGTATGGATTCATTCAAAACAATCGACATGTCCAAAAGAGGCATGCTTTGCATTATGGGATACTAAGGCAATTTATGTGAAGTCATTAGCCTCTATATACAAGTAGCCAAGTCATGACTATTTCATCACAGAAAAACTGTTTGTTTACACTTGGATAAAGAATTAAACTATGAATATAATTTCTTGGCATCTTTAATTTATAGTATCACCAAGTGAAAACACTTTCAACACATGCATTAAAAGGATGATCCTGTTTGAAACGCTTATTCAGCACTTTGAATAAGTAATAACTAAGCTGTACATCCCCCACCCCACCCTTTGAGTTTATTATTATCATGACACTTCCAAGGAGTTCAGGGACTCGCACAGGAGGGCACTACTCTACTACATAGGTCACCACTCTCTTACTACTTAATTCGCCAACTACACACAATGACCCTACCATCTGTGAATACTACAATCAATGCCATCTACTGTTCACCAACAATGGTATTATTTGTCTGTAAATTGCAGGTATTCTCAAGGCTCATTTGCCTGTACACAGGAATGAAAAAACCCAAGTTCCTACCTCACCTTCAATTGAAAAAACCCATTATACAGATTCCTTTCATCATGAGAGCTGAACATAGGTCTTGTTTCCAATAAAAGGCATAATATTCTGTTCTACATAACATTAGGCTGTGCTACTAATTACAGAATTACATTAAAGATGCCAAAAAATTATATTCTTGTATAAACCTTTATCCAAGTGTAATAAAAAAAAATTTGCACCTGAAGTATCTTCACAACTAGGCTACTTTTATATAGAAGCAAGTGACTTCACATTAACTGTCTTAGTATCCCATAATGCAAAGTACAGTATACATTATTTTGTGTAATGCTATGCATCATGGGAAAGGCTACTACTCAGAGGTTTTCACCTTTATTGAGGTACTGTTAAAGTGCAGAAGGTGCCTCTCTCTCTCTCTCTCTCTCTCTCCAAAAACTCCGAGTGATCAAAAAGATAACTAAATCTCACTGAGTGACCCTAAAGAGTCTCTACTAAACATTTCACTCCTGCCCTGAATCACAATGGGACAGAAACTCATCAATGGCTCTGCTCGGTGACAGGCAAAAACCTTCCACCAAGCAGAACTGCTCTACTCTCCAGGATCAATGGAAGTCAGACCCCAGAAGAGATAGAAGGCTGAAGTAATGCAGAAGTCATATTTCGCATACACAAGCAATGAAAATATGTAACACCTTATTAAAATACTCTAAATTAGAACTAGCTGTTGAAAGTTTTTTTCACTTGGTTATAAATTAAGTTAAAGATGCTAACATACATTCTTATTTAATCCTTCATCCAAATGTAAGAAAACATAGTTTGTATGTGAAGTATCTTCAAGAATCATTCTTAGTTAAAACAGTGTGCTGAATAGGTAGTGCAAATAGGAATATGTTTTTAGTTTGAATCTTAAATACACGAATGCAGAGTTCTTTTGAATTGTGTTTGTGATACAGTGGTAAAACTTCAAAGTTCTTTTAATCCTTTACTCTAGCATACTGCAAACCAAAGTTTACATGAAAAGCATCTACACAACTAGTCCACTTGCATACAGAGGCTGCTGACTTCACATCAACTGCCTCTATCCCATAATGCACTTCCTTTTGGATAAGTATATTACTATGTGTTATGGGATGAGTCACATAAAAATGCACAGCAATATATAGACATCCAAAAGGAAGTGTGCTTTGCATTATGGCATATTGAAGCAATTGATGTGAAGTCACCAGCCTTTGTATGCAAGTAAACTAATCATGAAGATACTTCATTCACAAACTTTGGTTTGCAGTATACTTAGGTAAAGGATTAAAACATGAAAATTATAATTTCTTGTCATTTATAATATAACTGATGATGCAATATTGGGAAGAATTATAAGTGGCACTGCTGATGTTAATTCCCTTCAGGAAGATTTGAATATACTTTTTACTTGGACAAAGGAGTGGGGAGTTGTAGTTTTAATATCAACAAGTGCAAGGTGTTGCATTTTGGAGTGTAGAAATATGAGGCTGTGTACTATATCGATGGTGCCACACTGCACAAAGTGGATGAGATTAGAGATTTAATAGTGATGGTTAAGAGTAGACTGAAGTTTAGAAGACATTATATTGCTAGTGGTGCAGAGGCTGCTCATCATAAGAAGTACTCTAACATGTAAGGATAAGGAAGCAGTTGTGCCACTGTATAAAGTACTGGTCAGACCACAGTTGAACTATTGTACTCAAATCTGGTCACCTAGTTTTCAGTGTGATGTGAAGACATTGGAGAGGGTCCAGAATCAAGTGACTAAGACAATATCAGGACTTTGGACTGATGGCTATGGAGAGAGGTTTTGGCTAATACAGTTAGCCAAAGCCTAACTGTGTTATATGAGAAATACAACCCAGCCTATTTATAACACAATAACTGTAAAATGCTAGAACATCATTATCAGTTTAATAATTTTCAAAAATGAAATACCATTCCACTCTTTCATAGTGATGTCCATTATCTAGGCAGATCAATACATACAGAACAGTTTTAGCTCAAATGCTATAGGTTCACTTTAATGTCATTTGTAATATAAATTTGTAGTATTTGGAATTATTTTGCCTAATTTTAGGAGCAAAAGTATGGTGTGATTTAAACCAGAACTGAAATGTCTTGACAATTTTAGTCAAGATCATAAATAGAAATTTTAAGACAATCTGCAAGAACATAGTTGTTATATGCATACAAAACAGATGGCTAGATCAAGCAAATCTAATAGGAGCTTATGCACTATTGCAAAACATAAATTAAAAAAAGATGAAATCTCTTCACAATCTGTTAATACAAATAAAAATTGTTGATAACAATAACAGTATTCACATGCAAACATTTGTTTGTTATCATGGTCGGTGTTCACTCCATGCTGATCAAGGCCAGATTTTTCAGGTTTATTGTTGTTAATATAAGATTGGTGTTCTTGTAGTCACAAACAGGATGTTCTGTTGAAAAATGACAAGAACACCAATCTTATATTAATAACAATAAACCTGAAAAAAATTTGGCCTTGCTCAGCATGGTGTGGACACTGACTATGATATCCAATGGTCAAACACTTGCCTTTTACATCTGTGCAAGTTTAGGTTTGAGCAGTTATTTAAAGAGAGTGCTGAAGCACTTCTATGCCATCCAAATTTAAATCAGAATAACTGTCTCTATTGCCAAAATTTGGGAGTTTCATCCTCATAAACAGCAAGCAATAATGTCCCCCCATTTAATTTAAATATTTTATTTATTTTTAAATACAATACTGTGTCATTTCATTATATAATTAAATTTTATTTTATTTCAAATCACTTAATTTTAAATTTAGGCCTTAACTGCTATCTTATTTATTATAATTACCCACTAGGTGGAATCCAGCAGCTGGTTTAGAATGGTAATGCTGTAAATAGCATTACCATTCTTGTTGTACTTCACCTTGTGATCATGCTGATGATGAGTCAGTTTCGGGTTGAATTATTTGCAATAATAAAATTACTATATTCTTCTGAATACTTGTGTAAAATAATTGTGATAATGGCACAAATTCCATTAAAAATTGAAATCAATATTATTGATTTCAATTTGCTACGTAGTCACTTCATAGGTAAAAGATACATGGTCACTTAATAAGTAATGTTACATCATAATAACTCAGAAAAATGAAACACGGAAACTAAAACTTACGTGAAATAAATTTAATAGTTGTAAACTTTTCACCTGTGTATCATAGGCATCCTCAGTACAATGAAAATGGAAACAATATAAAATTACAATTACAGAATCACTTTCAAACAGCATAAACAGGACAACAAATGGTCAGTAAAATTCCCAATTAAAAAATTACAACATAATAATCAGGAATTCACATAAAATGATGTAATAATATTTCCTATAAAGGGGATAACCAAAGGCCATCAGATCTGTTTAAGTTCGGTTGGTATAGAAAGGTCTCACAATTCTATATA
Organism: Typopeltis vanoorti; assembly: GCF_054136105.1. Lineage (NCBI taxonomy): Eukaryota > Metazoa > Arthropoda > Arachnida > Uropygi > Thelyphonidae > Typopeltis > Typopeltis vanoorti. Next base: position 131,244,233 of record NC_143550.1, read on the forward strand.
AGCACTCTATGAGGAATCTACTTCTATTTAACAGCTAAGTTGTCTTCCAAAAAACTGTCTGGCTGAGATTTAATATAAAGGAAGTAGAATTTGACTTATATCTTCAGGTTAGTGATCGGTTGTATAAAGTTGTTAAAGACTTTCTTAATAAAAGATTAATTAAAGCCATTTTTCATAAAAGCAGATTTCATATAATTCCTGCTGTAAAAGGGTCTTCAGTGGAGGAAATATTATGAGCATAGTTCTGATCTTTTGGCTAGGATGATGATCAGAATTAGCATGGATATAATTATCAGTATGAATTTCCTTTCTAAAAGCAGAAAATTTTAAACTACCATCTGGTTGATGAAGGATTAAAATATTTAAAAAAAAAAACTAGTTCATTGTTTTTTTGTTCTTCTAAAGCAGGGGGAGGCTCGTGCATAGGCACTGCGGAACTGCAGCACCCCCAATTTTTCTCAATATATAAATATAATTTATTTATATTTGCTTGTAATATTTAATTTTATCATCAACAATCCTACACAATTCTCTTACTTTGTATAAAAAATAATAAAAATCCATCTTGTAGCACTTAGGAGGGCAAAGGACACCAGCAGCACTGTGTTTACCACAGTGTGCAAGCATATGCACATCATAGTGAGGACATTGTTTGAACATTACAATTAAAGGATTTAATTGTAATGTCCAAAAATTGTAAATCCATTCCTTTAATTGTAATTAAAGCATATGTACGTCATGGTGAGATACGAGCTATTAGCATAATGCGGCACTCTCAGTCCCACGGTTCCACTGTTGTTTATATGCAGTTTGCGCCAGTAGTAGAGTGTTTGTAGTGTTAATCATGTTTACTCTGTCTCTTTAAATATTTGGACATTACAATTAAAGACATAACATTTGTTAATAGTTTTTATTTTAGAACATTATTAGGGTTATGATAATGGATTTTATTTTTAAGTAATTTTGAATTATACTAAACTGTATAATTTTATTGATAGCAAACAATATTTTTTCATGTTAAATTTTTTTTAAAATTTTTACCATAATTTTGATATTTTACCCAAACACGTATACACTGTACTTACAGTGTGTATGTATATTTTGAAAGTTGCAGCAACCCCATGATTTCAAACCATGAGCTGCCACTGTTCTAAAGTAAACTGAATTCTCGGATGAATCTTACTTATTTTTGGAACAAATAGTTTTAAATCTGATGATGAACCTTTCCATATTAGAAATACATCATCTACATATCTGTACCATGCTGTAGGTTTAAGAGAAACATCTTTAAGGAGACGATCTTCAAAATGCTCCATGTAGTAATTTGCAAGGGCAAGAGAGACAAGACTACCCATGGCCATTTCTTCAACTTGTTGGAATAATTTGTCTTGTACACTAAAATAACCAGAATGGAATAACCAGAATTTCCTGTTTGTGAAGAGATACTATATTTCTTTTCACAAACAGGAGTACAGTAGTACAGTACTGTACTCCTGTAAAAGATGATATCTAATAATCTGTACTTGAACGGCTACCCACGAAGACTCGTCAACAAAATCACCTGCAGAAGGAAAATGTCGAAGTGAACCCAGACAGCTTACGAAATATCTTAGAATTTTTTTATTCATATTAGGTTTCTTGTGATGTCACCTGAGGAACTTGTTTACGTGTCAGAAACTAAATCGTTCACATCCGATCAGATTCGTTCTTTATATACAATCAGATGGTGAACAAAGTTGTAGAGTATTCTATGAAACATATTACCACAGGCAGTCTAAATTCTTTATGCTTTTCTATGATCTGTCTAAGCAAAGTATCTGGAATGTATAAAATTAAAAATGCACTAAAGACTTCTTATAACAACCTTCTTATAACAAACTGTGGGTCTCTGTGTAAAACCAATTCATAGTTTTCACACTCACCACATTTTCAGGCAATGCATTCCAACAACAACACAGAAAATAAATATCAGGAAGGTGGCAATATATTGTGGGTGCTGTTGAAAAAGCTCAGAATGGAGGAATGAGTGCTGTAAATGGAATTAGAGATGATAAAGGTGACATGGGAGAAAAATATATCCTTCATGTATAGAGTAATTACTTCAAAAAATTGCTAAATTATTTGAAGATGAAGCTATTTGGGTAGATGACTGACGATACACACAAGGAAACTGTTCTCGATGCCAAATAAAATATCTGAAGATTCTAAATGCAGATTACAAACTTTTGTTTTAGAATCCAGGAGTTCTTGATTCACATCAAGTAGATTTCCCAGTAAATGAAGATAATAAAGTAGATAAGTAATTAGAAATTTGTGTGTGACACAGCCAAAACAGTCTACTACTAGTCTTAATGGAATAGCTGGTTTATGAATCTTGGGAAGGCCATATAATCTAGGTGGATGAGCATGAAAATTTTTTAGTTTTTTCTTGAATTCTTCATCCCAACTATAAATATTATCAATTTAATGACTTTATTAAGGCTAGAAGTAGGATCCAGATGAGAGGGGACAATAAGTAGAGAAATCACATACCGTTAAGGAAATCTTTCTAAAATATTCTTTCTTATTTTGTATACCTACTGCTTTGTCCTTGTCAGAGTGAATGATCATTTTTTTTTTTTAGACATCTGAGTGCTTTGAATTCTGATGGAGTTAGATTAGAAGGTTTTGCTTTGAAAGGAATAATGGCCGATTGAAAATGAACTTTGCTAGAAGTCTCAGTCGGAATCGATGTAAGCCTCTATCTCTTCCTGAGTAAGATGTCATGATAAATTTACTACTAATTTCTCCTTGTCTAATATTCTTCCCATGACGAGTCTCTGACTCTGGAGGTCCGATGTTAATAATAATAACAGAATGATTGATAGAACAGTTGACCAGTATATTAAAATTCTGTATAAGAGTTACAAACAGAGTTGAAAACTTCCTTATAGGAATCCAAAGAAAAATGTAAAGCAATGTTTAAAAATTCAGTGGATAACAGTTCAGAAATGGAGTTTAATTTTTCTAAGTATGTCAACTTATGTACTGATAATAAACCAAATTGGCTGTATTCAAAATCTTGCATACTCACCCAGAACCTATTCTGAAACATGTAAACAAGCCTAGTTATATTCAACCAATTCCAATGAAAGGAGATAAAAATCAGCCACAGTGCTATCCAAAATAATAGTCACCAACAGACAATTCTCAACTTGAAAGCCCACCAATATGGATTCTATCTTACTCTCAATTCACAGCAGCAGACTGTCAATATCACTTGCCATGGACACACAAAGTCATGGAGAGATTTAATTAAAATCACTCATGACATCACACCTGACATTTCCAGAGCATTTATTCATCTGATCTGACACAAAAAGACTGCTTCCCAAATTACCTTCCAACCTTTAGCATTCACTGTGCATCATTGATAACTTTCTTCAGATTTCCCAAGCAATGTCATGGTATTCCAGGACTCTATTCTTTCTTCCCCACTTTCTATTTATAAATGACTTCCTCCTTTGCAATGTATCCTACCCATAGTTTTGTGCTGTTAGAGAATAGAGACAAATGTAAGAAGGCTAAACACTGTAAAACTAGCAAAACAAGTCATTGGTAAGAACACAGAAAATAAATATCAGGAAGGTGGCAATATATTGTGGGTGCTGTTGAAAAAGCTCAGAATAAAGGAATGAGTGCTGTAAATGGAATTAGAGATGATAAAGGTGACATGGGAAAAAAGATATCCTTCATGTATAGAGTAATTACTTCAAAAAATTGCTAAATTATTATTATCCAAGACCCTCGTGGAGTCAAAGACTCATCTAGGAGGTCCTTTATCATACACAGCTCATCATACTGCACTTGAAACACACTCAAATTCTCTGCAGACACCACACTCTCAGGCAAGGCATTCCACTCATTCACAACTCTGCATGAAAAAAATCTGCTTCTCACTCCTCTACTCACACCCTCTTTATACAGGGATGACCTCTGCTTCTCCCCTGATCTCCCACTATTTTCTGAACTTCTCCAGCATTGATCCTATAACAACCCCTTAATAACTTGTGGGCCTCTATCATATCTCCCCTCTTCCTCCTGTCCACCAGACTCTGCAAGTTGCATCTTCTCAATCTTTCCTCATATTCAAGATTCCAGAGGTCAGAAACTACCTTAGGTCAGTCACCTCTGGACCCTTTCCAACATCTCTTTGTCCATTTGAAAAACCAAGTGACCAAATCTGGGCATAGCCCATGTGTGGCCTAATCAGAGCCTTATACAATGGAACAAGAATTTCCCTACTTCTACAAGTCAGTGTCCTCCGCATCATTCCCAGAAGTCTTTGTGTTGTCCTCACAATTTTGGCAATGTATCCCCTAAATTTCAGATCCTTATCCACTATCACCCCCAAGATCTCTTATTTCCTCCACCTCCGACAATATATCCTTCCCAGGCATAAATTCTGCATCCCATCTTTGTTTCCCAAATTTTAAAACCTTATATTTTGCAATATTGAACTCGCATCCCAATTCCTGTGCGCAATTACTCAATTTATTCAAGTCTTCTTGTAAGGTCACAACATCTTCCCTACTCTTCATCCTAACTTTGCATCATGTGCAAACAACTAAATATCTCTATCCAAATCTTTACCAATATCATTAATATACAAGTTAAACAGTAGTGGCCCTAAAGCAGACCACTGAGGCACACCACTAGTGACTTTCCTTTTCCTGGATATTACTCCCCCATACACAACTTGCTGATACCTATCAGATAGCCAGTCTCCAATCCAATTCCAACCCCATCTGCTCGTTTGACTATCAACTTATCATGTGGTAATCTATCAAAAGCCTTTGCAAAATCTAAGTATATTACTGTGTATCGCTCTCCTCTGGCCAAGGAAGCAGTCACTTTATTGTAATAAGTAAGTAGATTACTAAAACATGACCTCCCGTTAGCAAATCCATGGAGCCCATCAAAAGATAATACCATTATTATCAATCCAATTCTGGATCCTAGTTCTCATAAGCTTCTCCAAAAACTTAACCACAACACCTGCACAGATAGGCCTATCATTTGATGCTAGAGTTCTATCACCTTCCTTATGAAGCAGCACAATCTTGCCCTCCTTAGGAACTTGACCCAGTGCAAGACTCGTATTAAAAAAATATGTCAAGGCAGGTTAACTCCCTGGCACATTCCATCAAAATATGCGTTGATATATTTTCAGGTCCCACAGCCTTATTAACATCTAATTTGCTCAACTCCCGCACCTCTTACTCACTTACAGTCAGTCTCTGCTCCCCATCATCAACTGCTCTCAATCTCTCACATTCACAAGATTGAAAGACCTTTATGAACTGCTCATTAAGTATCTCCACTATATCCTCCGCAACAGCTGTCTTTATACTATTTTCCCTAATCAATGTCATCCTTTCATAATCATTCGTCTTTTTGCTGGCTACATATCGAAAGAACTCCTTAGGATTCTTTTTGGCTTCATTAGCTAACTGCTGCGCATACGTCAATTTTGCTAGCCTTATTACCAAGTCACCTGCCTTGCCTGGTCTTTGTAATCCTCATGGAAGCGATTATTACCACTTCTCTTATGCTGCCTCCATAATTATTATTATTATTATTATTATTACTACTACCACGGGCTACTCCAGGAGTCCTTAGACTCATCGAGGGAGGCCCTAAACATCATGTTCACACAGCTGTTCAACATTCTCACAGTATCTATCATACCTTGAACTCGTTCACTGTCATAGCACCCACAACAGACTCTGGCAGCTTATTCCACTCATTTACCACTCTAAAGTAAAGAACCCAGCTCTAACACCCCTGCTAACCACGCTCTTGCCCAGCTTCCATGGGTGTCCCCTAGTTCTCCCACCACCAGTCCTGATCTCAAAAATATCATCTGAATTAATCCTACAGAATCCTTTTAGCAATTTGAATGTCTCAATCATATCTCCCCTTTTCTGCCTATCAACTAGTTTCTGCAACCCACAAATCTTCAACCTGTTCTCATATGGTTCATTCCATAGACCTGCTATCATCTTAGTCACTCGCCTCTGGATCCTCTCAACCTCCTCCCCATCAAGAAGGAACCGAGGTGACCAAATCTGGGCACAGTAGTCGAGATGAGGTCTTATCAGGGCTCCGTACAGAGGTACAATAACTTGTTTTTTTCTGCTCGTCAAGGTATTTTTCAACAACCAAGTGAGTTGATGAGCTGATTTAGCTACTTTTGCAATGTGCCCCATAAACTTCATCTCCCTATCCACCAACACTCCCAAGTCCCTGGCCTCATCAATCTCTTGGAGTACAGTTCCACCAATGTGGTATACTGCTGCTAATCTTTTCACTCCGAAATGCATAACCTTACATTTTGTCACATTAAATTGACATCCATTCTCCTTAGTCCAGAACTCCAATCTATCTAAGTCATTTTGCAAGACTTTGACATCTTCTGCATTCACTATCGCCCTATCCAACTTTGCATCATCAGCGAACAAATGAACTGTCCCACTTAGACCCTTCCCTATATCGTTAATGAACAGATTAAACAGCAGTGGTCCAAGAACAGAACCCTGTGGCACACCACTAGTCACAGGCTGTTTTTTGGACTCTACTCCTGAATAAACTACTCTTTGATATCTCTCCATCAACCACCCAGCTATCCATCTCACCAACCCTATATCCATTCCCATATGTTGTAGTTTATGGATTAGAATTCCATGTGGTATCCTGTCAAACGCCTTTGCCAGGTCCAGCAGTATCACTGTAAACCCATTTCCCTTATCCAGTTCAGCCGTCACCTTGTTATAAAACTTGAGCAAGTTACTGAGGCATGATCTACCCTTCACAAAGCCATGCTGTCCTGTGTACAGTATCTCATTTTCATCAATCCATTCCTGTATTTTTCGCTTGACTACTTTCTCCAAGACCTTGACAACGACTCCTGATATGCTGATCGGTCGGTAATTTGCAACCATAGTCTTGGATCCTCCTTTATGCAGTGAAACTATTTTCCCCTCTTTCCACGCCTTCGGGACTAAGCCAGACCTGAGACTCAGATTAAACAACATGGTCAAGGGCACTGATAATTCATTAGCCGCTTCATGCAAGACCCTTCATGTAATGCCCTTATTCTCTGTATAGCATGCTTAATCTCTTTATTCATCCATTTAACACCTACTTTATTTAACCTTCTGATCCTTGGAATACATTTAGACATTGCTTCTACAAGATAGTTCTTGAAAATTCCTCCAAGCTGCACTGATCTCTTTTCCAGCTAATTCCTCATTCCATGCTACACCAGCAAGCTGTCTCCAGAGCTCTTCATAATCCCCCCCCCTTGTAGTTCCACATATACCCTTTTCTCACAGAGATCCTCACACTGCTGGCAACCACCCAGGTAATCACTTCGTGTTCACTTTCACCAACTGGTGGGTGATTGGACACCTCATATATAATTACATCCTCTGATGAGATGATCAAATCCAAGGCCCTCAATCCTTGTGTGCAATTGTCCCTCAAAAACTCGAGAAACTCATTTTCTTTACTTCCAGTTGCTATCTCATCATTCCGGTCTATATTGCCATAATTAAATTCACCCATAATGATCACCTTTTCATATTTGCTTGGCTAATTTGATTGTATATTTCATACTCACTATCATCCACATTACCAGGTCTATAACAACATCCGACCAAGTATTTCATTCTATTCACCTCTATCTCACACCATACTACATCAAAGCCACTGGCTATTTCCCCTCTTGCATCTACTTGTATAGACATAACTCTTTCCTCTATCATCAATAGCACTCCCCCCCCCCCTCGCTTTCTATCCTCATGAAACACATTATACCCTTCCATCTCTATTCCTGTCAGGATGTCGTCTTGATTTAACCATGTCTCACTTATTCCAACAATTTTTGAGTGAACAGACTCAATTAATGCAACCATTTCATCTGCCTTGTGTCTTATATTTCTAGCATTTGTATACAAACAGAACAGCTCATTCCTGGATCTACAACTAGTTCCGCTGATTATACCACTCATTCGATATGATTGCTCCATGTTCAACTGGAGCAATTTCCCTTTCTACTTATTCATTTTAGAACCTTCTTCAAGTCCAACTGTTACCTCTTGATCCCTGGTCATTCCATTCCTTTCCTCTACACATGCATTCACATTCTCTTGGAGTATCCACCTTTCTCACGTGTTCCCCTGTCCACCCTGAGCCTCCAAATTTCCCTGACCATCTTGAACACCCATTCTCTCATTCTCTATACTCATGCCACTCACTTCCTCATTCATAATCACCTCTTCAATATTTCCTGTCTTACTCTCCTGCTCCTCCACATTGCTTCCCACTTGATCAGCTTCATTCTCTGTACTCACAAATGAAACATTCAGTAATAGCACAGTGATAAAAAACTCTCAACAGGCATGCAGTCAGGAATACATATCCATACTTGAAGTAGAAAAATCCATCAAAAGCCTGAAATGTGGAAAGGCAGATGGAGTAGATGATTTTCGAACAGAAATACTCAAGTATGTAGGTATAAGTCTAACAGTGGCTGCACTGCATAGTTCAGAAGGCCTGGACAGAGGGACAAATTCCAGATGATTGGAGAAGAGCTCTCATAGTACAATACATAAAAAGGGAAATAAAACTGAATGCGAGAATTAGAGGTATTTCCTTACTGAGTGTTCCTGGTAAGATTTATGAGAAACGGTTCAGGATTGTGGAAGGGAAGCTTGGTGACGAACAAGCTGGATTTAGGCCAAATAGAGGCTGTCAGGATCAGATTTTCACTATACGACATACAGTTGAGAAATCATGGGAATATAACAAGGATCTATATTTAAGTTTTGTAGATCCGGAAAAGGCACATGATAAGGTGCCAAGAGAAAAGCTATTCAAAATGCTATAGTTGTATGGTGTCCATATGACATATCAAGCGATACTTAGTCTTTATTTGAGGTGTAAGTCAACAGTTAAAATTGAATGGAGAACAAGAAGATGTTTTAATGTTAAATCTGGTGTCAGACAAGGATGTACATTATCACCTCTGTTATTCATTATCTATATGGATCACATTATGAAGGAAAGCAGTATTAAACCTGATATCAAAACTGGAGATGTTAATCTCAGCTCTTTACTTTATGCAGATGTTACTTCTAAATAAATTCAGTACAAGTCTGCAAGATTCCCTGACTAAATGAAATAACTGTTGTAATAGATATGGTATGAAGGTCAGCAATAGCAAGACAAAGACAATGAAAATAGACAGAAGCACTGAAAATATTTATTGCATTATGAATGGAGAACCTATAGAACAATTAAAACATTTCAGCTATTAAGGACAATTTTTAGTGAAGATGGCAAATTAAATATGGAAGTAGACAACACAATCAAGAAAGCTTGTATGGCAGGAAGTTAACTGAATAAATTTATATGGAATAACAGAGAAATTAGTCAAAACACTAACTTAGCTGTAAACAAGACAGTGTTCAAGCCAAGTTAGTGTTTTATTCTAAACCTGAGTTAGAATAAAACACTATGAAGTTAGAAATAAAACACGACCAAAGAGACTGCAGATATGAAAGTCCTGAGAAAGATTATGGGGTGAACAGATGACATCAATGGCAATATCATATTAAAAATGTGGATGTTAGGAAAGAACTTGACATTGTTAGCATCTAGGAATGTGTTAGCAGGACTAATCCCTGAATTGACGAATCTCGTCGTGATGAGGGGAATCCTTATATACGCTGTTTCAGTTGAAGGTGAGTTAGCCGATCTCATACGGTGGTAGCAGGGTTTTTTCTCCCAGAAACTCGGGTTTTTCATCCCACATACAGACAAATCAGCCTTATCACTGAATAAGGTACTGTACAGAGGCTTTTGCAGTTCGTGTCATTCTCAACAAATAGTGCAATTAGAGACAGATGGAATAAACACAGCGCAAACTAATAAATCACATGTCCCATCTCACAGAAACTATGCTGTATAGACTTAAACAAAACCATATGTGCACCGAAACACAGTATCTAACTAAAAACTATTGTCCAATTTTTCAATTATGAAATTGAAATAAGTGTTAGTTTTATTGCATTTGAAATTCTCGATGTCATTATGACAGATCACAAAGGCTAACTTAAAATAAAAGACTACCAAGAATTGAAACATGCCATATAATGAATGTGTGAGTTCGCCTGCCAAGAAGCCATAAAATTCAACCAAGGGTTGAAACATTTGTGTGAGTTGAACCAGTAATGAGAAATTCAGTAATGAGAAGTTCCATTGGAATGATAAATGACACCCTGTTGTGAATGTGTTAAAACTAATAGTGAATGTTGTTATGACAGTTTCGGATGTTATGGAATTCGATTGAAGAGAATTAGCATTTCAACTCAACACTTCGGTTGCTTTTGTCTTTAGGTCGTGTGATCTTTTGTTAATACCACACCAATCATATGCACGTCTTTATAGCTGCTGTCTTGTGTAAAACAAAATTCAGCTTGTACATATTGTAACAATTAAAAAAAAAACACTTCAATGATTTATAAGCGTATAAAAGGATATCACATGTAAATCGTTGATATGCGCCAGCAAAATTCTCAGATGTGCCACCACTGGCACGAGTGCCATAGGTTCACCATCTAGGGTTTACTGTATAAAATGTTTATTGTTGAAAATTGTCTTTGTTTTCTGCCAGTTACATACATTTCTGGTGAGTTACATACATATGTAATGCTTTTTTTTATGTAAAAGTTTATTTTTATTGCATTGGTCACTAAACGTTCAACGAAAGGGGGAAAAACCAACATTGAAGAGGAAATTCGTTTCTCTCAAAGAAAAAATTTAAATCTTGGATTAGTTGAAAATTGGAGAAAAACCAGGAGTTGTTGCAAGGACTCTGAATTTAAATGAATCGACAATTCAAACAATCAAACAAATGAACATAAAATCCGAGAAAGTATTTATTGCTAGGTCAATGGTAAGTGCAAAGCACGTTGCTCGTGTTCACGATATTCTAATAGAAAAATAGAGAAATCTCTAATGATTTGGATAGAAGATTGCACTCAAAACAAAATTCCTTTGGATGGACACCTTATTAAGCAAAAAGCTCTCAAAATTTATAAACATTTAAAAGAACTTGATCAAGATTCTTCAGAAGAAATCTCTCAGCATGGATTTTGTTCCAGTAAGGGTTGGTTCGAAAACTTTTAAAAGCGGTTTTCTTTGTATAATCTTAAAATCCAGGGAGAATCAGCATCAGCAGACGTTGAAGCTGCCTGGAAATACCCAGCAGAACTTTTAAAAATCATTAAAGAGGGTGGTTACAGTGCAGACCAAGTGTTCAATGTGGATGAATCTGGATTATATTGGGAAAAAATGCCAAAACGCACTTATATTTCGAAAAATGAAAGATCAGCTCCTGGATTCAAAGTTTCCAAAGATAGAATTACTCTACTGTTTTGTAGTAATGCATCAGGTGATTACATGACAAAACCAATGTTTATAAACCGAGCCCAAATTCTCGTGCGATGAAAGGGCTCGACAAGTTCACCCTATCTGCTTATTGGCGTACCAACAAAAATGCATGGGTTACAGTTAGCATGTTTGAAAATTGGTTTTCAAGCATTTTGTGCCAGATGTAGAAAGTTACACAAAGAAAAAGAATATGGACTTCAAAATTATACTAATTTTAGATGACGCACCAGGCCACCCAACAAATTTAAGCCATCTGAATATTAAAATAACTTTTTTGCTGCCTAATACTACTTCACTTATTCATCCACTTGACCAAGGAATAATATCAACATTTAAGTCATATTATGTTCCACATTTCAATTAATTTTGAAAAAAATGGAATCTAATCCAAACATGACACTGCCTCAAGCGTGGAAAGTTCTCAATATTGAATAGTGTAAAAATTATATCTCTGTCCATTAAGGAATTACAACCCTCTAAGGTGAATGCTTGCTGGAAAAAAATATGGCCTAAAGCCATTGTGGAACAAAATTTCGTACCTCCAGTGGATGCCGAGTTACGTCGTATAATAAACGTTGCACACATTTTTGGTGGAGAGGGCTTTTGCTATATGGTTGAAAACTAAATTAGTGAATTTACTGATGGAGAAACAGATTTAAACGAGGTACTGGTACAATTAATAGATGGCGTCAAACCATGTGGCGAGGAAAGTTCTGCTGAAGATTCTGATTGTGATGAATCCGTTAATTCAGTTTAAAGAAATTAGCAGAAGGACTGGACTTGGCAAGAAAGTTGAGAAGTTATTTTACGGATAATGATCCCTCGATGGAGCGCTCGGGAAAATTCACGAGACAATTGGATATTTATTTAGCACCATATTATGAACTTAATAAAAAATTGCAGCATAGTGGAAAGCAAAGTCTTATTACTGACTTCTTGATGACTAAACCAGCCGAAGTATGCAATGAGAATTATACAAATGATGTCCGAGAGATTTCAAGTGGTGATGACCTCTGGCAACTTAAAGAACATCTACGAAACGTTATTTCTGAAAACAGTGATGGCGATTAAAATATGCACTTTATTTTATGGTGTCTAAAACATTTATGCATTATGTGCAAAAATTTATGTACAATTTGTAATTTTTATAATTTTATACCACGTATGTATGTCTCATAGTTTGTTTTCTTAACTTACATAAATTACCTGCATTAAATAAAAATATTGTTTTTGTTGAATTGTCATTGTTTTTTATATAATTAAAAAAAAAAACGATTTCGGAACCTAACCCTACTTTTTCTATGTGATCTAAGTCTCGTATAACGCGATTTATATAACGTGGCATTTCTTTGGAACCTAACATCTGTGTTATATGAGGGTTACCTGTACTTAACACTCCTTGGATATATGGTAATGCATTCTATTCACTGATAATTTTCCATGTAAAAAAATCTATTCTCAGACCCCTGTTCACCACACTTTTACATAACTTCCAGGTATGACCCCTGGTTCTTCCCCTCTCAGCTACTACTTTTTTCATAATCCCTCCCCCTCTGGATTAATCTCATAAAATCCTCTAACTCAGTGTTTCTTAACCTGTAGTCCGCGGACCATCTGTGGACCGCAACAATGGAACAGGTGGTCCGCAGGCAACCTTAAATAAATAAATATATTTTTTAATTATCCAAACAAAACAAATTAAAATTGAATAAGAAATAAAATTAATACTTAAAAATACAATAATTTTTTTTTAGCACCAGAATGACTAGTAATAAAAGAAGAGGTGAAGTGAATAACAATATTTATTGCTTCCGCCTTCCCTTGCTGTTTTGTTAGATTTGCAGTAAACATGGGTTATACACATTTCAACCAATTGCTTGTTTTGTATTGATTTTTATTATTAAAGGTTTTCCTCCTTCAACCAAAGCTAAGTATATCTTCAGAAGTGCTAAGCGATACTTGGACAAAGTGTGTCGTGAGTTAACCCCAGTATTTATATATTTTTTGGAAACATTTTTTTTTTTAATAATGGAAAAGTGACTTAGAACTAGGACTTTGAAAAGAAATGGAAATGAAAGAGGTGATGCTAACCCTAATTGTGATATACATGTTGTAATGGCGAGTAAATGATACTATTACAGTAGAAGAAACAAGCAATTCAAAGAAAAAATACAGTACGAGATGTAACAATTCATATTTAGAAATCGGATTTACTTGGTGTGGAGAAGAAAGTGAACAGAAACCTCAATGTGTTTTGTATTATGAAGTGTTGTCGAACAAGTGCATGAAACCTGCGAAACTCCAACGACATTTAGAAACAAAACATGCAATATAAAAAATAAGCCAACTGAATTTTTTCAGTGACGATTAGGGACATTAAATCATGGGAAAGATATAGTTTCGGTCATGGGTTCCATTAATTCCAAAAGATGTTGATTTGATTCCTCTTTTAAATGACACTGTCGGTCGCAGAATTAATGATATGGCAGGTGACGTAGAATCTCAGTTAATCGAAAGAGTTAAGAGCCCTTATTATGTGTTGCAAATAGATGAGACTACTGATGTTACAAGTGATGCGCAGTTAATATGCTATGCAAGATATGTGCATGATAACAATATTTATGACAATATTCTGTTTTGTAGAACTTTGTCACCCCGAACAACTGGAAAAGAAATATTGCACACTATCAATAATTACGTAATACACAAAGGCATCCAGTGGGGAAAATGTATGGGCTCCTGTTCTGATTTTGCTCGCCCTTACAGACAGGCATGGTGGGGTTGTTTCTAAAGTCAAGGAAGCAGCTCTGAATATGAATTGGGTACATTATTTCATACATATGTATGAAATAATGTACCCAATTCATATTCAGTACCCAATTCAATGTACCCAATTCATATTCAAGCATACACTTATTTCATCATATGTATGAAATAAGTGTATGCCTCCTGAATTTAAAACTGTGGTATACATCGCTGTAAAGCTAGTTAATTTTATGAAGGCTCGACTGTTAAATAACAGGTTTATTTTCAGTATTCTGCGAAGAAATGGACAACGAATATACTAGTATACAACTTTTGCTTCATTCTGAAATTCGCTGGATTTCCAGGGGCAAAGTACTAACAAAGTTATTTCGATTAAGGCACGAAGTTTTATTATTTGTAAATGAATGGAATTCTGATTTTGCATTACTCTATCTTGACAAAGCATGGTTATCAACACTATCCTATCTTTCGGACATTTTTTCGAAACTAAATCTCTCCCTTCAGGGAAATTCTTTAACTGTTCTGCATACCTATGACAAAATAAAGGCATTCGCGAAAAAACTAGTGTTATGGATTAATTATGGAAAAGACAGACAATTTGCACACCTTTTCCAACATTGGATTCCTTTTTAGTGGAAAATTATATTTTTGTTGGTTCTGAGTTTCTGGAAAGTGTTTGTGACCACCTCAAAACTCTGAATAACTTTTATAAGAAATTTCTGTGGGTTCGCGATCCACTTCAGGCATAGTCACGTGAACGACTTTTCGTTATCGAAAAAAAGAACAGCTAATTGAGCTCTCAAGTGACAGTGAGCTTAAAATGCACCTCTGATCTTCGTTTGGCTCGATTCTGGATCTTGCCTTCAGTGAGAAATGAATTTCCCGAATTATCAGAAGAAGCATTGAAAATCGTCAGTCAGTTTTCTACAATTTATCATTGTGAGAAAGGATTTTCATCGCTCCTTCAAATAAAAACTTCTTCCCTTCATGTATTAGGCCTAGTGGCCTGTTACGGGGCTATCCTTAGCCCTTCTAAGCCATACCCATCCCGAGGATAAGGTGGCTAGTCCTATGCTTCCTGGTGTGTCCTACGTCTGTAGATAAGTTTGTTCACAGGGCTGGTTTGCCTGCTTGCGGTAGGAAAACCCCCCAGATAACTGGGGAGAAAAACCCTGCAGTCCACGCCCAAGGCCGGCTAACTTGGCTATGTCTGAAAAAGATCTTTAAGCTCCTCACGTCAGCAACAGGAATCGAACCCATGACACTCCTTTCCCAGGCATATGGTTGCGAAGCGCATAGCCACTCGGCTAACTGCACAGACTCAAAAACAAAATACAGAAATCCTCTTAGTGTGTGTGCCGATCTTCGACTGAAGTTTACTAATATTGATCCAGATCTCCAGCAACTCTGCCAGGGCCGAGAAGCTCAACCATCTCATTAAAAGTAAGTAGCAACATAATTATATTATATTATTTCTTTGTTTAATAAAAATTAAAACTTTGTTCAATGATGGTATACACTTAATCATTTACTTTCAATTTAATTAGGTTTCCATATGTATTCAAAAGATGCTTTTAGATTTATTATGTTATAAAGGCACAGTTTTTCTCAAATGTTGGTAATCCCCACATAGGTTTTTAAACAAATTACATAATTTAGTGGTCCACAGAATTTTTTTTTAGGAATTTTAACTGGTACTTGGGCTAAGAAAGGTTGAGAAATGCTGCTTTAACTTAAATGTCTATCACATCATGCTCTTCCTCCTATCTACCAAACTCTGCAATCCATATTTCTTCAACTTTTCTCTATAGCCAGCATTCCAAAGTACCAATATTGTCATAGTCACTCACCTCTGGACCCTCTCCAATGTCTCCACATCACACTGAAAACCAAGTGACCAGATCTGAGCACAATAATCCAAGTATGGCCTGACCACTTATCGCTACATGTTAGAGTGCTTCTTATCATAGCAGAAATACAATTTGCAGCCTTTGCAACACTAGCAATATGCCCTCTAAACTCCAGTCTACTGCAAACCATCACTCCCAGATCTCTAATCTCATCCACTTATTGCATTATGGTCCCCTCAATACAGTACACAGCCCACAGCCTTATATTTCTGCACTCCAAAATGCAACACCTTGCACTTATTGATATTAAAACTACAACACCACTCTTTTGTCCAAGTAAAAAAAGTCGATTCAAATCTTCCCAACTTTGGGAAGAATTATATGGGGATCTTCAGTTGTTTGCGTCATCAGCAAACAACTGAAAATCCCAGTTATTGATATACACATTATATCATCATCATCATCATCAAATTCCTGCCATGTACCCTCAAGGGGTGTACAGGATATGACAGTACTACATGAAAAAATTACATCATCACTAACTTCCTATCTACAATTTTCCTCCAAATCAGTCTGTTACTTGTCAAGACTCCAAAATTATCAGATCTTATATTTCTATCGTCTAAGGCACTTTGTACCGTATCAATCCACCTATATCTTGGTCTTCCTCTGGGTCGTTTTCCTGCCAACCTGGCAGAGAACACTTGTTTTGCTAATCTTTCCTCTCCCATTCTATTTAAGTGACCATACCACCTGAGATTAGCTCTGCTAACACATTCCTGGATACTGACAATGTCAAGTTCTTTCCTAATATCCTCATTTTTAATATGATATTGCCATTGATGCCATCTGTTCACGCCTCTAATCTTTCTCAGGACTCTCATATCTGCGGTCTCTAGTCTTTGGTCAAGTGTTTTACTTCTGACCCAGCTCTCAGATCCATAAGTTAAAACTGGTTTGAACACCGTCTTGTATACAGCTAATTTAGTGTTCCGACTAATTTCTCTCTTATTCCATATGAATTTATTCAATTGACTTCCCACCATACCAGCTTTGCTGATTCTGTTGTCTATTTCTATATTTAATTTACCATCTTCAGTAAAAATCATGCCTAAGTAGCTGAAATGTTTTACTTGTTCCACAGGTTCTCCATTCACAACACAATTGACATTTTCAATGATTCTGCCTATTTTCATTGTCTTTGTCTTTTCATTGCTGACCTTCATACCATATCTATTACAACAGCTATTCAATTTAGTCAGAGAATCTTGCAGACTTGTAGCGGATTTATTTAGAAGTATAACATCATCCGCATAAAGCAAAGAGCTGACATTAACATCTCCAATTTTGATATCAGGTTTAATACCACATTCCTTCATAATGTGATCCATATAGATAATGAATAACAGAGGGGATAATGTACATCCTTGTCTCACACCAGATTTAACATTAAACCATCTTCCTGTACTTCCTTCAATTCTAACTGCTGACTCACAACTCAAATAAAGACTAAGTATTGCTTGATATAATGCCCCATTGACACCATATAACTGCAGCGTATTGAATAGCTTCTCTCTTGGCACCTTGTCATATGCCTTTTCCAAATCGACAAAACTTAAATACAGATCTTTGTTATATTCCCATGCTTTCTCGACTATTTGTCGTAAAGTGAAGATCTGATCCTGACAGCCTCTATTTGGCCTGAATCCAGCTTGTTCTTCACCAAGCTTTTCTTCCACAATTCTTCTCAACCGTTTCTCAAGTATACTTGCATAGATCTTGCCAGGAACACTCAGTAGGGAAATACCTCTGTAATTCTCACATTCAGTTTTATTTTCCTTTTTATATATGGGTACTATGAGAGCTCTACTCCAATCATCGGGAATTCGTCCCTCTGTCCAGGCTTTCTGAACTATGCAGTGCAGCCACTGTAAGACTCTTATACCACCATACTTCAGCATTTCTGGTTGAATATCATCTACTCCTGCTGCCTTTCCACATTTCAAGCCTTTGATGGCTTTTTCTACTTCAAGTATGGATATGTATTCCTGACTGCATGCCTGGTCAGTGTTTTTTATCACTGTGCTGTCATCACTACTTGTTTCATTTAGCAGTTTTTCAAAGTAATTACTCCATACTTCAAGGATATCTTTTTCTCCTGTTTTCATTTCACCTTTATCATCTCTAATTCCTTTTACAGCACTCTTTCCTCCATTCCTAAGCTTCTTCAACAACCTCCAGAATATTTTGCCACCTTCTTGATATTTATTTTCTATATTCTTGCCAAAGTCCTCCCATGACTTTTGTTTAGCTAGTTTTACACACTGTTTAGCTTTCTTACATTTGTCTCTGTATTCTGTAAGAGTAAAAGCTGACTTATTTGCCAGGAACTTTTGATATGCTTTCTTCTTTTCCTTCACTGCCTCTTTAACTTCCTGTGTCCACCAGGGAGTTCTGATTTTTTTATCCTTGCACACAACCTCACCACATGCCTCTCTGGCAGAATCAATCAATGTTTCCTTCAGAGTTTGCCACTGAATCTCCAAGGCTTGATTCCTGTTCTCAAACTCTTTCATTTTCTTTTCAATAATATTTCTGTATTTTAGTCTACAGTTCACATCTGAGAGCTGCTCAACTTTTATTCGCTTTAAAACTTTCTTACATGTTATTCTTTTCAATATGAAATTCAATTTTATCCTGCTCAAGACTAAATAGTGATCACTTCCAATTTCAAATCCTCTGTACACTCTGGTGTCCTGCACCAGGGAGAAAACATCACTATCAACAATAACATAGTCAATGAGACTTTTCTTATTCCTAGCCTCTTCTCTCCATGTGAATTTGTGCACATTTTTATGTTGGAACATGGTGTTAGTAATAACCAGTCCATGTCCTGAGCAGAAATCCAACAGATATTTGCCATTATTATTAGCTTTGCTCTTTTCTCCAAATTTTCCCAAAATATTTTTGTATGTCTCACAATCATTTCCTACTCTACTATTTAGATCCCCAACTAGGACCAACTTTTCCTTTTTCATTGTGTCAGTTGCTTTTTCTAAAGCTTCAAAAAATTCCTCCACTTCTACCTTAGTAGAACCTTCTGTGGGACCATAGGCACAAATAAGTCTCATTGTCCAGTTCCCCATTCTCATATTTGCCCACATTACTCTACTTGAGACTGACTACCATTCAAGAAGATTAGCCACGTATTTTGTGTTGAATACTATGGCTACTCCTTCTTTTCCTTGATTGTCATTGCCTGAATATAACATTTTGTATTTATTGCTCAGAAAGATCTCACCAGTTTTGGTCTTTTTTGTTTCAGTCACCCCTATTATGTCGATCTGATACTTATCTAATTCCTCAGCTAGCTCCATTTCTTTGCCATTCAGGCTTCTTACATTGATAGTACCGATCTTTAACTCTGGTGATGTTGAGTTGGGGTTTGTTTTCAGATTTGTTCCAGTAGCTGACTTTTCGCTGTTCGCCCTGGTTCCCTGGCGAAAGAATACACATTATATATCATTTACAAACATGTTAAACAGCAGGGGGGGATGCTGAGAACAGAACCCCGGGGCACATCAATTGTTACCCTCCTTTTTTTTTGAGACAGTGCTCCATCATACACAACCTGTTAGTTCTATCAGAGAGCCAATCTTTGATCCATGTAATCAATATACTATATGTTCCCATCCACTGCAGCTACTACACCAATTTATAGTGTGGTAATCTATCAAATGTTTCTGCAAAGTCCAAGAATATCACTGTATGTAATGATTCTCTCTTATTTAACACACTTGTTACCTTATCATAAAATGCAAGCAAATTACAAAAATAGGACCTACCTTTCACAGATCCATGCTAACCATCATAAAGAATGCTATCTCCATCAACCCAATCCTGTATTCTATTCCTTAACAATCTCTCCAACACCTTGACCACAACTCAAACAGAATGGCCTCTAGTTGGAGACTTAAGTCGTAGCACCATACTTCTGGAGTGGTACTATTTTGCCTTCTTTCCACTCCTTAGGAATCCTACCCACATCAAGACTTTCATTAAATAACCAGGTCAAGGGCATGGCCAACTCTGGTGTACATACCTTAAGAATACATGGTATGTCATTCATTCCCACAGCCTTATTAACATCTAACCCAATCAATATCTAAGACATCTGTTTCTTTCACTTCCATTTCTCATAATACTTGCCTCTCTTCTATATATTGCACTACATCATTTACACCAGTATGATAAAATTATTATTATTACATGACACCTCCAGGGAGTTTAAAGACTCATCAAGGGAGGGCTTTCTGTACAACTCTGTCTCCACCACTCAATCCACCAACTACAACGAACCGCATCTACACCAAAGCCATCTACTGCCCACCACCATCACTAGTATTTGCACTCTCTTTTCACACATCTTGCAGATATGTCTATTGTTATGCATTAAGGGAAGGACCACTACCCAGACTAGTTTCGACCTTTATTGAGGTCTCAATAAAGGTGGAAACTAGTCTGGGTAGTGGCCCTTCCCTTAATGCATAACAATAGACATATCTGCAAGGAGATGTGTTTTGCATTATAGGAGATACTGAAATAGGAGTGTTGGTATCTTGCTCCACCTTTGCAACGAGTTGCCATAGTGTTGTACCACCTTAACCCAGTCCTGAAGATACTTTCAGGTGCAAACTTTGTTTGCTCACACTTGGATAAAGGATTAAACTAAATGTATTATACTTTCCAAACAAGTACCTCATGATCACTCTCACCAACCAGCAGCAGTGTCAACACTTCACTAACAATCTTGTGAAGTTATCACCAAATCCAAAACGTTAAAGCCTCTAGTTTCTTCCATCACATGCTGCTTAAGATACTTATCTCTTAGACATTCCACAAACTTGCTCTCCTATACACTATCTCATCCTTACATTCTGTATTCCTGTAATTAAAGTTTCCCATCTTCTTTTTACATGCCCAACTAATTTGCCTAAGCATTTCACAATCAGTATTCTCTGCATTTCCTGGCCTATAACAGCATCCTATCAGATATACTAACTTGTTTATTTCAACTTCACACCACACAGATTCAAAATCTGTGCATTCACTATCAACTTCCACACTTTGCAGACACAATTCCTATGAAATCATTAACAGCACTCCTCCTCCTCCTCTTTTCACATTTCTATCCTTCTGGAAAATTATGTACTTCTAATTCTATTCCCGACCTCACATCTTCCTCAGACTCAATAAGTTTCACTTATTCTAATTATCTTTGGGCATACTTGTTTCGAATACTTCCTACAGTTGTGTATAAACATAACAATCCCTGTGTGTTTGAGGACATTCTACCAGCACCAACATTCTCTTTTCTAGCTGCTATAGTATAGGTCGGTTTCTGATAAACTGAAAATTCAACATTCAAGTTCACTATTGAATGTGAATCTAATAATCAAACTATCCTTTTTTGGATACCTTAATAATTCACAATCTCACAGGTTATGTTGAATTTTCAGTTTATCGGTAGCCAACCTTTACTGGCAGATTGTTTCTCCATTTCAACTTGCACAACATCCATGAGCAGTCAAACAAAGAGAAACAAATTGCATTTATTATTAGAAAAGCAAGTGTTTGATGCTAAAGCAAAGAAAGGACCAAGAAGAGGAGCTGTTGACAGAATGTTAGTAATGAAATACTATCACCATATCCTGTACACTCCTTAAGGGTATATACCAGGAATTTGATGATAAGAGAAACAGATTAGTTGATATATTCGAAGTAACCAAGACCACATATCAAGAAGACAATTCATTTTTTTTTTTTTAATTCTACATGATTGTCAATTACTCTAATTGCATTCAAGGACTTTATACTTTATTTCCCTACAGAGCTTATATCCACGCTACAAAATGAACAATTTACAATATAATTATTACAATTTGAACAACTTATAAATCTCCAGTAAAGAACGTGTTCATTTTGTATATACATTTTGCGCATTTGTTGTGATGATCATTCCTTAAAAACAAGTATCGTCTAAATAATAATACGAAAAAAAATCTTTTGCAGCAGATTTTCGTTCCAAATTAAATGAAATATATGATGAAATATTTACCTATGAACATTAACAATAATGAGCGTTACCGTATTAACAAACTCAAGAATGAAATACTACGTATAATACTACGACTGCATATTTCATTAAAGTTCACTCAACAAAAAAAAAAAAAAAAAAACTAAACCTAATCAATAGACATATATAATGCGGTTTGAACAGCTGCGCCATCTAAGAGTTAAATCAACAGCATTTACAACTATGCCTACATAAAAACATCACTCTAATCAAAATAAACCGAGTCTCTCTCTCTCATATCTAACCCCCCCCCCCAAAAAAAAAACGCACATACACATTAGATAACTAATTAAAATAGTTAACTAACGCATAAGTCGTTTATATTAATTGTATATATTTAAAAAAAAAACACTGAACAGAAAGTTTATTTGGCATAAACGTATTACAAGTTACAATTCTTCGGTGTACGAGAAATTCAAAATCCAAACCTGTCGGACCATTCAGCATTGTTCCCACATTTCGGGTATGCCGATCAGACAGGCACCAGATTAATACTTGACTCCGTTTAGAAGAGAGCAATCAGACTGATGACTTCTTACTACTTTCATTTTATACTGCTGATTAAGTTGTGTTCATGACGACAGATGAACTGCTGCCAAAAAAGTACGAGAAAGGTGACAGATGGGAGTTCTTTTGAGGCAATCTGGTGTGGAATTGAGATATACATGAGGAACATATAGGTGGTTGCTGCTATAGGCCAGGATGCTTCATGTGAATTATGTGGAATTGTGTGGAACACGTGCATCACCAGTTAGTACACTGTGTGCAAGTCAAGTAATTATTATTATGGATGATTTCCACTACTGAAACATAGACTGGAAGGAGAAAAGATCACATATCAAAAAATGAAATCAAATTTATATGCCTATCGATTAATAATTACTTGAAAAAACTCATCATGGAGGGCTCTCATGGTGTGAGTGTTCGATCTGGTCACAGGATCAGAAGACCTGTCAATAACTAAGATTGCTACATTTACTCCAATTAAGGAGAATGATCATGAAGACTTCACTTGGGTGGTAGCGAAACATGAAATTATCAGTTAAACAGGGGATATACTTGTCTGTGTGGGGGAGAGGGGGGAATCTGGAAAGTCTAATAACACCTAGAACAAAAATTATATTAAAGCAACTGATATAACCAAAAGAAAGAACATATCTTTAAACCCGTTAACCCCCCCCATGTTTCATCAAATTGTAATAATTTGTTTCTTTAAGCAAGTAAGAGGAATGACTACGGAAGAATAACTTTAATGAATACTGAGGAATGAGATAAAAGAATCAAACAAAATTATTAAGTTACTTACTGACCATGTTAGAACGGTATATCATCCATGTATTGATACTGTTTGAGGCCTGTGTAGCTCAATGGAAGTGACGCTTGAGTCCTCTGCGTAAGATCGACTAACTCGCGAACCGGTCGAAGATAGGCTAATAAGAAGTTCCTACAGTCGGCGACTACACTTGCATCTAAGTCTAACTGCCACTGACCATGGGCAGAGGATGCAAGCGCCACTTCCACTGAGCTGCACATGCCTCAAACAGTATCATTACATGGATGATATGCCAGTCTAATGTGGTCACTAAGTAACTTAACAATTTTTGTTTGATTCTTTCATCTCATTCCTAGGTATTCATTAAAGTCATTCTTCCATAGCCATTCCTCTTACTTACTACATAATGAAAGAACTTTTTCGTTATGTGACAATTTCGTCCCGTCAACTCAATAAAATCGACTGTAGTACCCACATTATTTCAGACAGTAACACATCCTATTAGGGTTAGGTACCAAGAGATGGCAGCACTTGTTTGATTGTCTCTTCATCAGTAGCCGCATATAATTAGTGATAGACATTGACCAGCTATCTCTGATTGGCTACTGGTGGAGATTGAACTGCCCACTCAGTCTCCAAAAGGTAGTTAGGGTTTAAAGGCCTCGCCTACTCCCTATAAGGGAATAAAAGGCGTTAGCTGATTTATTTATAAGATATAACAGGCAATAACGTGAGAACACATGTTGATAAATTGGAGGTACTTAAGACATCGTAGAATCATACTACCGATACAGCAGTATGTGATATCGTTTCGCGTTCTGCGAGAATGTGCAAGAGAATTCCCAATGCTTCTGACTAGGGTGTTTAATTTAAGTATCTCAGCTCTGTAATAGTCCCAAGGGAGTGGCAGGAGGGGAAAATAATTCCTTTGTATAAAAATGCTCTGCGACTGCAGGGGCAAGTATAGAGCAATCACTGTCTCAGAAATTGTGATAAAACTACTGAAAAAGTTGGTTAAAGAGAGAAATCAGGAAGATATATATATATATATATATATATATATATATATATATACACTAATACATATACTAGCCATTAAATTAGAAATGTTTATACAGATGCATGTAAACACCACTTACGCAGCGTATATGCAACACATCTGGTCACGTGCTCCATCATGTGTTCTAGGCAACTTTAAGAAAGCTACTGGCGAGTAATTGTCAAAAGTGTTAATCACCATGGAAAAACAAAGGATATTTCGGAGTTCAATAAAATGCTTATAGTGGATGTCCATCTGTCAGAAGCCAAATTTGAAAACAGCAGAACCGACTGGTTTCTCAAAAGGAGATATATCCCGGGTGTTTAATCAATGGAAAAATAACCTACATTGCTTCTCTGAGAGGCATAAATGTGGTCCTAAGATCAGGGCTGTATTTACTATTAGGCGCAAGCTTGGGGTCTCACTCTCTACCACATTTTAAAACCTTACTCCTCACGAAGAACAATAAAACACAGCGTAGTTGTAAAATGAAAGATTTATTTTTAAATATTAAATTCATAATATAAAAACTAGAGGTGCTGAAAAATTTGTGAGGCATCCCACTTCCATTTGAAATGCATTGTTCTTTCCTTAGAATAAAAAACTAACAGGAACTCCTGTATTTCATAAAATTCATATATGTAAGAGTACCATTTCTTTGCTGTACGTATACACGTCCAGCAAACCTCGATAATATTCTGCCCACCTGTTGAAAGAACATGGATAAGAAGTGCAGTTTGACAGTCATGTCCATTAGAAGGGGCAATAATCCTTCACACTGAAAAGAACACTTAACTAGATTATCTGGCGTACGTAGTAACTACTACGTTCAGTTGCCTGCCGTTTACTCAATAACCGGAATCTAAGTTATATTACACTAAATACCTATGAGTTATACTCATGTTTTGCTGCTTGTTTTTATCGTATAATTATAGTTTTTAATACCAGCGCTAAATAAGAAATAAAAATAAAAAAAAACTTTGGAAGATTAATGTCACTATAAATTTTTTTGCTAATTATTTTAATCGCCAATACATTTTAAAATTCTTCCAGAACTTAATTGAAGATAGTTATTTTTGTCAAATATTTTATAAATTCATGAAAATCCGAATCTAAAAATGAATACCACCTCCATCTGTTCCAAATTAAGTTTTATTTTTTATTCATAATCTTAGTTCGAAGATTAGTTCAGAGATTGCGCGAAGCTTCGCACTTTTAAATTTTGCTTTATAGAGAATCACACGTAAATCTTGAATCATATCATGTAATACATAATTTTTATAACGTAATCTGTAGGTTTTTGCATTTCAACTTTCTTGGTTTCCCCCTAATCACTCACTATAAATCGAAATAAACAGCAGTTATGAAGTCAGCTGTTATGTACATATTTTCGGCTAATCGATATTATGGGGCAGTTTTGAAGTAGCGATATTTTCCCTACAGTTTATCTTTCGAAACATGTGCAGTTGCATGCGTCTAAATGAAATTTTATTTCCAAAATGTTCATAACAGAATTAATTCGCCTTATGGCTAACTCTCCCCCTTCCAAAATTATCACCACACACACACACACACACACACACACACACACACACACACACACACACACACACACAAATAAAATAAAAAAATACTGCTACTAGTAACATATGTACACTATCTTTTTGTTTGAATTCGTTATTTTTCCAAAGTATCAGCCTGTAAAAGATATGTCAGTATTTCTGTGTTAGGATGTTTGTAATCAACAATGGAAAACGAAACAAGACATTCTTGATGTATTCTGCACTACAGCGAGGCATTTTAGTGTGATTTCTGGGGGTAACTTTCTCTCTTGTCATTCTCAATAACAGTGAGAGTAATCTAAGTTTAGCTTTTCCTCCAGCTAAGAGGATTATTATGGAGTATTTCGAAGACGTAGTAATATTTAGAATTAAAAAATAAATAACAAAAATAACACTATTGAAATTTCAGCAAACCGCTGAACAACTGATTTCAGATTACAAAGAAATAGTGCAGAATTAGGAGCTTCGACGGCACAACAATATTATTGCTTCATTTTGTTTTATTTTTTATTTTTTGTCAGATTTTGAATACTGCCTGAAAGCTTTCAAACCAGTAAAAATTTAAAGTAGTTATATAATTGAGTTCCATTTTAACAGTTGTGTGGGACAAAATTATACAACGAATAAATGCTACTAGTAAATCTCTACACCAGTGTTTCTCAAACTTCAGATATCCGCGTACTCCTTAAATTTTCATTATTACCAAGTACCCCTAATTAATTAAGTAAAAAATAAATTCGTTAACTAATGAAAAATAAATTAATTATTTAATTAAAATTAATAAATTAATTTAAATTGTTAATTAAAATTAAATATCTATTTTATTTGAATTTATATGTTTATGTAAACAAAAAATATGATTTATTTTTAAATTTTGGTTCTCTAGAGATGTCAAACGACACACTCTTGTCAATTTCATTTGATCCAGATGCAATATCAACGTTTTCTTGTTGCTTACAGCTAATTGTATTTGCTATATTGCTCTCTTTTGGGGATTTTATAAATCCAATCTTTAACCAATGATCCATACGTAAGAATTTGAAAGCTAAAAAAAAAAAATACTGTATGTACATATAACTCTAACTTTTTTCCCAAAATTAAAGCTAAAAAAATCGCGTTGCGAGATACGTGCGGGAATTTTCGGAAACTAAAGTTTTCAGAAAAAAACCGAAAATGGCGCGACTTACCAAGAAGCTCCTACTCGCTATCATTACTTTTGGATCGAGAACATTTTCTTTGTGTGCATCGTCAAAGTCATCTACCCAAATAGCGTCATCTTCTTTCCCATTATTTCAAGCAAAAATTACCAGTAATTTACAAGACTTGAGATACGTAGAGCAGCGAAGAACTGCATATGATTGGTGTGGTATTAACAAAAGATCGCGCGAACCAAAGACAAATTAGCATTTCAACAGTTGAGTTGAAATGCTAATTCCCTTCAACCGAATTCCATAATATCTGAAACACCTTCACTATATATTTCTTAGTTTTAACACATTAACGACGGGGTGGTGTAAAGCAAAACCATATGTTCCACTGGCAACATATGGTTTTGCTTGGTCTATATAGCAGTTTCTGTTGGAGAGGAGATGTGATTCATTAGTTAGTGCCGTTTTATCCCGGTTGTCTCTATTGCATTGTTTGTTGAAAAATATAATGACTCCTTTAATTATGCATAATCGAAAATTGCCACGTACCCCCTAACGACCTTTCGTGTACCCCGGGGGTACGCGTACCACACTTTGAGAAACAGTGATCTACACGTTCCCGATATGGATTTATTTTTAGCTAATAATTTGTTACAGTCTTTAGTTGGTTTTGTTTTAGATATAAGAAATAGTTTTTGCTGCTTTAAATGAAAAAGCGAATTTATTAACAGATGAGACAAAATTTAAAGATGAGAAGGAAAGAGTGAAAAAACGAAAAAAAGTCTCACGAAATTTCGCAATCTAACGATGAGATTACTCGTATTACATGGGAAAGAAAATTTCATTATTAATACTTTTAATGTCTTTGCGATAAGCTAATTTTGGAAATTAATGAAAGAGCAAAAAGCTATTTAGGCAGATATGTTTGGCATTTTTTTGAAGAAAGATATTGCTCAAGACTAGTATTAACAAAATTTTACACTCTTATGAGGCTGATATTGATTCAGATAGAATTCAGATTCAGATAGAGGAAGAAAGATCAAAGTCAGAATCAATGCAGCAATATCAAAAGAGCGAAGAACCTGGGCTGGTGTTTCCCAGGGTTCAGTACTCAGTCCCTTACTATTCCTTCTATATGTCAATAACATTCATCCCTACCTTACAGAAGACACAAAAGTAATTTGCTATGCAGATGATATAGTCATCTGGCACACTAGTCTAAAATCAAAGAATCAGAGGAGATTCTAAACAAATCCATGAGAGGATTAGAAAACTGGTCAGATGAACTTAAACTCAAAATCAACCCAGACAAAACAAAAATAAGCACCTTTAGTACAGACAGGAAAAATAGACATTCCTACAATCCCAAAGTCATGATCAATACTAAGCTTGAAAAAGTGATAAATCCAAAATACTTGGTATTACGCTTGATCGGGAATTACGTTTTGCACAACACATCTCTAACACTTCCAACAGAGCTCTAAAAAAATTAAATATAATGAAAAGGCTTTGTGGCACAAATTGGGATGCAAAGCCAAAAATCCTCAAAACTACTTACACTATACTAATAAGGCCAATAATGGAATATGCAGCACCTATCTGGTCACCTTCGGCCTCATTGATAAAGAGAAAATTACACAAAATACAAGCAAAAGCATCCAAGATTATCATTGGTGCAGTCTCATCCACTAACAACATCAAAGCCCAACAAATGTGGGTTTGACCTGCTGGAGGAGAGACGAAAATTTGCCACCATAAAATTCATAAATAATATCGGAAGCTACCAAAGTGATCATATCTCCCTAAAAACTTATGAACAATGGAATCAAAAATGCAGATTTCACAGATCACCAACTTTACAATATGATGACACTATTAGGAAAGAAATAGGTCTTGATCATCTAAATGCCACACATAAACAAAGAACCTCTATTTTCCACTCCTTTACCTTCAAATACGTCCACAAATCTAAACTTTATCAAACTTGGTATAAAAAAAAAATCAAAAGAAATGCGCAAAGAAAAGGGCCTAAATACTATCAACTTTTTTTCATCCTCCAAACAGGTTATTTGTTATACCGATGGATCGTCAGACACCAATATCATTAATGGAGGTGCTGTTCTCCTTCTACTCCCGAAAGGTGAATTCAATAAAAGTTGGATCTGGGAGAATCGCTTCCAATTTTACCAGCGAACTCTACGCAATAAATAAAGCACTAGAAGCCTACTTGAAACTGTCATCATCTGAACAATCTGAAGGAATTATAATTTACAGTGACTCAAGATCAGCTATGAGACAATCAAAAATGGCAATACCAAGCTCACACAAGAGACATCCATAAACTCTTAAATCAGCTAAAGTGTTTAGAAAAAAAGTTGCATTTTACAATGGATTCCTGCTCATGTAGGCATTGATTACAATGAAGCAGCATAAATTAGCAAAAGAGGCCAGAGAACTCAACCAAGAAACTCACATGATAACTCTTGCAGATGCCAATGCACTAGCAAAAGCTAAACTAATTCCACTGAAATCAATGATACAACATCAAATTCCCGAAATCAGTGCTGACAGAAAGACTTCCACCACGATAGCAAGACTACGAACAGGATATAGAGGAATGAAGATCAATACAGATGATACGAGAACATATAGAACTGCAACAACTGCCCCAATACTGAACTGACATCCACTCACATCTTTACCTGTCCAGCAATTACAGCGGTCTGCAAAGAAATAGATCCTAATCCTGAACAACACTCTATACAAACAAAATCATCGACATAGCCAAAGCAGTACAAGGAGCACACGGAAACATCTAAGACTCTTCAAAGGACAACACAACAACAACATTGATTCAGAAATATTTATTGGTGAAGTTAAGCAATTTTTAATAATGATAAAGGAAGAAATTTTTTCAATTAAAATATGAACAGATTTATAAACGATGGGTTAAGGTCTACTTTTCCGAAAGTAGAAACAATTCTAAAAATATTTTTGAGGATGCCTATTTCAAATGCAAGTGTTGAACGCTCATTTTCAGTGTTGAAACGAATAAAAAAAATTAAGAAGCAACTTGCACCAAAATAAAACAAGTAACCTGTCGTTATTATGCATTGAATCAGATGTAATAGACTCGATTAATTATGATATCATTTTAGATATGCATATGCTAAAACCAAAGCCAGAAAAAAACTTTTAGTTATAATTTTTTCTTTTCTAATTTAAATTTGAACTGATTTATATATATATATATATATATATATATATATATATATTGTGTTATTTTTAGTTTATTAAAATGAGTTATGGAAATGTCGATTTTTATTTTCAATAAACTAAAAAAAAAAGAGTGCATGAATTTGATTAATTGAAATGGACTTGTTCTTTTGGTGCCTCATTATGGTGTTGCGCCTAGCGCCTCAAAAAGTATAAATGCGACCCTACCTAAGATAGTCTATTAAGAAAACGAGATCGCCGTCATCTGAGAAGGCTTGTAAGGAAAACAGAACTTCCTGAGTTCACCATTTGACCGAAGCAATTAGAGAAGGCTGTGCCTGACACTTATATACTGTATATCACCGAACTAGGCACACAGACTTGGAGAGGATCGATATCAGCAGTGGGATGCCTATACGTAAAATAAAAGTTTCTAATTCAGTAGCTGGTATGTGTATGATACTCTGTGAGGTGCAGCATGACATTGTTGTCATGAAGTAGTAATTTAATAACTTTTTATGACAGAGCAACAACTGAATTTACTAAAGGAAATGGTTTCACCAAGTACTGCTCGACTTTGCAAAGGCTCTTTGACAGAATATACCACACGGAATACTGTTAAAAAGGACAGGAGCACTAATTGACAGATACCAGAAAGTAGTATATTTTTATTTTTGTTGTATTATTACGTGACACCTCCTCAGTCCAAAGACTCATTAAGGGAGGGCAGCTACTCTACAACTCTCTCCGTCTCCGCCACAGTAGATAAACGCCATCTCCCGCCCACCACTAGTACTTCCACCGACAATCACAAACATCCATGCCCACGGCCGGATTTGAATCCGTAGACTTTTAGCTGAAGAACTTTGTTTATTTTACAGTGTTTATTATTCTCAACACATATATATATAGTATTTATAAATATACAATTCAAGTATACTATCAACATTTTCTGTTAGTTTTTTTCTTTTATTTTGGACTGATTTTTATAAACAAATAAAAATATAGACTATGAAAACAGGTAGTTTTCATAGTCTATACAAATGTTCAAAATAAATTAGTGAGCTTTTACAATAGTTTATTTATAAGTTATAGTGATATGTTATAATATACGTTTAAAATAAAGGTCAACATTATTTAATCCCATTAGGTAGTCTCTCAATCTTTTTCTGAAAGTATATTCTAAGGTTATTGATTTTATTTCATTTGGGAGTTCATTGTAATTGCATGTTGCTAGGTATTCAAATGATTTATAAAAAAAGTCTATGTTTGCCTTGGGTACTACCAACAAGTTCCCACCACAGCATAAACCAGTCTACATTATATACCGAAAAACTTACAACGTTCTTTCTTACATATAATATACAACAATAAACATAGAATTTCTGTAATGGCAAAATATTATGAATGCCAAAAAAAGACGGTTGAATATGAAAAGTCGGTAATGGATATAGCTCTAATTATTTTAATCTGTATTCGTATCAAAGGAAGCAGATTGTCGTAGTAGGGTATGGTATCACCCCAACAGGTAATACCATACTGCAGTGAGAAATTTACGCAAGAATAGTATAGGCATCTTAAGAATAGTTCATTTATAAATTTTTAACATAATACAGGCAAGCGGGTTTTTCCTCGCCGAAAACCCGGAATTTTCGTCCAGTAAAATCAATAAAATCTACCGTAGAACTCGCATTTTCAGACAGTAACACATCCTATTAGGGTTAGGTACCAAGAGATGGCAGCACTGGTTTATAGGTCTCTTCATAGGTGACCGCCTATAATTAGTGATAGGCATGGGCAAGCTACCTCTGATTGGCTACCAGCGGAGATTGAACTGCCCACTCAGTCTCAAAAAGCTAGACAGTTTTAAAAGGCCTCGCCTTCTCCCTATAAGGGAATAAAAGGCGTTAGCTTATTACTATTACATTACGAACCTCAACTTGAAGATGTTATGTGGAGTTCCATTTCAGATTGCTATCGATATGGTGGCCCAAATATTTGACTGATTTTTTTTTTTTTTTTGACTAAGCTACAGTTACAATTGTGGATATCACTACGTTTCGTTTCATGCGATTTTATGATTATATTGTAACCTAGCTTATCTGTTAACACTAGGTATAGTATGCCCACACTTTAAAGATCTCCACTTGGAAACTTGCCAAGAATACTCGATTCATGCTGAAGGGGAGAAAGAAATGAAGGACGTACAAATTGGTTGCCAATACGCGAAATCACGCGTTTTATAGGTAAAATTTTCCAATGTTATACAAGCAACATATTTATCTACAATGATCATAAAACAGAAGTTAATTTTCCGACGTGTAATGATAAACAACTCATCCCAATAGGGATTGATTACCCTATTATCGGAGTGGATTCTCCTTTTTGTGACATGCGCAGAAGTGTCTCTAATCTGTGGGAGAACTATACATACATATTGTTTTATCATTATTAATTTTAAGACTATTATTGCTAAACCACTTATATAGTTCCAATATATCACAGTTAACCCAATTTCTAGATCCTCCAGGCTCGTTTCGGTGTGTACTAATACTCTATCATCAGTGAACGATATCGTTTTGCCAAAAAGTTTGTATTTACAGAGATAATTAACATATATTAAAATAGGATGGGCCCTAACACCGAACTTGCCGGACTGCGTATTTCTGGATCTAAATCCATAGATATGTAAAAGGATATGGTATTTAAATAACTATTTAACCGTTTTTCATTAGCATTTCAATAAGATTTGGGGGAGTAACAAATAATGAGTCAGATCTTGAGGGAATATTGGTCATTGAAGGACACACAAGCAGAGATAAGTTATCATGCCTCTTTATAGAGTCTTCTTGTCCACATCTGGATTATTGGCTCTGGCCAGCTGGGTTTCTTCAGGAATGACCAGGAGTGTGGTTGGTGGATTGCTCCTTATAAGGATCACCACCACTACCCAGCGAACGCAAAAAATAGGCATCATCCATTCTTTACAATATATGGCCTGCAGATTTTCTACCAGCATAGATAAAAGAAATCGAGAGCTACAGTATCTTAGTTCAGTCCTTCCAAAAATGGCTAGAATAGAAAATCAGTAAAAACAAAATTCTATTTCACCCTCCAAAACAATCAGAAGACTATAAAGGAGCGGTGATTCTCTCATACATACAGTCACAAATAAAACAGCATTGTTTTCTAACAAAATGTAAAGTCGTCTTCTACCCAACCAAGAAAATCTCTAACCACCTGAAAATTTCAAAACCTCCACATCTGCCATTAAAAAGCCCACATATCTACAAGAATATTTGCAATTGTGGCCTACATTATATAGGGCAGACAGGTAGATCTGAAGAGATACATTGACAAGAACACTTCAAGGGCGTTGAAAATGAAAGCACAATTCAACGCTGGAGCACATAGAAACAAAACATCAAGTAAAATGGCAACAAACTAAAATTCATTTCAGTACAAAGCATTTCACAAAACTAGTGAAATAAAAAAAAAACTAAAAAAAAAAGTGCATATCTGACATCTTTGTTTGTGGTTTAATACCAAATAAAATATTACTAAAATGTCCTATTTCC
Organism: Typopeltis vanoorti; assembly: GCF_054136105.1. Classification (NCBI taxonomy): domain Eukaryota; kingdom Metazoa; phylum Arthropoda; class Arachnida; order Uropygi; family Thelyphonidae; genus Typopeltis; species Typopeltis vanoorti. Next base: position 131,278,300 of record NC_143550.1, read on the forward strand.
ACAGAAGTCTACGAAATGATGATAATTGTTTGATTTTATCCATAAATTGATCCAAGAAGTATTAAAAGTGAGAATGCAGCAAAAAACAGAGTCATTAATAATAATAAATGGTTTCTATGGTTCAAAATGCATGCATTTTCCTCCCCACAGATTGATAAACCTAATACAAGAATTTGATCCGCTGCACCACTTGTACATCTTTTCAAAGATGTATATATATATATATATATATATATATATATATTATATATATATATATATATATATATATATATATATATATATATATATATATATATATATATAATTGTTCATCTTTACTCAGTAGAAATACAGTCATACCCCGAAGTTACGCAGGTGGGGTATGACTGTATTCGCGTAACATTATATATACAAACATACAAAATACTAGTTAATTGGGACCAAAGGTTTACAAAAATATTTATATATTTTTAAGAAATATAATCATAATTGTAGTTTTTCGTACATAAAAAAAGAAAGTTATTTCGATGGTTTCATAAAATCTAACAGATTCGTCCGACGGCATAATATCTTTTTCTTGTCACGCAAAATTTCTTCATAGGAAGCTAATGATTTTTTTTATTCCTTGCCTTGTGGCTACAATTCGTTCCTTGTTAGAATCTATATCCTCCAAATCTGTAAACCTTTCTTTTATGATTGTTCTTACTGTGGATTCCTGTAGATCGAACTTCTTTGCTAGCTCAAAAATTTTCATTCTGCTTTCAAAATCCTTAATTATGTTGAGTTTTGTTTCGAAAGTGAATGTTTTTCTTTTCTTGCTAGCTGTAGAAGAATCGGACTTGCTTCTTTAGGACGACATTATTATTTTTTTATGTGATAAATTTTTTTTCAAGAACATAACATTAAACAATCGCAAGTTTGTAGATTATAAAATCGTGTATGAATGGAGACCGCGCGAAACACGTCAGTGCTTGTTCACAGCATGTGCGACACTGGCGAATGCGGGCGGCGCCGGAATGATACGACTAGTGGTGAGGCATGAAGCGGACGGGAATACGTACATATAAGAAACCGAGTAACTCCCTCCAGATTCGCGTAAGTCGGGGTATGACTGTATTATAAAAACTTACTTTGAATGACTATATACCGAGAATGAAAAAACAACAAGGTTTAATATTAAGATACACCTAGTTTCGTTGAATGATTCAACTTCTTCAGGTATCACAGGCAAAGAATTATACAAGAAATGACAGAGACATGATAAAATTACAACAGATCTAGTATAAAAGACAATAGTACATTTTAAAAACAGGAATGCGAGCTTGAGTTCCAATTAAAGTTGACTAAGTGTGTGTGAGCTGCCACGAGTGCGCCAATATTGAACAGTGGCAATGTGTGCGTCAGAGAGAATGAAACTAAGGCTGTTGTTAATATGTGATGAATCTAATGAAATTTCTCTAGATTCGATGATCTTTCTTTCGAGTTCATCACAACACACATGGATATTAGAAGTTTAGGCCAGTCTACGAGGTGTTGGCGGCCTTCATCTGAGTTAATAGAGAAGAGAACGAGCGCTGGCAATGGTCCTATTGTAGGAAATGTCTCTCTGGTGTTCTTCCATACGCAAAAGGATGGATTTAGCTGTCTGGCCATAATATGGTTTTCCACATTCACATAAAATCTTGTAGACTTCTGGATACTGAGTAGGGATACCTTTGATACCTGAGGTTGAATTATTCAACGAAACTAGTTGTATCTTAATATTAAACCTTTTTGTTTTTTTATTCTCGGTATATAGTCATTCAAACTAAGTTTATATATATATATATATATATATATATATATATATATATATATATATATATATATATATACAGTAAAATATATATTCAGTAAAACCCCGTTTTTACGTTCCCACAATTTACGTTTTCCTGCCATTTACGTCATTTTCTGTTGGTCCTGTCTTAAGGCTTATTCTCACGATGTATTGTTTTCCCGCCATTAACAACTTGACGTGAACGTTATTTCCCGTGATTTGCGTTTTTTTTCTCGGTGGCAATACCGATTTTCAAATCGATTTCAGCAGAAATCTGCGCATTTCTGTTCTCAGGTGGCGTTGTTTTTGGCTGTAGTTTCGTTTCTGCCATCACGGTGACTTGCACGCATGCAGCAGTACTGTAGTGATGAGCGATACCGTGATTTTTCAATCACAGCACGAATTGATATTGCAGAATTTCTGCAACGTAATTTAGCGTGTCGAAGTTGCTTTGCGGTGGATTATCCATGTTAGTAACATGGAGAAAAAGTATTTCGGTAGAAGAAAATATGGCAATTCTGCTACATGTAAATTGGCATGCCAGAACACGTGTGCATTCAGCATAAGATCTTGGACTCTCCGTGTCCACTTTAAACACGATAGTAAAAAAAAAAAAAAAAAAAAAAAAAAAAAAAAAAAACAGGTCAAGCATTGAGCTCAACGCAAAGCAATCTGGCGCAAAGTCAAAAAAAAAAAACGAAAAGCAAAAACAATCAACAATTAAAGATTTTTTTATAGATAAATGTAAGTACATTGTAAATTCATTTACTTTCAGTTATTAAATTTTGTAATCTAGTATGTAGACTCACATACTAGCAGTAAGTCATCTTTTATCCTTTTTTTAATGTTTTTTTTTACATTTCCTGCTATTTGCACTTTTTTCCATCAGTCCCCTGAAAAGTGTAAAAAAGGGGTTTTACTGTATATATACACACAGGTTGATTCAGAACTCTTGGGCCAAACTTTAAAGGGTGATAGAACACACATAAACAAGCACTTTTTTGTCATACAATGCATGGTCCAAACTCAAGCGGTGAAGCGCTAGGGGTTAGCAACTACTGTGTCAGGAAATGAAGAAACACAAGAATGACAGAGGAGATTTGAAACAATTGCAGAAATTACAGAACATAAATTAAAGAATTTTATTGAAAAAATTACAGAAACTGCTCAAAAGAGCGACCGCAAACATTAATGCAGGCTTCACACCTTCGACATAGTGATTGACGTACATTGGTGAAAACACCAGGAATTTCTTGTACAGTGGCAACAGCAATAAGGTCCTCATTGGAATCGATGGGGCTATCGTAGATCAGGCTTTTCATATGACCCCATAGGAAAAAGTCCAGACATGAGAGATCGGGTGATCGTGGCAGCCAAGCGATGGGACCACCCCGACCAATCCATCGTCCTGGAAATGATGCATCCAAGGCGTTCTGCACATCCACGCTGAAATGGGAGTGGCGCTCCGTCGTGTTGGAACCACATACATGTTTGAATGTTTGCTGGAACAGGGTTCAGTAATTCTGGCAAGACCTTTTGTAAAAATACGAGGTACGTTCTCCCATTCAGTCGTGTTGGCAGAAGGTATGGGCCAATCAAACAGTCATGTAGGATTCCAGCCCAAACATTTATGGAGAAATGTCACTGGTACAAATGTGGACGTGCGTATTTCTGCTTGCCCACACATGATAATTGTGGGTAATAAAAATGCCCTCACGTGTAAAGGTGCACATTCGTCAGTGAATAAGATATGTGCATCAAAGTCCGGCTGCACTGCAGTCTGCTGCAGGAACCACTGTGCAAAATCCACACAAGGCTGGTAATCTGCAGGTGTCATTGAAAGGAAGCCTCCCTCCTGGGAACTCCCCATGCACCTGTTAGTTATTTCAGGCAGTTATTGGACAATGACATTTTAGAAATACAGCATACCAAATAAATCTATATGCAATACAAAAAGATGCATCCAAACCAATCAACACTGATAAGATTTTATTACGTGAGCTACTTTTCTATAAAAAGGTATTCGGCGATCTACTCTCTTATATAGATCACATTCCCCAACATGATATCTGATTACATAAATAAACAACTAAAAAAATACATAACTAAAAATTTTATTTGTGTACTAGGGTATACTCCTCCCCCCCCCCCTGACGTCTACGGTACCCCCAGGAGTTCCGGACTGGTAGGCTGGTTCTCCTTGAATTCTGATGACTCGAATTTTGAAGACTCGAAAGGGGGTTCCACCCCCCGCCCTGGCGATTGCGGCGCCCAATCCCCCGAGTTGTGGACTGGTAGGCAAGTTCTCCTTGAATTCTGATGATTCTAATTTTAAAGACCCCCCCTCGTTCCCCAACCCCCCAAATTCCGGACTGGTAGGCCGGTTCTCCTTGAATTCTGATGAGTCGAATTTTGAAGACTTGACACTCAGGGTAGCCCCTGAGTTTCAAATTACTTGACAAAAAACGTGACACAAAAACGTTACAAAAAAAGGCTTATTTTATATTATAGAGTAGATTTAAAAATTTATTTATTACATTTAATTATTTTAATACAACAAAAAAAACAAAAACATATATTGGAATAAAATATTTCTCTATTTTGGAAAACCAAAGTTAAAAAAACAACAGCTTGATTGCGAACTCACAAGTTACAGGAAATGCTGGTTGATTAAAAAAAAAAGTTAATGTGAAATTTGGCATTGTTTGGACCTCACAATATTTTCATAGTCAAGTTGATAATAAGAAGTAGCCAATCGCAGACAATCATCCAAATGATCATTTGTAACTTGGTTTCTTAATTGATTTTTTTATGATGGTCATATTTGAAAAAGCAGATTCTGACAAGCATGTCGATCTGAAACAGGACAGAATTTTCGCACAATATCAGTTAATATTGGGAATTTTTCATGTGCATACTTCCAAATGACTTCATTGTTTATTGATTTTAAAAGTAAACTATTCTGAATGTTTATTATCTCAATTTCTACTTCAGCTTGGTTTATATCAAACAGACCACTAAGTTTATTTGAAATTTCTGTAATGTTCAAGTTTTCTTGAAATGGATTATTATAAAAGATACAATCATTTCAGTTTTATTAAAATCTTTAAATCTTGAATTTATTTCTTCAACTAATTCTATTTCACAAATAAATAAAAAAAAATCAGCTGACATCTTTTTATTCCAGTATATATAGGGAGTAGGCGAGGCCGTTTTTAGCCCTTACTGGAGACTGAGTGGGCAGTTCAATCTCCACTGGTACCCAATCAGAGATAACTGGCCCAAGGCTATCCCTAATTAAGCAGCACGCAGTAAAGAGTGACGGCTGAACAAGTGCCGCCATCTCGTGGTCCCTAATCGTAACACTTGTATTTAATGTCTGAGATAACGTGGGTTCTACGGTCGATTTTCTTGAGTTTACGGACGAAAAACCCGCTTGCCCGTGTGCCAAAGATCGACTAACTCGGGAACCCATCGAAAAAAGGCTTAGAAAAATTTCCTTTAGTCACCGACCAGACTCGAAATCAAGTCTTCCTTGGTGCGGACAAGCGCCGTGGTTTGCAAACGCCACATCAACTGAGCTATAAATTCTTTTAAATTATAGCGAAGCATTTCTTGATTTTGTTCAAAAAATTTTAATAAATATGGGAGATATCTAAATTCGCAGTCATTTATATTTTTCTTTAATAAAAGTAAGTATTGTTGGAAAGTTTTTATTGAACTTAACATGTCAATTAAATTTTTATCTCTACCTTGTAACTCTAAATTTAAATTACATTTCGTAGAGAAATCTACTAAAAATGATTTTTTATCACTCAATTGTGGATAAATATCTCCTTTTTCATCAAGAAAATTTTTATATCGTTAATACAAGAAATCTTTCTAAAAATCGACTTCTGCTGAGCCAGCGAACATTATTGTACAACAGAAGTTCCGTATGATCATCTGCCTGTAATTTAAATAACCTCGTTGTAGGGCTTTTCCGCGAACAGAATTTACAATTTTAAATGTAATATCCAAAACATCTTTTGTATTTAATCTTTTACTACACAGTACTTGTTGGTGAATAATAGTGGTATGTTAAAAAATCTTGATATTTGTCATCGTTTTTACTGAATGAAATGAAGCCTGATTATTACCTAACATTGCAGGAGCACCATCAGTAGTAATAGACACAAGTTTAAAAAGCGGAAGTTTGTGTTGTTTCACAAATTCATCAAATGCCGAAAAAAATGTCTTCTCCCCTAGTCCTTCCCAATAATGGCATAGGAAACTTTTCTCCGGCAATTGGAACTCTTCCTTTCGACAATTTGAAACCTTGTCTGCGGTCTAGAAGTAGTCTATCTCTCTCTCTCTAGCGACGTCTCGAACCGAGAAGCTCCTCTCTCAAGCAACGTGGATCCAGGCAGTCTCTCTGACGGCGACTCTGGACCAGGCGGCCTCCTCTCTGACAGCAATTCTGGAACCGGGACCCCTTCAGCTTGCTTCAGTCCCTTTTTATTAGGCCTCCTCTGAGACCTCGCATGAAGTTTGGCACCCCCCCTCCCCCCAAAGAATCGGTATGAGTCTTTCATCTTAAGTTTAAAGTTCGGCACGCCTTTTGTTCTCCTCTGCTTTCTTTTGATTGTAAGTTGACGGCCATCGGAAAGTTGTTTAAACATCTCCTGACTGACTTCGGAGATGTTTAAACTTAGAGCCTGCAAGCCTTTCTCATACATACAAGTTTCAATAAGAATCTTTCTAATGCCGCCATACAGCTTCGGCGACAAAAACATTGCCTTTGTTTTTAACACTCTAACATATGCTTATTAAAGCAGTATATATAGTTAGCTTCAAAAGAGTTATTTACAAAAACATCTAATACAAACAATACTGAGACAAACAAAGTTTATTTTTTTACAATATTCACATGGGACTTAACCCAAGTAAAAAATCGATGTAATGTGCTTTGGAATATTTAAACTACAATCGAGTTTTTACACTTTGCTTATAATCGTATTTACTCGGCTCGCTGTTTGACTTCCACTGATCCAAATTAATTCATTTACCCGGACTTATAAGAAAATTACTGATTTGACAATTTTAACGAAAAATAAATAAACAATAGCAATACACTTAAAGCGAATTAAAAACAATACAAAATAATGATAAATAAAATATTATGTTTTCAGTTTTAATTAAATTTATAAGTAAGGAGGAATACACAAGAGATCGAGCAAAGATCGCTCCCCGGTCGATCGCGATCGACGGGTTGAACACCCCTGCTGTACGTATATGTCAGTTTATGGAATTCCAGCATCCAGAATGTTTTGGAGAGCTGCAACTCAAGTTCCTGTTGTGGCAGAAACTATGAGCTGTAATCGATGGTAGCAAATAAAATTAGAGCTCCATTTCAATTATAACACTAATTTGGATCCTGCTGATAAAGTATACAAAATCAGATCATTTCTATGGCGACTGGTAGAAAACTACAAAAAAATTCCAATGAATGAGAAATTGTTAGGAGATGAACAAATTATCCCATTCACAGGCAAGCACAGCCTAAAAAACTACATAAAAAACAAATCCCAAAAATGAGGTTATAAGGGATTTCTTTTGTGCGACTCTTCAGGGATTGCATACATTTTTGAACTACTGTATACTCTGGGAAGACAGTCCAAGATGCCTCCTTACCAGACGTGGGAGTAAGTGGTAACATTGTTCTTCACTTGGCTACAAGATAATACCAAGAAATGTGTTCCACAAACTGCATTTTGACAACTAATTTACAGGAGTTCAGCTAATGGTTGAGTTGGAAAAACTTGGCATCCAGTCATTGGGAACAGTGAGATGTAATAGGCTGCAAGGTTGTAAGTTTACTTCTGACAAGGAACTGAAGAAAAGAGGATGGGGGAATTTTGACCAAAAAAGAAGATGTCACCATAAATGCAGTCAAGTAGTATGACAACAAGCATGTATATTTGCTTAGTACCTTCGTTGGTGCTCATCTAACTACTACTAATGTACAGAGATGGGACCATACGAAAAAAGATAGAACAGATGTGGAATGTCCAAGTATTGTGCTGTACTACAATAAATATATGGAGGGGGGGGGGTGTAGATCTGATGGACTAACTGATAGCGTTATATAGGATCAAGGTCTGATCCAAGAAGTGGTACCTGAGAATCGTGTTTCATCTTCTAGACATGACAGCAATTAATGCCTGGCTACTATTATGGAAGATACTGCACAGCCTGTAAAAGTAACCAAGACCAGCTGAGCCTCCTAGACTCCAGCAAGGCATCTGCTGCTGCATGTCTGTGCATGGAAAATAAGGAGGTTCAGAAGAAACGAGGAATACCTAGCTCATCTTCTCTTGAGATACAAATTCAGATGAAGAAGGGACATATGACACCAGTCCCCCCCCCTTCCCAAAAAAAAAAAAAACACTGGAAAACATGAGCTGAGCCACTGGCCTCAGTTTACTGAAAAAAGTGGGTGCAAAAGATGCAAAGTACATCTTTGCTTCGCACCCAATTCAAATTGATTTGTAGACATTCACACCAACTATGTGTTGTAGAACATGTAAAAAGGATTGCCTAAGTAAGGGCGAACATTTTTTTTTTGTATGGTGCATTAGTTCTGAAAAAAAAATTAAATAAAATTAAGTATTTCATTTTTTCAGTATCTCACAGTAATTATTTCCTGTATTCCTTACATAATACATATAATATTGTTCTGTATAAGAGAAACTCAAAAATGACAATTGTGTGTAGTAAGTGCGGTACTCAGGTCAGGACTACCCAGTGTAACTTTTAAGTCACAGACCTATTTTGGAAAAATCGAAATTTAGAAATGTAAAATTTCACCGTATATGTGTTCAGTATTAAACTATCTGTAAGAATATGTAATTTTTTTAATCACAATATCACAATGGCCTGGTTGGCTGAGTGGTTAGCATTCCGCCATGGGCATGGATGTTTGTGATTGTCTGTGAAAATAACAGTGGTGGTGGGAGGTAGATGGCATTGGTGTAGATGATGGTAGTTATTGTTCATTGTATAGTTGGTTGATTGAGTGGTGGAGACTGAGAGGTGTAGAAGTATATGCCCTCCTTCCATGAGTCTTTAGACTCCCTGGAAGTGTCACGTAATAATAATAATTAATTTGGGCAACAGAACGACAATAATAAAACAGGAACTTTCATTTTATACTGGAAGCCCTGCAGCCCTTATAGATGAGCTGCTGCTGGAAGCCAGTGACATTCTCCACTCAAAAGTTAAACAACGGAATACACCAAAAGAGTCAGCAATATTCTGAAAACAAAACTTAATGGATTAAACAAACAATTAAAGCAATGATCTCTTGGGCTATACCAATGATCTGATACACAGCTGATACACAAAAGAAGACCTGGACAAATTTGACTGCAAAACTAGAAAATTAATGACTATGCATCATGCATTACATCCATAAAGTTATGCTGACTGGCTGTACCAAGAAGAAGAATAGGTGGATGGGGTCTGCTGCAAGTGAGAGAGAGACTGTGGAAGAAGAAATTAATTTAAAAAAATTACATTGACAATAGCACACTGAGCAAATGCATCAAGCCATTTCACAAGAAGGCCTTCTAAAAGCAATAGGAAACAAATCTGATAATAAAAAAGGAACAGCAAAATAACCGATATGTGCATGGCCAATTTGTTTGCGATACTGAGGAAAAAATTGATGTGACCAAGCCATGGCAATGACTACAATATGGGTATATTAAAAAAAGAAACAGAAGGATTTATTCTCACCACTCAAGAACAGGCATTGCAAGCTAATGCAATCACAGATGTTATTACTGATGTTAAAATTTTTTAACATCAGTAATAACAGCAAATGAAGACTATGCAATTAGAAAGATGAGACTGTAGAACATCTAATCAGTGCCTGCAGCAAGACAGCCCAAACTGATTATAATGGTGAGCGGTGAGGTAAACATGTGAACTGAACAATGCACAAGACTCGGGAATCTGAGCAGAGTGGTGGTTGTGACATCACCAAAGCAGGCTCGTATCTCAAATTCTGGCTTGTAACTCGAGGCAAAAAATCGACCTAGTAACGACTCGTATCTCAAGAAACTCATATGTTGGGGCACTTGTATCTCAAGGTACCACTGTAAATTAATAAAATTAATTTTAAAAATAATTTTATAATTTTAATGATTTAAAAAATACAATTATCTTGTAAAGCCAAGTCAAAGACTATCATGTAACTGAGTGCATGGTGATAAGTGAGTCTATCTCCACATCAAGTGCTACCTACTTTTTTGTTTTTGTGAATTTTATTATTTGTCTTTCCTATTAATTTATTGTTCATGGATAATTTATATACCTTCACCCTTCATTAGGAACAATAAATGAAAGCAAACACATGCTGAGTTGTGGTAAACTGTGCAGTGAAGACATTTTAAATTCACATTTTACGGCATCTCCATGGAGTCTGGAGACCCAAATTAAAGGAAGTATATTTCTGTATAATTACATGTAACATTTAGTGAGAATTAAAGGCTGTATTAGATTTGTTTTGTCATTATAACATTTAGTTTTTTATTTAATTAATTTTTTTTATTATCACCTATAACAATACATAAAGTAGACTAATAGCTTGGGTGAATAAATTTTTTTTTGTGGCCAGTATATTTAAGTTGTACTTCTGCAGCAGTGATGCAGTGGCTCATTTAATGTAGGTGATTGGTATTATTACTAATGAAAATTGCTGTTTATTAAGCTTATAATTTGGCAAAAGTTTAGCATTAAATCTCCATAAAATTTTCAATATAGTTCCAAAACTGAATGTCAGTGAGTTACAGCAATCAAAATAACTAACTACCCTAACCCACCATATAATATTTGCACATGCTCTATTAACCTACATAGTATGATCAGTATGATTGTCTAAAGAGCACTGGAACAGCTACTATGCCATTTATATATAATTAAAACTGAAATGATCTATAAGCTAAACAGTTATCGTAATTCCTGCAGAGGTATTTATTTACAGCTAAATTACAGATCTTCCCCTCCCTCTCTCTGTGTATGTGATATTTGTCAGAAACAATTACAAATAGCAATTTATTATTATGATTCAGGCCTCCATGGAGTCAAAAGACTCATAGTAGGAGGTCCTTCCTAGAAAACACAAAGTCTATCATACCACTCCTTAAACTCATTAACCGTTCGTGCTCTCACCACTCTATCAGGCAATGCAATCCAAGGTTCAATCATCCTCCATGCAAAGAAACCACTCCTCAACCTCTTGCTCACAGCTTCCTTTCGCAACCCCAGGGATGGCCCCTTGTCCTCACTCCTTCCCCTGTTCAACCAAGCGAAAGAACTCCCCAGTGTCAACCCTGTAACTGCCTCTCAATGCATTTTCCTCTTCCCAATTTATACTGCCATAGTTAAAATCTCCCATAGCAATCATTCTTCTTGCACTTGCCAAGCTCAACTGCCTAAACATCCCTGGCTCCTCACCCTCTGTGCTCCTTGGCTTGTAGTAACACCCAGGGCTGGATTAACCATTAAGCAAAATAAGCACATGCTTAGGGCATCGTGGAAAGGGGAGGGGGGCACCACAGAATTTATGCTTTAGTTAGATGACAAATTTAATTTAAATAAACTTTTAATTAGTTTTTCATTGTTTTAATCTTTTCTTACTGTTACCTACTTTGTTTCAATAAATAATGATGTGTAGAAGGCATAATAAAACTCTAACCACATGCATGACATTTCGTTTACACCGTATTATTGCTCACGACGCTTTCTGGCACTACCATTGCGACAAATGAGGTAATTTTTTATAATTAACGTAACCATTTTATTTTTTATTTTCCTGTCTGTTTTAGGTCTTGTTTTAATAAATTATGTCTTACAAAAGGCTCCAGAAGCAAATATAAAACAAATCACGTCTCATATTTGTTTTATATTGTCTTAGAAACGTGCCTCCGGTCAAATGAGAGTTAATGAAAGCACAAGATTCAGCTGTAAGCTGAAAATTAAATTGTTCATATGATTTTGCCTGTGGTATGTGTAACTGTGTTGATTGCCACCTAATATTCAACAAAATAATCTTTTTATTTCTGTATTTAACAGATCCTAAGAACCAAGATGAAGCATGTTCAGTTAAGTAGTACACAAAAGCAAAAACTATCAAAAAAAGAAACAAGAGGACTTTGGAATTAGATTTCAAGACTGCAAAGCTGACTGATTTCTTCACACAAGTTCTACAACATTATATACCAATTCCTGATCAGAGCCAATCTCCGTCATCAGAAGTGGACACAAATACCACTTTGATCACTTCAAAATCAAAATATGATGTTGGAATCATCAAGGTATCACAAGCAGGTTCATCTAGCACATATCTCACTACTGACCTCACTTTGTCTGTAAATTCTATTCATATCTCTACTGCAAATGTTGATGCAAGTTGCTTTACAAAACATTCTGAGGTTGAAATAACTGCTGAAAATGAAAGTTTAGTGGGCCATGGTGATGAAATGATTCAGTCTGCAAAAGATGAAGTAAATATAGCAAAAGATCCAGGATTGTGGCTTGATTTCTCTGCTGACGACGTGGCTTATTGGACTGCTTGTGGACCCAGTGACTGTCAACACCACAATGGGCCATTTGACAAGTCTTACCGACATTTCAGTAGTGGCAAACCAGTAAGATACTGTTCGCAGAAACTTTTTGTTGGGACAAAAGCCAATGGTGAGGAATACAAGAGAGAGTAGTTATTGTATTCACCATCAACGGGATTAGTTTATTGTTTTGTTTGTAAACTGTTTGCTTCTAAAAATTTCTCACATTTTGTTACAAGAGAAGGGTTCAGTGACTGGCAAAATACTATTGTAATTGATCAACATGAAAAAAAGCGCTACTCACATACTTAACTCGCAGACAAGGTGTAGGGTTGGGACAACAGTTGGAAAAACAAATTCAGGAAGAGTGTGATTACTGGGAACATGTCCTGAGGCGTTTCATAGCTGTTATTCGTACGTTAGCTGAACGTGGCTTGACTTTTCGAGGAACAGAAGAAAGATTTGGATCATTGCAAAATGGGAACTTTTTAGGGCTGCTTGAGCTCATAAGTCAGTTTGATCCATTTTTAGAGGGTCACATTATGAAATATGGAAATTGTGGCAAACGGAATCCTTCTTATCTGTCCAGAGCCACCCGTGATGGCTCAAAAGGTCCACATGTTTATTGTTGTTGATGAAGTAAAATCTTCTGGTTATTTTAGTTTGTCAGTTGATTCAACACCAGATCTGTCACATATCGACCAGTTAAGTGTTATACTTAAGTATTTAAAAGATGAACAGCCTATTGAACGCTTTTTAACCTTTCTGGAAATGAAAAGCCATACTGGTGAGGAAATGGCAAATCAGGTGTTGCAGTACTTACGTAAAGTTTGTCAGCTAAACTTTTCAAAATGTAGGGGTCAGTCTTATGATAGCGCTGCTAACATGTCTGGGCGTTATAAGGGGATGCAGCAAAAAATTTTAGAAACAAACAAGTTTGCTATATATGTGCCCTGTGCAGCTCATTCACTAAATTCGGTAGACCGAAGTGCTGTTGACTGCTGTCAAGAGGCAGTTAATTTCTTCTCTACAGTGCGGTTGCTCTATACCTTTTTTTCAGCCTCAACCAGCTGGTGGACAATTCTTAAAGGTTGTATTGGAAATGAAAATGTCTTAAAATCCCTCTCTGATACCAGATGGGAGGCATATGCTATGGCAACAGCAGCAATTTTGAAATCTTTCCTTCAAATTTTAGAAGCGTTAGATTGTATAGCCGAAGACCAGTCACAAAAGGGAGACACTACAAGAGAAGCAGATAATATTGCAAATAAGATGCAAGAGCTAGAATTCGTTTTTATGTTGAATTTTTGGGATGAGATTTTGCAAAATTTTCATAGAGTAAGCCAAGTTCTACAGAATGAGGATGTCAACTTAAAAACATGTGCAGATCTGTATGGATCATTAGCTGACCAATTGTGCACTTCACGAAATGAATTTGAAAGATATGAAGCAGCTACAAAGGAAGTGCTACCAGATGTTGATTACAAGGCAGCTCACTCACAAACATATCAGAAAGAAGGTACCCAATGACGGAGATGCACCAGAAGTATATCTGAATGCCAGAGATAAATTTCGTATCACCACCTTTTACACAATTGTTAACAAACTTGAAATTGAGATGAGAAGAAGAGGAGAGAGATATACAAAGAAATATCAGAGAAATTTTCTTTTCTAAGTGATGTGCCACATAATGCAATTTCAGTGACTTCATCATCTACTGAAATTGAAAGATATTCTCAGTATTGTCAAAAGCTGATTGATGCTTACCAGAGGACTTGAACGCTAATTTCTCAAGCTGAGCTTCAGCAGTTTCACTCATATGTGTGCCATAAGTTCAGTGCAACAAAAAATGTAAAAACAAGATTCAGTCATGCTGAACTTTATAAAATAATTGTAGAAGACAATATTGAGTGTGCCTTTCCAAATATAGACATTGCCTTTCATATATTTTTAACATTAATGGTCGCAAATTGCTCAGCTGAGCATTCATTTTCACAGTAGAAGTATATTAAAAATCCCATCAAAAGAACTATGCAACAAGGCAGGTTGAATGCCTTGTCTCTATTAAGTATAGAAGCAGATGTGCTACGTAAGATTAATTTTGAGGATCTGATCAAAGACTTTGCAATTAAAAAAAGTAGGAGAACACTTTTCAAATCTAAATAAAGTTGAAGTATACAAAAATAAACATTATTTTCCATTTTACTATAAGTTTTGTTTCATTTTGAAAAATAAAAATTTATTTAATGGTTTATTATTATTTATATTTTGAATTACATATATATGGGGCACCAAAATCTTTTAAGTGCTTAGGGCCTCTATGGGTCTTAATCCAGCCCTGGCAATACCCCACTAAATATCATGTCTTTCCCACCTCTACCTCACACACCATATGCTTTCGAAACTATTAGTGTCACTACCTTCCAAAGCCTCCATTCTGAGAGGACATAAGTCATCATTTATCATAAGCTACTCCACTGCTGCGTTTCCCCTTCCTATCCTTTCAAAAAATGCTGTACCCTGATACTTCTATTCTTGTTATTATATCATCTTCCATTAACCACATCTCAGAGATCCCAAAAATCTTTGGACAGGCTGATGCTATCGGCACCACCAATTCATCTCCTTTATTCTGGATACTCCTGGCATTAGTATAAAGCATAAAAATGTCACTGTGTCTACCCTTATACTTATTCCCTCCTGACTCCTCTGGACTCAGTGTTACCTGATGTATTTCCCCTTCTCCCAAGCACCTATTACCACAAGAGGCCACCCCCCCCCCCGCTACCATCCACCCTGGTACTTCTAGTTTCCCTGCATTGACACACCAACTTATTCAGAGGACAGTGATCTCTCCAGATGCCTACATCCTTCCTCATTCAAATGCAAACGATCTCTTGCACACACAGTTCTTTTCTATCCTCAAATGCCCTCTAAGCATCCACGAATTCCAAATCTCTCTTCTGACACATTCTGGCTATCATGCTATTCATTATTAATGCTTTTCTACTCAGCTCATCATTATCATACCTGGGCAACACACAAACTATCTTCCCTCTCTGAGTTTTCTTCTGTACAACCTCAAGCATGCATGTCAGATCTCTCTCCACCCAATTTACACTGCCTCTTAAGTCATTCGTGCCCACAATCATGTTATCCACCCCTTTCACCCTGCTTAATTGCCATAGCCACACTTTTTATTGTTCTTCCAGGCAAACACTCCTCTGGCATCCTATCTAGCACACTACAAATCATCAAGTCTCCATACATCACACCTCTTACCAGTTTGTTCCATGATTGCTCATCTGCATTCCTCTCTCTCTCCTCTAACACTTTCTGTCTGTGTTCCCCTACTTACCTGCCGTCTTGGCATCTCTCTATCCCTGGTTCTAGTAGTCCCTTGCATTCTTCTCATTCCCTCTCTCCTATTGTTTCTATTCTTTCCTCTTCTATCATTCCCATAACACTCTCTCATTTCCTCTCTGCTCCCTCTCTCATTCCCTATTCTCTCCTCTTCTATATTCCCATAACTCTCTCTCTCATTCCCCCTTCTTCTATTTCTATTCTCTCTTCTTCTATCATTCCCATAACTCTCTCTCATTCCCTCTCTTCTGCTGTTTCTATTCTCTCTTCTTCTATCATTCCCATAACTCTCTCTCTCTCACTCCTACTCTGATTCATTTTTCATTCATCTCTTCCATTTGCTTAATGTCATCTTTCACACTTCTCATCTCCTTCCCGAGATATTCCACCTCCTCTTTCAGTTCCTCTCTCTCTCTCTCTCTCTCTGCAAGCTACCCACTCTTTTTTTGTCATTCATCTTCCCAATTAAGACCATCTCCGAACCTTCACAATTATTCAAACTTTCCACACTCTCCACTCTTACTTTTTCATCTATGTTTTCTTGTTATTCTCTCCCTCTATCACACTACTCATCTCTCTAGGTCAATATTCTCCTGAACTTTGATGCAACAGTGCCAGAGGTCAGTTATGGTAATTTCTAACTCACAAAGTTCTTTCCATTTCCTATATTTTCCACATATATGTACTCCCCCATCTCTCACCTGCAATATACCCCACTGCTGGGATGCTTACATCAAAATCCTGTAGTATGCTATGCAAAATGTAGTTGTGAAATGGGGGAGAACTTGGTGACGCACCATTTGTAATTTGAGCTGCGGTTGCCACCATCATTCAAACAGTGCCAAGTATTAGGAACTACTATAACTATATACTAAACACTCTACTATAACCTATACTTAAACGATATTATGCATATAAACTATACTTAACTATAAACTATACTATACTAAATAAACAAAGAACTTATCTTTCTCTTCTATTCTACTGCAGAACGCATCTGACTCTGACCTTGTCCTATGTAGCTCTTGCTAAATTTAAAATGTTATTTATCCATTTATAATACATCGCATGCAATTCATTCTCTGAACTCTGTGGATATATTCAGATAGAGCTTTCTTCAGCATCTTTGATTAATTTCCATACTGCTGATTTATCCTCTGTGCAATTTCTCATGATAAGAAACTGCCACATGCTGCTTTCTCAGTGTATTATAATCATCTGCCTTATAACTCCAAATATGCTCTTCTTAGATAAAGTTCTTATATACCTCCAGATCAAAACTGTATGATAATTCTCATCAATTGGAGGCATTAACAGTCAACCTATTTATTGATTCTCAGATGCTATTAGTAGATCCAAAGTATATCCAAATATCTTCTATCACATGCTGCTTAAGGTATGTATGCATGTATGTATTCTTATGGCAAGGTAGTTATTGCTGAGTAACTGTATAAATCAATTTCCCTCCTGCATGCTACCTCCTCCATTCAATTGGTATCCCCCATAGTTGAAATCATCCATAATGACAGTTTTCCTTGAATCCATAAGATTTATGATTATTATTAACATCTGACCTCCGTGGAATAAGAGATTCATCCGGAAGGTACAAACTATCTCACACAAAACTCACCCAACCATGGCTTAAACTGATTCAATGTATCTACATTCACAACACACTCAGGCAATGAATTCCACTCTCTATGTAAAGAACCTGCTCCTCACACCCTCCTTATAGAGTTTCCAGGGATGACCTCTTGTTCTACCTCCTCTCTCATTCTATGAAAAATCTCTTCCATGTCAACCTGATAACAACCACTGACTAACTTATACGTCTCAGTCATATTCCCCTCCTCCTATTCACAAGACTTTGCAATTTACATTCTCTCAATCTGTCCTCATACTCCACATTCCAAAGACAACTGACCACTTTTGTAAATTTTCTCTGGAGCCTTTCTAAAATATCTTCATCACCATGAAAACCTGGTGACCAAATCTATGCACAATAATCCATATGAACATTTGGTTATGATGCTATTGTATAAGGCCTTATACAATAGCATCATAACCTCTTTATTTTTGCGTGTCAGAGTCCTCTGCATCACTGTCATTATCTGAAGTCATGTCTTTTCAATTTGTGCAATGTGTCTGCTGAATTTCATATCCTTGTCCATCACCACTCCCAGATCTCTCATCTCCTCTACCTACTTTGTTTCCCCACCATGTGTATATATTACATTCCGTTGCTCACCAAATTTCAAAACCTTACACTCTACAACATTGAACTGACAGTTCCACTTACCTGCCCATTCATGCAATCTATTCAAGTCTCCTGTAAGGCTATGCATCTGTTTGACTCTGCATTGCTCTCCCCAGTTTTGTATCATCTGCATATCACTAGTTAAATCCATCCCAATATCATTAATATACAAATTGAACAACAATGGTCCCAAAACTGGTCACTAGTGGCACAGCCCTAGTGACCTTCCTCTTTCGGGATACTGCACTCCCATATATAACTTTCTAATACCTATCTGACAGCCAGTCACTGACCCAACTCAGAAGTCTGATAAGCAATCTCATCTGTTTCAATTTATTTAACAGCTTCTTGTGTGGCAGTCTATTAAAGGCTTTTGCAAAATCTAAGTATACCACTGTATATGTATCTCCCTTATCCAATACATTTGCCACCTTGTTATAATTATTGTTATAGTTTTACTAACTTACATAAGTAAGTTAGTAAAACATGATCTCTCTTTAACAAACCCATGCTGATAACCACAGAGAATACTGCTGTTATCACCTCATTTTTGTATCTCTCACCAACCTCTCTAGTACCTTCACTACAACTCCAGATATACAGATTGGCCTATAATTTGAAGCTACAGCCTTATCACCACCTTTATGCAATGAAACAATTTTATCCTTTCTCCACTCCCTTAGAACCTGTGCTGTAGAATTGCCTTATTAACATCAAGTTTATTTGGTTTCTCATATACTTCCTGCTCACTTACAGTTAAGCCCTCTCCTATGTTCTCTACACTTAAGTTTCTCATCATTTCATCCTAACGAGGATAGAATACCCTTATACATTGATCACTGAACACTTCAACAATGTCTTCTGCAGCAGTTATCATTCTACCATTTTCATCCATTAAGGTCATCTTTCCATAATCATTCTTCTTTCTACTTGCCGCACATCTAAAAACTCTCTAGGGTTTTTTCATCTGATTTGTTAATTTCTGCTCATACTGAATTTTTGTTGTCCTTACTAACAATCACTCTCCTGGCTTGTTCTTTGTACTCTTCATGTAACTAATAATTACCATTCTTCATCTTGTACTACCTCCAAAGTGCCTTCTTCCTCCAGATTCATGCTTAAGCTGTCCCCATTCATTCATTCATTCATTTTAAACCTACTTCATTCAGCCTTTTAACCATCAGAATACATTCACAAAGTAATGCTGTTATGTATTTCTCTGTCAGTTCCCAAGCAGCATTTATTTCCTTACTGCTCAACTCCTCACTTTATGCTATAGCTTCAAGTTGTCTCCTAAGCATGTCTTAATCACCAGCCTTGTACTTCGACATATGTCCCACTCACAATTACATCTTCTGATGAAATGACCAGATCTAAAACTCTTGATCCTTGTGTGGCTCTCCTTTACACGCTGGCTGAGATAGTTGTCTCTCAAGAACTCAAGAAATTCATTTTCCTTATTCCCAAATGCTATCTTCATTCCAATCTATATTGCCATAATTAAAATTGCCCATAATAATCACCCTTCCTTTGTTCACTAACCCAAGTTGTTTATACATTTCTTCATCAACACATCCCTTGGGTTAGCAACATTTAACTAAATACATCTTCCTGTATACCTCCACTTCACACCACACTGCCTCATACCCATTGACACTATTTCCCTTGTTCATGTCTACCTCATGTGAATATAATTCCCCCACTATCATTGGCAGCACTCTCCTTTCCTTCTTGTCCTTTTTATCCTTGCAAAAAATACTGTACCCTGTCACATCTAATCCTATTGGATATAATCTTCATTTAACCATGTTTCACTTATTCCAATGATTTTGGGGTGAATAAACTCAATCAGTGAAACAAACCATTTCATCTCCCTTATTTTTGATACTTCTGGCATTTGTAAATTATAACACAGCAGTTCACTTTTAGATCTACAACCGGTCCTACCATAGCCACTTGATGGTTGTGATTTTCCCACCACATTTGCCCTAGCTCAATCACTTTATGACCACATACATCCACTCAATCTCAGCTTTTCCACTCACATCCTGATCTATTCCATTTCTATGTTGATCATCCCCATACATTCACTACTACTTCCAACAACTATTAAATTATTTAAGGAATTAACAACGTATACTAGATTTTATTTATTTAGCATATGGCTCACGCATGAAAAGTTACATTACATTAATTCTTAATATATATGTACAATAATAAGACATAATACAGTCATAAAAGAGACACTGGGGTGCAATTCTAGCTCGCCTCCTTGTGGTGCACCTTGGATAATTCTAAAGAGCTAGAACGACTTGGCAACCAGACTATCTTCTCAATCTCCTGGTTACAGCACACATGAACTCAAACACACAAATTGAGTCTCTTAAGGGCAAGATGACTAGAAATATTGGACATGTCTGAATTTGGCAAACTAACATTGAGGGTATATGTAGAGCAAACATATACTGGAATATTAATTAAAAGAAACTTTAATAAATACTTCCTATATTTCGGCAATATCACATTGCCATCTTCATGGGAACATACAACTATGACATGTGCACGCAGGCACTACAAAAATCAAATGAGGCAAAAGAGAGAAAACTGCTGTTGTTCCTAGAGTCCTAAAGGTGTCCCCTAGTGGGCTATATTGGGCTGTCTTAGCTGTTGGGCTGAAGTTCTCAAGATGCAAGCTTCCCAAATTTGGAGCAGTCTCATGCACCCAAATTTGTTGAAGTTTGGAAAGTTTTTAGAGCTGAGGCTGATTCCATGAACAATCTTTCATATTTAAATTTGCTGTGGTGTATTAAAGTGGCTTTCTTCCAACATATTCTGTTGCGGGTATCCAGAGCATGGTCTGCAAGCCCAGAGTGGCTTGCACATTATGGTGAAACCGGATGTAGTCTTTGTGTTCCGAAATCCTGACATTTGCTGTCCTGCCTGTTTGGCCAAAGTAGGAAAGTTTATAGCTGCAAGGGATTTGATATACCCCAGGTAGGTCTTTGGTGGAGCGGATAAGGGATGCCAATTTTTTTATACGGTTTGTAACAAGAAGTCAGGTCATAACTTTTCAGAGGTGCCCTGGATATAGGGAATGGTGATGGATTTAGTGTAATCTTTGTTATGAAGGTGGTGGTGGTGGTGGTGGTGGTGGTGGTGGTGGGGTTGTGGTTAACTGGTTTTAATATTTTTTGGGAGTTGTAGTCATTGGCTAAGAAAGTGTCAAGGATGTGGTTTAGTTTAGTGGTTAGGGCATTGTCATCTGAACAGATTAATTTTGTCCTGTTATATAGTGTTTTTATAACCCCATATTGTTGTGTGTGTGTGTGGGGGGGGGGGTAATTGCTGGTTAATGTATTTGCCTGTATGGGTGGGTTTTCTGTAAACAGAGAATTGCTCGCCAGCCTGATGGATCCTTGGTTTTCTCTGTTTAGAGAAAACCTACCCATATAGGCAGATACATTCACCAGCAATCCTCCCCCCCCCCCACACACACACAACAATATGGGGTCACAGAATCAGCCTCAGCTCTAAAAAACTTTCCAAACTTCAACAAATTTGGGTGCATGAGACTGCCCCAAATTTGGGAAGGTTGCATCTTGAGAACTTCAGCCCAACAGCCAAAACAATGCAATATAGCCTGTGAGGGGGCACCTTTAGGACTCTAGGAACAACAGTAGTTTTCTCTCTTCTGTCTCATTTGATTTTTATAGTTCCTGCACATGTCATAGTTGTATGTTCCCATGAAGATGGCAATGTGACATTGCCGAAATATAGGAGGTACTTATACAAGTTTCTTTTAATTAATATTCCAGCATACGTTATAAATTCCTTAAATAATTTAATAGTCATGTGTTACCAACGTATAAGCCTATCTACAAGAATTACTACTTCCAACATCCACTCTCCCTGTCTACCCGGGCTCTCCCTGTTTCTTATGCATTTCCAATTCTCTCTTCATCTCTCACACTACTATTGTTTCAAGAGATCAGAAGTAGTGTTGCCACACTACTTCTGATCTCTCTTGCATCACACACACACACACACACTGCACTTTCATCTAGCAACAGTTTCTCCAGTTCATTTACTCCAAAGTCATTCAAATACAATCCATCATCTCTGCATAATTCCATTCTTCTCTCAAACACATGCCAAACATTCACAAACTACATTTCCTTCCTCTCTTCATACAGCTCTACTAGCATACCATTCATGATTCTGGCTCAACTCATCATTGCCATAGCATGGCAACACACTGACAACGTTTCTCACTATAATGTTATCTTTCACTCTCTCCTCAATAACCTCCTGATATGCACCCTTACGTTCTCCTTATGTCCACTTAAATCATCTGTCCCTACTAATTTTCTTGCTTGTTTCCTTCTTGTGTCCAAAGCATGAATTATCTTGCACATTCTCCCTCCTGGATAGCAGACCTTATGGACTCTCTCATTAACCAATCCTCTAACAATAGAATCTCCAAATTTATCTGTCTACACAGCCCATTGTCCTCTTCTGATGATCCTGGCTTGTAACAGTACCCAAATGTGTATTCTGTTCTGTTAATCTCTATCTCACTCCAAATAATCTTAAACCTGTATTATTTCCTGTATTACTCATACCACCACCACCACCACCATCACTGGAGTTTTCTATTTTGATTTGATTTAATTTTAGCAGTATTCATTCGTAGTACTCCTGCTCCTTCTCGTCTATCCTACCAGAATAAAATGAAATTGCATGTTCTATTCCTGTAACCATATATGTCAATCATGTCTCACTAATGTTTGGGTTCACTACTTCTGCCAATGATAGAACTCATAGTCTTCATACCTGATGAGTATATATATATATATATATATATATACATTACAGCTGAATCTGAACCAAACTCTATATCCACAACTTACACTTTCTTTCTTGACAAAACTAGTCCTGCATTTCAAGGAATCATCCCTAACCAGCTATCATTCTCTCTCTCTCTCTCTCTCACACACACTCTGACTGTTATTACATTCATAATTTAAACTACTACTTAACTTAATGCAAGCATCCATGCTTTCATGTAGCCACCCAGGTATTTAATTTCTCTCATGATTCAAATTCATGCTTTCACTACAACAATTTCTTCAAGTACTCAACACCAAACCTATTCATGTAATCCAGGCATGTAAAACTCATTTACATGCCTGGATGCTCATTTACATGCTCCAAGGGCCAAATTAAGATTTATACATCAAGCTGCAGGCCTCAACAGAAAAATAATCCTGAAATAAAGACGAAACAAATTTTTTAATATTAACATTAGAGTATATAAGTACAAAATACAACCATGTTACTTTTAAATATCATTTTTTTTGAAGAAACTCGATGTTTTTCATTAAACAAATCTTCAAAATTTGGTTGAATTTGTTGAGCTGTAGTTATTTTCAACACTGCTTGCACATGTTGGTCTGTTAATCTTGATCTTTCCGCAGTTTTATTATTCTTTAAAGTTGAAAATAGTTGTTCGCATAAATATGTGCTACCGAACATAGATAAAATATGCCTAATTGCACATAACACATTGGGGTATCGATCGAGTGATAAATAATCATAAAACTTTGGAATTCCAACATCCATATATTTTTGTTTCAATATGGAATCACACTGAATTTCGATCAATTCCAACTGTAAATTGTCATCAACAGTTTCAACATCTATCGATAGAGGAGAAGTAAATAGGTGAAACTAGTTTTCATGTTTCTTAAAATCTAAAAATCTTTCGAATTCATTTTCTAATAACTTAATTTGATTGGCATATTCTTAAAATTTCAATTTCGGTGATTTTTGTAATAATGATTGACAACATTCAAAATGGGATAAATTTTCTTTTTGAATTTGTTTTTGCCAAAGTAATAATTTCTGTTTGAAAATGTTAATATTGTCAAATAACATGGTAACCACTTGAGTTTGAGATTAAGTTGACTAAGGTGACTTGTAATGTCAAATGAAAAAGCCAGGTCTTTTATCCATTGAACATTTTTTAATATTTCACTTTCATAATTTTTCAATTCTAAAAAAATGGTAATTTCGTCTAGCAATTCGAAGAATCGCTTTAAAACTTTATGACTGGAAAGCCATCTAATTTCTGTATAATAAGGTAGATCGCTATATTCACTTTCTATATCTTCTAGAAAGTTACTAAATTGGCGATGATTAAGCCCACATGCACAAATATAATTTAAAATTTTACTGACATTTTTTAGGACATGTCCAATATTTAAAACTTTGGAGCATAGTGTTTGCTGATGAATAATGCAATGAAAATGTTGAAAATTATTATTACCTTGTTCTTTGTATTTTTCTTTTAAATTTGTAACAACTCCTTTAACAACACTAGTCGTGGCAGGAGCACCATCAGTTGCAACACAAACTAGTTTTTTTAACGGTAAATTGTATTCATTCAAAACTTCCATAAGGGCATCAAAAATATCAACATGCACAAATATAATTTAAAATTTTACTGACTTTTTTTAGGACATGTCCAATATTTAAAACTTTGGAGCATAGTGTTTGCTGATGAATAATGCAATGAAAATGTTGAAAATTATTATTACCTTGTTCTTTGTATTTTTCTTTTAAATTTGTAACAACTCCTTTAACAACACTAGTCGTGGCAGGAGCACCATCAGTTGCAACACAAACTAGTTTTTTTAACGGTAAATTGTATTCATTCAAAACTTCCATAAGGGCATCAAAAATATCAACTCCAGTGGTTGTATCGTGCATAGGAATAATTTCTAGAAGTTCTTCACTTACTGTTAAGTTCATATCACATCCATGAATAAAAATAGCCAGCTGAGCAATATCCCGTACATCTGTACTTTCATCAATTGCAAGGGAATAGGTCTGAAATGTTGGAATTATTGATTTTAGTTAATTCCTTAAGTTCCCGGCTATATCATCAATTCTGCTAGCAATGGTATTTCGAGATAAGCTTATATTTTTAAATTTCTTTAATTCATCGGGACACAACACTTCAACTGCTTTAATAATACATTTGTGAATAAACAGCATATTTGTCATAGTTTTCTTTACGATCTGTATCGTAATGCCTTTTAATATTATATTCTTTGCAAACTGCAATAGAGTTTCTACATATCAGGCATAATTTTTTTTTCCTTGAATACAAAAATATTGTAACTCCCATTTTTCTTGAAAACTACTATATTCTTCTTCAATTAATCGTTTTTTACTCATACTAGTTGAAGGTTTCAACATTATTTTTATAAATTCTTTATTAATTATAAAGAAACACTACACTTTCTTAAGACTTGAAAATTGCTAACGGCTAGCCTCCAACTGCTATGGTCAGCAGATGTAGCCACATACGTAGATTGCTCATTAAAATTTGGTATTTATGCAGTGGTGTAACAAGATTCTTTGAAATGACAAATGGAACATTATTTCATTTAGAAATTGCAGAGTAGTTTGGTATATAAAATAATCTTAAGTGGAAATGTTAATTTTTTAAATATGTTTATTTAATTCGGTGTTGTCAAAAGTTAAATAACCATATTGGTTACAAAATTTGGTGGGCCGCATGTTACTTGTCGGCCGACCTCACGTGGCCCGCGTGTTTGACATGCCTGATGTAACCCATCATGCAAGTAGAAAACCCTTTGTTCATCAAACTCATCCCATACTCTGCATACTGCAGACCATTTCTCCTACATAGCCTACTTACTGAATCATTTGCAATCACAGCTTTCCTCCTCAATTCCTGTCATATAATGGCAAACAGACTCACAATCTTTACCTCTTTGCTCTTCTTTTTTTGCCTCAATCAAGAACTGTGTTGTGTCATGTCATGCAATGGCATACTTTTCTCTTTCCAAATCATTCATTCCAATACAAGCGTATTATCTCATTGTTCTACATGTTTATAATAAATTTAGTTTAATCCTTTATCCAAGTGTAAGCAAACAAAGTTTGCACCTGAAGTATCTTTAGGACTGAGGCAACTCATGGTAAAGGTGGACTAAGCTCTCATCACTTGTCTTAGTATCTTCCATAATGCAAAGTGCATCATACATGTCTCCTTGCAGACATGTATAATGCTATGCATTAAGGGAATGGCCACTTGGATAAAGGATTAAACTAAATTTATTATGGTCTAACCAGGTGGGAAAAAACTTCCAATGTTCTACATGTTTATTTATTACTTCAGGCACATCACAAATCTTTGTGACTGGGAAATATACTTTCATTGCTCACTTGCCCAGTATGCCCCTGGTCATGTAATCACTTTATATATCTTCATATATTTTTTTCATCAATTTCTGTTTTCATGATCCTTTCCTTTACCTTTTCATGTGCTTTGCCCCCTTTCCTGATAATCTTTCAAGCACTTTTTTTAGTCTCTCAACCCTAATGTAGTATTATACAGCATTTGCTGAAGCCTTGATATTTCAAGCATTGTGTCAGACTCTTCCTTTTTTTCTCTATTCTTTCATTACTTCTCTCTCTCACCTCTTATCCAATGTTACTGCCATTGTGCATTTCAACACCTGTATGCTTATTTCCCTTTAGCACACATCACTGTGCTATGTTATCTCATTTGTTTCCTCATTTAAATTTTCATTCACATTCAACATTTGATGATCCTCAGTCTGTCTAATCATTGCATATTTCCTGCGAATATTA
Source organism: Typopeltis vanoorti (assembly GCF_054136105.1). Taxonomy (NCBI): domain Eukaryota; kingdom Metazoa; phylum Arthropoda; class Arachnida; order Uropygi; family Thelyphonidae; genus Typopeltis; species Typopeltis vanoorti. The sequence goes on from NC_143550.1 coordinate 131,305,016, forward strand.
CCACAATTGTCTCATCTTCTCAATAATGCATACCTTCCACACACACACATTACATGGAATGAAATTTTTCAAGTCAAACTTGAACAAAAAGGATTTGTGCTCCAATGTCACACTGCATGCACACCTACATATTTACTTGTGACTTTTTTTATTTCTAAAACTTATAAAAAGGTTACAAAAATATAAGGCTCCAAGGCAACAGCCAGTTTTGTTGTATTTTTTAAAGAAATAAATTTGATATGAAAATTTTCAGAATATTTTTTTATTTGAGTAAGTTGTAAATAATCTTTTTTTTTTTACACTAATCAGATCAATTTTTAGAAACAGGATAGTTCGAAATGCGTTGATGTATTTACCCTAAGCGATTGTTTTTAAATGCATTGCCATGTTTTTCTACAATAATAACATTCATCATTATTTTTAGTGTTGATGCAATTTTAGTATGTGTATATTTGGATTAACAAAAAAACATAATTCAAATTATTATTTTTAGCAAAAAAATTAAAGAATCATGAACTGCAAAATTAAAGAATGTAACAGATATATAAGCACTGGAGCTACCAATGAGCTTTAAGAGATTCCACCACAGCAAATAGAAATTTTAAATGACTAGCATATAGCTGAAGTTCCTTGTTAATATCTACCCACTTCACTGCTGCTGCATCATCACCTGCCTGCAATGCATAATTTCTTAATACACTTCCTTCATTATCATGAAAACTGTAAACAACTGTTTCAATCCAAGAGTTATCTGTATTTCGTGGATCATCCACATATCCTCTATAAACCTAAAGCACAGAAATGTGATCTATTAAGAATTTGCTTTACTTAATGTAAGTTTTTAATGAATGCAATAAAAAAAACATTTAAAGAATTATTTCATAATGCACAGAATCATTTAAGATTTTTTTTTATTTAGCGTATGGCATAATAAAGACACATGGCATCAGAATATATAATTAAGAATATAATAATCAGAATATATATATTTAAGATATATTATATAGGGTCTGAGCTAGAAATAGCAAAAACTATTTGGGAGTTGTTGTGTCGGAAAAAAATGATGAGTCGCCTTTTTTTCCCACCCAACATTAAGTTATCTCAGAAGGAGTGGATAAGGACATGCTTATGCCTCCGGATGGGAAATGTACCGACTAATGTCCCAAGAACATGTAAATATCCAAGTGTGTAAGCTCTGAACAGTGTTAAAATAACCCATGAGTTTAATAGAGAATAGTTGTAAATGAATTAGAATATAAAATCATGCATAAATTTCCAAGTAAATATGTATAAGCTAGAGCATGTTTTAAGCCATGTAAAAACAGTCCGTGGCCACGGCATCCAATCGGCAGTCGCCGTATGTGTGACGACACCGCCGAGTGAGGGAGCTGTTTTGAGGTATAAAAGTTTTGGCGAGGATTCGAATCGCTCTCTTGTCTCCGGGTTTCGTCGGCACCTAGTTTCCTATCGGAGAGCTGTGTAGAGTTTGCCGCCATGTGTAACAAGAATCCCCCTTGCTATGTATGCTACGTGGGCCAAGGCTGCAACTACAATGTATTCAGATCCATAAGAAGAAAGAGCCACTGATGAGATCAACGTCAGTGTTCAAAATCTGTGTATGAGTGTTTTCGGTTCATATGGAAACAAAGGAATAGCAAGGCCGCCATCAGTGAAGATACTGTAAGCAGACCAGAATATCCAGTTCAAGGCAAGAACGGTAAGCGTAAGATTTTCTTATGTTAAGTGTTGGATTAAAGTAACCGTGGAGTAAGGAAGCAGAAGTTAAGGAAACATGCTATTTCCGTGTAGTGCTATAAGAACAGTCTGTGATTTGGACACTTTTGTCTGCGGTTGAGAAGAAAGCATATTAGGCTCCAGGCGAACAGGAGGTCGAGATCCGAACTGTTTGTGTAATTTAGGAACAGTAATGTTATATGGTCAGAACGTAATTAAATGTTAGCTAAAATTTTGGAGGGAGGATTAAGTAAGAATAAGAAGTATTACCCTATAGAAGTTCATGTCAGAATTATTGAGTAGTCTTGTGTATCTATGCAATATTCCATGTGGGATAATATTAGGTAACTTAGTTATAAGAGTCTGAGAATAGATGTACGTATAAAAGTGAGAAATTTATGTCAAGTAAGGGACTATAACATAGAAGTTTTGGATGTGATTAATTAAGTAAAGGGAACCCAGACTCTTTTAAGATTAAGGATTTGATTAACATTTATACTTGTCTTTGTGCCATAATAAATGTGTTTCTTTATATACAATCAAATGAGTTTGTCATCCTTTCTGCGGATTGAGCTACCGTTTGAAAACTTACGTACCGTGCATTAAGGTGGAAACCAATAGTGGTAAAAGAATCGGGACCACGATTGCATGCCTCATTAAGTATTCTTGGATAATGTATCAGAGTTTAGTTGCCGGCTGGCGCAGTCTTTAATCAATACAAATTTGTCGGCAAACGAATATCTGATATTAAGTGATACAAAAAAATTTAATGTTAACTGTAAAGTTAAAGTAAAGACAGAGATATAACAATAAGGCAGTCACATGGTCACACAGCACACAGACAATATATATATATAGATAAACCAACAATATAACAGAGTAAACTATGTCAAAAATAAATATAAACATTTTACAACAGAGATATTTCAGAATAGTGTAGTCCAACAGACATTATGAATTATCATTGTTTTGAATACTTTAATTGCTAAACTTACATCACCTATAAATGGATTTATGAAAAATTCATAAAAAAATAGCTGTTTACTTAAGTAATATGGCTATTATTATTATTATGTGACACCTCCAGGAAGTCCAAAGACTCATCGAGGGAGAGCGTGCCAACAGCATCAAACGATTGATCTCCGTCCAACTACTAATTGCACTCAAACTTGCTTAAGCTATTAGTTGCAGAGGCTCTACCAATTGACCAACCTTTGCTCAATGAAAGGCAGCATTTTCAAGTGAAGTAAATTTATCAGAAGTTTTTTGTACTAAGTCAACTTTTTTTTCCACATAAAAAACTTAAGTATTCCAATTAATTATTAAAATATTTTCAGGTCCACAAATTTCTTATTTTTAAGTTTTTAAAGATATGTGTGTGGTGTAGATATTACTGAATGATTAATGTTATTATTAGTAGTAGTATTTCTAGTCTTCCAAGGAGTCAGAACAAACCCTCATGATCGCAATACACATTATACTAAGCCTTTAAAAAACATTCAGTATTTTTAAGCATTCAAAACCCACTCTGGTAATGCATTCTACTCACTCACCATGCGAAAAATTCCTTTACACTGCCTTACTCATATGATTTATAGTTTCCAGAGATGAACTATACAAGCTACTCTCACCAACTTGCAAGCCAAAATCATATTACTTCTCCTAACTATCTGTCAAGCTTTCAGGTCACATTCCCTAAATCTGTCCTCACACTCAATATTCCAGAGTCCTGAGACAGTCATAGTTACTCACTTGCTTGCTTCTGCATTAATTCTCTCTCTCTCACTCCAACATCTAACATTTTTTGTATTACAGAGATCCAAGTGACAAGATCCAAGCATACAGAAATCCAGGTGTGGCCTGATTATTGCCTAATACAGTGGAACTACCCTTTATCTCTACTTGTCAGTGTCCTTCTCATTATGGATGTAATTTTCTGGGTTACCTTTACAATGTTTGCAATATGTCCTCTAGTACAACAGAATATACCCCATTCCATCACCTTGGGCCAAAATGCTTCAAAATTGCTCTTCCCATTTTAGCATCATTAGCGAACAGCTAAATAACTCCTCACAAACCTTGAATATATCATCAATATACAGATTAAAAATGGTGGTCTCAGAACAGAGCCCCGAGGATCTTTACTTGTCACTTTTCCCCTTTCAAACATTACATATCAACTTGTTGGCTTCTATTCAACCAATCATCTGTAACCATGTTATTAAGTGACTATCAATCACCATCCTACTCAATTTCATGATGCTTCTAGCATTAGTATATAGAAACTGAAGCATCTCCTTAAGGTCCCCAACCACCCTTTATATCCTGAACTGACTATCCCATTTGATATTGTTACCTGAAAGACTATATTCAGCATTTTTTTTTGATCATTTACACTCATTTGCTTCATCAGTGCCTTCACACACACTTGTTTGCATCTGCCTTAATTTTTTTAGTTTTCCTGACTTTGCATTTTCACACTCTCCGTGAACAACTCTCTAGACTTAACTCCGAAGTCATTTAAGTGCAGTTCATCAGTGTTGTACAAATCTTTCCACCTAACAATCTCAGGCCATATGTCAACAAACTCAACATCATTTCTTCTGCACAACCTTGATGTTGATTCATTAGCCATCACTGCCCTCCTTCTCAGTTTGCCTCTATCATAGCATGACAACAGACTCGCAAACTTCACATTCTCACTCTTCTTTTTCACTGCTTCCAATAACGCTCTCACATCTTCCCCCATACGATACTTCTCACCTCTCAGGTCAGTGGTTCCAGCTAAAACAATCAATTCTTTCACCTCCTCTTTCTGCATTCTAACAGCATTACTAAAATTTTTGCTCCAGGTAAACAAGATTTTGTAGTGCTTTTGTGAAGTACTCCCCTTATCATAGAATTGTCATTACCTGCTTGCACTCTTCCTCTCGCTTATTCTTACAATATTCTTATTCACTTCAGACCTCTTCCTTTTTCTGTTCTCAATTCGACTAATCTCTTGCTGTTTTTGCAGCAAGAGAAAGTATTACTGAAAATATGTGGAATGGCCATCAACAACTGTTTATAGAATTGGTGAATTTATGTCATTTTAAGAAAGAATTATAGTTGTTTTTGATGGAGAAGAGGTTAATTAACCACCCATCTCTGGCTACAGTTGATAAAATATATTGACCACCATAAACCTTGCATCCATGGTATCCCAATATTATCTCAATGGTATTTCAGTGGTATAATTTTGCATCCATGTTTAGGGTTGGCCTTAAACCGTGGAATGATTGGCCTGATTTGAGTTCTGCACTACTGATGAAGAAATTTAAATGATAACATTTTGGAATATTTGCTGAGCAAAAGGCAAGAAAAAAATATTTATGATTAGTTTCTGTTTTGTAAAAATATAATCAATAAATATATTATTTATTCTGTAATGCTGCTTATTACATATATTTCCAGCACCTAATTATCTTAAATTATAGGTCCAACCAAAATGATCCCAACCGGACTTCATATTTGCTACAGCCAGCAGGATAGTTCAAATTTAAGTATAATGATTATTTCAGCAATGTTAAACAGCATGTATCGTTAAGTGTTTAAGCAGAAACATGAATGAAAAAAAAAAAGAATGTGAAAGAAAGAGGGCATCTTAAATATAAGCTATGAGTGAATATACACTAACCTACATGGGGGTGGTGAATTTCATGGTACACATTACTTTGGCCACAGTAGTGATTAGGGAGTATATGGTTATCTACTGTTTCCCCATTCCAAAGAATTGAGTTAATTAGGTTAGTTAATTAGTTAATTGCCTGTGGAGTTTGTTTTTCCTCTAGAGTTTCCCTAGAGACAAAGCTAGGGTTTTCCTCCCTTGCAAACATAAAGTCGACATTTGGCAGCAGATATATGTACATCCAGATATAAATATAAATTCGGGTAATTCACAGAGTTCATGCCAGTGCTATCCTAGGTGAACTTATGTCTCTTGGTGGAAGGCTAATAATAATCTTCAATAACAGGATTTAACTACTTGTAAAAAAAATTTCGGAAGTGTGATCTCCTTACTCCAAAACAAGCTTATCACAGATTGATACTTGGGTTTATTTGCTGGTTTAAACTCACTATTATGTTTAATGGAATGAATACAGCACAGAGAAACAATTAAACAGAAGTTTAATGGATTCTGCATTTCATCTCAGTTACAGACTTCATCAAGGCTACAGGAGTGGCAAACATGTGGAACCTGATGCTGTATCATGCCTTACTTCATTATTATTATTATTATTATTATTATTATTACATGACACCTCCAGGGAGTAGTGTAATACCACCACTAGTATTTCTACACACAATCACAAACATCCATGTCTACAGTGGGAATTGAACCAGCAGCCTTTTGGCTGGAGAGCAGATAAGCTAACCACTCGGCCAACCAGGCTTGGTTAGCATAGGGACTGTTCTACAGATAATATAACAAATGTAATATACATCTGTAGACCAGTCCTTATTCTTTATTTTCTTCTTGCTCCTTGCCCCCCCCCCCCCAAAAAAAAAGGCTATTACAGTATTTGAGGGCTGGGAGTGAATCTTTCCTATTTCATTATATTTTTTTGCCACATGCAGTGGAAGTCTGCCTTCTCTCCCAGGTATTTGCCATACCTAGTAGGCTGAATCCCAAGATGCCTGGTCAGCATGGGAGGACTGACCAAATACCCTCTCCCTTCCCATTAACCTTCCTACTGGCTGAGGTGAATGAAATAGATAACGAGACCAAATTGCACTTTTTATCCATGTTATTCAATACGTATTACTGAATCATATCCAGATTTAGCTGGATGTCTATAGACGTCATGCTAGTTCTGGGGGGGTGGGGTTAAGCAAATGAAGCTGATAAGAATTGAAGACTGAAACAGCCAAGGCCAAAATTGACATGTTATCTCAAATGTAATATCTACTTCTCAGACTAATGACAGAATTGACTCAAACCCAAATGGAAAGTCCATTCTGGATAATACATCTGTGAAGAACACCCTGAAAAGAGAAGAAAAAAAAAAAATAAAAAATAAAAGCTGTGTAAAGCAGTGGCAAAAATAAATTGGGATATTCTTGGACCTTCTGAAAAAAGAATGGAATAAAAAATGACTGAAACAAGCAATTTTATTTTTAATATTACAGGGGGAGATCATGGTGAAAGAGGATTTGGAATTATGGTCCACCAAAAGGGTCAAAGCTGTATAACTGAGAGGAGACCTCCACATAGCCTTTAAAGGAATGCGGAGAACCGACCAGGGCATCTGACCTAATGTCCAATCCTCACCTTCTCGTGGTGCACCCTGTTGGGTATCTACTTGGATACTGAACGAACGAGGATGGGCTGGCAATTTGGGATTTAGCTGACCAAATTGAATTCTTATTGGTTAAACCAAAATAAAAAATGATGGTACAACATGACAAAATTTCATGCCGGCTGGGGCATCGCCCGGTTAAACAAGGCCCCCATTGTTTTCGCTAGGGAACCAGGGTGAACAGCGAAAAGTCAGCTACTGGAACAAATATGAAAACAAACCCCAACTCAACATCACCAGAGTTAAAGATCGGTACTATCAATGTAAGAAGCATGAATGGCAAAGAAATGGAGCTAACTGAGGAATTAGATAAGTACCAGATCGACATAATAGGGGTGACTGAAACAAAAAAGACCAAAACTGGTGAGATCTTTCTGAGCAATAAATACAAAATGTTATATTCAGGCAATGACAATCTAGGAAAAGAAGGAGTAGCCATAGTATTCAACACAAAATATGAGGCTAATCTTCTTGAATGGCAGTCAGTCTCAAGTAGAGTAATGTGGGCAAATATGAGAATGGGGAAATGGACAATGAGACTTATTTGTGCCTATGGTCCCACAGAAGGTTCCACTAAGGTAGAAGTGGAGGAATTTTTTGAAGCTTTAGAAAAAGCAACTGACACAATGAAAAAGTAAAAGTTGGTCCTTGTTGGGGATCTAAATAGCAGAGTAGGAAATGATTGTGAGACATACAAAAATATTTTGGGAAAATTTGGAGAAAAGAGCAAAGCTAATAATAATAGCAAATATCTGTTGGATTTCTGCTCAGGACATGGACTGGTTATTACTAACACCATGTTCCAACATAAAAATGTGCACAAATTCACATGGAGAGAAGAGGCAAGGAATAAGAAAAGTCTCATTGACTATGTTATTGTCTCCCTGGTGCAGGACACCAGAGTGTACAGAGGATTTGAAATTGGAAGTGATAACTACCTAGTCTTGAGCAAGATAAAATTGAATTTCATATTGAAAAGAATAACATGTAAGAAAGTTTTAAAGCGAATAAAAGTTGAGCAGCTCTCAGATGTGAACTGTAGACTAAAATACACAAAGATTATTGAAGAAAAAATGAAAGAGATTGAGAACAGGAATCAAACCTTGGAGATTCAGTGGCAAACTCTGAAGAAAACATTGACTGATTCTGCCAGAGAGGCATGTGGTGAGGTTGTCTGCAAGGATAAAAAAATCAGAACTCCCTGGTGGACACAGGAAGATAAAGAGGCAGTGAAAGAAAAGAAGAAAGCATATCTAAAGTTCCTGTCAAATAAGTCAGCTTGTGCTCTTAGAGAATATAGAGACAAATGCAAGAATGCTAAACACTATATAAAACTAGCTAAACAAAAGTCATGGGAGGACTATGGCAAGAATATAGAAAATAAATATCAAGAAGGTGGCAAAATATTCTGGAGGTTGTTGAAGAAGTTTAGGAATGGAGGAAAGAGTGCTGTAAAAGGAGTTAGAGATGATAAAGGTGACATAAAAATGGGAGAAAAAGATATCCTTGAAGTATGGAGTAATTACTTTGAAAAACGTCTAAATGAGACAAGCAGTGATGACAGCATAGTGGTAAAAAACACTGACCAGGCATGCAGTCAGGAATACATATCCATATTTGAAGTAGAAAAAGCCATCAAAGGCTTGAAATGTGGAAAGGCTGCAGGAGTAGATGATATTCGACCAGAAATGCTGAAGTATGGTGGTGTGAGAGTCTTACAGTGGCTGCACTGCATAGTTCAGAAGGCCTGGACAGAGGGACGAATTCCCGATGATTGGAGTAGATCTCTCATAGTACCCATATATAAAAAGGGAAATAAAACTGCATGTGAGAATTACAGAGGTATTTCCCTACTGAGTGTTCCTAGCAGGATCTATTGTCTGCAAGGATAGAAGGTGGACACAGGAAGTTAAAGAGGCAGTGAAGTCTTACAGTGGCTGCACTTCATAGTTCAGAATGCACAGGTACAAATCCCTGATGATTGGAGTAGAGATCTTATATATATATTTCATATATAAAAAGGGAAATAAAACTAAATGTGAGAATTACAGAGGTATTTCCCTACTAATGTCCCTAGTAAGATTTATGCAAGTATACTTCAGAAACGGTTGAGAAGAATTGTGGAAGAAAAGCTTGGTGAAGAACAAGCTGGATTCAGGCCAAATAGAGGCTGTCAGGATGAGATCTTCACTTTACGAGAAATAGTCGAGAAAGCATGGGAATATAACAAAGATCTGTATTTAAGTTTTGTCGATTTGGAAAAGGCATATGACAAGGTGCCAAGAGAGAAGCTATTCAATACGCTGCAGTTATATGGTGTCAATGGGGCATTATATCAAGCAATACTTAGTCATTATTTGAGTTGTAAGTCAGCAGTTAGAATTGAAGGAAGTACAGGAAGATGGTTTAATGTTAAATCTGATGTGAGACAAGGATGTACATTATCCCCCTCTGTTATTCATTATCTATATGGATCACATTATGAAGGAAAGTGGTATTAAACATGATATCAAAATTGGAGATGTTATTGTCAGCTCTTTGCTTTATGCGGATGATGTTATACTTATAAATAAATCCGCTACAAGTTTGCAAGATTCTCCGACTACATTGAATAGCTGTTGTAATAGATATGGTATGAAGGTCAGCAATAAAAAGACAAAAACAATGAAAATAGGCAGACTCATTGAAAATGTCAACTGTGTTGTGAATGGAGAACCTGTGGAACAAGTAAAACATTTCAGCTACTTAGGCACGATTTTTACTGAAGATGGTAAATTAAATATAGAAATAAACAACAGAATCAGCAAAGCTGGTATGGTGGGAAGTCAATTGAATAATTTCATATGGAATAAGAGAGAAATTAGTCGGAACACTAAATTAGCTGTATACAAGACAGTGTTCAAACCAGTTTTAACTTATGGATCTGAGAGCTGGGTCAGAAGTAAAACACTTGACCAAAGACTAGAGACCACAGATATGAGAGTCTTGAGAAAGATTATAGGTGTGAACAGATGGCATCAATGGCAATATCATATTAAAAACGAGGATATTAGAAAAGAACTTGACATTGTCAGCATCCAGGAATGCATTAGCAGAGCTAATCTCAGGTAGTATGGTCACTTAAACAGAATGGGCGAGGAAAGATTAGCAAAACAAGCGTTCTCTGCCAGGTTGGCAGAAAAATGACCCAGAGGAAGACAAAGATATAGGTGGATTGATACGGTACAAAGTGCCTTAGACGATAGAAATATAAGATCTGATAATGTTGGAGTCTTGACAAGTAACAGACTGATTTGGAGGAAAATTGTAGATAGGAAATTAATAATGATGTAATTTTTTTCATGTAGTACTATCATATCCTGTACACCCCTTGAGGGTACATAGCATGAATTTGATGATGATGATCAAAGATGGAAAAATAATATTCTTGAATTTAAACCAGTCTCCCAAGAGAATGACAGCTCTTAGAGTGAAAATCAATAGGCAGTGTGATTTGTGTATAATACAAATATATGCAACCACCTCCAGTCATTCAGATGAAGAAATTAACAATATCGAAGAGGATCTCTCCAATATTCTCAAATATAGTACATGTTGCTGGAAAATTGTAATGGGGGACTTAAACTGTAAAGTAGGCAAAAAAAAAACAGGGAGAAAGTGCTTTGGGTGTGCAATGTATGGGCCAAAGAAAAGAGAGAGGACAAAGATTGAATTTGCAGAAAGTGAGGGATTGTATATAGGAAATACTTCTTTAAAAAGTGAACTAAATGAAAATGGACCTGGATATCACCAAACAGAGACGTTTTTAATGAAATTGATTATATTATGGTGAACAACATGAAAATGCTAGACATATCTGTTATCAACCAGTTTATTTAATTAAAGGAAATGGCTACACCAACACCATAATACTACTTTGCAAAGGCATTTGACAGAATACCACAGGGAAAACTATTACACAAGTTGGAGCAAATGGGAATGGATATGAAGATAGCAGCATGGATGAGGAAGGAGGAGGCTGATCAACAGAGTATCTCAGGGTTCTGTACCAGAGCTCTTTAATTTGTATATCAATGATATAGGGAAAAGTTTAGGGCGGGGTATCCAATTGTTTGTAGCTGATGATGCAACTGGAGAGAGTCATAGTTGATAAAAAGTGATGTAGATATCTGCAGGTTGATTTAAATAAATTGGCATTGTAAGCAAAGGACAGTGATCATCAATTAAATGTTGTAAAGTGTAAGGGTATGCACTCCAGGTTGAAAAGGTTACATGCAGTGTATCATACTGATGATACTAGATTGGAGGAAATTGATGAGGCCAAACATTTAGGGATAATGATGGACAGAGAGTTGAGGTTCATAGGGCATATTGCAAAAATTAGTAAAATAGTTCAAAGTATTACTTGGATGTTGAAAAACACACTAATAAGATAGAGAAGTTATTATCCCTCTTTATAAGGCTATGGTTCAGCTGCATCTTAGATACTGTGGTCACCTGGGTTTCTTAGGGGATCTAATAGGCTGTGGAAAGGATTCAGAGAGAAGTGACTAAGTTGGTGACAGGTCTATACGGTGCTCCTTATGATGATAGGTTGGAGGTATGTGGGTTACAAAGTTTGGTTGTTAGGCAGAAAAAGAGGGGACATGATAAAAACTTAGAAGATATGAAATGGGTTTGTAAAATTGATGCAAAGGAAATTTTTCAGTACGTGACAAAGAGAGAGAGAGAGAGGGAGAGAGAGATCAGGGTTATTCATGGAAGTTGTGTAAGAGTATGGTTTAGTAAGGGTTAAATTTTTTGTGTGGAGAATGGTGAAAGAGCGGAATGGATTGCCAGAATCAGTTGCTAAAACCATATCCCTACTTAAACTCATTCATCTGACAGTGAATGAGTTTAAATAAAAGATATGATAGGTTTCATGTATTTAATTGGATCTCCCACAACGAGTCTCTGGACTCTATGGAGATACCATATAATAATAATAATAATAATAATAATAATAATAATAATGACAGTGATCATAGGCTAGTGAGAGCAAAGATAAAAATAAACATCAAGAAGGACATAATGAAACTGTTAATGAAAATAACCCACACTAGAAGGTGAAGTTTAATAAACCATAAAGAAAAATTTGAGGAAATAATGGAAGGAAGGTTAAAGGAAAAATAATATGAATGAATCATGTTTATCCAATAGAATGGAGGAAATAGCTTCAACAATAATAGAAATTACTAAAAGTTAAAGAAAATCATTACCAGTAAATAGACTTATAGAGAAAAACTTACTTTATGGACACTTGATCTAATAAAAAAAGGGAAGAATTATGGAAAAGGAGACACAGAAGTAGCAAAGACAACACAGAATTGTGGAACTGTGAAAATTACCAGTATATTAAATACACTCACAAGTTTTTGGATGATACACAGAACCAGCAGGACCATATGAACAAGCAAGATTTAGAGCAAGTTTCTCTATGACAGATCATATCCACACAATTAACCACGCAATATAAAAAGCAGATGAATATAGACTTCCTGTATGTTTATTGTTCATAGATTTTGAAAAAAAAAGGCTTTGATTCTTTATAACTGTTAGAAATAAAAATTTAAAACTACAGACAAACCAACAAAGTCCATCAGATTACCGAAAAGCTGTATATTAAAATTCAACAGCCAGTATAAAGCTAGAATATCAGGGAAAGGGATTTAATATCGGGAGAGGAGTAAGGCAAGGAGATCCTATATCACCTAAATTGTTTTCTGCTACATTAGAAGAAGTCTTTAAGACCATATCATGGGAAAACTATGGAATTAGCCAATGGAAAAGATCTCAATCACTTACTTAGGATTTGAGGATGGTGAGTAAAGTTCATCGAGTGAAGATGACCTTTGCTGCAAGAATTTATAAGAAGAGGAGTTAGAGGATAGTTGAAAAAACATACTCCTAAGGCACATCTGCATTGGTGAGGAAATCTGGAAAGAAAGTCATCCACCATGATCTGCATTAAATGAGAGTAAACTGACACCCTGGAAACTTCAAGAATCAAACAACAGACTTTCTACAATAGGTGTAGAAAGTCTGTTAGCAATCTGTTTTGTGTGGGACCTGTATTTCTGGAAGGGAAAAAAATACCACTCTTTCCACTCACCTTCAGATGAAAAGTCCTCCTTAATATTCTTCAGATCATAGATAGGATTCAAATTCAAGTGTTCTTTCCGTTTAGAGGCATCTTGCTACTGGCTGCAGTGTGGAAGCACTACTGTATTTTAATCAGAAAATAAAATTATTTTGCCTTTCATTCAACCTTGTATGCAGATCATCTGCTGATCAACTCCATTCACCCATCAAACCAAACAAACTGGCCTCTACTCCTCGTTCTTTCTGCATGATATTTCTCAAGGACTATAACCCACAAGAAGATAAAAAGTGAGATGGAACCTATTAGATGTTTTTTTGTACTGTTGGTTTTAGCATCCTTTCTTGTGTGTGTGGGTGGGTGGGGTGGGGGTTAATAAAATCAGTTTGAAAATGGTGGAGAAATTTTGCTGATCAGGATTAGACTGATGCTAGTTTTGGCATTGTTTTGATACAAGGATACAGTTTCTCATTGAATCTAGTCTTACTATTACCATTAGACTATTCTGAGGAAGTGTTTTACATGTCTGCTGTTGAGAGATTAAAGTGGTATTTCAAGATGAATAATGCTTTGCCTTTTTTGTTGTTCTTCTTCCTTTCCCCCCTCTTTTATCTTGCAGTGTCGAGGGTTTTCTATTCATTTCCCAGCAACCATACAACATAAGGATAAGATGGTTAGCCTGATGCCTCTTGGTGTATCCTATGTCTGTAGAAGTTGAGTTCTCAAGGCCGGTTTGCCTGCTTTCAGAATGAAAAACCCTATATAAACCGGGGAGAAAAAACCCTGTGGTCCATGCCCAAGACTGGCTAACTTGGCTATGTCAGAGAAAGATCCTAAGATTCTCACATCAGCTATAAGAATCGAACCCGGGACACTCCTTTCCCAAGCATATGGTTGTGAAGAGCATAACCACATGGCTAACCGTGCAGACCTTTTTTTGTTGATAATTGCATTTGAGCTCAAAGTTTTTTTTATATATACAGTAAAACTCCATTTTTAAGTTCCTGCAATTTACGTCATTTTCTGTTGGTTCCATCTTAAGGCCTATTTTTTACGATATATTGTTTTCCCACCATTAACAACTTGATGTGGACGTTATTTCCTGTGATTTGCAGTTTTTTCTCGGTGGCAATACTGATATTCAAATCAATTTCTGCAGAAATCTGCGCATTTCTGTTCCCAGATGGCATTGCTTTTGGCTGTAGTTTCGTTTCCGCCATCACGGTGACTTGCACGTTTGCAGCAGTGATGTAGTGATGAGCGATACCGTGATTTTTCAATCACAGTACGAATTGATACTGTGGAGTTTCATATCAATTTTAAACTGTTTGTAGCTTGTGGCACCTGTAACATGTTGTGATGTGATTTCACATTCACAGTGCTGTATTTAAATTGTGAACAAGGATCATACACAAATTGTGAAATCACATTCGCACTTCTACCAAGTAACAGTTGTTACTGGTGAATATTAGATATCAGTGAATAAACCACAGTTCATGAAATATCGCTTCACTAGCTTGCAGTGTTGGTATTCATAGTCACAATTCAGAAACACATGGTATATTGCAGAATTTTTGCTACGTAATTTAGCATGTGATAGTTGCTTTCAAGTTGCATGAATGATCCATGGGGGGTGGATGATCCATGTTAGTAACATGGAGAAAAAAGACAGAAAATGTATTTCAGTAGAAGAAAAGATAGCAATTCTGCGATGCGTAGATTGGCATGCCAGAACACATGTGCAATTAGCAAAAGATCTTGGACTCTCCGCACTTTGAACACGATAGTAAAAAACAGGTAAAGCATTGAACTCAATGCAAAGCAATCTGGTGCTATGTCAAAAAAAAAACGAAAATATATCCGGAAATCGATATACGATGAATTGGATAAACTTGTGGCGGAGTGGCTTGTTTCTACAAGAGTGTCAGGTATTCCAGTTGATGGTACTATACTCTGAGCGAAAGCCCTTGAATTTGTTGTGAGGTTGTGAATTAATGGTTTTACTGCGTTAAATGGATGGACTGATCGTTTCAAGACTTGTCACAATATTGTGTATAATCAAGTGTATGGAGAAAGTAATAGTGTTGGAGGGGAAACTGTAAACCAGTGGAAACATGAACTAAAGACTATTATTCAAGACTATGAACCAAAAAATATTTTCAATGTTGATGAAACTGGGCTCTTTTATAACATTCTGCCAAGTAAAACATTGTGTTTTAAAGGAGAGAAGTGTCACAGTGGAAAACTCAGCAAGCAGAGGGTAACTGTTTTGCTCATGGCCAATGCTGATGAATCAGAAAAATTACCTCCACTGGTAATTGGTAAATTTTTTGCCAAGGTATTTTAAGAACATGAAAAATCTGCCTACTAAGTTTGATGCCAACAGCACAGCATGGATGACCAGTAGCATCTTCACATCCACCATGCATGTTCTGGATGCTAAAATGGGGCAAATCACTGCAAAATACTGTTACTGCTAGACAAAACCTGCACACCCTGAAGGTCTGCAGCTCAGAAACATTAGATTAGTGTTCTTTCCCCCTAATTGTACAAGTGAGCTTCAGCCATTAGATCTGGGCATGATCCATGCATTTAAATGGAAATATAGAAAAATCTTAAGTTAAGGGGATAAAAATTCCTTAATTGTTTTTCAGCCAGTAAGCGAAACTAAGATCGAAAACTATGATCTGCAAATGGAAAAAGCAGTGGAAGCTATCTCTGTTTTGAGGCGGTTTATTGCAAGTGCATCAGGAGACGATGGAGCATTTAATGCCTTATACACTGTGGAGAGGCAGGTGGAACTTATTAGAGTGCAGAAAAAGCAAAAACAATCAACAATTAAAGATTTTTTAAAATAGATAAATGTAAGTAAATGTAAATTCATTTATTTTCAGTTATTAAATTTTGTAATCTAGTATGCAGAGTCACATACTATCAGTAAGTCATCTTTTAGCCTTGCCTTTTTCGATCTTAGTTTTGCTTACTGGTTAATAAGTTAAGGGATTTTTATCCCCTTAACTTATCAACCTCGCCAGAAAAATAGCCGTTTGGCTTTTCATCATAGAAAAATCTTGTTGAAAAAGCTGTGTTTATACATGATAATGGTATGGACCCCCCACCCAAAAAAAAACAAATGACCATATCGATTCTTGATGCCATGCATTATGTGGCCAAAGCATGACTGCATGTTATTCCTGAAACCACATCCAACTGTTTCTGGAAGGCAGGAGTTACATTTGTGGAAGAGGAGGAAGAAGAAGATATGTCAGAGCCCAACAACAGGTATGTGATAGATGAGTCTTCCTCATTTCAAGACTATGTTGGTATTGATGCTTGTGTGATCACATCAATGGTACCAAGTGTAGAAGACATCTTTTCCAACCACCTTGGTGAAGAAGACTGTGACCAAGAACCTACCGTCCCTACTAGTAAAAAAGCAATGGAAGCTAACTCTGTTTTCAGGCGGTATATTGCAAGTGCATCAGGAGACGATGGAGCATTTAATGCCTTATACAATGTGGAGAGGCAGGTGGAACTTATAAGAGTGTAGAAAAAGCAAAAACAATCAAAAATTAAAGATTTTTTAAAATAGATATATGTAAGTAATTGTAAATTCATTTATTTTCAGTTATTAAATTTTGTAATCTAGTATGCAGAGTCACATACTATCAGTAAGTGATCTTTTAGCCCTTTTTTTAATGTATTTTACATTTCCTGCTATTTACACTTTTTTCCATCAATCTCCTAGAAAGTGTAAAAAAGGGGTTTTACTATATGTGTATGTATATATATATCATCATCATCAAACTCCTGCCATGTACCCTCAAGGGGTGTACAGGATATGATAGTAATACATGAAAAAAATTACATCATTATTAATTTCCTATCTACAACTTTCCTCCAAATCAGTCTGTTACTTGTCAACACTCCAACATTATCAGATCTTATATTTCTATTGTCTAAAGCACTATGTACCGTATCAATCCACCTATATCTAGGTCTTCCTCTGGGTCATTTTGCTGCCAACCTGGCAGAGAACACTTGTTTTGCTATTCTTTCCTCGCCCATTCTGTTTAAGTGACCATACCACCTGAGATTAGCTCTGCTAACGCATTCCTGGATGCTGACAATGTCAAGTTCTTTCCTAATATCCTCGTTTTTAATATGATACTGCCATTGACGCCATCTGTTCACGCCTATAATCTTTCTCAGGACTCTCATATCTGTGGTCTCTAGTCTTTGGTTAAGTGTTTTACTTCTGACCCAGCTCTCAGATCCATAAGTTAAAAACTGGTTTGAACACTGTCTTGTATACAGCTAATTTAGTGTTCCGACTAATTTCTCTCTTATTCCATATGAATTTATTCAATTGACTTCCCACCATACCAGCTTTGCTGATTCTGTTGTCTATTTCTATATTTAGTTTACCATCTTCAGTAAAAATCGTGCCTAAATAGCTGAAATGTTTTACTTGTTCCACAGGTTCTCCATTCACAACACAGTTGACATTTTCAATGATTCTGCCTATTTTCATTGTCTTTGTCTTTTTATTGCTGACCTGCATACCATATCTATTACAACAGCTATTCAATTTAGTCAGAGAATCTTGCAGACTTGTAGCGGATTTATTTAGAAGTATAACATCATCCGCATAAAGCAAAGAGTTGACATTAACATCTCCAATTTTGATATCATGTTTAATACCACTTTCCTTCATAATGTGATCCATATAGATAATGAATAACAGAGGGGATAATGTACATCCTTGTCTCACACCAGATTTAACATTAAACCATCTTCCTGTACTTCCTTCAATTCTAACTGCTGACTTACAACTCAAATAAAGACTAAGTATTGCTTGATATAATGCCCCATTGACACCATATAACTGCAGCGTATTGAATAGCTTTTCTTTTGGCACCTTGTCATATGCCTTTTCCAGATCGACAAAACTTAAATATAGATCTTTGTTATATTCCCATGATTTCTCGACTATTTGTCGTAAAATGAAGATCTGATCCTGACAGCCTCTATTTGGCCTGAATCCAGCTTGTTCTTCACCAAGCTTTTCTTCCACAATTCTTCTCAACCGTTTCTCAAGTATACTTGCATAGATCTTGCCAGGAACACTCAGTAGGGAAATACCTCTGTAATTCTCACATGCAGTTTTATTTCCCTTTTTATATATGGGTACTATGAGAGCTTTACTCCATTCATCGGGAATTCGTCCCTCTGTCCAGGCTTTCTGAACTATGCAGTGCAGCCACTGTAAGACTCTTATACCACCATACTTCAGTATTTCTGGTCGAATATCATCTACTCCTGCTGCCTTTCCACATTTCAAGCATTTGATTGCTTTTTCTACTTCAAGTATGGATATGTATTCCTGACTGCATGCCTGGTCAGTGTTTTTTACCACTGTGCTGTCATCACTGCTTGTTTTATTTAGCAGTTTTTCAAAGTAATTACTCCATACTTCAAGGATATCTTTTTCTCCAGTTTTCATGTCACCTTTATCATCTTTAATTCCTTTTATAGCACTCTTTCCTCCATTCTTAAGCTTCTTCAACAACCTCCAGAATATTTTGCTCCCTTCTTGATATTTATTTTCTATATTCTTGCCAAAGTCCTCCCATGACTTTTGTTTAGCTAGTTTTACACAGTGTTTAGCATTCTTGCATTTGTCTCTATATTCTCTAAGAGCACAAGCTGACTTATTTGACAGCAACTTTTGGTATGCTTTTTTCTTTTCCTTCACTGCCTCTTTAACTTCCTGTGTCCACAGGGAGTTCTGATTTTTTTATCCTTACAGACAACCTCACCACATGCCTCTCTGGCAGAATCAATCAATGTTTTCTTCAGAGTTTGCCACTGAATCTCCAAGGTTTGATTCCTGGTCTCAAACTCTTTCATTTTTTCTTCAATAATCTTTTTGTATTTTAGTCTACAGTTCACATCTGAGAGCTGCTCAACTTTTATTCGCTTTAAAACTTTCTTACATGTTATTCTTTTCAATATGAAATTCAATTTTATCCTGCTCAAGACTAATTAGTGATCACTTCCAATTTCAAATCCTCTGTACACTCTGGTGTCCTGCACCAGGGAGAAAACATCACTATCAACAATAACATAGTCAATGAGACTTTTCTTATTCCTAGCCTCTTCTCTCCATGTGAATTTGTGCACATTTTTATGTTGGAACATGGTGTTAGTAATAACCAGTCCATGTCCTGAGCTGAAATCCAACAGATATTTGCCATTATTATTAGCTTTGCTCTTTTCTTCAAATTTTCCCAAAATATTTTTGTATGTCTCACAATCATTTCCTACTCTGCTATTTAGATCCCCAACAAGGACCAACTTTACATTTTTCATTGTGTCAGTTGCTTTTTCTAAAGCCTCAAAAAATTCCTCCAATTCTACCTTAGTAGAACCTTCTGTGGGACCATAGGCACAAATAAGTCTCATTGTCCAGTTCCCCATTCTCATATTTGCCCACATTACTCTACTTGAGACTGACTGCCATTCAAGAAGATTAGCCTCGTATTTTGTGTTGAATACTATGGCTACTCCTTCTTTTCCTTGATTGTCATTGCCTGAAAATAACATTTTGTATTTATTGCTCAGAAAAATCTAACCAGTTTTGGTCTTTTTTGTTTCAGTCACCCCTATTATGTCGATCTGGTACTTATCTAATTCCTTAGCTAGCTCCATTTCTTTGCCATTCAGGCTTCTTACGTTGATAGTACCGATCTTTAACTCTGGTGATGTTGAGTTGGGGTTTGTTTTCAGATTTGTTCCAGTAGCTGACCTTTCGCTGTTCGCCCTGGTTCCCTGGCGAAAACAAAGGGGGCCTTGTTTAACCGGGCGACGCCCCAGCCGGCATGAAATTTTGCCATGTTGTACCATCATTCTATATTTTGGTTTAACCAATAAAAATACAATTTGGTCGGCTAAATCCCAAATTGCCAGCCCATCCTCGTCCGTTCAGTATCCAAGTAGATACCCAACAGGGTGCACCACGAGAAGGTGAGGATTGGACATTAGGGCAGAAGCCTTGGTCGGTTCTCCGCATTCCTTTAAGGCTATGTGGAGGTCTCCTCTCAGTTATACAGCTTTGACCCTTAAGCACCCCGTGTGTGTATATATATATATATATATACACACACACACACATACACATATATATACACATATATATACAAATGTTAAGCTTTTATAATATTCATCAGTTTGTTTCTTTACATTTATTACTTGACATATATATGTGTGTGTGTGCATACGTGCACACGTGCACATGCATGCATTTTTAATTATGTAACTTTTTCATATAGTACTATCATAATATCCTATACACTCCCTTTAGGGTACTTATCAGAAAGTTGATGATGATGACAAAAGTCCTATGAGGGATCCCCCCCCCCCCTATAGGTACTGTTGGCCAGCCTGAGCTGTTGGAAAGGATATTTAAGAATTTGTTTCCCAAATTCTAGGAAGTTTAACACAATCGTTTTTATTAAGATTAGGTTGGTTTTTGAAATCTGCTGCTAGTAGTTTTTTTTCCCATTTTAATTCTGTGCAAGGTATCCAAAGTATGGTCAACTAGAACAACTGACCATAGTTATGGTAGCAGATGTATTTCTTGTGTTTTTCTAGACAAATGTTGGCATATTTCCCAGTCTGATCATAATAAGATAATCTGCAAGAACAAGGAACCTTATAAACACCTGGAACAGAAGTGGATCCTTGAGAGCACATAAAGGCAGCCAGCCAGCCAGCTTCTCCGGACTGCTTTCAAACCTCATCTGAAACTGGCTACCCTTATCTGCTCTCCTAAGGATCCACTTCCTTCCCTTCTCTGTTCAAGGTGTTTACAAGGTTACATGTTCTTGAAAATTAGTAGATCTCCTAGTTTGACCATAATAAGATAATTTTCAAGAACATGGAACCTTGTAAACACCTCAATTTACAATTACTATAGTCAGTCAGGTCAAGCTGACTGTGTAATGGATACCTTGCACAGAATCAAATAGGGGGGAAAAAAAAATACAATACTTCACTGAACCAAATATAAACTTGAAAGCCTCTATTAAGAATCAGCACAGATTTGAAAAACGAATCTAATCTTAATAAATGTGGTTGTGTTATATTTCCAAGATTTGGAAAACTAATTCTTAGGTCTCCCACCCAACACCTATGGCTAGCCAACAGCACCCATAGAAGGCATCCATCATACCATTTTAGTTTAATGCTTTCCATTTATTGTTTTGGATGTTTTTATGTGTAGTTTTACAGTTTTAAGATTATATCCCTTATGATGTCTCTGTGACAGGTAAAATATAGATTCCATTAAACTGGTGTTTAATTGTTTCTCAGTGATTTATTCCATTGAACCTAATAATAAGCTTGATCACAAACAGATCCTGAAGATCTGAATTTATCGATCATTAAATCAATCATTATTGATCATTAAAATGTGACAAAAACTCAATAAACGTCCACCAGCCCTACATAATTTCCGAGAGTTCGAAGCTCCATAACATAAAAATTAGGTCACGACGTTGACCAATAGAATACAACACAGATACATCAAAGACGGGAACACCAAGCTGGCATGACATAGCCTCCACTTCTCCCATGAGCTCCAAAGATGACATACACTGTCGAAAAGGCAAATACCCCGTTCTCCCATCCTTGATCTTATCCCATAATATCCTTCTCTTCCCCAAAAATTTCTATGTTCACCCTCATCCCAAAGTATTCTCTGTCCGCCTTTAATAATTTTAAAAATATTTTAAAAATATAAAAAAAAACAGGTTTTTCAAAAAAGTTCACATACCTCTTGCCTCACCAATCATTCTCCCACATCTCCCAAACCCTACTTTTCTGACCCCCCTTCCGTTCAGTCATACTTCTTTCCTTCAATAATGAATGCATATCGCAATATGCCACTGAAAAAGAAGACAGCCAGTAACCCCACAAAGGTCCGGTTTTTCTTCCCATATATTCTTCATATATCTGTTCATATAAAACATCAGTAATGCCCTAAAGTTTGATAAAAAGCCAATGACATTATAAAAAAAAGGAGTACTCCTGAACAAAAATAGGCTAAATAGCCATAAAAATAATATTTACTTAGAGGAGTAACATGGGAATTTTCTCAGAAATAATACAGATCATTAAATCATTATTTGAATAGTTGAACTATTGCAGAAAATTTTTCTATCAAGATTTCTTTAGCAAAAGCATAACTTCTACTCATAATGTTCTACTATTCTCACTTATCAGTGCACCAGTTTCTAATCATATCCAAATGACAAAACTGAAAATAAATACATTCAGTTCTCAATATAGAAAACACTACATAACTTTAGTCAATAAAATAACCATAGCATCACTGCTGTACTAAAGAAAATTCATTATAGCAAACCTTCCACTATAAAAAAAAAAGTATTTTTTGGTATCCAAGTTTGCTATAGTTAAGTTCACTGTAACTATTAAAAAGACAATGAAACAATGATCAAGAGGCAACATACAACATCAAGCCCATAAGAAAATATTTGTTTACTTATGTACGTTACTTAATGGACACCCTAATTTTGATGACACTATCTTAATCTTCAGGAAATTATTTGATCATTTATGGAAATTTCTTCAAAAAACAGATAGAGCTGCAAGTTTCTCTTCTCAAAATACAAACAAAATGAAAAAGTAATTTCTAGTAAATAAATTATTTTATCACATATTCAGTACTCTAGGTGAGTATGCTGGTATTGCTGATGTGTTAACAGTATAAAAACAAAAAAAGGAAGTAAATTACTGGCATTTATTTTTATAATAGCAGACAGTGGTTATTGGGAAGGAATTATAGTTAAAACAATAATTTAATAATATCTTTTTCTACAGTAAATCAAGTAAATATTACCTCTTCTCCATTGTTAAAAAAGTCTTTTAAATTATTTTCCAGTGTTTTCCTCTCAACATCAAAAAGCTCAAGACTATTCATAGCTTCTTCTAAAAACTCTCTCAACAAGGTTTTTGTTATGGTTTCTCCTGGATCAACCATTCCCTAATTAAAAATAAATGAACACTTATTTCTGTATCCTTCCAAAGAAGACAAAAACCATCTATTTATCTATTGAATAAATATCCTTTCATCACTTTAATAAGTGCAGTGGGAAAGGAGGAGAAGGAGGGATTGATAATGAGCAGAAGATATATGGGGAATTGTGTAAACTTGATATTCAAAAGGATATAGGGATTTATGATATATGATATATCAGGTATGTCAAACGGCTTTGACATACCTTTTTAACATGAGTTTTATATTGGGCCAAGTCAACAGGAGTATTCTCTTTGATTGGCAACAAGGGTATGTTAAAGGAAGATCGTATTTAACAATCTACTTACTTATTACAATGAGGTGAAATGTATTGGACAAGGGAGAAGAGGAGCGTCACTAGTCGTGTGCCGAAGGGTTTGTTTTGGGGCCATTGCTCTTTAACTAGTGTTAATGGCAGTGGGAAAAGGACTGAATGGAATGTGTAGTTCTTAGCACTTTGCATCATCTGCATGTTCCCAATCCTGGGTGAGTAGATAAGTGATTGGGGTTACCAGTTCAATGTTGCAAAGTGTAAAGTTTTAAAATTCAAGAAGAAAAGATGGGATGCACATTATACAATTGGTGGAAACATCTTAGAGGAGATGGAAAGATGAGGGATTTGAAAGTGATGGTGGATGAATACCAAAATAGAGAGCACACTACTAAAATTGTGAAGCAGCACAACAGATTATGGCAATGATGCAGTGGACACTAATGTGTAGAAGAAAAGAGATTATGGTTCCATTGTATAAAGCCTTGATCAGGTTACATCTGGATTAGTCATCTTGTTTTCAAAAGGATGAATAGATATTGGAAAGGGTCCAGAGAAATGGACTAAAGTCATTTCAGGTCTAGGGATGATGTACAAAGAAAGATTCAGGAAATGAAATTTTCAGAGTCTAGTAAACAAGAGGAGGAGAGGGGAGGAACATGATTGAGACATATAAATTAGTAAGTGGCTCTTACCAGATTAATGTGGAAGAGGTTTTGCATAGAATGGGAGGAGAGAACAAAAGACAAAGACTATCCCTGGAAGCTGCACTGCTCAAAACAATTAGGGGATATTTTAGATTCTGTCGAATAATTATAAATTTCTGCAAATAATTATAACTATTGGGTACTTTATACATGAATAAATATTTCTTACTTATGGATAGCATGTAATTGATGAGATATTGTTTAAATAATCAATATTTATTAAAAATTTAACAAATTATACATATTTAACAAATTATACATTTTAGATTGAAATAATTTTAACAATCATAACAACAAGAATAGCCAAAAATGCTTTTGCTAATTTTTAATAGGGCATATGGTTTCCATTAACAGCCAAAAGCAGTACATCTTGATTGTAGATAAGATGATCAAACAGTTCTTGTAGGATATTTCTCCACTCTTCTGTGAGAGCAATTTCGAGCTCTTGAAGCAATCATTTCAACAAGTCTTAACATGATTTCGTATGCAATTGCATGTTCTACGCTGTTGTATATTAAGAATATTTTAAAATAAATGTGTTGCATTTGTAAATTATTTTTATAACTTTATAATTTACAAGAAAACCAAAACATCTCCTAATTGCTTTGAGTAGTGTATTAAAAAAAAGAGAGTGTGAGTGTGTGGATGGAAGAATAAGGAATATTTTTTTTTGCATGGAGAGTGGTTAGTGATTGGAATGCTAAGAGATTGGTTGAGTGTGGAGATGGTGAATGCATTGAAGGTGCAGATTGATGAACTATGATAGTGGGACCTTTCACAATAAGCCTTTTAAAAGACTCTGTGGAAGTCTGATGATGATAATAATAATACCGAGAGTCAGGGGGAACTATGATGGGAGGAATAGTGAAAATCTGTGCATAAGAGTGACTATGTTATAAAACCCTATTAATGATAGGTATTATTTCTGGGAAAACTCCCATATTAACCACCTTATCGGCAATTAAAGATCAAATATGCACCCTCAAAAGCTTCATATCCATCATAAATTTCAATGTAATATCAATGGTATTACAATTTTAATATGCACGTCGCATCCATGGAAATGTGAACGTATATATACGTCCTGGCCGGTAGCGTGGTTAATGATATGCATATGCTTAATAATGGAGATGATTATGATGAAAAGATGATTGTTTGTTCATCCTTTTCAGACTTATGAAGTAAGTGTAAGGTTGTCTGTATAAGTGAAGCACCAGATATAAACAAAAATCTGAAAGTATGTCCAATTGGATCATACACACTACATAGGAGAGTATACAAAAAAGCATAGCGGTAACTTATTATATCTGTACACAAATGTCAAGGGTAAGGAACAAAGGAGTTAAGTTTGTTGACTTAGTAAATATGTTTGTGATCTTACATTACTGGTATCAGTGAGACCTGCTCTCAGAAGTGGATGTGCTAACTAGTGTTGAATGTAAAGAGTACAGTATTTTTAAGAAGGATAAATAAGATGGAAGAGGAGGGGTGTGATACTAATGATATCAGATGATTTGAGTCTGGTTAGCATAGAAAGATATGACTGCAATGTTAGTAACACCGGATAGTTATATGGTGTGAGGCAGGGGTCTAACAAGATTAAATACATGGTGGGGTGTTGCAACAGACCTGATGGATCAGCTTCTAATGATGACAAAATACATTAACAAATAAATCTAATGGGTATTAAATTATTAATCATTATGTGAGACTAATTATCCAAACAATGATTAGGCGGTGGTGAAATCTCATGAAAATAATTAAGCTGAATTCATTGAGAGTTATTGTGAGACAATTTCCTTAAGCAACATGTGACAGAAGGAACTCAAGGTCAAAGAGTATTAGACCTGATTGCAGTGTCAGAGGGGAGTTTCAGTAAAAGACTGAACCCCCCCCCCAATACTACAGACTGAAGAAATTATGAAACCATGACTGTTCTTCCTCTAGTGGATAACAGTGATCTACTGAACTGGGAAGTCACTAAGTGTAAGGATATTCTATATAGAAAATGTCCAGCTGAGCAGAATATCAGCATTAATCCCATAGGACTGGTTACTAGATTAGAAGGATATCAACAGTGAATTGGAAGTACTTAACAAATACATCAATGGTGCAATATTGGAATGTGTCCCTAAGAGTTTGATTAATAAACACACAGGGTGGTAATGAAATGGATGTGCAATCTTATTAAGCAAGACATTTTTAAGAAAAAGATGTTATGGAAGGGAAACTGTGTGCATATAAGGATGATGTCAATTATGAACATTATAAGGCTTAGGCCAGAAGAGTTACAACTATTGTATAGAAAGCTAAGTTTCCAATTTAGAATGAAATGAAACTAGCTTAGCAAGATAAAAACAGACCAAAAGAATTTATCATATCATGTTGGAACTAAAAGAAAGAGTGAATGTGAAAGAATAACTCTCATCAATGCAAATGCAGTTGTAAGCAGGTGGCAGATGCAGAAGAGATTGTTCAACTAATGAGTGCCAGTTTTGCTAAAAGCTATAAATGCTGCCTCTATATTGGAGGAAAAAAACTCAGGTGTATCAGGAGGAACTGTTGCACAAACTGAATACTAATGATGGACTGTTAAGAGTATCAGTAACAATATACAGAATCAATATCAAGAAGTGTATGGCAATAATGTTTTGAATGTGTAAAAGTGCCAATGATGCTTCCAAAAATTTTGACAAGGAGACTAGCTCTGAGCACTCTGTCTTTCTTGATAACAATATGCTGGAAGCCACTATTGCAAGAAATGACAATGCAAACTGTTGAAGATTTAGCAAAAAATCTTCATTCAGCATCATTGACCATCCATTGCCATTTGCAAGAACTTGGAATAGTGTCTAAGTTCACAAGAGGGCTCCTCACGAGCTGAGGAACATCAATCGAAGAGAGTGAGTCAACATCTGCACTGCTCTTCATTCTCGAGAGAGGTTCAATCTCCATTTTTGAGTCGTGTAGTCTACAAGAATGTTAAGCACCGAAAGCAGTGGGTTCATTTAGAGGAACAGACAAAACATTCAGCCAAAACAAGACCTTCATCCTCAGAAGGTTTTGTTAAGCATTTGGTGGGATAGGGCTGGTATTATACGAGGTGGTATCAAAAAGTTTCGAGACTAGCTTTGTTTATGAGAAATTACTTTATTTATCTACGTTTACACACTATCACCTTCAAAATAGTCCCCTTGCATATCAATACAGTGCTCCCAGCATTCTTGCCACTTCTGGAATGTGTCCTGGAAGTCTTCTTTTTGAAGCATGTCAAGCACCTTCTACAATTCACACTGGATCTCCGCAATGGTGTCAAAACGGTGACCTTTGAGCTGGATCTTCATCTTCGGGAAGAGGGCGAAGTCTGCAGGAGCCAAATCTGATGAGTTGGGTGGGTGCAGAAGTGAGATCATGTTGTTTCTGGTGAGAAACTCACATGTGAGGAGAGCTCGGTGACAGGGTGCATTGTCGTCGTGGAGCATCCAGTTTTTCGAGCGCCACAGATCTGGTCGCTTTCGCCGAATGTCCTCCCTCGGATGCCTTAAAACCTGGAAGTAGAACTCGCTATTGATGGTCTGACCCCTGATGACGAATTCTCGATGCACACTGCCGCGAATGTCAAAAAAGATGATGAGCATGCACTTGGTCGAGCTGCGGACCTGCCTCGCCTTTTTCGGTCGTGGAGATGATGGGCTCTTCCACTGTGAAGACTGTTGCTTCATTTCAGTCATAACCGTACACCCAAGTTTTGTCACCGGTAATGATCCTCGGCATGAAGGATGGGTCATCCACAGCACGGTGATGGAGTTCTTGGCAGACTTCAACGCGGTGTTCCTTCTGCTCCTGGGTCAGCAGCCTGGGGACGAACTTGGCAGCAACAGGTCGCATGTTCAAATCACACGTGAGGATTGCCTGGACTGTTACGTATGACACACCAGCAATGGCAGCAATGTTGTGGAGTGTTCTCCGACGATCCTTATGCACAAGTTGCCGAATGATTTCGACATTTTTGGGGGTTAAGCTCATTGAAGGTCTTCCTGATCTCTCATCATCTTCCAGTGATGTTCTTCTGTTCTTGAAGAACCCGTGCCATTCAAAACACCTCGAACGACTCATTGCAGCATTGCCATAAACTTGTCAAATCATGTCAAATGTCTCTGTGGCAGATTTGCCCAGTTTCATGCAGAATTTCACGTTTGCTCTTTGTTCTAACTTGCCGTCCATGATGAAATCGCAGATGTGGTAACGCAGGTGGTCAGAATAGCATCAGTTGCACAGCGCCCGATGCACACAGGACGATGTCTTTTGGCACACTGACTTATGAAGGTAGGTGCTCCCTGTGACTGTGCGTGCAGCCTTGTGCTGCCATCTGTTGGCGTGTTACAAACCTAGTCTTGAAACTTTTTGATACCACCTCGTACACTTTGAAATTTTGCCACAAAACCAAACAATCACAGCTGAAGGATATACTGCGAACAATTCGATCGATTGAATGAAAAACCAAAGGAAAAGAGGTGTTCTCTGGCCAATTGAAAGCTTCCACATCCTCTGCATTCTCCGGGTCTTGCACCTTTAGATTACTACTTATTTTGGAGTTTGCTACATTTCATTAGTGAAAAACAAAAAACAATATTAGAGGCACTGAAATTGAGCCCATGAGACTTCTTTGCCTCCGAACCTTCTAAATTCTACAGAAATGGCATTTTATAAAGTTTTCACAACATTGGAAGAGCGTTATTGATTCAAATGAGAATATATACTTGATTAAATTAGCAAGTGATTTATCTTTTATATCCTTTCAAAACTTAATGTTAAAAACATTACTTTTGGGATGACCTGATAAATAAGTCCATTATTTTTTTCTTTTTTAGTATAAAGAAAAAGAATATTCAAATAGCAACTAAATTGAGCTTACCCCAGGTATTGCCCATTCTCCCGAGTCCTTACGCTGAATGGCCACGAATTGCAAAATGGGCTTATCTGATTCTTTACTATATAAAATTTCTCCATTTCTGTCATATTTCCATCTAAAATATATTAATTATGTAAATGTTTCTAAAAATAATTAAACATTAAGTCACAATTTTTTTTCATATATATATATATATATATATATAAAATGCAGTACTTTCTAGCCTTTTTTTTTAAACACAAGACTAAGCTGGCTGAACAAAGGAAGCACATTTTTCCTCTTACAAAACAAATCTGAGAATATGTGAATATTATTACAAGAAATTCCATGGAGTCAGACTCACTGTAGAAGGTCTCACTTAACAAGCAGCATATCTGTCATGTGAGGAGAATATATTTTACACTTCCATGTAAGATATACGCACTCTTTATGATGACCATCGAAAAGAATTCTATGGTGTCCATCAATGCACACCTGTATTCTATTCTTAACCAACCTCTCCAATATCTTAATTATAACTGCAGATATACAAACTGGTCTATAAATGAAAAATTATGACCTAAAGCTGTGATTATGCAATGGCACTATTTTGCCTTCTTTCCACTCCTTATGACCCTTTCCTACTGCAAGACTCTCATTCAACAGCCAGGTTAACAACATAGCTAACTTAGGAACATGCCTTAAAAATGTGTGGTAATATGTCATCCTTCTTTATTAACGTCTAGCCCAATGAACAGTATTTCACTGGGCTAGTGGCATAAATGATGCTGCGCCTCCCTTTTAGATGTTATACTACATTTTATACCAATATAATACACACTGACAAAGTATTCGTATACAAAATACTCAGAAATAAAGCACAAAATATTACGAATAGCCTGATCAAAAAGTGGCTAAAAAAGCAGGCTAAAGGATTACTCATAAACAAGGAATTATTTAGCAGTTAAAAGCTGAAAACAGTGGAGTTAGTGAATGAAAAAACTGTGAAGAATAGACAAGTTTTTTTAAAAATTTTTATATATCTTGTTTTATTAATATCAAATATAAATGATTACTGAAATAACAACATACCATGGTTTGATGGAAATTAGAGACGAAAATGCATTTATCTTAGATGATGGCTCATATTTTTTATTTTCTATTTTATTTTTTTACAAAATATATTTAGGTATTCAAAGGTAGAAATTTTCTCATTTTCTTTTAAAAATCATATAACTTAGTAATAGGATGAATGACCTTAATGTAATGTTCCATTTTGTAGAACAGGAGTTCATCACAGTGCAGGTGTATTAGGATGTTAGAGAGCTGAAGTTATATATGAATTAACACAACAGATATTTGGATTGCATTGAAAGTTATATTTGGTCTTTATTAACTATAATTAACACAACAGATATTTGGATTATAAGACCATAGGTTTAATACATATATGTACAAATTTGTCTACTAGTTTCGCTAGCAAAACTGACTAGCTTTGTCAAGACTAAATGGTGAAAAAAACGAATAAATGCAAAAAAAAATGAAGGAATGCAGTAACGGTTTACAACCGTTAGACAAAATTGGAAGGCACCACGTGGCATGGTATGTGTGAAGCGATATACTTCAGTCATTATTATAAATATGCGTTACATAGTTTTTGGTGTACTGTAGTTCTGCTAAACTTAATGAGTTAATAAGATTTTTCCATACATATCCTTTAATATTACTCCTTGGTTTCTATTAAGGTTGTTTCCTGTTTGTAGGGCCACTGCAGCTTCTTTAAATATTTGACTTCTGTAATCTTCCTCCATGTATGGCATTGAGCTGTCATCCCAATCTATAGAATGGTTTGAAGTTGAGAAGTGATGCACCAAACCTGAGGTGTCTGTTCTGTTATGAATAACGTCTCCGACATGTTCCTTCTGTCTAATTTCTAAGCTTCTTGAAGTTTAGCTTATGTATGATAGTCTACATGTACAAGGTATGCTGTAAACACCTGCATATTCTTGTGGGACTGTTACATGTTATACAACCAAGTCAAGAGCACTGTTAGCTTCTTTAAATATCCTTAATATGTGTCCCATCAACTTCCACAGCCTGATTACAATAAGCTTATTTAAAATTCAATAACACTTTACAGTACTTTCACAAAATACGCATCTATATACCAAATACATGGCCCGAGTAAGGCCCACTGACAAGTAACACGAGGCCTGCCAAACTCTAACCAATACAGTTATTTAACTTTTGACAACACTGAATTAAATAAACATATTTTTAAAAAATTAACATTTCCACTTAAGATTATTTTATATGCCAAACTACTCTGCAATTTCTAAAGGAAATAATGTTCTATTTGTCATTTCAAAATTGTTGTTTATATATCTTGTTTAATATTTTATTCATGTATTAGTAAACAATGTTTGCATGTGAAGTGTCTTCATGACTAAACTACTTGTATATAGAGGCTGATGACTCTATATACAAGTAGTATGCCTTAGTATTCCATGTTATGAGCAAGGTAATAATAATTTTCAACATTTTCATTGTATTATTCATCAGCAAACACTATGCTCCAAAGTTTTAAATATTGGAAATGTCCTAAAAAATGTCAGTAAAATTGTAAATTATATTTGTGCAAGTGGGCTTCATCATCACCAGTTTAGTATCTTTCTAGAAGATATAGAAAGTGAATATGATGAACTACCTTATTATACAGAAATTAGATGGCTTTTCAGTCATAAAGTTTTAAAGCGATTCTTCAAATTGTTGGATGAAATTACCATTTCTTTAGAACTGAAAAATTATGAATGTGAAATATTAAAAAATGATCAATGGATAAAAGACTTTTTCAGTTGACATTACAAGTCACCTTAGTCAACTTATCTTAAGCTACAATGCAAAAAACATCAAGTAGTTACCATTTTGTTTGACAATATTAACATTTTCAAACAGAAAGTATTACTTTGGCAAAAACAAATTCAAAAAGAAAATTTATCCTATTTTGAATGTTGTCAATCATTATTACAAAAATCACTGAAATTGAAATTTTCAGAATATTCCAATCAAGTTAAGTTATTAGAAAATGAATTTGAAAGATTTTTAGATTTTAAGAAAAATAAAAATCAGTTTCATCTATTTACTTCTCTATCGATTGATGTTGAAACTGTTGATGACAATTTACAGTTGGAATTAATCAAAATTCTGTGTGATTCCATATTGAAACAAAAATTTATGGATGTTGGAATTCCAAAGTTCTATAATTATTTATCAGTCAATCGATACCCCCAATGTGTTATGTGCAATTAGGCGTATTTTATCTATGTTCGGTAGCACATATTTATGCAAACAACTATTTTCAACTTTAAAGAATAATAAAACTGCGGAAAGATCAAGATTAACAGACCAACATGTGCAAGCAATGTTGAAAATAACTACAGCTCAACAAATTCAACCAAATTTTAAAGATTTCATTAATGAAAAACGTTGTTAAGTTTCTTCAAAAAAATGATATGTATAACTTAAATATAAGGAGCTAATAAGCTTCATTTCTGCAATATAAACATTATTTAAATTAAGGGGATATTAAATCCCACATTGTTTTAAAACCGAATAAGAAATTCAAAGATTGGAATCAGAGAGTTTCTTGCCGAATATAGTAAACTATAAAGTATCGGCGACCACTAGCGTGAGCTAATGCAAGTGACCCTAGTACGAAGTACAATACCAGAGAACTCGCAGCAAAGATGGGAAAGTTCTGATTGCTATTCTTAGGTATTTTCCATAATGTAAAAACACATTTCCTAGGAAATGTATGCTGTTATTACATTATGGTGGGAGGTCACTACCCAGACTGGTTTCAGCCTTTTTTAGGCTTCATCAGTGAGTAGCTAGATCGAATTAATACCAAAGTGTATAGCGAAAAGAACTTATATACTCTGCTATACGAGTTTCCAAACAGGTGCAACCATTAATAACAGCATACATTTCCTAGGAAATGTGTTTTTACATTATGGAAAATACCTAAGAATAGTGATCAGAACTTTACCGTCTTTGCTGCGAGTTCTCTGGTATTGTACTACGTACTAGGGTCACCTGCATTAGCTCACGCTAGTGGTTGCCGATACTTTATAGTTTACTATATTCGGCAAGAAGCTCTCTGATTCCAATCTTTGAGTTTCTTATTCGGTTTTAAAACAATGTGGGATTTAATATGCCCTTAATTTAAACAATGATATGTATAATTTTATTTAAATGTGTAAACTTTATATTTTATTTGTATTTTTGTAACATGGTTGTATTTTGTACTTATATACTCTAATGTTAATATTAAAAAATCCGTTTTCCTCTTTATTTCAAGATTTTTTTTTGTTGGGGCCCACGGCTTGATGTATAATTCTTAATTTGGCCCTTTGAGGAAAATGAGTTTGACATGCCTGATCTAAACTCTTTCTTTCCCTCTCCCCCCACACCAACATGAAATACATGGGGAAAAACTCACTGATCATTTCTGCCATATCTTTTGTCTCAAAAAAACAAAGTCTAAAAGGTCTCATTTTTCAATACTCATCTTTTCTTTGACTAACCAATTTGGCATAACTGTAGAATTCTCTAGGATTTTTCTTTGATGTCTCAGCTAATCACTTTACACCCACATGCCTCATCTTCTGCCTGTGTCTTATACCTTGTTATGCAGCTGACAAGTATCTCCTCCATAACATCCTCTTCCTCTACAGCAGCTATGTAAATCATAATTCATCTGCTTAAAATCACAGTCTATTTATCCTTCTAAGTCTAAAGATAAAATACGATACTGCTATCCATAAATGATCTAGAATCAGGTCTAGACAACTACAGTTCTTAGGAATTTAACTAGGCTATTCATGGGTAGTATACAAAAGGAGATTGGAGAATGATCAAAGTATTAAGATGAAGTTTATAAAGTGAGAGTGAGCAAATTAATTAATATAACATCTAATGAATTCCTGTTTTTTTTTTTTTTTTTTTTTTTTGTCCGCAGATTTTAATAACATCAAGCAAGATTCATTATACGAGCATGCTGAAAGTTAAATTTATTATTATTATTATTATATTATTATTATTATTATTATTCACGACACCTCTAAGGAGTCCGAAAACTCATTGCAGGAGAACACCTACTGTACAACTCTCTGTCTCCACCACTACACCGAACCTCTACTACCATTCATCCACATCAATGCCATCCACTGCCCACCACCACAACTAGTATTTTTTGTCTGTAAATTGCGTGTGTTCTGAAGGGCTGATTTGTCTTTATGCGGGATGAAAAACCCGAGTTTCCGGAGAAAAAACCCTGCTACCTCCATATGAGATTGGCTAACTCACCTTCGATTGAAAAAGTCTATATAAAGATTTCTCCCGTCATGACGAGAATCGAACTTAGACCTTTCCAATTGAAGGGCGCAATTGTTCTTCCAACTGTGCTATGGAGGAGCTTTAAGAACGAGCGTCAACAGTACTCGGTAATCCCAGGTAGACCCTCCCAAGTACTAACCAAGCTTGCCACTGCTTAACTTTGTGATCAGACAAGAACCAGTGCTTTCGGCAAGAGAATGTTTTATTTTCACCTATATATTTTTGCACAACATATACAGTATACATTATATAACATATAAACAACATAAAAATATACCTTTATATTAAAATATACAAAACATTTTTCTACGTGTATAAAAATTTCATTTTAATATACTGGATTTAGAGAGATATCATGGAATTTTTTCATGAAATTACAAATAAAATCATGTTTCTGTGACATATACAAGTCAAAATGTTCTTGCATACTTGCCATAATGACTTATTTTCTAATAGTCATGAGAACATAATGTCATAAGAGGAAGGAATATCATAACAGGAATCAGTAAAAACTTCTGATAAATCACATGAATGACATGTAAAGTTCACAGCAGAAGAATTATTTTAAGAGAAGGAAAAATGGGGAGGGGGTATATTAAATAGTTAAAAAACTGGTAGTTGTCAACTATCAAAAGGCCAGACGATTCAGTGTCTAGATAGCTTCAGTTTGCAGTAATTGCAGGCCTTGTGTGTGCGATGGATGATAGTAATTCTTGTAGAAAGGCCTTATACGCTGGTTAAACATGATAACTAAATACTTAAGGAATTGACAGCGTACACTAGAAATATAAATTAAATCAACTTTAATTTCTTTAATCAACTACAAACAGATAGAGGGGACAGCCATGTGTTCACCCACCCTTGGCCAACTTCTTTATGGAGACTTTTGAAGAGAAAGCCTTAAACTCTGCCCCCACAAAAACCTACCATATGGCTTCGCTAAATTGATGATGTGTTTGCTCTTTGGCAACATGGCCTGGATACACTCCTCTCCTTCTTAACACACTTAAACAACCAACACCCTAGAATCAAGTTCACCCTGGAAAAAGAGAAAAACATTAGCCTTCCCTTCCTAGACACACTAGTCACCTGCCAACCTGATGGAACCTTGGTTTTCTCGGTTTATAGAAAACCCACCCATACAGGCAGACACATTCACCAACAATCCCCCCCCCCCCACAACAATATGGAGTTATTAAGACACTATTCAACAGGACAAAACTAATCTGTTCAAATGACCAAGCCCTAACTACTGAACTAAATCACATCCTTAACACTTTCTCAGCCAATGGCTACCCTCCCCCCCCAAAAAAAATCCAAAAAATACTAAAACCACCTCCCACAACCCACCTCCCCCCTTCACAAAAAAGATTACTCTAAATCCATCACCATTCCTTACATCTGAGGCACCTTGGAAAAAATCAACAAAATCCTAAAAAAGCATGACTTGACCTCTTGTTACAGACCATATAGAAAATTGGCATCCCTTATCCGCTCCACTAAAGACCAACCACTTCCCCTAGACCTACCTGGTGTGTACCAGGTCCCTTGCAGCTGTAAATTGTCCTACTTTGGCCAAACAGGCAGGACAGCAAATATCAGAATCTCAGAACACAAGGACTGCATTCCATTTCACCAGTACAGCCACTTACTTTGGGCTTGAAGACCATGCTCTAGATACTTGCCACAGAATAAGGTGGAAGAAAGCCACAGTAATACCCTGCAGCAAGTTCAAATATGAAAGACTATTCATGGAATCAACCTCAGCCCTTAGGAACATGCCAAACCTTAACAAGTTTGGATGCATGAGACTGCCCCAAATTTGGAAAACATATATCAGAAGAACTTCAGCCCAAAGGCCAAGAACATCTAATATAGCCTGACGGGGGGGGGGCACCATCAGCACCCCCCCCACACACACACACACACAATTAACATAGTAGGTAATGGAGCCATCCTATATCTTCAACCAGAGGCTAGGTTAAAATACTAATATAAATTTCAATTAACATTGAAGAGTAATTTAAAAAAAAGACATACTTGGTTGCATATTTTTGGAAAGCAAGGATAAAAAAATATTTGGAGCTGAGAACATGCCATGAAAGAATGATGTTGCTAGACCAGTAAACAAGGAAAATGATTAATCAAATGGACTATAAATTTTGAAAACAAAAAATTTTTAAAAACCAAGAATTAAAGACCAAAAGAGACCAGAAACTAGTAAAATACATACAGGACCAGCAGCATCACAACAGTGCTGGCTGATTCATGAGAATCACTGTTAGATGAAACAGTGCAAAACTGACTGTGAGCTGCAGTCTGGTCAATTTATGCATTTAAGAGGAGTTAGGTTTCAAGATTAACAGGAAGTTCAGGATTAATGAAGAATATTTTGTTTAATTGCCAAGAGGATGACAAAATTAGATGGCATCTTTTTGTGTTTATAGCATCCTGATGATTTATTATCACTAGAGATTCAGAAGAATGTAATCTGGTTTCATTATTTTGGAAATCAATGGGGTAACTTTATCAATTTCAGTGGATGTGTTTGCATTGTACTGCATACAATGATCTTTCAGTGGTAGGATTTTCGATGACATTATTGGTGTATTTTTGTATATGTTTATTTTTAGTAGAGGGGGGGGGTATGTATTCTGGTATCGGGATTTCAATCGTAATAATGTTCCACTGAACAAGTCTTTAAACATGAATAGTGGATCCAATATAGCAGGTATTGAATCATAATATAATGTCATTGTGCCAGAGGAAAATAGTTGTTCTGTGCTATTGTAAGTTTATGTTTTAATAAATTTTGTAATCTGTTGCTTGTAGTGAAGACAATTCTGTAATTTAAATATTTGAAGATCTGTTTGATAGTTTCTAAATATTATAAATACATGGAAATAGTGTCACTAAAAACACACGTATAACCATAGTGATTAGTTTTAATACGTAAATATTTCATCCCAAGTATCTTGGGACATCCTCAGTACAGTAATTCAAACAATACTAGGAATAACATACAGTTAGGGCGCATGATTACAATGGAATCTCAATATGCATGCAGTAATGTGTTATAGAAGTAAATTT
Organism: Typopeltis vanoorti; assembly: GCF_054136105.1. NCBI lineage: Eukaryota > Metazoa > Arthropoda > Arachnida > Uropygi > Thelyphonidae > Typopeltis > Typopeltis vanoorti. Next base: position 131,342,686 of record NC_143550.1, read on the forward strand.
TAAAAAAATAAAAATAAAAATAAATAAATAATTTACTTCTATAACATGTTACTGCATGTTATTCCTAGTATTGTTTGAATTACTGTACTGAGGATGTCTCCCAAATTACTTGGGATGAAATATTTACGTATTAAAACTAATCACTGTGGTTATATGTGTGTTTTTAGTGATGAATTCACCACAGGTTTCATTATATAAAAATGTCTTAATCCTTCATGGGGAACTGACAGCATAGAAGACCAACTTACTAGGCAAACTTCAATTAAAATAGCGTAAGCTACATGCTAGAATTTCTTTTTTAAAAAAGTGCAGATGTGATAAACTCATTCCAACTTTTGCAAAACTAAAAGAAGTCATCAAATCTCCAGGTACCTATAAAATCTATCAGAAAGCAAGCGATTCCTTATTACTTAATCAGTTACGAATTTCTAAGCATGTATTGACAACAAATAATTTAAAAAATTACTGAACTAGAAGCAGTATTATCAAATACGTTAAATCAAGATCTACTACAATTGATTATAATGTCTCAAAAAATTCGGGGATAAAAGCAATATTAATCTACATAATAAATACCTTAACTTACTAAATCATTCTAAGAAGATCACTAACAAATTACCGACTGAAAAATGGGTAGTGTTAGACCTTGAATGATGGCTCTATTACTATTACTATTATTACGGGCAAACTCCAGGGGGTCATTAGACTCATCGAGGGAGGCCCCAAATCATATTCATCACAACTATTGACATTCATACAGTATCTATCATACCTCGCCTTAACTCATTCACTGTCACAGCATCCACCACAGACTCAGGGAGCGCATTCCACTCATTCACTACTCTAAAAGTAAAGAACCCAGCTCTAACACCTTTACTAACCACACTTTTGCCCAGTTTCCATGGATGTCCCCTAGTCCTCCCACAACCAGCCCTGTTCTCAAAAATATCTTCTGAATTAATTTTATAGAAACCCTTCAGTAATTTGAATGTCTCAATCATATCTCCCCTTCTCCGCCTATCAACCAATTTTTGCAACCCACAAATCCTCAACCTGTTCTCATACGGTTCATTCCACAGACCTGCTATCATCTTGGTCACTCGCCTCTGGATCCTCTCCACCTCCTCCCCATCAAGAAGAAACCTAGGTGACCAAATCTGAGCACAGTAGTCTAGATGGGGTCTTGTCAAGGCTCGATACAGAGGAACAATAACCTGCTTGTCTCTGCTTGTCAACGTATTCTTCAGCAACCAAGTGATTTGATGAGCTGTTTTGGTCACTTTTGCAATGTGTCCCCTAAATTTCAATTCCTTATCTACCAACACTCCTAAATCTCGTGCCTCATCAATTTCCTGGAGCACGGTTCCACCAATGCAGTAAACTGCCGCCAATCTTTTCACCCCAAAATGCATAACCTTACATTTTGCCACATTAAACTGACATCCATTCTCCTTAGCCCAGACCTCCAATCTATCCAAATCACCCTGCAAAATTTTGACGTCATCTGCATTCACTATTGCCCTAGAGCACTGGGCAGAAATCACATTGCGTCAACACCTCTCAATGGCCATCAAGAATAGAACTGCTCCATTCAAGATTTAACAAGAGAAAAATCAAGCAAAAGCACACTTGTACTCTTGGCAAAGCAGACATAATATGTGAAGATGAAGATGTTAACTTTGCTTAAAAAGGAATTAAAATATAAAAGAAGAGGTTGAATCTTAAATTAAAATGAAATTGAAGGAGGAAATAAATATTAAATTGTACTATGTTTAAGGTTATTGTCTAAAATAGATGGAATCTTAATTTGTCAAAAAGCATCAATGTTAAACTATGCCATGTATAAGGTTGTGTATCATCGTGCAAACGAAAGTTCAAAGGTGGAAGTTTGACCACCAAAGATGACATAACGAGTGATGAGTAGGCATTCGTGGAAGGCTCAAGAAATTCGCGTTCACCGAAAAAAGCGATGCGCGTACAGCAAGGAGGTGACGTTACTCTGTGACAACAAATGGGAGAGAGCATCGTAGACAAGTTTGGAGTGCGGAAAGAGAGCGCTATAATGGGGTTTAAAATGGATTCACATCATTAAGAGGAGACCTTTTTGCTTCTTTTTATGTTTTTCTCCTGGTTCCTGTGGTGTTCCCTGGTCACGTGTGCCCTTCCCTTGGGTCTCCTGCTTGAAGTTCCCGAGCGGATCAGCATGCCTGATACCCGACAAGATGTGTGAAGACGGCAAAGTGGCAGTGTGTTTCCCATTGCTGAGCGACGCGAATCGAAGAAAATATAGCATGAGATGACAGCAGTGTTCAAGTTTTAGACCATAGGTGTGGATCTAACTGATGAGAAAGCAGCAAAGGATTCCTTTGAAGGTAAATCGTATTAGAAGCAGCGACACAAAAAGTTCGTAAGCCCAGAAGAAACAAGTGGCTAATTAGGGACGAGCACATGACTCCCACGTGACGGCAATCCATCGTACAGAGGAACAATCTATAACAAAGAACAGATGGAAGGATCGAGAAAACATCTAATGGTAATGTACAAATCTTCCCTTTTATGTGTTATCTATTGGTGACGAAGGTGTAAAATGGACAGAGTTTAGAAAAGAAGAGAGAGAGAGAGATTTTTGAGACAGTTTCCTGTGTTATGATAATCGAATTGGACTGGTAGTCTACGTTCATAAGTTGTCTAGACCAAGTTTAATGTGTATGGGTCGTTAGTAGCAGTAATCTAGTTTAATACCGACATCCATGTTTGTGATATAGATGAACATAAGATTCTCATGAGTGTGTTTGAATAGCCTGTCTGTTTGATTATTATTACCCTGCTTTACTTGTACTTTAGTATTAACCTTGATTTGCTTGATTATATGTGTTGTTTAAATTGTAACGTTCTTAAATAAATAATAAATGTGTTTTCCCATGTATACCTGAGTTTGTCTGAGTAAGAGATTGAATTTTACCACTCACGAAAATATCAAACCTATGTTTAGAGGTAAAAAGGGGAATTTTAGGATTGTCAAAGCCATGACTGTATATTGAGAACTCAATCTACCTAACTACTTAATCTATATAAGGTATTACTTGAATTCTGGGAAAGTTTCTTCGGATAAGAATTTCTATCGTAAAGTTCTGATTGTCACAGCATAAACAAATAAATTTCGTCAGAGCTCGAAGAGAGAAATAGCCCCAGAAAGTCAGTTTAGAAGCCAGATCTCAGTAGGCACAAGGAGAACAATAGAGGTAAAATATTTAAGAAAACAATGACGTAACAGTAGTCAACTTATCTAACCGTCCACTAACAACAGACGAATTAAATGTTCTAGCAAGAGGTCATAAATTTGCAATTTCACCTAAATGTTGAAAGTTTATTTTTCACTTGGTTATACTATAATAAATTTTGTTTAATCCTTTATCTAAGTGTGAGCAAACAAAGTTTGTGCCTGAAAGAATCTTCAGGACTGGGGTAAGGTGGTACAACACCGGGCAACTCGTAAAGGTTGAGCAAACTAACATCACTCCTATCTCAGTATCTCCCATAATGCAAAACACATCTCCTTGCGGATATGTCTAATGTTATGCATTACGGGAAGGGCCACTACCCAGACTAGTTATGACCTTTATTGAGGTCTCTTCAGTGGGAGCCTCACACTTGGATAAAGGATTAAACTAAATTTATTATAGTCTAACCAAGTGAAAAATAAACTTTCAACATCTTTCTCTAAATCCACAGTAATTTATTAAAAAGGTGGCACACTGTTTGGCAACTCCTATAGGTAGAGATGATCTTGCTAATGCTTCTGCCTGGTATCTCCACTTGGACCTGGCTTCCACTGAAGAGACCTCAATAAAGGTCAAAACTAGTCTGGGTAGTGGCCCTTCCCTTAATGCATAATATTATACACATCCGCAAGGAAATGTGTTTCTGAGATAGGAGTGATGTTAGCTTGCTCCACCTTTGCAACGAGTTGCCCCGTGTTGTTGTACCACCTTACCCCAGTCCTGAAGATACTTTCAGGCGCAAACTGTTTGCTCACACTTGGATAAAGGATTAAACTAAATTTATTATATTATTATTTCACCTAAATGTTTCCCATATTTAGATTTCATACATAACATACAGAGAAATATCGGCCATCTTTCAAGTATTGAATGCAACAGACTTCATTTCGAGGTAGCAAAAAAAAAAATCTATGATTCCAAACCTTCAGACTTAAATATCCCACCATCAGAATTGAAAGCTCTTACCTCCTTAAAACATAATAAAAACATAATCATTACTAGATCTGACAAAGGAAATACCACTGTGATTCTTAATACCAATTCATGTGATCGGAAAATGAATTTACTACTCCGAGATCGTAATACTTACGCCAAACTGGATTATGATCTTACAAAACGTCAACCCAGGAAATTAAATAAGTTACTTGATGAATCCTCCTCAGATGAAGAAACAACTAAAAAAACTCAAGGCATACTATGCTAGACCTCCTAGAATTTATGGTTTACATAAGCTTCACAAAGTTAATGTTCCACTCAGATCCGTCGTAGATTCTATTGGCAGCCCGACTTACAAGTTATCAAGATTCTTATCTAACCTTCTCCATCCTCACATAGGCCACTCACCATCTTCAATCAAAAATTTCACACAGTTTAACGCAAAAATAAAAGACATTCAACTGTTAAATACTGACTTGTTAATTAGCTTCGACACTGTCTCCCTCTTTACTAACATTCCCCATAAAGAAACAGTAGAATTATTAACTCAAAAAATTTCCATTCCATCTGATATAGCTGAATTATTCAAATTTGTTATTGCATCTGGTTACTTCACTTAGAAAGGTAAAATTTACAAGCAAGAAGAAGGAACAGCAATGGGGTCTCCTTTATTACCAAACTTAGCAAACCTGTTTCTAGAACACCTGGAAGAAAGGATTTTCACTTTTGAACTCAAACCAAAAATTTGGTTACGATATGTTGACGACTTCTTTGCAGTCTGGGATCATCCCAAACATGAATTACACCTGTTTCTAGACAAAATAAACCTTCTTCACCCTCGCATCAACTTTACGCTAGAAAAAGAATCTCCACAGGGTATCTCTTTTCTGGATTTACACATTCAAAGAAAAGAAGATGGTTCCATTGCCACATCTGTCTATTGCAAGTCTACATTTTCAGGTTGCTACATTCACAATTCTTCCACTCATCATCCATCTCAGAAATTTGGCATCATTAAATCACTAGTTACCAGAGTACACAAATTCTGCTCCTCTGAAGAATCGCTAAACCGAGAACTAGAAATAATCAAAAATACAGTCATACTATATGGATATAATCTTAAAAGAACGCAAAAAATCATCAGTCACTTCCCCACACATTAACCTAGACAAGAAGAAGTCCATAGGATTCCCATACCTTATATCAAAGGCATCTCTGAACATCTTTCAAAAATTATGAAATACAATTTTGCCACTATTTACAAACCCATCAACTATAATCTAACCTAGTGAAAAATAAACTTTCTAGATCTATAACTTGTTACCTTCTCCTAAGGACAAACTCTCACCTCTGATGTTACCTGGCGTTTATGAGATCCTGTGCTCCTGCAATTTGTCTTACTTTGGACAGACAGGTAGATCTGTTCAGAAACACATCTCGGAACATCAAGACCACATTTATCTTTTCAAGCGGCAGAAGTCTGGTCTCTCTCAACACGGAATTGTAAATCCAAACCACAGGATCCATTGGGAAAAGTCTAAACTTTTACATAGATCTTTATTTAAACATGAACGTCTATATAAAGAAAGTGCTGAAGCCCTACTACACAGACCAAATTTAAACCACAACGACGTCCTTACTATTCCTAAAGTATGGGAAATTGTCATCCAAAATTGTGTAAAATAGTCTCTTTATATTTGTTTTTTTTTAATTTACTTCTATAACACATTACTGTATGCATATTGAGATTCCATTGTAATCACGTGCCCTAACTGTATGTTATTCCTAGTATTGTTTGAATTACTGTACTGAGGATGTCCCAAGATACTTGGGATGAAATATTTACGTATTAAAACTAATCACGTGGTTATGTGTGTGTTTTTAGTGATCAATTCACCACAGGTTTCATTATATAAAAATGAAAATAGTGTAGAATATGAATAAGTTGCTTTGGGAAGAAGAAGAAGGTGTTTTTTAGCATATGTGATTTCTTAGTTTAGCATGGAGATGGAAGATGAGTATTTGTAAGTGTTAATAAATCTGTTAAAATGACTGACTTTTGATATAGTAAGAGTGACAGGAGTAGATATGGAAGCAGTTTCCAATGCTGGTGGGTTTATGGCATATTATTGTTATCCGAGGTCATAACAGAAGCATTCAAGGGGTGACCCCTGTCGGCTTGTTTACAAATGCGAATTCTGCTACCAGTGTTCTACAGTACAGTACAGTACAGTACAACACAGTACAGTCTTCTATAGTTTTATGGTGCCACTTGCATCCTCTTCATCAGAGACACGACTAAAATTCAAACTAAAATACCTCATGAAAAATATGGAAGTGCTATTTTCACTCAGCAGGAGCTCCAGGTTACAGGATGCCTAACCACAAACCAAAACATAGAAATCCTTGGAATAGAGATCTGGGTAACATCAATGTCTTTTCTCATTATATAAACTGCGTAGTATAATCTTTGTTTTTGATATGTACCAGTATTTGACAGAAAGGAAACCTTCTATTATTATAGGCAGCTTCAATAGTCATAGCACACAGTGGAGGTTATAATGAAACAAATCAGGATAGAGATTTAGTCAAACAGTGGGCTGAAAATAATCAAATGAGTCTTATACATGATCCTAAACAGCCATTATCATCATTTCACAGTGGAAGATGGAAAAGAGGATATAACCCAAACCCTGGATTTGATAGTAATAGAATAGTAACTGTGCAATAAACAGGTACTTGCACCAATCCCAAGTTCACAGCATAGACCAATAATGCTGCAAGTCTTCCCACCAGTCCAACTTAAGAAGATCCCACTTAGAAGATGCTTTAATTTTATAAAAAGCTAACTGGGAACAGTTTTCAAGAGAATTAGCCATGAACTTGTCCAACATTTTACCTAGACCAGAAAATTATGGAAAGTTTACCAAAGCTATTAGACAGTCTGCTACCAGGCACATCCCAAGAGGTTGTAGAACATGCTATATTCCAGGGTTTTACAGAACATAACATGCATATATATATATATATATATATATATATATGTGTGTGTGTGTGTGTGTGTGTGTGTGTTAAAAATACCAAGCAATTTTAAACCTGGTTTTACTCCATTTCCCAAGTAAGCAAACAGACAATAAGTCAAGTTTGCGCCTGCAAATGATGCAAGTCTAGCTGATCCTACAGGTAGTGCAAGACCAAGGCAACTCGTGGTAAAGGTGGCATAAGCTCTGATCACTAATCTTAATATTTACCCTTAATGCCAAAACACATCTCCGAGAAGGGGATGCATGATGTTTTGTATTAAAGGCAAGGGGCCACTACCCAGACCGGTTTCGACATTTACTGAGGCCTCATCAGTGGGAGCTAGGCTAGAAATACCAAGATTTAGTAATACAGAGCTTATAAGTATTTTACCAGAACAAGTTGCCATAAGGTGTTTTAACCTTATTAAATAAAAATCTCTGGAGGGGATATAAATGTAGAAAGTATTTTACCTTGGGTATAATAAATGTTAAAAATACCAAGCAATTTTAAACCTGGTTTTACTCCATTTCCCAAGTAAGCAAACAGACAATAAGTCAAGTTTGCGCCTGCAAATGATGCAAGTCTAGCTGATCCTACAGGTAGTGCAAGACCAAGGCAAATCGTGGTAAAGGTGGCATTATATCTCCTCCAGAGATTTTTATTTAATAAGGTTAAAACACCTTATGGCAACTTGTTCTGGTAAAATACTTATAAGCTCTGTATTACTAAATCTTGGTATTTCTAGCCTGGCTCCCACTGATGAGACCTCAATATAGGTCGAAACCGGTCTGGGTAGTGGCCCCTTGCCTTTAATACAAAACATCATGCATCCCCTTCTCGGAGATGTGTTTTGGCATTAAGGGTAAATATTAAGATTAGTGATCAGAGCTTATGCCACCTTTACCACGAGTTGCCTTGGTCTTGCACTACCTGTAGGATCAGCTAGACTTGCATCATTAGCAGGCACAAACTTGACTTATTGTCTGTTTGCTTACTTGGGAAATGGAGTAAAACCAGGTTTAAAATTGCTTGGTATTTTTAACATTTATTATACCCAAGGTAAAATACTTTCTACATATATATATATATATATATATATATATATATACATATATGTGATAATCAGCTTTTACTCGGTTGTTGTGAGACATTTTAAAAACATAGATTTAATGACTAAAAACCGAGATAACTTATAAAGATTTTAATAAGAATAATATATATATATATATATATATATATATTTATATATGAAAGATATTGTGACCTATATGATAAAGATCCATTTTCATCAGAAACAACTGACGTAGGAGAGCACAACTTATAGCAGCATTGTCTGAAAAAAGAAGTCGACAATGGGCAGAGAAAATGAAAAGCTTAGATATGAAACACAGATTCATATCTAAGATGGGAAAGCCTGGCTCTTACTCAAAAAATTATCTGGTGACCACACAGCAGCAACCAAAGTTAATATCAATGCAAATGAAATTGTAACTCAGCTATCTCTGAATGAAACCGAATACTGAAGAAAAATACCTAAAGATTACATTGAAAAAGTTAGAGAATAAAACAGTCAGAAAATAATCTCTTCAAAGACCATTTACTAAAGACGGCCTAGAAAATGGTCTAAAAAGCCTTAAAACCAGGAAAACTGCTAGTATAGATTATATCACAAATTAGACCCTAAGGAATCTTGGAGAAAAGGCAATGGAGTGGTTGTTAGAATATTTCAACTTTTGTTGGAAATTTGCTAAAATACCCAGCATATGGAGACAAACGAAAGTAATACCTATCCTGAAACCGGGTAAACCTGCTGAAGATACAAAAACCTATAACTCTCTTATGCTCAATTCTGAAGCTGTATGAGAGGTTATTTTTGAACAGATTAAGTTCAGAAACAGAGAAAGTGCTGATAAAAGAACAGGCAGGATTTAGAACAGGAAGATCACATACTGGATATGTATTAAACTTAGCACAGTTTATTGAAGACAGCTTTGAAAGGGGGTTAGCAACAGGAGCTGTATTCGTAGATTTGACAGCAGCATATGACACACTAAATCTTAAAAGGCTTAAAGTCAAAATTTATAGCATGACAAACTGCTATCGATTAGAGTGGAGGTATTTAAGGTTGCCGCTGCTGTTTAGCAAGAGACTCTTTGTTGAATTTCAAGGAAAAAAGAGCAGATGGTGTATCCAGAAAAATGTACCCTCCCACCTCCTTTTCAATATATATATATATATATATATATATATATATATATATATATTGAGAAGCAGCTCACACAAGAACTAGAAGCCCTTAGAGTTTACTATAAGGAAAACCAACTGAAACCAAATCCCAGTAAAACCCAAATGTGTCTTTGGGTTTTACTTTTATATTATATGGATTTAGAATGGAATGATATTTAGAAAGAATGGGATTTAGAATGGTCAACTAGGTCCTATCTAGTTGACCATTCTAGTGTAACACCTAGGTCCTATCTAGGTGTTACACTAGATAGGACCTAGGAAGTTTTTTTTTTTTTTTTTTTTTTTTTCACTTGGTTAGACTATAAATTATATATTTAGTTTAATCCTTTATCCAAGTGTAAGCAAACAAAGTTTGTGCTTGAAGTATCTTCAGGACTGGGTCAACTCGTGGCAAAGGTGGACTGAATTCTCATCACTTTCCTTAGTATCCCATAATGCAAAGCACATCTCCTTGTGGACATGTATAATGCCATGCATTATGGGAAGGGGTCACTACCCAGACCGGTTTCGACCTTTATTGAGGTCTCTTCAGTAGGAGCCAAAACAGAGGCGATACCAAGGCAATGCAGAAGTCATATTTCCATATGCCAATTGCCAAAAAAAAATGTTGGAAGTTTTTTTTTTCACTTGGTTAGACTATAAATTATATATTTAGTTTAATCCTTCATCCAAGTGTATGCAAACAAAGTTTGCCCTGAAGTGTCTTCAGGTCTGAGGCAACTCGTGGCAAAGGTGGACTGAATTCTCATCACTTTCCTTAGTATCCCATAATGCAAAGCATATCTCCTTGTGGACATGTATAATTATTATTATTATGGGCAATTCCAAGGAGTCCTTAGACTCATATAGGGAGGCTAAACATCATATCAAGAACAACTATTCGGATTCGCACAGTATTTATCATACTTTGCTTTTAACTCATTTACAGTCATGGCACCCACCACAAACTCTGGCAGCTTATTCCACTCATTCACTACTCTCCAAGTAAAAAAAAACCTAGTTCTAACACCCTTGCTAACTACACTCTTGCTCAGTTTCCATGGATGGACCCTAGTTCTCCCATCACCAGACCTGTTCTGAAAAATTTCCTTTGATTTAATCTTGTAAAAAACCTTCAGTAATTTGAATGTCTCAATCATATCACCCCCTTTCCACCTATCCACCAATTTCTGTAACCCACAGATGTTCAACCCGTTCTCGTAAGGTTCATTCCATAGCTATCATCTTGGTCACTCGCATTGGGATCCTCTACCTCCTCCACATCAAGAAGAAACCAAGGGGCACAGTAGTCAAGATGGGGTCTTATCAAGGCTTCATAAAGAGGAACAATAACTTGCTTATTTCTGCTCATCAAAGTATTCTTCAGTAACCAAGTGATCTGATTTAGCCACTTTTGCTATGTGCCCCCTAAACTTCAACTCCCTATCCACTAACACACCCAAATCTCTGGCTTCGTCAACCTCCTGGAGTACAACCAATGTAATAGTCTGCTGCTAATTTTTTCACCCCAAAATGCATAACCTTACACTTTGCTACATTAAACTGATATCCATTCTCATTAGCCCAGACTGCCAATCTATCCAAATTATCCTGCAAAATGTTGACATCATGTGCATTCACCATTGCTCTACCTAATTTTGCATCATCAACAAATAAATGAACAGTTCCTCCCAGATCCTTTCCCATATCATTAATGAACAAATTAAATAGCAGTGGTCCAAGAACAGAACCCAGCAGCACACCACTAGTAACAGGCCTTCTTTTGGACTCTTGAATAAACTACTCTCTGATATCTCTCCATCAACCACCCTCTTATCCATCTCACCAACCCTATATCCATCCCCATGTGCAGCAGTTTGCTGATTAGAATTCTATGTGGCATCCTGTTAAAAGCCTTAGCAAAGTCCAGCAGTATCACTGTAAATCCATTACCCTTATCCAGTTCAGCCATCACTGTATTATAAAATGTGAGAAAATTACTGAGGCATGATCTAACCTTCACAAAACCATGCTGTCCTCCATACAGTATCCCATTTTCATGTATCCATTCCTGTATTTTGCTCTTGACTAATATCCCCAAAACCTTGACAACGATTCCTGATATGCTGATCAGTCGATAATTTGAAACAGCAGTCTTGGAACCTACTTTATGCAATGGAATTATTTTCCCCTCTTTTCACCCCCTCGGGACTAACCAAGAGCTGAGACTTAAATTAAACAATATGGTCAAGAGAACTGACAATTCCTTTGCCTCTTCACGTAAGCCTCAAGCTGGTATACCATCCAATCCCACAAATATATTCACATTAAGGTTTTGTAATAGACTATTCACCTCCACTTCATTCACCACAATTCCCATATAAGCTATCAGTTCCTTCATTCCTGCTATATCACCACCTGGATGATATACTCTTGCAAAGTGTTGACTTAGTAATTCTACTATTTCATCTGATTCAGTTACCTCCCTGCCATCAGCATTCCTTAGAATCATTTTGCAGTATACATTTTTTCTTTTACTTGCAGCATAACGAAAGAACTGTTTGGGATTCACTTCAGCTTGCATTGCTAATTTATTTTCATAATCTGCTTTAGCTTTTCTTACCACACTAGTTACTTTTCTGGCATGTGCTTTGTACTGTTCATGTGCCTGAAAGTCACCTTTCTCCTTAAATTTCATCCACAATTTTTTTTTTTTTGCAGCTCAAGCTTAATGGTGTTATTCATTCATTTACTCTCTGGACTCGAGATATGCAGTCAGCCATTACCTCCTTCAAACACTCCTTAACCACTTCCCATGTACTATCAACATCCAACTCTTGCAGTTTAACATGCCATGGCACTGATCCAAGCAATCTCCTAAGCACGTCATACTTACCAGCCCAGTAATTTCACATGTACCTTGTCTTAATTGAAAATTCCACATATTTAGCCACTTCCCAGGACCTTATGATCACTCTCGCCAATTGGTGGCAATATGGTCATATTCATAATAGTCAATTTCTCAGATGCAATTACTAGTCAAGCACTCTCGAACCCCTAGTATATTTCATTACATGCTATCTTAGGTAGTTATCCCTTAGTAACTGCATAAAATTCATTTCCTTCCTCCCATTTGTCCTCTTCTCTCTCTCTCCAATCAATGTTACCATAGTTGAAATCCCTGTTAATAATTACCTCTCCTCCACTCATTGAGTCTATTTGCCTATGCATTTGTCTCCATTATCTATTCCATCGCCTGGTCTATAGCAGCACCCAACTGTAAATTTTGTTCTGCTGACCTCAATCTCACACCAGATAACCTCAAATGTGCTATTTTCACTATCCTGAAATTGAACTTCTATTCTCTTTGGCTGCAGTTCATCAGCTATCATCAATAACACTCCCCCCCCCCCCTCCATTCTTTTCTCTCTGTCTTTCCTGAATACACTATTACCCCTCACATTCTGTCCCACTAACTATATCATCTTCTGTTAGTCATGTCTCACTAATGCCAATAACCTGTGGCCAGGAAGAACTAACCAAGGCCAAATATTCCTCCTCCTAATTCCAAATACTCCTGGCATTAGTTTACATAAAGTGCAGAAGTCCCCTAGCCCCACTCCTATTTTGATGCCTTATACTAACTATCCCATTTTGGTTTGTTATCCTTCATCCTAACTCAGGAATGTTATACACATTCTTACACTCAACTGCCTCACTGATGTCTGTATGTCCACTTAACAGCATCCCCACCCTCCCTAAAAGCTCTAGTTTCCCCAGTTCTGCACATCCACTTTCACTTCATTCAGCAACAATTTTTCCAGTCTACGAACACCAAATCAATTCAGATGCAAACCATCCTTCTTGTATAAGTCCTTTTGTCTATCAAACTCGCTCCGCAAACTCCTCCTGAATAACCTATGCATAGAGTCATTTGCAATTATGGCTCTCCTTCTCAATTCTGCTCTGTCATACTGTGCCAACAGACTAACTATCTTAACTCTCTCACTGTCTGCACAGTTAGCCTAGTGGCTTTGCGCTTCGCAGCCATACCTAGGGAAGGAGTGTCCTAGGTTCGATTCCGTCGACAACGCGAGGAGCTTAAGGATCTTCCTCAGCCATAGCCAAGTTAGCCGGACTTGGCTGTGGACAGCAGGGTTTTTTCTGCCAGTTTATCTAGGGTTTTTCATCCTGCAAGCAGGCAAACCTCGTGAACACACACGGATTACAGTCAGGAATACTGACCCAGCCATAGGCCTGATTCGTCAGCTATGCCAGTTCCAGAGCTCGGATAAAATTTGGGGGGGAATGAGATGGTGCCATGCCTTCCCGTAAAGGGGACTGACGGCCACTGTATCATCACACAGAAAGAAGAACTCTCTCTCTCACTCTTTTCTTCACCATTCCCATAATGCATACCATTATGGGAAGGGTCACTACCCAGACCGGTTTTAACCTTTATTGAGGTCACTTCAGTGGGAGCCAGAACCAACATCTTTCTCTAATCCAGAGTAATTTAATAATAAGGTGTGACACCTTTTGGCAACTGGCATATGGAAATTTGACTTCTGCATTGCTTCAACCTTGGAATCACCTCCGGGTCTGGCTCCCACTGAAGAGACCTCAATAAAGGTCGAAACCGGTCTGGGCAGTGACCCTTTCCATAATGCACAGCATTATACATGTTCACAAGGAGATGTGGCATTGCTTTGCATTATGGGATACTAAGGAAAGTGATGCGAACTCAGTCCACCTTTGCTACGAGTTGCCCCAGTCCTAAAGATACTTCAAGGGCAAATTTTGTTTGCTTACACTTGAATAAAGGATTAAACTAAATATATAATTTATAGACAGGACCTTAAATTATAAGCAACATATAGAGAAGACAGCAGCTAAAACTCAAACACGTAATAATATTCTGCGCCGATTAACATCATCTAAGTGGGGTGCAAGTACACAAGTACTGTGCAACTCTGCACTGGCACTTTGCTTTTTGACAGCCAAGTATGTTAGCCATGTTTGGGAAGGATCATCACATCAAAATTATTGGCAAGGTTCTTAATGAAACATGTCGGCACATTACCAGCTGCCTTAAACCTACAAAAATTGACCATCTATACTCACTGTTTGGTATTGCACTTCCTCACATCAGAAAGATGACACAGAACAGATATGAGCGAAAACAACAATTAAATGATGAATGGGATCTGTATGAACATGTTGTAGTACATAGGAGGATAAGATCAAGCAAAAGTTTTGCTCACTGAATAGAACCATTGATTGATTCCATAAAAGCTACAAGGTCAACAATGTGGCAAGAATAATCTCCAGAGGCTCTGAACTTAAACGAATCTCTTCCTTCCAGCTTACATCTAGACTAGCAAAGATGGAAGACACTGAATAGACTTTGCTTCGGAATGGGCAGATCAAAGCAGAATATCGTCAGATGGGGCTACATAGACAATAACAGCTGCTCATGGTGAAACACAAACCATAGAACTTCTTTTGCAATTCTGCCTAATAGACATTAATAATATATGTACCCGAGAAGATTTAATGCAATGTAATAAAACAGCTTTAAAATATATTAGTCACTGGATGAGTGAAATTTGACATTTTATATTTTTGCATAATATTTTATGCAAGTAGCATTATTATGTTACTCTTTTTTTTTTTTAATGTTTATTCTTTTAAATGTATGTTTTTAATCCCTATTCTTTAAAATGAATGCGTTTAATCATTTATATATATGTTCTTATGTGGAGTCAAAGACTCATCTAGGAGTTCTCTTTGTCATACACAGAGCTCATCATACCCTTTCCTTTAAACACATTCAAATTCTCTGTAGACACCACACTCTTAGGCAATGCATTCCAATAATTTCACAACTCTCCATGCAAAATACCTGCTTCTCACTCCCTTGCTCACACGCTCCTTATACAGCTTCCAGGGATGACTTCGTGTTCTCCCTGATATCCCATCATTTCATTAACAACCACTTCAATGTTAATCCTATAGCAACTCCTTACCAATTTGTACATCTCTATCACATCACCCCTCTTACTGCTAGCCACTAGACTCTGCAAATTGCATCTTCTCAACATTTCTTCATAATCAACATTCCGGAAATCAGAAACTACTTCAGTCAATTGCCTATGCACCCTTTCCAAGAACTCTTCATTCTCTTGAAAACCAGAAAACCAAATCTGTGCACAGTGGTCCATATGTGGCTTAATCAAGGCCTTATACAATAAAATAGAATCTCCTTACTTCTACAAGTCAGTGTTCTCCACATCACTGCCAGAATTCACTGTGATGTCCTCAGAATCCTAAATTTTAGATGCTTATCCACCATCACCCCAAGATCTATTTCCTCCACCTCTAACAATATATCTCTACCAAGAGTGAATTCTACATCCCATCTATGTTTCCCAAATTTTAAACCCTTACATTTTGCAATACTGAATTGGCATCGTCACTCCTGTACCCATTCACTCAATCCATTTAAGTCTTCTTGTAAGGCCAGAACATCTGCTCTACTCCTCATAATTTGCCCCAACTTTGGGACAAATTATGAGGAGTAGAGCAGATTTGCAAAATACAAAAATGACAGTATAAGCTTTTCCTTCATCAAATGCTCTTGTCACTTGATGAGGAGTAGAGCAGATTTGCAAAATACAAAAATGACAGTATAAGCTTTTCCTTCATCAAATGCTCTTGTCACTTTATTATAAAAGGCAATCATATTACTAAAGTAAGTAAATACATCATCTGCAAACAACTAAATATCTCCATCCAAATCTTCCCCAATATAATTAACATACAGGTCAAAGAGCAATGGCCCTAAAACAAACCCCTGAGGCACACAACCAGTGACTTTCCTCTTCTGGGATATTGTTGCCCCATACACAACTTCTAGATAACTATCAAACAGACAATCTCCAATCCAATGCACTAGTCTAATATCCAACCCCATCTTCTATAGTTTGACTATCAACTTATCATGAGGTAATCTATCAAAAGCATTTGCAAAATCTAAGTATAGAACTGTGTATCCATTTCCTTTGTCCAATGAAGCCATCACCTTATTGTTATAAGCAAGCATATTATTAAAACATAACCTCCCTTTAGCAAATTCATGCTGTCCATCAAAGATAATACCACTGTTTCCAACCCAATTCTGGATCCAGTTCTCTCTCTCTAACACCAGCCTCTCTAACACTTTAACGACAACAACAACTGACAAACAGATAGATCTATAATTTGATGCTTGAGTCCTGTCACCTCCCTTATGAAGTGGCACAATCTTGTCTTCCTTTTACTTCTTCACTCAAAATATATGGTGATATATCATCAATTCCCACAGCCTCATTAACATCATGTTTGCTCAAGATAATGGCATTTGAACATTAACAGACAATTCTAAAATGCACCACCTAAGTAGCTATTGTAAGATAACTAAAAAAGGTCAGTAAATTTCTGAACTTATTAAAAAAAAAAACTATATATATTTAGGCAATAAAGTTAGGAAAGATTAAGCTGATTTATAAAGTGCTATCTTCCATAAAGGGGATAGACGTGGACCATCGGATCTGTTAGTTAGGAGAGTGAAGTAAAGTTTCATGTTTCTTTATAAAGCTATTCCATGAGGAACTCACTTTTATGAAGAACTCTTGTCTTGTTGCAATGAACTCTATGTCTAGTGTTGACAGCATGCTCCAAAAGTTCAGACTGTTCAGACTCAAGGTATTGAATATAAGACTTGTGTTCTTCTAGCCAAAGAGGAAGATCTGTTTTTATTTGGCTAGAAGACCACAAAATACGAGGGTGATCTGATAAGTTCTCGGTCTAACAATGAAAAAATGAATTTATAATTTCAAAATTATTTTTATTTTTCAACATAATCACCCTTAACACAAATATATTTATTCCAGCGATGATCCAGTGCCATCATCCTGTCGATGTAGTGGTTCTCTTTAAGATCTGCAAAATACCCCTCTACAGCTGCAATCATCCTCTTGATTCGAAGAAAAATGCTGACCAGCGAGGAAGAGTTTTAATTTTGGGAAGAGATAGAAGTCAGAGGGAGCCAAATCTGGGGAATAGGGTGGATGTTCCAACAATTCGTAGTGCAGATCACTTAATTTTCCCATTGCCAAAACACTTTTGTGGGCAGGTGCATTGTCCTGATGAAAGATGATTTTTTTCTTCTGCAAACTGCGTCTTTTCTCACGAATTTTTTCGTCTAGTCTGGTTAAAAGATTGGAATAATATTCCCCAGTTATTGTTTTATCCTTTTCAAGAAAATTAATAAACAAAATGCCTTTAGCACCCTAAAACACCAATGCCATGACCATTCCTGCTAATGGAACTGACTTTGTCTTCTTTGGCACTGAATAACCGGCTTCTGTCCACTGTTTTGACTGCTGTTTGGATTCTGGTGGGTAATGGTGAATCTAAGTCTCATCCATAGTAATAAATCAACACACAAAATCAGTTTTTTCTTGTTAAAATGCTCCAAGCACTGTTCAGAGATTTTCATGCGAGTGCGTTTTTGATCTGCTGTGAATAGCATGGCACCCATCTTGCCCAAAGCTTTTTCATTTGCAATTCTGCATGCAAAATATATCCTACAAGTTCGTTTGAAATTCTGATAGTCTCAGCAATTTCATGCACTTTGACTTACCAGTCATCCAATACCATATTGTGCATCAATGATTTCTGGTGTTGTTACACTTTTTGGATGTCCTTCACGTGGATCATCTTCAAGGCTGGTACAGTCACATTTAAACTCGGCAGCCCATTTCTTAATTGTCGAAAACAAAGGAGAAGAGTGCCCATAAACTTTTATGAACTTCGAATGAATTTCTTTTGACGTTAAACCTTCTTTTACAAAGAATTTTATAACCGCACAATGCTCAATTTTATCCATTTCAAGGGATACAGACAACACTTTTGCTTCAGACAGCTATATAAAACAAACCACTTGATAGAATAACTTGCAATTTCACATGGATGCTTATGACAGATGTACCAACTCAGAAAAAAAAACTAGCCGATAGTGTTGCCATCTATGGTCGAAGCCAAGAACTTTTCAGACCACCCTCGTATTAAAACAGAAACCAACAATATCTCAGACTGATTTTCTTATGGCACAACGTCACTTATAAGTTTAACTGCCAATCAGAAGCAATACTTGCTACACTGGATCCACTATTTCCTGTTTAAAGTCTCACTTAATGGAACATTATCATGATTGCAATATCTCCATACCAGAATATTTACATTCAACCACTAAAATGAAACACATACAAATCAACTAGTTTTGCTACACATGCTAGTGTCTTGTTCTGGGTTAGGAAGCACAAAAAAAAATACAATAAGAGGTAAATGTGAGCCATTACATAATGTAGGAACCATTACACAAAAGTAAAAACACAAAAACACGTGGAGTATAGAAGTAGGCCTGGGTCAGTCATTGTTCAGTGGATATGCATGATAGCTGAAGTCTTAATGTGTAGAAAGAACTAAAAAGTGACTTCCAAATATCATTCGTAGGTTTCTGTTGAGTGTGCCTTGTGAGTGGATAACCATCATAGATTCTTTGATGTCATGGGCACTGAAGCTGTCTTCTATGTAAGGTATGGAGCTCTTGTCCTATTCAATATTGTGGTGAGTGTGAGAGAAGTGGAAAGCTATGCCTGAGCTAGCTTCTCTGTTGTTATTAACATCTCCAATATGCTCTTTTTGTCTAATTTCCAAACTTCTAGGTGTTTTCCCTATGTAAGCAAGACCACAAGAACATGGAACATTGTAAACTCCAGGATGTTTGTTGAAAGGGTTGTGGTCCTTTCTTATCTCTACTTGTTGGTATGTTCTTCGATAGCCAAGTAATCTGATGAGCTATCTTAGCAATATGTCCTCTAAACTTCAACTCACTATATCATCCTTAAATCCCTAGCTTCATTTATTTCCTTGAGTACAGTTCCATCAATGTGGTACATAGCTTGTAATTGACTTATCCCAAAATGCATAAAATTACATTTCTCCACATTAAATTACACTAACCATTATCTTTTGTCCATACTGACAGCCTATTTAAATCATCCTGAAAGTTCTCCACATTGTCTTAATTAACTATTACTCTACCTAATTTTGCATCATCAGCAAACAACTGAATATTCTTTTCAGATTATTTTTATATGATTTATGTACAAAACAAACAGTAGTGGTACTAGCATGGAACCTTGTGGAACACCATTAGCCACTGGCTTTTGCCTGGATTATGCTCCTCCATATACCAGTTTTTGATATCTGTCCAACAGCTATCCCTCTTATGTACATAACAGTGTCATATCCATCCCATTTGTTCTAATTTGTGTAACAGAGTTCCATGTAGTATTCTGTCAAATGAAAATCCAGCAGAAGCATCATGTAGCCATTTCTTTTATCCAACTCAGCTGTCACTCTGCCATAAATTACTAAGGCATGACCGACCCTTCACAAAGCATCATATTCTCATCCACACATTCTTGAATTTTCTTTTTGACCAAATTTTCCAGGACTTTACCACCACTCCTGATATGCTGACACATATGTCACAGCATTAACGTCACTTGGGTAATATATTACCCTTGCAAAGTAGTCTCTCAGTAACTCAACTATTTTATCTGCTTTTGTCACCTCATCACTATTGGCACTCATATTTTCCATATTCTTCCTCTTATTTGCCAAGTAACGAAACAACTCTGGGATTTTCTTTGACCTGCTCGGCTACTTTCTTCTCATAATCTGATTTTGCTTTCCTTACTATGCTAGTAACCTTTCTTGCCTGATCCATACTTTGTTCATGAGCTTGCTAGTTACCTTTCTCTTTATACATCCTCCATAAGTTTCTTTTTTTTGCAGCTCATGCTTAGTGACTGTAATGAGTAGTCATGAGTAGTAACTCATCTATCTAACTCCTACCTGATTAGTCTCCTTACTTTAGGCATAAAATTTAATATAGCTTCACCTAGATGCCCCTTAACTAAATTCCAAGCACTACTAACATCCTTCCCTTGCAGAGTTTTTATGACATGATACAGCTTCGAAGTTCTTCATAAGCTTGTCATAATCACCTGCCTTGTAGTTCCACATATTCCTCTTCTTGATAGAATATTCCTCATTGGAAGCAATGTAGCTAAATTAGTTACTGATAGCTCTTCCGATACTATGATCAGGTCCAATAACCTTGCACCTTGAGTTCCCTCCATCACATACTGTCTCAAGTAATTATCTCTCATTAGGTGTGTACCAATTCTATTTCCTTCTTGCCATGTGATCTCTCTTCCTTCCAATCTATAACTCCATAGTTGAAGCCACCCATAATAATCACTTGACCTGCACTCATTATACTAATTTGCTGATGCATGTCTTCCAGATCATCCCTGGAACTCCCTGGCCTATAGCAGCACCCAACCATATATTTGACTTTATTGGTCTTAATCTCACACCAGACTGCACCTATCTCCTATTCTTTCTGGCTGCAATTTATCTGCTATCATCAGCAGAACAAAATATGGATGTGAACTAGTTGTTGGATGAAGAAAAAAATAAAGAGCAAGAAGGCAAAGGTCACCTGCCATGCTATGATAGAGGCAAACAAATCAATATGCAGATTGTGCAGAAGGAGTGATATATAGTTTGTAGACCTATGGCCTGTGTTTGATGGAAAGAAGGATTTATATAAAGCTGATGGACTGCATCTAAATGATTTTGGTGTTAGGTGTCTAGAGAGAGAGAGAGAGAGAGGCTTTGCTCACCTAGCATGGTGAAGTGAAAATTCAGGAAAACTTAAACAATTAGGCTGGATAGAGATGAAGATGAATGAGTGACCAACAAATGCAGAATCTAGTCTCTCAAGCAAAAATATTGAATATGGTAGTCAATTTAGGAAGTAAAGGTGGTTGGATGCCTAAAGGGTTGCTGCAGTTTCTATATACTAATGCCAGAAGTATTAAATGTTGTAATTACAGGGATGGAATGTGAAGGGTTTAATATTTTCTTTGAAATTTTAGTATATCCTATTCTATTATTTTAGAATATTCTTTGAATGTTCTCCATGAATACCTGTTGAGGATGAACTGATTTAGTAGAAACTGTAATTCCTTTATATATATATAATCTCCATCTTTTAAGATGGAGGTCACCCTTTTTTTAGGGTGTGAATTATACCTATTCTTTGAAGGATAGTAAAGGGATGAGGAATGGAGATAATATCCAGAGTGAGTTGGGTTTGTGATAAATATCTAATGAGAAACTATTCTCTGATGTTTTTGAGATCCAGACATCATCAAAAGGTAGCTTGCCCTCATTTTCTAATTATAAGGTGAATTTGATTTTCTTGGGGGGGGGGGGGGGATGAGTGAATTGAGTGAAATTATTTAAATCAGCAAAGTTATACTTTCAACATGAAATTAAACATTAGTTTAATAATTACAATATTCTGTCTCTTATCAAGGATATAACCTTGCTGTGGCATGCAAGAATGCTACAGTGTTACATTCTGCCCAAGATATTTATGGTAGAACTTGTTATACAAATTTAACATTTAAGAGAAATAATGCAATGCACCAAAATATGAAATTTAAACAGTTTAATGATTGCAGTATTTTATCTCTCATAAGGGGATATAACAATTTTGTCTGTAGCACACATGCATGCAACATGAAGGAAACAATTAGTCAATAACCTAATCATTGGGTGGGAAATCTTAAAATTACAGTTTACTTATCTTTGAGAGTTTACACATCCATATTTATTTATATTAAAGTGGCTTTTAAAAGTAGCTGCATATTACAAAAATGTAACTGTAATGGTTAAATCTGTTACACTAAAGTATGTTTTTTTCTCAGTAATCTGATGTATAATATGTCAAGCCTGACTTCTATAGTTGTAGTGGCAAATGTATTTTTGTGTTCTAAATGGATGGTTCTTCTAGTTCAGCCATATGCATAAAAGTTATTTCTAGTTTCTTCAAGTTTTTTTCTCAGAAGAAAAGCCAGAATCTACTTTGAACTGTCAAGTCAAAGCAGATGCTGGGCAAGCTCTGTCAATATGTTAGATTTTGCCAAAGTTAGATTTAGCTACTGCAGTGGATTGAGGACGACCTACCTAACAGATATTAGAGAGTTATGTATTGTATATCAGTGTCTAAGAAAAGGAGGGCAACAAGTGGAGTACTGTACTACTCTTCTTGCACCACCATTGTTTAACACGTATATCAGTGATATTGAGAAAAGTTTTGTGTATGGAAGGGGGGGGGGTGCATTCAGTTGTGTGTGTGTCTGAGTGTGTGCCATCAGATAGTTGATGTACGGTTGCAGAGAGTTATTAGTGGAAGTGAATATACAAGTCTTTCAGGGAGATCTAAATAGGATGACAAAGTGGACAAACACTGTTTAAAGTGTCTAAATTTGTCTAAGAGAGGAGACAGTGTAGAGGGATGCACTGTAAAGGTGGTAAAGATGGCACATAAAATTGCTTTATTGGTGAAATAACACCAACCATTTCCAGTGTAAGTAGTAGTGACCAGTGAACCAATGTGTGAAGATTTGATCACCTGGATTTTGGAAGGAAGAGAAAACCCTGGAGTGAATTAAGTAGAAGGTAATGCAAGTGATATTAGTGCTATGGAATATCAATTATGAAGAAGGATGAGAGAATATAATCTAAGGAGCTTGTTGAACAGAAAGAAAAGGGGATAATAGGACTGAGATGTACAGTATAAATGAGTGTGTGTGAGGATACTGAGATCTTCCAAAAGACAAAAGGAAGAAGAAGAATAAGAACCAGAAGCCATTCCTAGACACTGTATAAAGGTGTGGTGAGAAAGACAGTGAGTAGCAGGTTTTAGTATATAGGATATTGTTATGTGCCATTCAGTCGTTTTCAACTCTTGGTGATCTTGTGAACAATGGCTCTCTATCCTACTCGGCCTCTTATCCTTTTTTTTTTCAACAATTGTAAGTTCAAGTTGGTAAGTTCTTTTATGTTGTCTATCTAACTCATTTGTGGTCTTCCTCTGCTTCTCATTCCCTCAATTTTCCCCAACATAACTGCCTTTTCCAATGATTCATCAGCTCGCATAATATGTCCAAAGTACATCAACTTCTGTTCAGCGATCATTGCCTCCAAGGAGCATTCTGTCTTTATATTCTCTAAAACCTTCTTATTGGTCATTCTTGCAGTGCATGAGATTCTTAGTAGTCTTCTCCACACCCATAACTCAAATGAATCAATTTGCTTTCTATCTTTCTTAATAATCAGGCTTTCACGTCCATACATCACTACCTAAAATACCATTGCTTGAAAATTCTAACTTTCATGGCCTTCTCACCCCTCTATCTTTAATAATTTTTGCCAGGTTTAGCATTGCTTTTTTTCCCATGACTATCCTTCTTTTAATTTCATCTTCACATTTACCATCATTTCTGGTTCTGGACCCCAGTAAATTATAACTTTCAACAATTTCTATTTATCTTCCTCTATTATAAATTTGTTTAAATTGTCAGAAGCCACCACTTTTGTTTTACTGATGTTCAAATTAAACCTGGCTTTGTTACTTTCTGTCTTAATTAATACAATCAACCACTCCAGATCTTCTTTAGTTTCTGCTACAAGGGTTCATGTGGGAAGGTTTACATGTTTGTCATACATGTTGATTAATTTTAACGGTATAGATGAGAACACAGACTGATAAGAAAATAACTATTTTTTAATTTATTGCTGATCTTTCACTGGTATTCTATCCAGCATTTTCAGAGTACAAAAACCAGTTTGTCACAGTACGCGAGACAACCACAATCTGGTATAACAATGGGATTAGCTTCAACAATTGTAACGTACAACACAAAGACTAAAGTCCTAATTAGGCGGCATCTATGTTGGAGAAAAAAAAAAAACAGAGAGAAAGCAGGTATTAATTTGGTCTTGAGATGACTGTCACCCAAATCTTTGGCAAATTTATACAACCATACATGTTAAGGTTTGGAGTATGTTTCAAGGCTTCTGCTGATTCCAGGAACAACCTCTCTGACTTGTAAAAGCTTATGTGCAGCACTTTTGTTTTTTTCCCATCGATCCTGTGTATAGGGGTATCTAAAGCATGGTCTGCTAGACCTGACTTACCATAGTGATAATGCCAGATGTATTTTTTATGCTCACTGACAAGGATGTCCACAGTTCTTCCTGCCTGTTTAGTAAGCTCAATCACACAAACGGGGCACTCCATACACTCCCCGATGTGATAAAGGAGAGAGATTCTGTCCTTGGGGAACAGATGAGAACTGCCAATTTCACATATGGTTTAAATACAGTGCGTAGCTGACGTTTATTAAGCACTCTAGATATCATTTCAGATGTGCCTTTAATGTATGGGCTGGTGAAAGTTTTGTTGTAGTCTTCTGTAGTACACTGTAGGGGAAATTTCTGGGGAGCATTTAGTATTTTGTGTATCTTATGAGGATTATAGCCATTGGTCAAGAAGGTGTGACATAAGTGTGTGAGAGCAATGTCATTGGTACAAACTGCTCTAGCTCTGCTTGTTAGTGTTTTTAGGATACTTCAATTTCCTTGCACCTTTTGTTTAGATCAGTGGTCGCCAAAGGGGTCGATATGACATTGTTAGGGGTTGATTCGGGCTCAGGGGGTCGACAGAAAAATATAAGACATCATTGTATGGGTAATATTTAATTCGGTTAACTTGGATTACCTCCATGACAAAAGACATGGAGGTAATGACAAAGCAATTACGAGTGAATCGTGGGATCAGTACCTCCATCTTACAGGTCATACTTTCATCCATCATTAATAGGACCTGTAAGATGGAGTAAGGTCATGAAAATAGTTACTGAGGCCAATCAAGTAGGCCAAAATTACGTATTTACCAATAAACGGATGTTGGTAGTTCCTACCGGCAGGCGCAGTGGGAGCAAGATTGCAACACGTGCATGGTTCTTATTTGCCGATACTTACAAGTATTCGATCCCAGTCTCATTTTTGCGCATCGACATACAAGTGAGTGTTAATGTTCTAAAATTCATCAACATACATATTATAATTCAATCGTTATTCATTCACAAACTAAACTTCTCTATGTTGAAGAGTTGAGCAGCGCTGGTAGTAATACCAGTGATATTAATACCAGTAGTTTATTAATATCACTAGTAATACCAGTGATATTACTAGTGATAGTAATAGTAGTAGTAATAGTAATATAATAATATATACTATATTATACATACAATAAGCACTGTAACTATAAAATAAACAATCTAAAAACTCACATAAGCATCTTTTTTTGCTTGTTCTATTACAATTACGTAATAGTAAAATATAGGTGGTCGATAACAAGTCAAGAAACTCTTGAAGGGGTCGACGGGCAAATAACTTTGGCGACCCCTGGTTTAGATGCTTTTCCTTGTCTTTCCTAGCCTGTCTGGAAATCTGCACTCAGTTGTCTAACCCTTTGTTTCTTTGAAGTTTCATTTTTCTTCTTTCCTCTGCTATCTGAATAGCTTCTTCTGACAACCATCTACAATCTTTCTTTCTTGTTGCTTTATTAAGAGTATTCTTTGCTGCTTCTGTGACAGTACATTTTGTTTCTTCCCACAGTTCTTCTAATTCTCTTCCTGTCTTCTCCAAACTTTTTAATTTCTTACCAGCTTCTACTTTAAATGCTTCATTAATAGAATCAAAATCAAATCTGATACTATCCTTTTGTTTCTTCTTAGCCCTTTAATTTCAAGTTAACTTCAACTATTAATAATTCAAGATCTGTCCCACCGTCTGCACCAGGTAGTGTTTTTGCTGCTTGGATAGCACTCCTCACCTACTGCTGGCAATAATATAATCTATCTGATTTCTCTATTCTCCATTAGGTGAAGATCATGTGTATAATCTTCTCTTATGTTGTTGCAAGTGTTTGCAATAAAGCAACTGTTCTCAACACTAAACTTCAACATCCTTTCTCCTGCTTCATTCCTCAATCCTAAACCATTTTTAGTGATGCCTCATTCTTCTTTTTCACCGACTTTTGCATTCCAATCACCCAATATCAAAAGAAATTCTGTTTTATCAGTACTGTATACTACTTGTGTAGGCTGCTATAAAATTCTTCTACTTCATCTTCACTTGAATCTGTAGTGGATGCATACAGTTTATGAGTGTAACATTCACTGGGTATGCCTTTATTCTGATTAGAATTATTCTATCAGACACTGGGTTGTAACCCATAATATATTTTCTGTATTCTCTTCTTATTAGGAATGCTACTCCATTTCTTCGAAGGTTTTCATGTCCAGAGTAATATATCATGAAATCATCGGTATCAAAGTGAACCATTCCTGTCCATCTCAGTTCACTGATTCCTAACATCTTAATTCGAGTTCTCATTTCTTTCTTCACTAGTTCCAGTTTTCCTTGATACACACTTCTTACATTCTATGTTCCTATTTTATGTAAATCAGTAAAGCAGAGGCATCTTCTTTTGAGATTAACTCGATCAGAAGTTAAACTTCCAGAAGGCTTTGATCCAGCTTCATCATTCTTTTTAACTTCATTGGAAGTTCCTCTCTGCTCCTCCCCGGTAGCCATTTCAGTGCCTTCCTCCCTGGGTGTCTCATCTTCCAACACTTTATCACAATAACTTAAACCTCTGTTCATAAGATTTTCTTGGCAAAATATATGCAGAAGTGGTTTGCCATTGTCTTCTGTGTTTGTTTAGCCCCCTACTAGGTATAAGGCTAAACAAACTGCAAGAGATGAAGAGAGGTAAATTAGGAAAGATTGGGGGTAGGGGGAAGCAAGAAGGAAAGAAAGAAAGAAAGAAAGAAAGAAAGAAAGAAGAGTAGGGACCAGTCTACATATAATATAACAGATATAAATTACATGAAATAAAGCATGGTCCAGCATCAGGTACCTCGGGTTTGCCACTCCTGTATTCACTAAAGTGAGCCCTTGAGAGAATGGAGGATAACAGGTCACTAAAATGCATTACCAAAGAAGGTAGTGAATGTATGAATGATGAATGAATTAAAGATGTGGCATGACAGGTACTGTACCAGTTAAGTGAAATTTTTTTAACTTCTTTATTATTATGGGTATCTCCATGGAGTCAGAAGACTTATCACAGGAGAACCACAATAACCATTATTCACACAATACCTATCAAATCTCTCCTTAAATTTAATTACTATAGGACACATAGAACTCTGACAATCCATTCCTGTCATTTATCACTTTCCAAGCAAAAAATCTAGTCTGCACACCCTTACTAACCTTTCAGGGGATGACTCCTAGTTCTCCCCGCTCATCATATATTGAAAAATTTCTTTTGTATCAGTCTTACAGAATCCCTTTAGAAACTTATACAAGTTCTATATATGTCTATCATATCTATCATGTTCACTCTTTCTTGCCAACTTTTGCAACATGTCCTCTGAACTTCAACTCTCTGACTACCCTCACTGCCTTTGTAAAGTCCAGCAGCTTTGTGTAGCACTTTCACTTATCCTGTTTAGCTGTCACTCTATTATAAAAGGTGGGTAAATTTCTGAGGCAGGACCTACTGTTTATCCACCAATTTTGAATTCCACCTTTAGCCAACTTTTCCAATATATAAGTACAACTCTTGGGATATTAAGTGTATGTAATTTACTACTCCTGTTTCAGAACCTCTATTATATATCTTACCTCATTCCACTCCCTCAGAATCTTGTAAGAGCTGAGACTTAGTATTAAACAGCTCAGTAAGAAAACTGGCAGTGCCTCTTACAGATTCCCGTTGTTGGATTCTGATTATGTAGATATTAGAGTAATTATTATTTGCTTCAGAATCCAACATGATCTTCCATCACAAAGGCTACATTTGTAAATATTATTTAATGTAAATAACTTAAATTATAATTTAATATTATGTAATTACCTTAATTATATCTAATATTTAATTGTTTAATCAAAGATATGTGTTAATAGTAATAAGATTCTGTATTAAATATTATTAAGCTATTTTATTTATTGTTATGTCAATATTGTAAGAACTTATATTTGTAATTTAACAACGCATTTATTGAAAAGCAAATATTCTAATTATTCCTGTTTTGTGAAAGCTTAATGTTATGTAATAACTCAATGTAGTTGTATAGCCTAATGTAACATTCGCGAGAATGTTTACGTTTATCGGTTGTCATAGAGACGCGTGAAATAAACGAGCGCAAGTGGAAGGGAACGTGGGCTAAATAAGAAGAGAAAATATATACATAGTAGGGGAGTCGGAACAGAATTTTGGAACTAAAAGGTAGCAAGGAGATAAACTAGAGAAGTAAAAGTAAATAAAAGGTTCTTAAGGGTAGGAGTTGAGTGGATATTTTTTTATAAGTGAGCAAGGATGAAACGAGCTTTATAGTTAGCTGAAAGTATAATCAGCAGTAATAATGAAAAGGAAATTAATACTACAATCGGATAAAATAAAAAGCTGGATGTTTAAGGAAGAATTCTGAATGAACCTGGCTATTCTAGAATTGTGGCTTATTTCCGATTTGCCCTAAAAAGATCCTCACGGTGTAATTAGTTTATGAGTGGTAACGACCATAGTTGAAGTATCCTGTAATTGAAGTCTAGAATTCTGAAGTGCGTTTATAGTGCTTTAAGTATAACTGTGGATAAGTCTTGTAGATGTGTTTTTATTAAGTAAGATAAATAAGTTCCAAAGGTTTGCTCATAACATGATTGATGTATTAGGAACTATTTCCGGTAAGGTTTATCATAGTGTATTATTTCTATGCTTGAAGAATTGTGTGTTAATTACGCTATGCTTAACGCTACTTTAACTGTGGAAACTCTTTGTGAATGAGAGTTGGAGATAAGAATTGTTTGAAAGATATTTTCAGCTATTAGTGCTTGTAATATTTTGAACTTATAGCATGACTGAGAATTGTGTGAAAACTGACTAGATTGGATGCTCCATTGTATTAATTTAAGTGTAGAAACTTTGTAACCCAGAAGCTGAGAAAGTGTATGTGAAGGCTTGGAAGGTTGAACTAATGTGATTGACTTGGCTTAATGTTTGACTTGTTTTTATTGTTTAAATTAGAAGTAGAATTTATGTATGTGTTATATAGCTTATATTAAATGTTTGTTTTTGTTAATCAAAAGTTGTATTTTGCCTGAATCTCTTTTACTGCACCATTCATAAAATATTCGAACCAAAGCGGGTAAATTAAGTAAGTCAAATATACTCGGCCAGTATATATATTAAGGAGAAATAGTTGAGGATTGATTTTTCTTCAATTCTTGAACTAATTCAGATATAGAGTGGTGCAGTCTTTAAATATAAATTTTCTCTATATTTGAATTAGAAACCAACTAGCAACTATTTTTAGGTTAAGAACATCGTAGTAAATAACATGTCGGATCCAAGGTACAGATTAAGACGAAGTAGGATCCAACACCGTAACATTAAGGCTGAAATGCAATTCCAGTCCCACTGCTGTATTCTCATGGATATTTTTCAATATAATATGATGAGCACCTCCAGTTTTTCCTTAATTCTCACATCACTGCCAGATTTTAGGGAAAGACAACGTACACTAGAATATTAATTAAAAACTAATTAATATTTCCTATATTTCATAATGTTACATTATCTTCAGGGATCACAAAGTAATGATATGCGCACGAAGGCACTAAGCAAATATGGCTGAAGAAAAGAATGAAATTGGTCTTAGAGGCCTAAAAGTTTCCCCCTAGTGGGCTAAATTGGATTGTCTTGACTGTTGGGCTGATGTTCTTAGAATACAAGCTTCCCATATTTGAAGCAGTCTCATGCATCCAAATTTGTTGAGGTTTAGGGAGTTTTTTAGAGCTGAGGCTGATTCCAGGAATAATTTCTCATATTTATACTTGCTACGGTGTAGTAAGTGGCTTTCTTTCAGCATATTTTGTGGTGGGTGTCCAAAGCATGGTCAGCAAGTCATGTGTAGCTGTATTGGTTGAACCGGATATAGTTCTTATTCAGATATTCTGATATTAGCTGTCCTGCCTGTTTGGCCGTAGTTGGACAGTTTGCAACTACAAGGGACTTGGTATACTACAGGTAAGTCTAGGAGAAGTGGCTAGTCTTTGGTAGAGCAGATAAGAGATGTCAATTTTTTATATGGTTTGTAACAAGTTGTCAGGTCATATATTTTTAGGATTCTTGTTAGCTTTTCAGAAGTACCCTGGAAATAAGGAATGGTGATAGATCTAGAACAGTGGTTTTCAAACTTTTTTGTCTGGCGGCACACTAAAATCAATAAATAAATTTCACGGCACCCCTAGTATTATTTGCTTTTTATAGAGAGTAAAGTGCCAATTAATTGATTCTGAAAGACTTGAATATATAACCCATAAATAAATTGATATGAAGGAAAGCGTGTTTAAAAGAAAACAGATTTTATTTAAACTAAAAAGGAAAAACATTTGTTTACGATGTCTCTCGTTATAGTTGGAATATATAACAATAAGAAAAACCTCTACTCACTGAATTTAACGACTTTAATATCGTACTTCATTTATTCTCACCGATGACAAAAGACTCATGATTTTTGTTTAGGGGAAATGATCATGTATAATACTTGTCACACTGAACAGAGAAATACTCAAACAGACAGCAGGATAACTAACCATTCATTAGTTCATTTTCCCCAGTATTTATGTGCCGCCACATATCTAGTTACTACGACACGCAGTGATCTAATGAAATCCCAGGATATAATATAAGAGTGATACAAAAAAATTATAATTTTTATATATGCTTCATCCATTAAAATCAAAATATATAATTTTTTTGTTTTTGATTTAGTTATTTGTGGCAATTGAATATTTTGCTTTTTTCAAATAAACGATTCAAAATTTTGCGGCACCCAGTTTGATAACCACTAATCTAGAGTAAGCTCTGTTATGAAGGGGGAGGGTGGTTGTGGTTAATTGGTTTTAATATTTTTTGGGGGTTGTAGCCATTGGCTATAAAGGTGTTAAGAATATGGTTAAGTTCAGCAGTTAGGGCACTGTTATCTGAACTGATTAATTTTGCCCTGTTATATAGGGTTTTTATAATCACATATTGTTGGGAGGGGGGGGGGGTGATTGCTGGTGAATGTATCTACCTGTATGTGTAGGTTTTTTCTGTAAACAGAGAAAGCTAGGGATCCATCAGGCTGGCATGTAATCAGAGTGTCTAGGAATGGGAGATTGTTATTGTTTTCCTTTTCCAAGATAAACTGGATCCTGGGGGTGTTGATTGTTCAAGTGTGTTAAGAAGTTGTGGAGTGTAATCCAAGTCATGTGGCCAAGTAGCGAACACATCATCTACATAGTGTAGCCAAACAGTAGGTTTGTGTGGGGCAGAGTTATTATTATTTGACACCTCCAGGGAGCCAAGGACTCATCAAGAGAGGGCACCTGCTCTACAACTCCTTCTCTACCATTCGATCACAACTGACCGCAACTACGCCAATGTCATCTACCGCCAATCACCACTGGTATTTCCACAGACAGTCACAAACATCCATGCCCATGGTAGGATTCAAACCCGCAGCCTTTTAGCTGGTGAGCTATCCACTAGGCCAACCAGGCCAGCTAAGTTTAAGGTTTGAGTTTAAGGCTTTTTCTTCAAAGGTCTCCATGAAGAAGTTGGCCAGGGCAGAGAAAGTGGAGAACCCATCGCTGTCCCCTCTATCTGTTTGTAGAATTTTTCTTGCCAAACAAAATAGCCCAAGTTGATGGTGCTGAAATAGGGCTGAGATATCAGGAGGAAATTTGGCTTGGATGAGGTCTAAGGTATCTTTGAGTGGGACATTGATGAATAAGGAGGAGACATCAAAACTGACTGTTATGTCAGTGTGATGGAGTGAGAGGTTTTCTATACTGGCTTTAAAGTGAGCTGAATTTTTTATATATGAAGGTGTGTTGCCATTATACTGTGTGAGCACTTTGGCTAAATGTTTGGCTAAGTTGTATGTGGTGGAATCAATGCCATCCACAATGGGACATAATAGCACCTTCTGCTTATGCCTATATAACAAGGTAATATGACTTACAACTTGTTACAAACCATATAAAAAATTGGCATCTCTTATCCACTCCACCAAAGACCAGCCACTTCCCCTAGACCTACCTGGAACATACCAGGTCACTTGTAGTTGCAAACTGTCCTACTACAGCCAAACAGACAGGATAGCTAATATCAGGATATTTGAACATAAGGACTATATCCGGTTCCACCAATACAGCTACTCAGGACTTGCTGACCATACTTTGGACACCCACCATAAAATACACTGGAAGAAAGCCGCTTTCTTCCAGTGTACTTACTACACTATAGCAAGCATAAATATGAGGGATTATTCCTGGAATCAGTCTCAGTTCTAAAAAACTCCCCAAACCTCAAAAAATTTGGATGCATGAGACTGCCCTAAATATGGGAAGCTTGCATTCTAAGAACATCAGCCCAACAGCCAAGACAACCCAATTTAGCCCATTAGGGGACACCTTTAGGACTCTAGGACCAATTTCAGTTATTTTCTTCAGCCATATTTGCTTAGTGTTAGTGTCTGCATGTGCATATCATTATTTTGTGATCCATTAAGATGGTAATGTAACATTACTGAAATATAAGAATTATTAATTAAAGTTTTTAATTAATATTCTAGTATATGTTGTCTTTTGCTAGAATCTGACAGTTATGTATTACCAACGTATAAGTTTATCTACAAGAATTAATTCTCACATCAGTTTGTTATTTTTATTCTTCTTTATTTTTGTTCCCTCTATAGTATATTAACTATTTAGTCTACCGGCTGTGCCTTTGTTAATACTTATACTACATATTTATGAGGTGATTTATTATATAAATCTCTTTTACTAACAATTATTTTTATTTTGACTCCGAGTGTCCCTATATGTTATTGTATTGCACAAAAGTTCACTCCAATTGGTGCAATGACTTTAACTATCTCTTTCAGAATCCAACTAATCATTGACTCAAAACCAAGTACAAAATAAACACATTTAATAAAACTAAAACAATATATATACACTTCTAGCAATAATACATAACTATAACTACAGATTATATGGATCCAAGGCCTTATTTAAAAATATAAACTTACTCTTAAGACTAAACACTTTTTCTTTCACAATCACAAAAAAATGTTCATAGTCTTTTTCTCTTTCTGTTAAGGCTCTTTTCCAGAAGTTATACAGCTCTGTACTTCATTTTCAGGATCCTTTTCAACAATCAATGTAACACACATAAAAGTCTTCTTGACTAAATCTTGTTTCCTTTTAGTAGCAATACTCATCAGATCAGGCATCCTTAATACCTATAAATCTTCTTAATCAATATATTTTCTAAACATTCACTTTCAAGCATCGTTAATACTTATAGAACTTCCTTATCAATATTTTCTCTAAGAAAAACATTCACTTTAGAATGTAAGCAACAAGTTCTTCTTTCATTCACAATACTAAATGACAGTCTTAACTTTTTCTACTTAAAAAAAACTTACAGTTTCAAGATTTCCTTTTTTTCATTACTTATTCCTCCTTGAAACCTATTATTTTCACTATTCCCTTCTCGGAATACACTATGAAATTTCTTCCGACTGCCACACACAAAAAAAAAATCAATTTCCTTCCAACTTGAATATTTACCGGCCAGTTTAAAAAACTTACAGTTTCAAGATTTCCTTTTATTCATTACTTATTCCTCCTTGAAACCTATTATTTCCACTATTCCTTTTTCGGAATACACTATAAAATTCCTTCCGACTGCCACACACAAAAAAATCAAGTTCCTTCCAACTTGAATATTTACCGGCCAGTGTTCTAAAAACTTCCGAACGCTCTCTTGTTTACAACCGTTACTTGGATACGCAACGCTTTCCTTGTCAGCTGTCAATCACATATCAAATCCTCTCCGGGAGCATGCGCACTCCACAAAAGTCAGAAACTACGCACTACAATAAAATGGCTGACTCGCTGTATCCATTAGCGCTAAGAGAAAGTCTTTCACAAAACACAAAATTCAACATTTTTAAAACACAACAAACTTTCTTATAAGTAACACAAATATTCAGTTTAGTAAGTACATCAAATTTTTTTTACTTCTTTACATGCTACTTCTAATATAATATTTTCATAACGAGCACATCACAAGTGCAGACACTGCGTGTATGAAAACAAAACTAACAAGCATAATTAATATGTAAAAATATTCAGAATTTTTAATATGATTATTTTTACAAGTTCCTGTCATGGTGGTGACTGCAATATCTCCAACATTCTTGCAAAGTGATTACTAATTAGCTCAACTGTTTCATCTGCTTTTGTCATTTTGCTGAACAGAACAGATTAAAGTTATCCTTCCATAGTCATTCATCTTTTTACTCACTACTTAACAAAAAGCTCTTCAGGATTTCCTCTGATCCTGCTTATCAAATTTTCTTTCATAATCTGATTTAGTTCTGCTTACCATGCTCCTTTCTTACTTGTGCTATGTACTGCTCATGGGTATACTGTTACCTTTTTATTTCTATTCCTTCTCACTGTTTCTCTTTCTTTCTTTCTTTTTTTTTTTTTTTTGTAGCTCCTGTTTTAGTTGCTACTCATTTAACTCCCACTTGGTTTATACTCCTGCCCCTGGGTATGAAGCTGAATAATGCTTTCCTCAAATAATTCCTGACTATTTCTAATGCAATACTAATATTCTTCTCCTGTAGTTTCTTATGCTATGGCACTACTCAAAGCTGACTCCTAAGTTTGTCATAATCACAGGCTTTGAAGTTCCACATACCCATTCTTGAGTGAGAATTTCACATACAATCTTCCAGATAATATTCTCCAATCAGAGGCAGAGTAGCTGCTTTGGTTACTGATACAGCTACCAATGTTATTATCAGATCAGGCACTTTCAAACTCCTAGTCCTTGTCCGTCACATGCTGTTTCAGATAACACAGTCCAACACAATTTTTGCTGACTTTTATAAGAGACTTGTTTTTTACTAATTTGGGTGCGCTGATTTCAAATATCAAACCCATTTTTCTCTATCACGTAAGGTTTTTCCTCTATGGCATTTTCTTTTTGCTAATTTGTAAGTTTTTGATAGTTTTAAGGAGGCAGTACTATTTAGAGGATCAAAAAAATAGATTTTTTAATATTATTTTTGTAAGTATGTACTTTTAAAAATCTGTTCCTAAGTTTTTATCAAGAAATTCAAAAATTTCCCAAAGATATAGCCTATTATTCAAAGCAGTGCGCAGATCAGAATCGGAGCGCTCACCGCTCTCGCTTGTTAGTAAATGAATAAATGTGTAAGAACCTGCAACGGCACGTACTGGCGCTTTGAATGCGAGAGAGGCCAATAACTGACCTATTACATTTAGGTGATGTAAAAAACAAGTGTGAGATCATAATCAGCAGAAAAAAAATTTTTTTTTGTTGGCCAGTGTAATTAGTCCTGAAATGGCTGACAAAAAAGTTCCATGTTTAGTAATCTGAAGAGGTTTCCGGATTATGTAAAAAAATACAAAAAAAAAAAAAAAACCCATAAAATTAATAACAATAGAATTTAAAATCTAACCAACACTTTATTATAAATAATAAAAATATAATAATAATATTAAACAATAGTTAACAATATTAGAGTGCTAACAAGTGATAGACTAACTTGAAGGAAAGTTGTTCACAGGATATTAATAATAATGTAAACTTAATTGTGTAATACTATCACAGTATTCTGTGCACTACTAGAATGTACATATCAGGAAATTGATGATAGTGATAAAAAATAAAAAATATTTTTATAAAAATATAATAAAAATTCTGTTAGCTCTGCTACAGTTCTACTGTAATATAGGGTTACATTTTAAGGGTTGAGAGTCACATAAAAAATGCATAATCAGCTAACACTTTTTATTCCTTATAGGGAGTAGGCGAAGCCTTTTAACCCTATCTAGCTTTTGGCAACTGAGTGGACAGCTGAATGGCCAATCAGAGATAACTGGTCCAAGACTATCACTAATTATAGGTGGCAGCTGATGAAGACACCAGCAAACGTGTTGCTGGTCTCTTGGAACCTAACCCTAACAGGATATGTTATTGTCTGATCTATAGTTGATTTTCTTGAGCTAACAGGATGAGAAACCCAAGTTTCCAGGAGGAAAAAAAGTGCCAGGGATTGACAAACTCACAAAATGATTGAAGAAAAGCTTAGAAAAAGTTATTCCAGTCAGCAACTAGACGTGAACTTAAGTCTATCTTTGGGCGACCTAGAGGATGCAAGTGCCACTTCCACTGAGCAACACATAATATAAGTTAATTATGTTAATATCATGAGAAAAAACTTAATAAGTAATCAGGATACTCTAAAACTAGCATCAAAGGTCAATTAAAAAATAAATAAAATTATAGCTTCATGAGCTGTTCTCAATTACATAATTTCCTGAGCCTATTTTGTTGCCAGTCCGCCACTGCCGTAGACTTGAGAAAATTTTGATATCACATTGTGTGAAAGGCATATTTTCAAAAATTGAGTATGCAGTTTCTGCTTAAAGTAATTTAAAGTCATTTTAGTGTACTCCTGTTTGCATCAGTGAATGCAAGTGATTGGAGAGAGTGGCATACTCATGGTCAGCTTTGTGTGTATATGTGAAATTGATTTTGGTAGCCAATGGGGAAGAGGTAAAGAACAAGCAAAAGAACAGTGTATTAGTAAATGAATTTTCTGAAACTAAGGTTTCATGTTGCTCCTGATGTCAGATAACAGAAAAGCAAAGCTTAGTAGGTAATGGAGCTACTCCATATCTCCAACCAGAGACTAAGTTAAAATACTACTATAAAATTTTAATTAATAATGGAGAGTTATTTAAAAGACATATCCAGTTGTATATTTTTGGAAGACATTTTTTTTAAACTGAAATTGAGTGAGTTGACAATATGCAATAAGAGAATGGTATTTACAAGGATTCATAAATAAATTAAAGATGCCAAGAAATTATATTCTTTGTTTCATCCTTGATCTAAGTGCAATAAACAAAGTTTGCACGTGAAGTAACTGCACAACAGAGCTACTTGTATACAGAGGCTAATGACTTCACATCAATGGCCTTAGTCCCATAATGCACATATCCTTATAGACATGTATGATGATGATGGGCAGGACTGCTACCCAGGATGGTTTTGACCTTTATTGAGGTCTCATCAATGGGAGCCAGTCTGGGTAGTGGCCCATCCAATAATGCACAGCATTATACATGTTCATAAGGGTATGAGCATGGCATTATGGGATACTAAGGCAATTGATGTGGTCATTAGCCTCTATATACAAGTAGCCCTGTTGTGAAGTTACTTCACATGCAAACTTTGTTTGCTTGCACTTGGATAAAGGACAAAATTAAGAATATAATTTCTTGGTATCTTTAATTGACATTATAACCAAGTGAATATAATGTAAATTAAAGATATTATATTAAAGACATTATAGACATTATAGATATTAAAGACATTATAACCAAGTGAAGGAGTGCTTAAGGGTCAAAGCTGTATAACTGAGAGGAGACCTCCACATAGCCTTTAAAGGAATGCGGAGAACCGACCAGAGCATCTGACCTAATGTCCAATCCTCACCTTCTCGTGGTGCACCCTGTTGGGTATCTACTTGGATACTGAACGGACGAGGATGGGGCTGGCAATTTGGGATTTAGCTGACCAAATTGTATTCTTATTGGTTAAACCAAAATAAAAAAATGATGGTACAACATGACAAAATTTCATGCCGGCTGGGGCGTCGCCCGGTTAAACAAGGCCCCCGTTGTTTTTTCCAGGGAACCAGGGCGAACAGCGGAAAGTCAGCTACTGGAACAAATCTGAAAACAAACCCCAACTAAACATCACCAGAGTTAAAGATCGGTACTATCAACGTAAGAAGCCTGAATGGCAAAGAAATGGAGCTAGCTGAGGAATTAGATAAGTACCAGATCGACATAATAGGGGTGACTGAAACAAAAAAGACCAAAATTTGTGAGATCTTTCTGAGCAATAAATACAAAATGTTATATTCAGGCAATGACAATCAAGGAAAAGAAGGAGTAGCCATAGTATTCAACATAAAATACGAGGCTAATCTTCTTGAATGGCAGACAGTCTCAAGTAGAGTAATGTGGGCAAATATGAGAATGGAGAACTGGACAATGAGACTTATTTGTGCCTATGGTCCCACAGAAGGTTCTACTAAGGTAGAAGTGGAGGAATTTTTTGAGGCTTTAGAAAAAGCAACTGACACAATGAAAAATTGGTCCTTGTTGGGGATCTAAATAGCAGAGTAGGAAATGATTGTGAGACATACAAAAATATTTTGGGGAAATTTGCAAATTTGGGAAAAGAGCAAAGCTAATAATAATGGCAAATATCTGTTGGATTTCTGCTCAGGACATGGACTGGTTATTATTAACACCATGTTCCAACATAAAAATGTGCACAAATTCACATGGAGAGAAGAGGCTAGGAATAAGAAAAGTCTCATTGACTATGTTATTGTTAATAGTGATGTTTTCTCCCTGGTGCAGGACACCAGTGTGTACAGAGGATTTGAAATTGGAAGTGATCACTATTTAGTCTTGAGCAGGATAAAATTGAATTTCATATTGAAAAGAATAACATGTAAGAAAGTTTTAAAGCGAATAAAAGTTGAGCAGCTCTCAGATGTGAACTGTAGACTAAAATACACAAAGATTATTGAAGAAAAAATGAAAGAGTTTGAGACCAAGAATCAAACCTTGGAGATTCAGTGGCAAACTCTGAAGAAAACATTGATTGATTCTGCCAGAGAGGCATGTGGTGAGGTTGTCTGTAAGGATAAAAAAATCAGAACTCCCTGGTGGGCACAGGAAGTTAAAGAGGCAGTGAAGGAAAAGAAGAAAGCATACCAAAAGTTCCTGTCAAATAACTCAGCTTGTGCTCTTAGAGAATATAGAGACAAATGCAGGAATGCTAAACACTGTGTAAAACTAGATAAACAAAAGTCATGGGAGGATTTTGGCAAGAATATAGAAAATAAATATCAAGAAGGTGGCAAAATATTCTGGAGGTTGTTGAAGAAGCTTAAGAATGGAGGAAAGAGTGCTGTAAAAGGAATTAGAGATGATAAAGGTGACATGAAAACTGGAGAAAAAGATATCCTTGAAGTATGGAGTAATTACTTTGAAAAACTGCTAAATGAAACAAGCAGTGATGACAGCACAGTGGTAAAAAACACTGACTGGGCATGCAGTCAGAAATACATATCCATACTTGAAGTAGAAAAAGCCATCAAAGGCTTGAAATGTGGAAAGGCAGTAGATGATATTCGACCAGAAATGCTGAAGTATGGTAGTATAAGAGTCTTACAGTGGCTGCACTGCATAGTTCAGAAAGCCTGGACAGAGGGAATAATTCCCAATGATTGGAGTAGAGCTTTCATAGTACCCATATATAAAAAGGGAAATAAAAATAAATGTGAGAATTACAGAGGTATTTCATTACTGAGTGTTCCTGGCAAGATCTATGCAAGTATACTTGAGAAACGGTTGAAAAGAATTGTGGAAGAAAAGCTTGGTGAAGAACAAGCTGGATTCAGGCCAAATAGAGGCTGTCAGGATCAGATCTTCACTTTACGACAAATAGTCGAGAAAGAATGGGAATATAACAAAGATTTGTATTTAAGTTTTGTCGATTTGGAAAAGGCATATGACAAGGTGCCAAGAGAGAAGCTATTCAATACGCTGCAGTTATATGGTGTCAATGGGACATTATATCAAGCAATACTTAATCTTTATTTGAGTTGTAAGTCAGCAGTTAGGATTGAAGGAATTAGAGGAAGAAGGTTTAATGTTACATCTGGTGTGAGACAAGGATGTACATTATCCCCTCTGTTATTCATTATCTATATGGATCACATTATGAAGGAAAGTGGTATTAAACATGATATCAAAATTGGAGATATTAATGTCAGCTCTTTGCTTTATGCGGATGATGTTATACTTCTAAATAAATCCGCTACAAGTCTGCAAGATTCTCTGACTAAATTGAATAGCTGTTGTAATAGATATGGTATGAAGGTCAGCAATAAAAAGACAAAGACAATGAAAATAAGCAGAAGCATTGAAAATGTCAACTGTGTTGTGAATGGAGAACCTGTGGAACAAGTAAAACATTTCAGCTATTTAGGCACGATTTTTACTGAAGATGGTAAATGAAATATAGAAATAGACAACAGAATCAGCAAAGCTGGTATGGTAGGAAGTCAATTGAATAAATTCATATGGAATAAGAGAGAAATTAGTCGGAACACTAAATTAGCTGTATACAAGACAGTGTTCAAACCAGTTTTAACTTATGGATCTGAGAGCTGGGTCAGAAGTAAAACACTTGACCAAAGACTAGAGACCACAGATATGAGAGTCCTGAGAAAGATTATAGGTATCAACAGATGGCATCAATGGCAATATCATATTAAAAACGAGGATATTAGGAAAGAACTTGACATTGTCAGCATCCAGGAATCCGTTAGCAGAGCTAATCTCAGGTGGTATGGTCAGTTAAACAGAATGGGCGAGGAAAGATTAGCAAAACAAGTGTTCTCTGCCAGGTTGGCAGCAAAACGACCCAGAGGAAGACCAAGATATAGGTGGATTGATACGGTACAAAGTGCTTTAGACAACAGAAATATAAGATCTGATAATGCTGGAGTCTTGACAAGTAACAGACCGATTTGGAGGAGAATTGTAGATAGGAAATTAATAATGATGTAATTTTTTTCATGTAGTACTATCTTATCCTGTACACCCCTTGAGGGTACCTGGCATGAATTTGATGATGATGATGATGACCAAGTGAAAAAACTTTCAAGATGCAATAAATAAGACCAGGAAACAAGGAAAATGATGAAACAAATGGATTACAGATTTTTAAATGTAAAATTTTGAAACTAAACATTTTTAAAAACTAACAATTAAAGAGCAAAAAGGAGCAAACTAGTGAAATATATACAGGAGACCAACTGCACAATAGCAGTGCTGGCTATTTCATGAAATCACAATCAGATGAATGCCAACATAAGCTATACCATAACCTACCAGCATTGGAAACCACTTACATTTATCCTTCTATCACTATCTCAAAAGATTGGTTATGTTAGCACAATTTATTAAAGCTTACAAATACTCTTCTTCAATCACTGCTCTAAACCAAGAAGGCACATACCTAAAAAGCATTTTTCACATTCTCATCAATAAACCCTCAGCAACTAACATAAATAGATCATGCTACTTATGTAGCCAGAAAATGTATGCTTTCTTCCCAAAGCAACTTATCTAAATCTTACACTGATATAAAATTCCCATATATCCATAATATTTACAAAGCCATCAAAATACATCTTAAGATATTCAACTTACATAATTGCCTTCACTACAAACCACAGACTACAAAATTTACTAAAACATAAATTTTGTAGTTTGTGGTTTGTAGTTTTGTAGCAATGCGGTTTATAAGTTTAACTGCCAATCTGGATGCAATATTTGTTACACTGGATCAACTATTTGCTGTTTAAAGTTTACTTAATGGAATATCATGTGATTGAAATATCCCCATACCAGAATACTTACATTCCACCTAAAAAGAAATGCAAACAAAAACATACCAATCATATCATTGCACACAACACAATCAAAACCTATCCCCACAATTGATTTTGAAGACGATGAAACCAAATTACTTTGTTAAGATTACTTCAATACGAACAAATCAGGATGATATAAACACAAAAAAACCATCATTTATCTTTTTTCATAATTAAATTAAAATTAAAATAATTAAAAAGTAAAATAAATTATACTCGAACCAGCTGAACTCCTCTTATCACATAATCGTAAACCATGCAGCAGCTAATAGTCAGTTTTGCACTGTTTACCATCCGATGACAATTTTCACAAAATGGTCATCATCACCATCATACTACTAGTCCTGTATGTATTTCACTAATTTTTGTTCCTTTTTGGCGTTTAAATTTTTACTTTTCAAAATTTATAGTCCAATTCTTTCTTGTTTACTGGTCATAATTGTTGGTGATAATGGTAATCATGTTGATGATAATTTGCATTATCATCAACACCATTCTTTTACTACGTTCTCAGTTCAATCAAGTTTAGCTTCAAATATTTTGTCATCCATGTCTTCCAAAAATATACAACCAGGTATGTCTTTTAAATTACTCTTCAGTATTGATTAAAATTTTATACCAGTCTTTTAATTCAGCCTCTGGTTGGAAATATGGAGAATTTATATTTTTATATGAAAACATAGTTCTCTCTCATGTTTCTTCCTAGTATTTTTATAACAAGAAATTCATTCCCACAGATTATTAACATCTGTGAAAAATGCCTAGAAATTAAAACAAATTGCCATTAATAAATGAATTGCACAGATTAACAAAATATAAAATTTGCAATTTAACCTATTATAGTATTTAAAATTTTTCATTACAATATATTAACATATATTTCTATTATAAAATAAAATTAAATACTGCAAACATAAGCTTCTGTGGTTTAGCAGTTCTGTGAGAGGTGTTCGGTATTGAGATCACATTATGGTGCAAATAAAGAGTTTAATAAAAATAAGCAACTAAAACCTCACAATTATTATTATTATTATAAAAAACCTCCACGGTGTCAAAGACTTATTGTGGGAGGTCTACTGTTATACACACAGTTTATCATACTGCACCTTAAATATGTTCATTGTCTCCCAAATGTGCCCTCTAGGCAATGCATTCCAATCACTCACCACTCTCCATGCAAAAAACTTTCTCCTCACCCCCTTGCTCACGTTCTCCTTATACAGCTTCCTGGGATAACCTCTTATTCTCTTCCTATCTTCACCCATTCTATGCAAAACCTCCCCGACATAAATCTGGTAATAACCTCTTAACAGCTTATATGTCTTGATCATATCCCCTTTCCTCCTTCTATCCACCAATTTCTGAGAACATTTTGTCAATCTGTCTTCATACTCAACATTCCAGAGAACAGAAACCACCTCAGTCAATCGTCTATGAACCTTTTCCAATACCATCTCTTTGAAAACCAGGTGAACAAATCTGCACACAGTAATTCATATGTGGCCTGATCAGTCTTATACAAGGGAAACATAACATCTTTACTTCTACAAGTTAGTGTTGTCCTTTGCATTATTCCAATTATCAGCTGTGTTGTTCTCACAGTTTTAATAACATATTCCCCAAATTTTAGGTCCTTGTCAACAATTACTCCCAGATCTCTCATCTTCTCTACCTCTTCCAAGATATTTCCACCAACTTATCATGGGAGATGGGGGGATGTGTACCCTACATCCCATCTCTGCTTTCCAAATTTCAAAACCTTACACTATGAACATTGAACTGACATCCCCACTCATTTACCTATTCAGGCAGTGTATTCAAGTCCTCTTGCAACTTGCTTATCAGCATTCAGACCTCTCCAAATATCATTTACATATAAATTAAACAGCAATGGACCAAAAACAGACCCTTGGGGTACATCACTAGTAACTTTACTCTTATGGGATATCGCTCCTCCATAGACAACTCGCTAATACCTATCAGACAACCAATCTCCAATCCAGTGAACTAATCTACTGTTCAGTCC
Source organism: Typopeltis vanoorti (assembly GCF_054136105.1). Lineage (NCBI taxonomy): Eukaryota > Metazoa > Arthropoda > Arachnida > Uropygi > Thelyphonidae > Typopeltis > Typopeltis vanoorti. The sequence continues at coordinate 131,386,917 of NC_143550.1, forward strand.
CATCAGTTCCAATTTAATTACCGGCAATTTATCAGATGCCTTTGCAAAATCTAAATATACCACTGTATATGCAACACCCTTATTCAATGCATTTGTGACTTTATTATAAAAAGTAAGCAGATTGCTAAAGCATGATCTTCCTTTAGTAAATCCATGCTGGCTGCCAAAGAGTATTTTTCTGTTGTCAACCCAATTCTGACACACAGACTGGTCTATAATTCAAAGCCCTACTCTTATCACCTCCCTTATGAATAGGAACAATTTTATCCTCTTTGCACTCCTTTGGAACTTGACCCAGTGAAAGACTCATGCTGAAAAGATATGCAAAAGCTGATAACACTCTGGAACAGTGCCACAAAACACGTGGTGAAATAGCATCAAGTCTCAGAGCCTTATTTACATCAAATCTACATTAAATTCCTCATATACCTCCTGTTAACAGGATTTCATTCATATTCATAAGAATGAAATACCTTTTTAAATTGCTCATTAAATATCTCAACTATATCCTCCACAGTGGTTATCATTCCTTCGTTTTCACCAATCGATCCAGTCCTACCATAATCGTTCTTTCTTCTACTGGCCACATATAAAAAAAAAGGCATTCATCAGATTCATTACGCGTGTGGCATTTATCACATAGGCCAAACAGGAAGGTCAGGAGAGATACGCATGTTTGAACATGTAAAAGACATCGAAAAAAGAAGAGAGCATAAATCAAGCCTGGCATTTTCACACAACTAATAAAGGCCATCAAGTTTGGCAACAAACAAAAAAGTCATATATCTATTATAACTGTTTTACAAGAAAGTTTAAAGAAGCCTCATAAATGATTAGAATCCCTACATAATGCAATAAAAATCAAGGTTTAATCTTAAACCAGGTATGGTCTGCTTTCATCAAAAATTTAACAGCCACAGACCTAGGATATAGCACGCATGATATTATAGAATGTGATAGAAACAACTAACAATGTCCAACACACATACAGTAACGAATTTACTGTTTGTATTCTGGGTTATCAATTATATGTAAAAGTTGAGAAGTTATCATAACATCTAATATGTGTAATTAATTGTTAATAGGCTTTTGTTGAGTAAAACTTTTTTGTACCAGTACCCCTGATGATGTAAGTCTTGTGACTTACAAAACTTGTTGGGTTTTAATTGCTTATTTTTATTAAACTCTTTATTTAGATCATGATGTGGTCTCACTGAAAACTTCGCACAAAATTTAATATTGCTTAGCATGCATTTTATCAAAATATACCTTGTGACTACTGGATCGGCTGCATGATTAGGACCCCAGCGTCCTAGTCGGCCACGACCTTTTAATCCTGTTCTTCCTTCAGGATTTAGAGGATAACTATCCAATATAATATATTCTCCTATATGGCTACCTCTGTTGATATTTCCATCCAAACTATTCCACTTGGGATTAAATCCAACATCTCTAAATAAATATTAAATAAACTTAGGCCTGCTACAAAGTTCAATCTATATTATATATTTTATATACTGATTCATCATATAAAAAATATAAAACTCATATTTTATATTTTTCTATATTAAATTCAAGATTTACTTCATTTTGTTGCCTCTCTCCCTTTGAATAAAAGTCTGCTAGCAGAGGGATTGGAAATCATTATTAGTGTGATTGATTCACCTCATCCATCTCTTTAGGATGGATAGAGTCCCATAATGAGGGTTTCATGACGAATTTAATGCAGATGGTTTGTCATCTGCTGTATTCCCTTAAGGGCAATATTCATGACTGTAATCTGTGTGTGTTCACCGGGCCGGATTTCCTGTTCTGGGAGACAAAAAAACCTGAGTTTTCAGGTTAAAAAAAAAAAAAAAACTTTGTATGAGACCGGCTAACTCATTTTTTGTTGAAAGAGACCAGATAAATGTTTCTCATCACTGACAAGAATCAAACCCAGGTCTTTCTGACCAAAGGGCTTCATCTATACCAACTGAGCTACAGAAACTCTTTATTGGTTTGCTGGGATTGAAAGTCTCTAATAGTTTGCAAGGAGTGAAAATCTTTACTAATTTTGAGGGAATGGAAATGTTTATTGATTTAAACAGTGTAACAAGAACAGCAGCAGAAAACCTGAGAGCCACAAATTATTATATTTTATTACGAAAAATAAAACAAGGACTTATTTTATAAATTTTAAAACAGGCATATTCAAATGCATGTAATAAAAGTATATTGAAAAAAATAATAATATAAAAAATGCCATTCAGTGTGACTTCTGAGTTTAAGTATTCTTTATCAACTTATTTAAATAACTTGTCATCATTTCCTGTTAAGTACTGTCAAGGGAATATGCAAAATACTATGGCAGTACTAAACAATTAAATCTGCATTATGACAAGCTTCCTATCAACAATTTTCTTCCAAATTAGTATGTTATTTATTTTTTTATGCAAATTCCAGTTCATGAAATTTTGCAGATCCACTTAAACATTACACATTACTGTTGTAATGTTTAAATATATGGAAATCCTGCTCAAGAGACCAAACATGGATCTTCTGTTTTAGTTCACTTCAGGCACTTCCAATACTCAGGTTGGCGGTGGGATCGCACCTGTGTTTCAAAAAGAATCACAAATGTACCTGCATCCTTTCTTTCATTGTTACACAGTGATCAGTATTCATTACAACAATATTATGAGACTACCACCACATTGTAGTAATAACTTTAATTTAAGATAAAAGAGTATTAATAGTGTCAATATTATTTACAGTCCTCCCTGAGAGAAACTGACCCATTTGGAGCTATGGCTGAAGCAACTAAGGCTTTGAGGCCTTAGTTGCTTCAGCCATATATTAAATATATTATATTATATCTGATTGCATTTGTTCATGTTTTGTGGATGAGCTCCGGAAGAAAACACCCAGCCACATCTGTATGAGATAGGCTAACTCATTAGCATTCATTTTAGAAATTATGGACTTTACAACCATTTTAGAAATTATGGACTTTACAACCATTTTATAAATAACTATTTTAATTTCCCAACGTTTCGACCTTCATATTAAGGTCATCATCTGGAGTATATACAAATATACAAGGACAAGCTGAGTTACATTTCACACAGTAAGCTAAAGGAACAATGATTTGATCACCGGTTATTCTACTGGCATGACCTATAGTAAAAAAAAAAAAAAAGGGAAAAAAATACAGATAAAATTAAAAATTAATTAAATATTTAGAAACTACATCAAAGCTAAATTCTATTTATTTCTTTTAGTGTTGCACTTTTAGTGTATCCTAAATTCTATTTAAGATAACATGGGAGAAACATTCTTTCATATAGATAGTTTTCTTACAGTAACAATGATGTCCTATTTTTTACCATGACAATTGTTATATTAGGTTTAAGATTCCATATTATCTACAGTCTGTTTATAGTTAGCTCTTAGGGAGAAAAGTTCCGTGGGCAGAATATGTGCCTTCCATTATGCTTGGGATTTTTAGACCATCATTATTGTTCAGATTGGGGTGGGTGATAAGAATCTCACAGGCTTCCTTAAATTTGCATTCTTATCACATTTTAAATATAAATAATAAGAAAAAAATAACAAGCAACTTAACGAAACATGAATTAACAGCGGTGAAATCATTAAAATCAAATGAGAACATCGTAATAACTAGAGACGATAAAGGAAGTGCCACCGTTATTCTAAATCGAACCACATATTTAGAAAAAATGAATCTGCTTGTCTCAGACAATAGTACATACCAACTTGTTAACTATGACCCAACCAACAGAATAAAAAAGAAAACAGAGAAACTACTTAAATCAATTACTACATGGCCCGAAGAAATGGTTACAGCCAAAACACTATTAACAAAATTCTCTACAGGACCTCAATAAAAAACAAAGATAAACTAGACTACAATAAAACTATAACCATTCCTTACATTAAAGGGACATCAGATAAAATAAACAGAATACTAAAGAATACAACCTCAAAGTTACCTTTAAACCTCCTGCAAAATTAAAAAGCTTACTCAACTCATCCAAAGACCCACTCCCTCCGCTGGCCCACCCTGGAGTAGACCGTATTTATTGCACTTGTAATCTACCATATATAGGGAAAACAATTCCTATCAGAAAAAAGGAACATAAATGACACTTTAAATATAATAACTATGGTGAAGCTGGCCTTTCTGATCATGTCCTGAACACTTTACATAGAATAAACTGGAAAAAAAAACAGTTGTTTACATCACACCAAAACATGGTATGAATGTAAACTTAAGGAAGCCTGTGAGATTCTTAACCACCCCAATCAACAATAACGATGGTCTAAAAATCCCAAGCATATGGAAGGCACATATTCTACCCACAGAACCTTTCTCCCTGAGAGCTAACTATAAACAGGACTGTAGATAAACCAGAATCTTAAATCTAATATAACAATTGTCATGGTAAAAAATAGGACATCATTGTTACTGTAAAAAAACTATCTATATGAAAGAATGTTTCTCCCATGTTATCTTAAATAGAATTTAGCTTTGATGTAGTTTCTAAATATTTAATTAATTTTTAATTTTATCTGTATCTTTTTTATTTCCACTAGAAGTCATGCCAGTAGAATAACCAGTGATCTAATCATTGTTTCTTTAGCTTACTGTGTGAAATATAACTCAGCTTGTCCTTGTATATTTGTATATACTCCAGATGATAACCTTATTATGAAGGTCGAAACATCGAGAAATTAAAATAATTATTTATAACAGGGTTGTAAAGTCCATAATTTCTAAAATGGATAGGCTAACTCACTTTTTGACCACATCTTTCTACATACCACAATACATTTATACCTTGCCTTGAAAACATTCAGCAATGGAGAATTTGTGACTCACTTTGGCAATACATTTATTTCAGCACCTGCAATGCAAAAAATCTACTTTTCACTACCTGACTTGCACTGTATACACTAACCTGTATACAGTTTCCAGAAATGATCTCTGATTCTCCAACTACCTATGACCCCTATGCAATAGTTCCTCTCTATTGATCTGATAAGCTATTCTCACCATCACTTCTCAATTATATCAGCTCTTTTCCTACTATTCTGAGATCTTGTACTCTACATTCCAGAGTCGTAAGGTCTTAGTCACCCACCTCTTGATTTTTCTCTAATGTTTCCTTATCACTCAGATATCCAGGTGACTAGATCTGCTCACAGAAGCCCAAATGTTTCCTTATACAGCACAGCTATTATCCCCTTATTTCTACTTGTCAATGTCCTTTGTATTATGACAGCAACTTTCAGGGTAACTTTTACCACATTTGTAATTATTATTATTATTATTATTATTATTCAGGCCTCCATGGAGTCAAAAGACTCATCGTGGGAGGTCCTTCCTAAGAACATAAAGTCTGTTAAGACTCATCGAGGGGAGGTCCCCCCCCTAAGAAACACAAAGTCTATCATACCACTCTTTAAACTCATTGATCGTTCTAGCTCTCACCACTCCATCAGGCAATGCATTCCACAGTTCAACCACCCTCCATGCAAAGAAACCACTCCTCACCCTCTTACTCACAGTTTCCTTTCGTAACTTCCAGGGATGGCCTCTTGTCAACACTCCTTCCTGCTGTTCAACCAAGCGAAAGAACTCCCCAGTGTCAACCCTGTAACCACCTCTCAACAGTTTAAAAGTCTCAATCATATCACCTCTCCTTCTTCTATCCGCCAAATTCTGCAGTCCACATTCCCTCAGCCGATCCTCATAACTATCCTTGTACAGTCCTGAAACCATCTTTGTCATCCGTCTTTGTATCCTTTCCACAGTTAATTTATCCCCTTCAAATCCTAGGGACCAAATCTGAGAACAATAGTCCAAGTGTGGTCTGAACAGAGACTTATACAATGGAATGATAACCCTCTTATCTCTGCAGGTCAGTGTCCTTCTCATAATTGCAGCAATCCTCTGTGTTACCTTCACCACCTTTGCAATATGTCCCCTAAAGTTCAGGTTTCTATCAATCATTAACCCCAGATCTCTTGTCTCCCCTACTTCCTCCAGTATAACTCCTCCCATAGAGTATGCAGCATCCCATCGATGTTTCCCAAACCTCAAGACCTTACATTTTGCTGCATTAAACTGATATCCCCATTCATTTGCCCATCTATCTAGCTTATTCAAATCCTCTTGCAAGGCTACCACATCTGCACTATTACTAATAATCTACATTACATCAGTGCCTTAGATCACTCTCCCCAATTTAACATCATTAGCAAACAACTAAATATCTCTTCTCAATTCTTAAACTATATTATCAATATAAAAATTAAGCACCGGCAATTCCAAGAACAGAACCTTGTGGCATTCTGTCTGTCTCCTATCTCTTTAGAAACACTGGCACTTTCATACACAACTTGCTGACTTCTGTTAACTAACCATCCCTGTCACCAACAGTTGAATTTCAACTATTGGTTACAGTTTCAACCAACAGATAGGGAATTTTGATCAACACTTTAAAAAGTTAGGAAATTTCAACAGTAGTTGTCATGTGATATTCTATCAAATGCCTTTGCAAAATCTATAGAAAAATCAGTGCATAAGAATCTCCTCTGTCCAATCACTTTTTACCTTATTATAAAACATTAACTAAGTTACTAAAGCAAAACCTCCCCTTAACAAACCTATGCTACTTTCTAATAAGATATGCATTCTCGTCAACCAAGCTTGTATTCTATCTCTATGGTGAATAGGTCTTTCTAGCACATTCACCCATATACACACTGACCTATAGCTTCTTGTAGATAAGCTTATATGTTGGTTAGCCATACTTCTGATTTTTTAGGAAACGACAATGTAAACTAAATTATTAATTATAAAAACTTTAATTAATAACCATATATATTTCAGCAATGTTACATTGCCATCTTCAGGAATCACAAAACAATGATATGTGCACACAGACACTCATACTAAGTAAATGAGGCTGAAGAAAGGCAACTGAAATCAGTCCTAGAGTCTTGAAAGTGTCTCCTAAGGGGCTAAATTGGCACTGGGCTGACGATCTTAGAATGTAAGCTTCCCAAATTTGGGGCAGGCTCATGCACCCAAATTTGTTGAGGTTTGGGAAGTTTTTCAGAATTGAGGATGATTCAAGGAATAATCTTTCATACTTGTACTTACTGCAGTGTAATGAAGTGGTTCTTTCAGCATATCCTGTGGTGGGTGTCCAATGTATGGTCAGCAAGTCCTGAGTAGCTGTATTGGTTGAACCGTATATAGTCCTTGTGCTTAGATATCTTGATATTGGCTGTCCTGCCTGTCTGGCCATAGTAGGACAGTTTGCAATTGCAAAGGATCTTGTATACTCTAGGTAGGTCTAAGGGAATTGGCTGGTCTTTAGTGGAGAAGAGAGATGCCAATTTCTTATGTGGTTTGTAACTAGTTGTGAGGTCATATTTTCTTAGGATTTTTGTTAGTGTTTCAGATGTACTCTGGATATATGAAATGGTGATAGATTTAGAGTAATTTCTGCTATGAAAGGGGAGGGGTGGAGGGGGGGGATTGTGGTTAAATGATTTTAATATTTTTTGGATTTTTTGGGGTTGTAGCCAATGGCTACAACCGCAAAGAAAGTGTTAAAGACATAGTTAAGTTCAGTAGTTAGGGCATTGTTATCTGAACTGATTACTTTTGCCCGGTTATATAGGATTTTTATAATCCCGTATTGTTGGGAGGAAGGGACGGTGACTGCTGCTGAATTTATCTACCTGTATGTGTAGATTTTCTGTAAACATAGAAAGCCAAGGATCCATCAGGCTGGCATGTATAAACAGTCAACACCCCAAACCTGGGGTGTTGACTGTTTAAGTGCATTGAGAAATTGTGGAATGTATCCAGGCCAAGCAGTCAAATGGTGAACACATCATCCACATAGCATAGCCAAACAGTGGGTTTATGTGGGGCAGAGTTTAAGGCTTTTTCTTCAAAGGTCTCCATAAAGAAGTTGGCCAGGGGAGAGAGTGGAGAACCCATGGCTGTCCCCTCTATCTGTTTCTAGAATTTTTCTTACTAAACAAAATAGCCTGAGTTCATGGTGAATTGAAATAGGGCTGAGATATTAGGAAAAAATTTGGCTTGGATGAGATCTAAGGTATCTTTGAGTGGGACATTGGTGAATAAGGAGAAGACATCAAAATTGACCATTATTTCAGTGTGATGGAGTGAGAGGGTTTTCTATACTGGCTTTAAAGTGGGCTGAATTTTTTATCAGTGAAGGTGTGTTGCCAGTATACTGGCAACACACCTTCACTGATGTGTGTTGCCAGTATACTGTGTGAGCACTTTAGCTAATTTGTATATGTGTGTGTGTGGGGGGGGGGGGATCAATGCTATCCACAATGGGATGTAATGGTACATTTTGCTTAGGATTTTTGGTAGTCCATATATCTGGGGGAAGTCTAGAGTTAAAAGGTTTTAGTCTGTTAGTCACTTCCACAGGCCAAGAGGTAACCATCTTAAGGAGCCTATGGAGTATTCTGATTTGAGTGCTGGTGGGATCATATTCTATAGGGAGGTAGGTAGAATGATCTAAAATGTGCCTGCATGCACATATCATTGTTTTGTGATCCAAAATATAGGTAGTTTTTAATTAAAGTTTTTATAATTAATAATTAATCATTTCCTAAAAAATTAGAAGTAGACCTATAGCTTAACACCACTGATTGTGACACTCCCTTTTTGCAGTGGCATTATTTTCCTTTCTTTGGGTCTGTTCTTGCTGAACAACAAGTGAATGGCAAACAACACAGTCTGTTGCTCTGCATATTCCCTTAATATTAGTGGCAATACCCCATCTGGTCCCATAGCCATATCAAGCTTACTTAAAATTCAAAATACTTCATATTCTTGATCTACCAGTCTCCTTTCTTCCTTCCCTTTGTTATTCAATACTACTCTCAACAATTTCCTGCAACTAAAAGTCAGTCTTTCATATTGGCAGAGAACTCACACAATTTAGAGACAAAAGAAGGGGGGAAAAACTGTAAGTGGTAAATGGTGAGTGTCACTGTGTGTAGATAAAGGATTGAGTACTGGAGATGGCAAGTTGTGTGAAGTGACATCCTGTGATGAGTCCTAACTTCTGCATTATACTTCTCCTGCCATCGATGCCTTAATAATCAAAACCACAAAGATCAGAAAATCACCAGGCATAGATGTAATAACTATGGAACTACTGAAAGCAGGGGTAAAACCTATCATAGATGCTCTGCTCAAATTCGTCAAGATGTGTGGAACAACAAATCAAAGCCTAAAGATTAGTGTACCTCTGTTCTGATTCATATTCTTAAAAAAGGGAACAGTACAAAATGTAGCAGTTATAGAACTATCACTTTAATCAGTCATCCAAGAAAAATTTTCCTAAAAATCTTACTCTCTACAATTGAGAAGAAAATAGAAAGCATACTTTCAGAGAACCAAGCAGGATTCCATAAAAACAAGAGTACAATAGACTGCTTATTCACAATACATCTCAATGGTGAAATATATATTTAACATAATAAAATACTATGTCACAATTTTATAGATATACAGAAGGCCTTCGATTCAGTACAGTATGAAGTACTGTAGAGAACACTGAACCAGTACAGAATAGATAATAAAATAGTGCACCTAATTAAAACTCTTTACTGCTCCTCAGAAATCGATGACCTATAGCAAATGTTTCAAAATGGAAAGAGGGTGTGCATCAAGGCTGCATACTTTTGCTGATACTCCTATATCTGGAATATATAATATACTCAGCCTTGGAAAACAGCAGTATTGGAATTATGGTTGGTGGCAAAAAAAAAACAACAATCTGAGATTCGCTATGACATTGGCCTTATAGCAGAGAATAAACAACAGTTACAAGAATTAACAGATAGAGTTTCTAATGCACTTAGTGATTATGGATTAAAGGTCAGTATTCGCAAATTAAAATGTTGTCATCAGGTAATAAGCCCATAAAAATTTCAGTTAATAATGAAAAACTGGAAGAAGTAGAAAGATTCACCAACTTGGAAAGACAAAAAACACAGAGATGGCCAGTCTAACATGATATTAATATGCATTACTAAAGCAACTATTGCCTTTCAGAGGGTACAGCTCCTTTTGAAGGACAATAAAATACAGCTAACTACAAGACATTACCTCATTGATGCTCTTCTTAACTGTCTTATTATATGGACATCAGAGTTAGTCATTGCTAAAGGAAGATAAGAAAAGACTATTGGCTTTCAAGATGAAGTGCTACAGAAAATATTTGATAATACCATACACAGCACACATAACAAATGACAAGGTTTAGAAGGAAAATCTGCTCCATTGCTAGAACACAAGAAAATATCATCAGTAAAATATGTTGGAAACAGTTCCAGTGGCTGGGTCATGTGGCTAGATCAGAGAGTTTACCTAAAATAGCACTAGAGGGCTTGACTTCACATAAAAAAAAAATACCAAGGATGACCTAGAATCACCTGAATAGATAATATTAGAAAATGGACTAATTCTTTGTTCTCCACCTTGTTAAGGAGATCAAAGACAGAAACATCTGGAGAGTATGTTAAAGCGATCACCTTTATAGTGCCCTAATGGTCCATAGACTATGGGTGAAGAAGAAGAAGCCACTGATGAGTACACTACGTTTATACCTCCTTCACAAACATTTTTCTCTACAACTCCTACATAATTTCATGAGTCATCCATTTCATTCTAAACCTACTTATTCCCATAACTTTAGGAATATAATCTGATATAGCCATCAATAACTGATCATGCTATATAAGTAGTCAATCTATTTCCCAACTTTATCACTGTCCCTGCCATACATTCCACACTTCTGCTTTTGTTCAGTTAAGCATCTGCCTAGCAACTTCCCTTGTCAAAATCACAGGATCAATCTATCCAATAGGTGGCATTGCATTATGGTGACTTCTTCTATTTAATGTATAAGGCATTATTATTGCTTAATTGCATAATTGTTTTGGTGATATGTTCAGTGCAAATATTCAGGTAAAAAATCTACAAACAAAACTGTGTGTGACTGAGAATGGCTAGGAGCATGTTCCTCTGTGAGGGTAGAGATCAATGATAGATATCTGATTCGATATAAGTATGTATGTATGCTGTCATACTCTGGAAAATTAAACACAGAAATTTAAACTTAGGTGAAATAAATTTATTAGCTGTAAAATTTTCACCTGGTATCAAGGGTATCTTCAGTCAAAATAAATTACAATAAAAGAATTAATTTTAAAAAATGACACATAATCAAGAATTTGCATAAAATTGATATAATAATATTTCCCATAAAGGGGATAAGCAAAGGCCATCAGATCTATTTAAGTTTGGTTGGTGTAGAAAGGCCTCAAGCTATCCTTGTATAATTGCTGTATAAGAAATCTACTTTTATGTAAAAGTTTAGTTTTCTTCCAAAAATTCTATGTTCAGTCAAGACAGCATGTTCTGTTAGGCCAGACTTCTCAGGTTCAAGATAATGGATATAAGATTTATGTTTTTTTGCAGTGGATGGTTGTAGGGGATCCACAAACCACAGGAGCAGGGGATCTGGTAGACTGAGTGGAGAAAGGTTGTCTTTAGATGAAGAAAGGAACTAGAAATCTTCCTGATAAAAGTTTCAACATTCCTGACAGGACAAAAGGATACTGCAATATTAAGAGGTTTTAAAATATAAGCAATACTTTCAGAAATTTCTTCAATATATGGGAGTGGAATCCGAGTTAGATGATCTTCAGGAGATCTTGAGACTGGCAGCCTAAAGCTGTTAAAAGCTTTCTAGATAAAGGATTCATTAAAGACTTTTTTTTCATTTTGATATAATTCAATTCTTGCTTTAAAAGGTCTCCAGTGGAACATACAAGCACAATGCAATAAGGTCCTAACAGTTCCAACTTTTTTGACTGGAATATGAGTCCACGATGAGTCTTCTGACTCAATGGAGATACCTGTATAATAAAAACAATGATGATAAGAAGTAGCATGGATATAATGATCAGTATGAGTTTCTTTTCTAAAAACTGAAAATTATAACCAACCATCTGGTTGATGAAGAGTTTAAATATCTAAATTGCAGATTCCCATTTTATTTTATTTAATTAATTAATTTATTTTTATGCAGCTCTTGCTTTAAAGTGTTATTTATCCATTTAACTCTAATGCAATTACTTCTCCTAATTCTGGGAATGCAATCAGATATTGCTTCCCTCAGTCACCCATTGACAAATTCCATGCATTGATTCTTCAGACATGCAGTTTCTCTCAGCTTCTCTTACTGACATGTGAATTGTCACATTCCAAGTCAAAACTGCATGATGACTCTCACTAAATGAAGGCCTAATGATCGCTTCATTTATAGATAGATTCTTAAATGCTTTTACTAGATTCATTGCCTGTTACATCACATGCGCTTAAAGTAGTACTCCCTCAGTAATTCTGTGAATTTGCTTTCCTATGTCTTGTATGTTTCATCCTCCCTCTGGTTCACAGTCCCCCTTCAGATGACTCTGGTCTGTAGCAACAATCAGCTGTGTATTTTGTGTTGTTAAACTTTTAAACATCTCACACAATACAGCCTTGAATCCATTTCCTGTATTACTCATATTACTCATACTGAGTGTTGCTAAAAATAATCATTAGCAACACACCCTTGTCCTTCTTACTCTGTCTTCTGTGAATAAACTGAATCCAACACATTCTATTCCTGTAAAAATGTTCTTCTACTCTGTCAGCCAGGCCTCATTAATGACAATATTTTTTTGAATCCAATTTTTTTTTCATCTAACAATGAAAAAAAGTAATAATAATAAATACTTGGCTTTATTCCTGACGCTTTTGGCAGAAGTGAATATACAAGTACTAACTACCAGACTGATGAGTACTCAAGGAACACCTAAAACATAACCAGTTCAAACAGAAAGTTAGAGCTGCTTCTTGAACTAAATCTGCACCACTTTTTCATGGTTTTTCACTTTTCTTTCTTGGCAAACTAGTCCCATATTTACTGGGATCATAGCCAACATACTATTATTTTCTGTCACTCTATTCATTACACTCGTAGTTTCAACCTTTTAATTTAATGCACATGTATATGCTTTCTTGCAGTCACCCAGCTTATCTAGTTTCCCTGACTATTGACATTCACTCTTTCAGCAAACAGTAATTTTGCTAAGTACCTGACATCAAAACCTTTCAAGTGTAACCATCTTGCAAGCACTAAACATTTTGATCATCAAAATCGTCTCAAATATACTGTATGTCATTTCTTCTATACACTACTTACTGAATCAGCATCAGCTCACTCCTGCCATACCGTAGCAATAAACTCTCAATACTGACTTTTTCCTCTTTATTTTTTCCTTTTGGATCATTTGTGTATGGTGGGGCAGTTTCAAGGAGGAGGCAGAGGGCTACAAGTGGGGTCCCACAGGGCTCAGTACTGGGACCTGTATTGTTTAACCTTTATATCAATGACATTGTCAGTGGATTGCAGGGGGGGGGGTGATATTCAGTTGTTTGCAGATGATGTGAAGCTGGGAAGGGTTATTAGTAATAGTGCAGATGTGGTAGCCCTGCAACAGGATTTGAATAAGCTAGACAGATGGGCAAATGAATGGAGGTATCAGTTTAATGCAGCAAAATGTAAGGTCTTGTGGTTTGGGACATATCGATGGGATGCTGCATACTCTATTGGAGGAGCTATACTGGAGAAAGTAGGGGAGACAAGAGATCTGGGGTTGATGATTGATAGAAACCTGAACTTTAGGGGACATATTGCAAAGGTGGTGAAGGTAACACAGACGATTGCTGCAATAATGAGAAGGACACTGACCTGCAGATAAAAGAGTTATCATTCCGTTGTATAAGACTCTGATCAGACCACACTTGGACTATTGTTCTCGGATTTGGTCCCCAGGATTTAAAGGGGATAAATTAACTGTGGAAAGGGCACAAAGGTGGATAACAAAGATGGTTTCAGGACTGTACAATGTTAATTATGAGGATCGACTGAGGGAATGTGGACTGCAGAGTTTGGTGAATAGAAGAGGAGAGGAGATATGATCGAGACTTTTAAACTGTTGAGAGGTGGTTACAGGGTTGACACTGGGGAGTTCTTTTGCTTGGTTGAACAGCGGGAAGAGTGATGACAAGGGGCCATCCCTGGAAGTTACGAAAGGAAACTGTGAGCAAGAGGGTGAGGAGTGGTTGAACCATGGAATGCATTGCCTGATAGAGTGATGAGAGCGAGAACGATGAGTCTTGATAGACTTTGTGTTTCTTAGGAAGGACCTCCCGCGATGAGTCTTTTGACTCCATGGAGGCCTGAATAATAATAATAATTTGTACCGACCAACTGCCTCATCTCATCCACTTGGTCTATATGCTTACATACACCCTTGATTGCATCATAAATGTTTCTTTCAGACTTTTTTTTTTGTTTTTCATCTTTTTCTGTGAAATTGCAAACCTTCCTTTACATCAGCACTTGTTTTGTTTCCTTTCATACCATTTGTCTTGTAAACCTCAAAATTTCCAACATCATGCTGCATTTTTATTTCCTATTTCTTTCATATCCCCTTTCTGCAACCTCAAAATTTCCAACATCATGCTGCATTTTTATTTCCTATTTCTTTCAAATCCCCTTTCTCACATATCACCACTCATCATGCCATCTCACATGTTCTCTCATTTAAAAATCTGCTCACAAATTAAAAATCAAATTAAGCAAGTCACAAACTAAAAAGTAGTCATATTTTATGCTTATAGATGCAATTAATCTTAAACAGCTGCAAGCACTGAACAACCACAGCAATGATTATCTTTGATCACTCTGGAGACTAACACTGAATTAGGCAAAATCATTACAAGGCAGATAATGTGCAGCAGGTAGTTAGTTGTTACCAAGTGTTATGCGATTTACTGTGCATTCAACACAAATCTGCTCAGGAAATTATAAAAAATAACTGGTTACATTTATCATTAAAAAATATCATGTAAATAAATTTCATGGTTTTACCCAATATCAGGATCAACCCATGGTTTTGGATCTGAATATGTAAGAGTGAACACAGGGGGATCATACTGTGGCCATTCCACTGACCATGGAACATATTCATCTGGAACTTCTAAACGCTTGATATTATTACTATATGGATATAGGATATTTCTGCACTTGGTATGTAACGTCATAGTGGAACCTGTTAAAAAAAAAAAAAGAATAACAGAAAAAAATGAGAAAAGCCATCCAAAAGTATGAATCTGCTATCACAAAAATGTATACAGAATAAGTTATGCAGGAAAAAACCCATTATCAGGAGCAAGTTAGTCGGTGAGAATAACTGAATGTTTAAAAACTAAAATAAAAATAAATGAGTAAAAACTTCAGTATTTGAACAATTTGGTGTGTTTTTCAAATATTCGGCTTTTACTGAATTAGTAGAAAGGTTCAGTATTCAGCTGGCCGAATCAAGAAAATTCCCATTATAAGAGTCATAACAAATGCAATCAAATGAGCAAAGCCTCCTCTTATTTTGTGAGAGTACATAGAAAGGCTTGCTGTATGTGATAGGTACTTTCTTTGGTGTTTTTATTTTAGCCTATATTATGTAGTCTTAAAAGTTGTTTATATTATAAAGTATTAAAATTTGTCTTAAAATGTTGAAAAAATAGCTCAGAGTTTTGGCCTTGAATAATAAAAAAAAGCAATATTTGGAAGTTTCATGATTTATATTCAGATTCAAAACTGAAATGTAAAATATGCAAACAACAAAATATCTGAGTGATACAGAAAAGGAAAAAGAAAAGGAAATACACATCTCTGATTAATCATGTAAAATTGCAAGCATAACAAATGAAATTGTAAAATAAACAATGAAACTGAAATATCAGACCACCAAATCTTAATAAAAAAATCTAACGTGTCTCATGACATCCAAACTATTTCAGCCAGCATTCAGTTATTTTATCAGCAATAAGTCTAACTTTAAAGCTCTTATGGATGCATTCATTACATATTTTTATCCTGCATGGTAATACTTCCAGCTTACCTCAGCATCTCAGTGTGTGGCCTTTGTTCTTGTTGTTTCTTATGAGGCAAACATCCCATGCCATATACAATGGCAGGATGTGCTCCAGATGCCTTCGTCCTTCCTCATTCAAATGCAAGCAGTCTCTCACATACAGTTCCCTTCTGTCCTCAAATGCCCTCCAGGCATCCACATATTGCAATCCTCTCTGCTGAGACATTCTGGCTATTATGCTATTCAGTATTACTGCTCTTCTGATCAGCTCGTCACTATCATACCTGGGCAACACAGACACACAATCTTTCCTCTCTGCATTTTCTTTTGTACAACCTCAAGCAAATATCTCAGATCTCTCGCCATCTGATTTACATTGCCTCTCAAGTCATTCGTGCCCACCTGCCATAGCCACACTTTCTCTCGTCCCTCCAGGCAAACACTCCTCTGGCATCCTATCTTGTACACTACGAATCCTAGAGTCTCCATACATCACACCTCTTACCACTCTGTTCCTTGATTGCTCACCTGCATCCCTCACTCTCTCTCTCTCTCTCTCCTCTAACCCTTTCTGTCTGTGTTCCCCTACTTACCTGCTGTCCTGGTAAACTTTCTCTCTCTCTCTCTCTCTCATTCCCTCTCTTCTACCATTTTCATACCTCTCTCTCATTCCCTCTCTCCTACTGTTTCTATTCTCTCCTCTTCTATCATTCCCATAACTCTTTCTCACTCCTACTCTGATTCGACTTGCATTCATCCCTTCAATTCTCCTTATCCCATCTTTTATACTTCTCATCTCATTCCCAATACATTCCACTTCCTCTTTCAGCTCATCTCTCTCTTTGCAGCACCTTTTTTTATTTGCCATTTGCCATGAAATAATTAATGAAATAATTTTCTTATTTGCCATGAAATAATTAATGCCAGCAGCACCCAGGGTTCCCAGGTGGACACCCTCCCAAGTACTAACTGGGCTCAGGTTTGCTTAACTTCACTGATCAGACAAGAACTAGTGCTTTCAAACCGATCTCTGGCCACTGACAAGTTATGAAAGTGATCAAGACAAATTTCCAGTATATTAATCTTGTAAAAACCCCTTCAGTAATTTGTATGTCTCAATCATATCATCCCTTTTCTGCCTGTAAACAAATTTTTATAAACCACAAATCTTCAACTTATCCTCATAAGGTGCATTCCACAGACCTGCTACCATCTTGGTTACTTGCCTCTGGATCCACTCCACCTCTTCATCCCCAAGAAATCCAGAGATATGTGCACAATAGTCAAGATGGGGATCTCACCCTATAAAGAAGTAAATAAACTGCTTCTTTCTACTCATCAGGTGTTCTTCAATAACCAAGTAATCTGATCCTGCAAAATTTTATCATCATCTTTATTGACTATTGCTCTATCCAATTTTGCATCATTGAACAACTGAATAGTTACTCTCAGATCATTTACATACAAATTAAACAGTAGTGGGCAAAGAACAGAGCCCTTTGGCATGCCACTAGTCAGTGTCTCAAAAAAAGGAGGGTAACCAGCGGCATGCCCCAGGGTTCTGTTCTTTGGCCCTTGCTGTTTAACTATATACAATATACCATTTTCTAAATGGTATATCATGGGACTAACTGAGGATTTATTTACTAATTTTGATGGTAATATATCAGAACACAGAAAGATAAGTAAATAATTATTTATTGACTTATTGCTGATATTTCACTGGTGTTATAACCAGCATCTTCAGAGCACAAAACACAGTTTGTCACAGTATATGAGACTACAACAACAACATGGTGTAATAATGGGACTAGTTTGAAAAATTGTAGCAACAACACAGACTAAAGTCCTAAATAGTGCCCTCTATGTTGAAAAAAAAAAAAAAACAGAGAGAAAGCAGGTACTAGTTATGTTTTATGATGACTGTCTCCCAAATCTTAGGAAATTTATACAGCCATATTTGTTAAGATTGGGAGTATGTTTCAAGGCTTCTGTTGTTTCTAAGAACAATCTCTCTCTCTGACTTGTAAAAGCTTCTTCTCTGCAGTAGTTTTGTTTTCTTCCAGTTGATCCTGTGTGCAGGGATATCCAAACCATGGTCTGCTAGGCCATGGTTTTAGTACCAGATGTATCTTTTATGTTCACTGATGCAGATGTCCACAGTTTTTCCTGTTTGACCATAGTAAGCTTGATCACATGAGCAGGGTACTTTGTAGACTTCTGGATGCGATAAAGGAGAGATGCTGTCCTTGAATACCCCTGCACATAGGATCAACTGGAAGCAAACAAAACTACTACACAGAAGCTTTTACAAGCAAGTCAGAGACAGTGTTCTTAGAAGCAACAAAAGCCTTGAAACATACTCCGAATCTTAACAAATATGGCTGTATAAATTTGCTAAGATTTGGGAGACAATTATGTTAAGACATAACTAGTACCTGCTTTCTATCTCTGTTTTGTTTTTAACACAGAGGACGCTGCCTAATTAGGACTTTAGTCATTATGTTGTTGCTACAATTTGTCAAACTAGTCCCATTATTACACCATGTTGTTGTAGTCTCGCATACTGTGACAAATTGTGTTTTGTGCTCTGAAGATGCTAGTTATAACATCAGCGAAATATCAGCAAATAAGTCAATAAATAATCATTTACTTATCTTTCTGTGTTCTGATATATTACCATCAAAATTAGTCAACATGTACAACGAACATATAAGCCTTTCTACACGTTTGACATCAGCAATACTAACAATAATTAGTATTGCTGATGTTAATTCCCTTCAGGAAGATTTGAATAGTCTTTTGACTAGAACAAAGGAGTGGGGTTGTAGTTTTCATATTAATAAGTGCAAGGTGTTGCATTTTGGAGTGCAGAAATATAAGATTGTGTACTATATCAACAGTGCCATACTGCAGGAAGTAGATGAGATTAGAGATTTGGGAGTGATGGTTGACAGTAGACGGAAGTTTAGAGAGAATATTAATAGTGTTGCAAAGGCAGTATATCGTATGCTGCTATAATAAGAAGTACTCTAACATGTATGGATAAGGAAGTGGTTGTGCCACTTCCTTATCCTTAGGGTCACTGGCACTGGTCAGACCGCACTTGGACTATTGTGCTCAAATCTGGTCAACTGGTTTTCAGTATAATATGGACACATTGGAGAGTAACCAGAGACAAGTGACTAAAACAATATCAGAACTTTGGAATGATGGTTATGGAGAGAGGTTGAAGAAATGTGGATTGCAGAGTTTAGTGGATAGAAGGAAAGAGATGATATGATTAAAGACATTTAAGTTAGTGGGAGGATTTTATCAAATTAATCCAAATGGGATTATAAAAAGAATAGATGGCAAGAAGAGAAAAAAACCAGAGGCTATTCCTGAAAGTTATGTAGTGGTGAAGATGGGTGTGAGGAGTAGATTTTTTAGTGGAGAATTGTCAGTGATGGAACACATTACCCGAATGTGTTGTTAATGCAAGGAGTGTTACGGATTTTAAGAGTTTGTGTGATAAATATATTGTCAGTTGAACGAAACTATCACGATGAGTCTGCCAACTCCATGGAGGGTGCAATAATAATAATAAAGGGAATGATTTACAACTATCCCTTGTCTTCTATCTGTTCCATTTTCTTACATCTCCCTCTCTCTACATATATGTATTCTTTCTCTCTCTCTCTCTCTCATGTCCATCAGCTCTTCGTTTCTTATCATAGTAGAGCATAAACTGTATTATCTGATTTGAAACTGCATACATGACATCATGACAGGCAGGTATTACAAACAGTGAAGAGAAGTTTTTTCAGTAATGACAGACTGGATATGTTTATTTGCAGTGCAATGAAGTTTCTTTTTCACTTGGTGATTATTTCAATGCATGTAGATATACAAAGGTATGCACATCTTGCCAATTCTTCTTATGGCTGCTAATTTGGAAAACTAATTCTACCAGTGACTTAAATTATGCAGTGCAGTGTGGCCTCACTAGTCAACCACTAATAACAAAACTACAAGGACTGCTACTATGTTTTTCTTAAAGTAAAATATCTTTTTAACAAACATAATTTTATCAGCATAGTGATATTTTTCTATACCTATTATTTCAGAAGTTTATTTTTCACTTGGTTAGACTATAATAAATTTAGTTTAATCTTTTATCCAAGTGTAAGCAAACAAAGTTTGCGCCTGAAAATATCTTCAGGACTGGGGTAAGGTAGTGCAACACCAGGGAACTCTGAGCAAAGGTGAACCAAGCTCTCATCACTCCCTGTCTCAGTATCTCCCATAATGCAAAGCACATCTCCTTGCAGACATGTATACTGCTATGCATTAAGGGAAGGGCCACTACCCAGACTGGTTTCAACCTTTATTGAGGTCTTGTCAGTGGGAGGCATACCTAAACATGGAGATACTAAGGCAGAAGCAATAGGAGAGGTCATATTTACCTATAGGAGTTGCCAACAGGTGTACCACCTCATTATTGAATTACTCTGGATTTAGAGAAAGATGTTGGAAGTTTATTTTTCACTTGGTTAGACTATAATAAATTTAGCACTACCTTACACGGTGCAAACTTTGTTTGCTTACACTTGGATAAAGGATTAAACTATATTTATTATACCTATTATTTCATTTTTAGTTAACAATATTTTTTGTAAACACTTTTGGAAAATTATATAAGTAAAGTGGATATTAGATCCAGCATTATTTCAAAGCAAAATGTAGGAACTATGAAAATTTCGTAAAAATAAGTTGACCAGAGAGCTTACGGGAATACACTCACTGGCATTCACAAGTTGCCTTATCGCAGACTACTTAGAAAACATAAACACTCTCCAAGCATATTATATTTACTTATTTAATTTTGCATCACCAAACTGAAGCCTTTTGGCTCTTTATTTTAATAAAAAATATTTTAGAAAAAACAGAAGTAGAATAGACTTCTCTGAGCTATATAAAATGATAAGGAAAAAAATTACCTATGAAATTAGAAATTTCAAGAACATGGAAAAAATCAGAATTACAATAGAAAACAATATGAATGTAAAAGGTGTGAGAATAGAGTTGTAGATAGGACAAAATAAATTAGTGACCCTTAAAGATGAAAATGAAGTACTAATTAAAGAAAAATACAGATCATAAGAAAGAATAATACTACACCAAATTATATTATGATTCCCAAGACTTAAACCAGTATGAAAAGACATATGTAACATCCCAAATCAAAGAGGAAGAAATATACCTTGATGTTTTAACTACACTAGTCATGCAATGGACAGCATGAGTAGTGTAAGACACCAGGTGAAGATGAGTTTCCAATAGAAGTTTCGAAAATTTTATTTAACATAGTCATTACTGGTGAATCAGTCATGACTATGTTAAATATTATTTATACATCATGCCTAAGACAGAAGAGAATACCAAAATGATGGGATAATGCTATAGTTATTATAGTTTTTTAAAAAGAAAGACAGAGAAGATGGTAAAAATTACTACCCTATCAGTCTCCTTTCAACAATATACAAATTTACAAAAATCATTAGCAACAGAATAAAAAACAAACTAGACTTTTGCCAACCTCAGGAATAAGCAAGATTCAGAAAAAAATTACTGCACTACTGATCATATAATAATAATAATAATAATAATAATAATAATAATAATAAGCTAACATCTTTTATTCCCTTATAGGGAGTAGGCAAGGCCTTTTATCCCTGTCTTGCTTTTGTAGACTGAGTGGGCAGTTCAATCTCCACTGGTAGCCAATCATAAATAGTTGGCCAATACTATCACTAATTATAAGTGGCCACTGATAAAGAGACAGACAAGAAACTGCTGTCATCTCTTGGTATCTAACAATTACAGGTTATGCTACTGTCTGAAATAATGTGTGTGTTCTACAGTCAATTTTCTTGAGTTTATGGGACAAAAAACCCCGAGTTTCGGGAGAAAAAAAAAAAAAGCTTGCCAAGGCCAGAGATCGACTAACTGGTGAACCAGTTGAAGACAGGCTTCCAAAAAAGTTCCTCCAGTCAGTGACTAAATTGAACTAAAGTCTATCTTCTGGCAGCCTAGCACCACTTCCAATGAGCTACACAGTCCTTTGTTAATATTATTATTATTGCACACTCCACGTAGTCAGCAGAATCATCGTGGGAGGTTCATTCAACTGACATATTTATCATATTGAATCTTAAAATACTTAGCACTCCTTGTGCTAAGTATTTCTGGTAATGCATTCCATTCACTGACAATTCTCCATCTAAAAAATCTACCCCTAACACCTCTCTTCATCACACTCTTACATGACTTCTAGAGATGGCCTCTGGTTTTTCTCTTCTCGTCTTCTACTCTTTTTATAATCCCATCTGGATTATAACATCCACTCACTAACTTAAATGTCTCTATCATATCAACTGTTTTCCTCCTATCCACCAAACTCTGCAATCCACAGTTCTTCAACCTTTATCTCCATAGCTAGCATTCCAAAGTCCTAATACTGTTTTAGTTACTCATCTCTGGACACTCTCCAATGTTTCCACATTACTGAAAACTAGGTGACCAGATTTTAGCACATCAGTTCAAGTGTGGTCTGAACCATTTCCTTATCTCTACATGTTGAAAGTTTATTTTTCACTTGGTCAGGCTATAATAAATTTAGTTTAATCCTTTATCCAAGTGTGTGCAAACAAAGTTTGCTCCTGAAAGTATCTTCAGGACTGGAGTAAAGTGGTACAACACCAGGCAACTCCTTGCAAAGGTGGAGCAAGCTACCAACACTCCTATCTCAGTATCTCCCATAATGCAAAACACATCTCCTAGCAGATATGTATAATGTTATGTATTAAGGGAAGGGCCACTACCCAGACTAGTTTCGACCTTTATTGAGGTCTCTTCAGTGGGAGCCAGGCCCAAGTGGAGATACCAGGCAGAAGCATTAGCAAAGTCATCTCCTCCTATAGGAGCTGCCAAACAATGTGCCACCTTTTTATTAAATTACTCTGGATTTAGAGAAAGATGTTGAAAGTTTGCTCCTGAAAGTATCTTCAGGACTGGGGTAAAGTGGTACAACACCAGACAACTCCTTGCAAAGGTGGAGCAAGCTACCAACACTCCTATCTCTAGGAGTGTTGGTAGATTGCAAGGAGTTGCCTGGTGTTGTACCACTTTACCCCAGTCCTGAAGATACTTTCAGGAGCAAACTTTGTTTGCACACACGTGGATAAAGGATTAAACTAAATTTATTATTACTTATCCCTACATGTTAGAGTACTTCTTATCATAGCAGCACTACAATGTACAGCCTTTGCAACACTAGCAACATGCCCTCTAAACTTCAGTCTACTGTCAACCATCACTCTCAAATCTCATCCACTTCCTGCAGGACAGCACCATCAATATAGTACACAGCCTTATATTTCTACACTTCAAAGTGCAAATCTTGTGCATTTCCAAACTGCACACTTAGCACTTATTAATATTAAAACTACAACCCCACTCCTTTGTCCAAGTCAAAAGACTATTCAAATCTTCCTGAAGGGAATTAACATCAGCAATGGTACTTATAATTATCCCCAACTTTGAATCATCAGCAAACAATCCTCAATCAGTCCACCAACATACCATTCAGAACGTTAAGCAGCAGGAGCCAAAGAACAGAACCCTGGGACAACATGCCATGGAAAAATTTGGCGAATCCCAAGTGGTTGCACTTGACATCTCTAAAGGCTTTGACTAGGGTCTGGCACAAAAGCTTACTAAGCAAACTCCCATCATTTGAACTGTCTTAGAACTTCAGCAGATGGATTGCCAGCTTCCTGTCTGGATGCACACTATGTGTAATGGTAGACAGTTCCCTATCCTCTCACCATCCAACTAATGCTGGGGTTGCAGAAGGTTCAGTTCTCTCACTGACCATCTTTCTTCTGTATATCAATGACCTACTTGACTTCCAATCCAATACACAGTTTTGCAGACGACAGCATATTGCACTCCTCCCTTTCATTTGACAAACCCTACTCAACACAACTCACTTCAGATCACAGAGCATCAACCACCACTGCCCTTAATTCTGCCCTCCAAGTCATCCTCCAATGGGGCTCAGATAACCTCATCAACTTCGATGCTAGTAAAACCCAGTTCTGTCTTATTTCTCACAAAAAAGAACCCTTCCCCTCCCCCAGCATTATTTTTGAGAACACTCAAATTCCCAGACAAGATGAGATTTCTCTTCTCAGAATTATCCTGACATCAAGCCTCTCCTGGCATAAACACATCACAACCATTGCATCCTCAGCTTCTAAAAAACAAGGATTTCTCTTTCACTCAAGATGTTACTTCACCCTGAACAGCTGTTAACCTTATACAAATCACAAATCTGCCTAGCTATAGAATACTGCTCTCACATTTGGAGTGGGGCTCCTAAAAGCTCCCTGAAAATGCTTGACTCAATACAGAGGAGAGCAATCAGACTGATAAATGCCCCTCTCTTAACAACTCGCTCCACTCACTCTCACATAGATGATTGGGCTCTGCAATTTGTATATTCTATAAATATTTCCATGGGAAATGTTCATTTGAAACAGAATCAATAATTCCCCCACTCTGTACTAAGCCGATTAGAACATGTACAGCTGCTGCCCAACATCCTTTCACAGTACACCTTGAAACCCACAGAACAAGTTTCTTTTCCTCCTCCTTCATCCCTGCTACTGCTGTACTGTGGAACAGTCTTCCCCATGACGTATTTCCCAAGGAATACAACATACAGGCTTTTAAATGAAATGTAACAAGTTTTTCCTCTTCCAATCCATATACGGTACAAACGTGCTATAGGTTGACCAACCAACATCTTGTATATGGGCCCAACATAAAAAAAAAAAAAAAAAGAAGCCACTAGTTACCCTCCTTTTTTGAGACAATGCTCCATTATACACAACTTGCTGGTATCTATTCCCATCCTCTGCTCTATCAAACACTTTTGCAAAATCTAAGAATATCACTCACTGTATGTGATTCTTCCTTATCATAAAATGCAAGTAAATTGCTAAAACAAGATCAACCCTCTATGAAATCCATGCTCACCATCATAAAGAATGCTGTGTCCATCAATCCAATCCTAAATTCTATTCATAACTAATCTCTCCAACACTTTGACTACAACTGCAGTTATACAGACTGGCATATAATTGAAAACTTCTGACCTGGAACCATGCTTGTGGAGTGGTACTATTTTACCTTCTTTCCACTCCTTAGAAACCCTATTACACTACAAGACTTTCATTAAACAACCAGATTAAGTGCATAGCTAAATGTTGTGTACATTCCTTAAGAATATATTGTGATATGTCATCCATTCCCACAAACTTATTAACATCTAACCCAGTCAACACTTGATACACTTCTGATTCTTTCACTTCAAATTCTCCTAATACTTGCCTCCCTTCTATATATCTAAAGCCCTTCACAGCGCAATTGGATGTGAACAACGGTACGTTGCACCCTTCATTGGAAAAGGCCTAAGTTCGATTCTCGTTGTGACGGGAGGAATCTTTATATGGACTTTTTCAATCGAAGGTGAGTTAGCTGATCTCATACGGAGGTAGCAGGATTTTTTCTCCCAGAAACTCGGGTTTTTCATTCTGCATACAGACACATTGGCCTTCAGAACACATGCAATTTACAGACAAAAAATACTAGTTGTGGTGGTGGATGTAGATGATTGATATATAGAGGTGAGTGGTGAGACAGAGTTGTGGACTGGGTGCCCTTTCATGATGAGTCTTCGGACTCCTTGGAGGTATCACGAATAATAATAATAATATATTGCACCTCAGTATTTAAACCAGTATGATGTACACTAATAAAGTGCTCGTTCCATAATTCCACTGTATCCTTTGCAACTGTCATGACTATTGATCAGTGTCATCCTGCCATAAATTATTCTTTTTCTTGCTTGCCAAATAGTGGAAAAATTCCACTGAGTTAATCTTGGCCTGACCAGCCAATTTCCTCTCATACTGCACCTTTTCTTTCTTTACCATGCTTGTCACCTTTCTAGCCTGCACTTTATACTCTTCATGGATCTGATCATTACCAATTGTCTTGGAGCTCCTCCATAGCATTTTCTTTTCCAACACAGTATGCTTGATTTCACTGTTCATCCATTTCACTTCTACTCTATTTACTCGCTTAACCCTTGGTATGTAGTCATACATTGCTTTTGTTAGATACTGCCTTGTGAGTTTCCATGCATTGTCTGCTCAGCCTCATCTAAACAGCTAACTGACTACAGAGCTTCTCATCATCATCACCCACTTTATACTTCCACACATATGATAAATATGTTGTCAGTTGACTGAACCTCCCATGATGAGTCTGCTGACTCCATGTAGGGTGCACAATAATAATAATAATATCCATTTTTGTCAGTAGCCTTTTTTGTTTCACCCGTTCCCAAACAAGTATCTGATGATCATTCTCACCAATCAGCAGCAGTGTCAACACCTCATTAACATCTACATCTTGTGAAGATATCACCAAACCCAAAACATTAAAACCTCTAGTTGCTTCAGTCGCATGCTGCTTAAGATATTTATCTCTCAGAAATTCAACAAAAGTAGTCTCATTGTTCCAATACACTATCTGTCTACTCCTTCCATTCTATATTCAAGTGATTGAAGTCTACCATCAGAATCACCTTCTTTTTACATGCCTAATTTATCTAAACACTTCACAATCAGTATTCTCTACATTCCCTGGCCTATAGTAGCATTCTATCAGATATACCAGCCTGTTAATTTCAACCTTACACCACACAGATTCAAAATCTGTGTATGTATTATCAACTTTCACACACTGTGGACACAATTCTTCTGCAATCATTAACAGCATTCTCTTTTTACATTTCTATCCTTCTGAGAAATTATATATATCCTTCCATTTCTATTCCTGATATCACATTCTCCTCAGACAATCAAGTTTCACTTATTCCAATTATCTTTTGGCATACTGACTCAATCAATGCAACAAAATCAGCTCTCTTTTATTTCAAACTTACATTTGTGTACAAATATAACAACAATTCCTGTCTTTGAGGCCATTCTACCAGCATCAACATTCTCTACTCCAGCTGCTAGACCACACCTCTCTCTTTGGTCTGACCATTCCTGTTTCCCTGATCCTGACTTTGATTTCCATTCCTACTGGTCTCATCCTCACCTTTATGCATTTCATCACCTTGTGCTGCAGAAACCACATCTTCAATTTCATATCCATCTTTTTCCTGTTGTACAATTTGTTTAGTTGTGCTATTATGATTCACAAGTAGACTCTGGTCATTTGCTATATTAACTATATGACTCTGTGCCTTCTCAGAAAACAATAGCCTTTCTCAATGCCCAACACCAAACCCATTCAAATGCAATCCATCAAATTTAAACCATTTCAACTTTCCTTGAACTTCACTCGATAGATATTCAAACTGAACCCCCTTTGCCTCGCACAACTTATATTCTTTATCTGTGCTCTCCTTTTCAACTCAATATTCCTTTTCATATCTGGGAAACGCACTAATGACTTTTCTAACAACACTATTATACTTTACCTGCTGCACCAACTTTCTCAAGTCTTTATTGACATAATTTTTTCCCCCAACTAAGTCATTTGTGACCACGACTACCATTAATTTTGATGCCTGCTCTTTTCTTTTCTGCAACACATCAGTTATTTGTTTCATTGTTCCACCAGAAAGGTATGTTTTGTGCACTTCATTAGTCATTACAACTCTAAAGTTTAGATGTTTTATATGCTCTTTCAGATGTTTCATTTCACTTTTTATATTTTCACTAACTCTTGCCTAAGCTGGTCTAGTAAGGTCCCAACTTTTACTCTAATTTCTAATCGCTCAAATCTATCAACACATTCTTCACATATGCAAACAGTCCACAAATCTTGCAAATTTTTTATGCATACATGAAGCAATTTTCGCAATGCATCATCATATATATGTAATAAGACAAATAACTGAAAAGGCCATTAGCCCTTATGTCTGGTATTTATTGATTTTGAAAATGTATTTGATTTGATCTCAACATTAGCTTTTTAGAAGCACTTTAAAATCAAGGAAATAAAAAAACGTATATTGATATATACTTAGTCATGTACATGAAAATTCAACTGGATCTATAAAATTAGGAACAAATATGTAATTGCCTATTAAAAAAAAAAACAAAAAAAAACAGGAATTAGACAGGGAGAAACCATTTCACCTAAATTCTTTACAGAGAATTTAGTTTTGAAGAAATTTTTAAAAATTTGGATCAGAAAAAGAGAATTATAGTAAATGGGAAAGAATTTAAATCACCTATAATTTGCTGACATTGTTCTTTTAGGAAGCTCTGCAGAACTTCAACAAATAATCGATGGATTGAATGCAAAAAGTAAAAAGGATTAAATATAAACAAAGACAAGTAAAAAGAATGTATAATAAATACATCAGTTTTTATTATACTTACAAAAAAAGCCAGTTCGAATGGAACTTTAGGAAATGGATGGTCACCTCCTATGTTTACCTAGTGTTGTGTCGGAAAAAGTGCTGATTCACTTTTGATGAGTCATCCTTTTTCCAACCCAGTCAGAAAGGATGGATAAGGATATACTTATGCCTCCAGATGGAAAATGTACTTATTAATGACCTAGAACATGTATATATATTCAGTTTTGTAGATATTAACTAATGTTAGAGAAGCCCATAACTTGAACAGAGAATGTTTGTAAATTATTTTAAGATAGGAAATCCATGTAAAATTGCTAAAAAAGATGTATATAAGTTGATACAAGTATTAGGCCATGTCAAAGACAGTTCAGAGCCGCGGTAACCAATCGGCTGCCGCCGTATGCATGACGACACTACCAAGTGAGGGCGCTGTTTTGTGGTATATAGGTTTCGGTGGGGAATTCAAGCTCTTTTTTTTTCGTCTGTTCCTGGTTTCCTGAGCAGAGAGCTGAGTAGCTGTGAAAGCTTACCACCATGCGCAGCAAGAGTTTCCCCTTTGCTGTACATGCCACATGGATCATAGCTGCAGCTAAAATGCAACCAGAGTTCTAGAAGAAAGGGCCGCTGGCGAATCAACGCCAGTGTATAAGTCAGTGAAGGAGTATTCTTTTCGAGTAGAACAAAAGAACAGCAGAGACGCCATTGAAGAAAATACGGTGAGGAGATCCGAGAATCTAACTAAGGTCCTATATTCACCAGATAAAGCAAGAACGGTAAGCTGAAACCTTTTGTATTAAGATAGAGTAACCAGAGAGGAATGAGAAACTGAACATTGAGAAAATAGCCAATTTACGTGTTGTGCTTAAAGAACTGTCTTCCTTTGGACATTTTGTCTACAAGCGGCATCTTAGGCTCGAGCCGAATAGGAAACCGAGGCTTCAGACTGTTTATACTGGAAGAAGGAAATTAATGTTATTATGTTGAGTTTAGATTTGAATGCTAGCTAAAATTCTGGGGGGAGGGGGACAAAGTTGAATATAAGAAGGATTGTTATCTCATGCAAAATTTGCCAGACGAAACACGTCTGATATAATCCATGCCAGGATTGTAGAATAAGCTTGTATATATATGTATTTTCTATGTATGATAACTGAGCAGCTAAGTAGAAATTAACAGTCTGAGAATAGGTATATAAGGAAGAGTACGATTTTGATAATATATGAGATTATAGAGTAGAACTTTTTGGATGTGTTAATTTAAGAAAGGGGGGGGGAGCTCAGACTCTTTTGTTAGAATTGAAAGTTTGACTAAAGTATATCTCTATGTTTTGCCAAAATAAATGTATTTCTTATATTTAAACCAAATGAGTCTGTCATGTTTCTGTGGATTGAATTACCGCTTGAAAAATCACGAACCATGCATTAGAGGGAAATCCATTAGTAATTAAAGAAACGGGACCACGACTGCAAACCTCTTGATCCCTGCATTCTTTTTTCATAGTAATCTAAGATAGTATATCAGAATTCAATTGCCGGCTGGCGCAGTCATAAAATAACTATAAATTTGTCGGCAAACGAAATAACTGATAATAACATAAGATAAAGGATAAAACAAAACTTAAAGATAATAACACACAAAAAAATAAGAGAAATGAGAGATATAACACTAGTATAAAAGATACAGTAGAGGAAGGCCATGAAGAAGAAGAAATTATATGTAGAATTCAACTAGGTTTGGTTAGCCTTTGGAAAACACTGTGAAACACTCAGAGGAAACTATATGCCATAAAAGAGAAATATTCAACAATTGTATACTTCTGTTCCTGACATGTGGAAGCGAAAGGTGGACTTTGACTAGACAATGGACCAACAAGTTGAGGATTAATCAGAGGAAAATGGAAAGATCATTACTTAGCATTATCATTCTAGATAGAAAGCACAATACTTGGGTCAGAACTCAGACTAGGGTGAGAGACATTATAACAGTCGCTAAAAGGTCCAAATGACAATGGGCAGGTCGTACTGCAAGAAGTAACACTCAAAAACAGACAAAGTTGATATCAGAATAGTATTGATACCAGAAATTGAAAGAGAGCTACAAGAAGACCAAAGAGAAGGTGGGAGGATGAGATTAAAGATTTGGCTGGAAGAATTCAGTGGCATAGAAAAGCTTAAGTTGAGGAGTTGAGACTGAGTAGAGGATTTTGGGGATGCCTTCATGCTACAGTGGAGAAAATGGCTGATGAAGAAGAATATGGATTTTGTCACTTTCGATCCACAGCTCATCTTCTAGCCTACATTACCCATTTTTGGACTCAAGCAGCACAATTTAAAGTTTGGGGAACTCACATGGTTGCTCTTGACATTTCTAAGGCATTTGATCACGTCTGCCACAAAGCCTGCTCAGCAAACCACCATGCTATAGTCTGCCCTCTACTCTTTGCAACTGGGCTTCCTCTATGGTCATTCACTGTATAGCATAGTAGATAGTTTCCTCTCCTTGTCACCCCATTGATTAGATGGAAGAATTTTTACTTTTTATTTTTTGATTTTTCGTGGAGGCAATCATTTTTATTCGATATTGGGAAAATCCACAAAATTTTCACAATATGAAAGGGGTTTTAAAATTAATCACAACTCATTTCTAGATTGCCCAATTCCCAAATTTTTTTTTTTTTTTTTGCCATTAATTTTTTTTACCACCACAGCTGTACATTTTGATTCTTTATTTCCATTCTAAGACAAACTAATTTTTTTCAAGATACTGGCATAGCATCCTGCTTTAGCTGTGTGAGTGCTCCTTTTCCCCATTTTATATTTTGAAGGCCTTGGGTACCAGCTCTTATACAGTTTCATTCAGCCCTCAAACTCATCCCACACATTCACAATCTACATTCCTTTCTCTTCACACATTTCTGCTAACATTCCATTCAATATCTTTGCTCTTTGCCATAACTCATCATTGTCATATCTGGGCAACACACAAACAACCCTGGCTACCACCACACCGTTATATTTCATTCTCCTCAATATACTGCTGATATCCAATCCCACATTCTTCCTATGCAAAAACACATCATTCAACAACACACTAACTTCCATGCATGCTTACTTCTCATATCTAGTACTTCAATCACCCTGTTCATTCTCCCTCCTGGAAAAAATACCTTCTGCACCCTCTCATCCACCACACCTTTTGTGACAGAATCTCCATAGAGTGCTATTCTCGAGTCATTTGCTATTTCTTTCTCTCCACTATCTTTCTTTTTATTGCTTAGCACTCTTCCATTCATATTCACCATAAGTCCAATTTCATTTTGTACATGCCTCATTTCATTCCACATCTTAATCATTCCATTCTTCAACTCTTGCATTCCAACAATCACTCCCACTATTGCTTTGTCAGTCAGACTTTCTTCCACTTCTGTAATGATGTCCAGTTTTTCTTTTTTTTAAAAAAAATATGGAAAACCCGGCATAATTTTATGTATTCATAATCACGTTCTCCACACTTATATTCTCATGCATATAATGTAAACTTGATCACTGCCTTTCTATTTAATGCAACTCTCAGATACATAAATTAAAATTGCTTGGAACACTGCCTTTGCTACTGCTAGTTTAGTCTCATCAAATTACTAATACATATCCTCAAAGGATGTACAGGATACAATATTAGTACTACATGATCAAGTTTACATTATTCTAACTTCCTATGAAGAGTTTCCTTCAAGATTAGTCTGTAATCTCAAGACTCCAATCAATTTTCTATGGTACTCTGAAATGAATCAATCTGCCTAGATTTTGAACATCCTCCAGGTCTTTTTCTATCATCCTAGAGACTTGGGAGTGGCGGCAGACAAGGACCTGAAATTCATGGGTCACACTGCACAACTTGTGAAGACGTCACATCGAATAGCGGCAATGATGCAGAGGACCCTGATATGAAGAAATAAAGAGGTTATGATGCCATTGTATAATAATGCCTTGATCGGGCCTCACATGGATTATTGTCTGGTTTTCATGGTGATGAGGATATGCTAGAAAGAGTTCAGAGAAGATTTACAAAGGTGGTCATTGGTCTTTGGAATGTGGAGTATGAGGACAGATTGAGAGAATGTAAATTGCAAAGTCTCATGAATAGGAGGAGGAAAGGGGGGGGGGGGATATGATTGAGACATATAAGTTAGTCAGGGAGTTATCAGGTTGATATGGAAGAGTGAGGAGCCGGTTGTTTACATGGAGTGTGACTGGTGAGTGGAATATACTGCCTGAGTGTGTGTGTGTGTGTGTGTGTGTGTGTGTGTGTGTGTGTGTGTGTGTGTGTGTGTGTGTGTGTGTGTGTGTGTGTGTATTATGAATGTAGAGACATCGAATCAGTTTAAGGCACTGGATGAGTTTTTTTGTGTGTGATAGCACACAAATCAAATCAAAAATCAATGTTAATAATAATAATAATATCAAACCCAGGTTGCTTGAAGCACTCTTCTCCTATTCTACTTTTTTTGATTATAAGTTGCACTGATGATGGCCTCAAGAGGCTGAAATTTGGTAAGAAATTTAAAAATATATATACAAAAGTGATTTCCATTAAATATGTTCATTTTATAATAAACCAAAAATAAAAATAAATAAATAAAAATGCAAGCTGACATAGTTATATGTCTTCTTTGCAATAATTTGAAGAGATATGTGAAGCGATTATTGCAAAGCGATATGACATAGTCATATCGCTTTGCAATAATTTGAAGAGACCCGGTATTCCTCTTCAGAAAATATTTGTCTGGTATTCCTCTTCTGAAAAGAAGAGGAATACCAGACAAATGTGAAGTTCAAGGAATATACTGCAAAAGACTACCTAGAGGAAATTTAAGAATGGTACAAAGATAGATAGATAATATCAGAACTCTGAAAGGTATGCTATAAAAACAGATTGAGAAAATGTAACAAATGGAGTTAGGTATAGACTGAGACATATAAGCTGTTGAGAACTAGACACTGGGAAGAATTTTATTTTTCAAAGCAGTAGAACAACAGGAAGGATCAAGGCAAGAGTCCATCTCTAGAAGCAAGGGAGTGACAGGTAGGTTTAAAAACTTACATGCAAAAAAAAAAAAAAAAAAGATAGAGAGTGGTGGGTGTACGGAATGAACTGCCTAAAATTATGTGGTGAGTTTGTAGTGATTGATTTTACGATGTAGTAAGATCAACTTTTTGGGACCTGGAGCATACTTTCTGTGATGAGTCTCTTGGCTCCATAAAGGTTCTATGATAATAATAATTAATGTAAATAGAAAGTAACAATTCAAAAATATAAAATAAAATTATCATCAGTTAATATTTACTCAAAACTGAAACTTAGTTTCTACAATTTTAAATACCAACACACATATAACAGAATTATTTCTTGTAGAAAAACTCAAATAATATTTCAGAAAAATCTCATGATACCAACTAGGATACAGACTTAAAAATTCATAATAAAAATCCTATCAAAATAATAGGTAATGCTAGGCAGCAAAGTGTAAACATGTTCTTTTACAACATATTTACACAATACCAAAACAAAGCCATATACTTACTGCAGGTTCTATGAAATGATAAAATACTATTCACTTTACTGTTAGCTTTTTCTATAGAAACTGCTAGGAAATTTGTTAAATTCTAAAAAAATAAGAGGAAATATTTTGTGAAAAACATAATAGTATTAAAAGAGGGGAAAAAAATATCAGAATCAAACATGATAAAGTCAACACTTTTGCTAAAACTAAACAAAAAAATCTAAATAAATTAATGATATTAGTATATATAATATTCTCATATACATAATAAATTTAGTTCAATCCTTTATCCAAGTATAAGCACCTGTTTGCACCTGAAGTATCTTCAGGACTGAGGCAACTGGTAGTAAAGGTGGTCTAAGCTCTCATCACTTGTCCTAGTATCTCCCATAATGCAAAAGCACATCTCTTTGAGGACATGTATAGTGCTCTGCATTAAGGAAGGGCCACTACCCAGACCCAGAGGTGGTGATACTAAGGTTGAAGTAATGGAGAAGTCATATTTCCAAATTGGTAGCATAGTCAAGTGAAAAAACTTCCATCAACTATCTCTAATCCAGAGAATTTTAATAATAAGGTGTTGACACCTTTTGGCAACTGGTATATGGTGATATGACTTTTGCATTACTTCCACCTTAGTATCACCACCTCTTGGTCTGGCTCCCACTGACAAGACCTCAATAAAGGTCGAAACCGGTCTAGATTGTGACCCTTCCCTTAATGCATAGCATTAAGGGAAGGGTCATGCAAAGCACATCTCCGAAAGGAGATGTGCTTTGCATAATGGGAGATACTAAGACAAGTGATGAGAGCTCAGTCCACCTTTACCACGAGTTGCCTCAGTCCTGAAGATATTCAGGCACAAACTTTTACACGGGATAAAGGATTAAATTAAATTTATTATAGTCTAACCAAGTGGGAAAAAACTTCCATCATTCTCATATACATGTTCAACAACATTTCATTTAATTCAGAAACTCATTAAATAACATTACATATAAATTTATGAAGAGAAAGATGTTGAGATATACACTTCCACACAACTCATGCACATTGCGAATGTTCAGAAAGTGTTTGGAAGTGACAGGGAGGAAAAGGTTCTGATTGGTGATAAAATGTGCAATAATGATATTGAAAAACAAAATGCAATTAATAGTTAAATGGCAAGTGGGATTGATGGTGAGTAAGCTTGTGTGGCTGACAAGAAGATACCAAGAGTGAATGATAGCGAACAAATAACACAAGATTTGAAAGCTGAGTTGTTGAACATGAGGCAAGTGATAAATGCATGCTCAGTCAAATGGAAGATTGTAGAAGAGCAAAGAAGACAGGAAAGAGGTAATGAAATGTGAGTGGCATTGTATGGGTGAATTCAATTATTACAGGTGTGGTACACAAGCGAAAAAGGTGTTTTCCCACAAGGTAAAATAAATAGAGTGATTGAGGCATTAGCTATGAGGAGTAAGCAAGCAAAAACGTGTGTAGTGGTAGTTGGAAAAATGACTTGACTGGAACAAGAACATTAGATCAAAGGTTGTTGAGAAGGATAAAAAGATAAAAGCATAATAAGAAAGGTAATAAGTGTCTTGACTAGGTATTATTAATATTGTGCGGGCAGTTCCATGGAGTACGAAGACTCATAGTGGAAGACCTAGTCTATCAACCAGTGGCGTAGCTAGGGGGAGCAGAGGGGGCAGTCTTCCCCAGGCGGCACTGTGAACCTTTTTGAACTTTTGCAGTTAATTCTAAAATACAGTCTCAAGAAATCAGTTCCAAATATTGTAATACTACTGCGAATTTTCCCCACAATTGCTAAGTGTTGCTAGTTGTGAGACGAGTTTTTCCAAATAAAATTTGATTAAGAATTACCTACATTACTATGAAATAGACTTTGCGAATGTCATCGACGATTTTGCTAACAGAAAAGCAAGAAAAATAACATTTTAGAATATTGAAATTAAAGTTTTACTTCAAAAATAAACATTTTTTTAAATTTATTTCCCTATACGTCATTTTGACTTTTTGTAGCATTTTTGGTGTATATTGAGAGGGGCGGCAAACTCAGGGACAGACCTGGGCAGCAACAGCTCTAGCTACACCACTGTTATCCACACAATCCATTATACCTCTCCTTGAACTCATAACAGACAAAGCACTTACAACTGACTCCAACAATCCATTTCACTCATTTGCAACTCTCCAAGCAAAAAATCTGGTCCTGATACCTCCTAACCACACCTTTATTCTACTTCGATGAATGACCCCTTGTTTTGGTCCCTCTAGCCAAGTGCTAAAACATTTCCCCCTGCATCTATCCTATAAAACCCTTTAAACAACTTAAATGTTTCTATCATATCCTCTCTTTTTCTCCTATCAACTAACTTCTGCAATCCACACACCCTCAATCTATCCTCATAGGGAACATTCCACAGGCCACTCACTAATCTTGGTCACTCACCACTGGATCCTCTGAACCGCTTCATCCCCAAGAAACCCATGGGACCAGACTTGAACATAGTAATCGAGATGTGGGATTATCAAGGCTTTATAAAGAGGAATAATGTTAATTTTTTTTTCAATACCCAAGTAATCTTATGGGTGATTTTAACAAAATTAGCAATGTGTCCCTTTAAACTTTAACTCTCTGCCTACCACCACCCCTAAATCTCTAGCTTCATCCACTTCTTGGAGTACAATGCCATCAATGTGATACGTGGTTTGCAATCTATTTATCCTGAAATGCATAAGTTTACATTTCTCTACATTAAACTGACACCCATTATCTTTTGCCCACACTGACAGCCTATTTAAATCATCCTACAAACTCTCACATATGGCCTATTAACTATTACTCAACTTAATTTGGGATCATCAGCAAACAACTGAATATTTCCTTCAATCTTTCAATGGTTCCAGCACTGAAATTTGTGGCTAACCACTAGTTACCTGTTTTCGCCTTGATTCTGCCCGTCCATATACCACTTTCTGATATCTGTTCAGCAGCTGCCCTCTTATCCACTTAACCAGTGTCATATCCATCCTCATTTGTTCTAATTTGCATAACAGAGTTCCATGTGGTATTCTGTCAAATGCATTTGCAAAATCCAGCAAAATCATCGTGTAGCCATTACCTTTATCCAACTCAGCTGTTATTGTATTATAAAAAGTTAGTAAATTATTAAGGCATGACCAACCCTTCACTAAGCCATGTTGATCCTCATACAGTTCATATTTTTATCTACCCATTCTTGGATTCTCTTTTTCATCAATTTTTCTAATACTTTTACCACCACCACACTTGAGATACTGATTGGCCTATAATCCTGTTATTGCAGTCTTAGCAATAGCAGATTATAGGCCAAAAATTACCTCCCTTATGCAAGGAATTATTTTGCCCTCTTTCCACTCCCTTGGAACTCTACCAGAG
The DNA here is from genome assembly GCF_054136105.1 of Typopeltis vanoorti. Taxonomy (NCBI): domain Eukaryota; kingdom Metazoa; phylum Arthropoda; class Arachnida; order Uropygi; family Thelyphonidae; genus Typopeltis; species Typopeltis vanoorti. The sequence goes on from NC_143550.1 coordinate 131,424,471, forward strand.
CTGAGAGTTAAATTAAAGAGCCAAGTCAAAGGCATTGCCAGTACCCTTGCACATTCTTGCAAAACCCAAGCTAATAACCCATCTAACCCCACAGCTGTATTTACACTGAGATTCTACAATATCCTAAGAACCTATTCATCCACTCTGTTCCCACATTAGCATCTGTAACATAAGTTAAAGCAGTAACCTCTCTAGGATGATATACTCTTGCAAAGGGGTCACTTAGTAACTCAACTATTTTATCCGTTTCTGTCTCCTTGTGACCATCATCACTCACTAAGGTGAATCTTCCTAGTAATTCTTCCTATTACTTGCCACATAACAAAAGAACTCTTTGTGATTTCATTTGGCCTGCTTGGCTAGATTCTTCTCATAATCTGATTCTGCCTTAATTGCCATGCTGGTCACCTATCATGCCTGATCCTTGTACTGTTCATGAGTTTGCTGGTCACCTTTCTCTTTATATATCCTCCACAGCATTTTCTTCTGCAGCTTGTGATTAATGATATTATTCATTCATCTAAAACCTATCTGATTAACTCTTCTTACCCTAGGTATACAATTTAATACTGCTTCCTCTAGATGACCCTTAACTATATCCCATGCCCTATTAAAACACTCCTTACCGTGCAGTGTTTCATACCATGGCACAGACTTAAGCTTCTTCCTAAGTTTGTCATAATCACCTGACTTGTAGTTCAACAAATATCCCTTCTTGACAGAATTTTCCTCATGTTGCTCAATCTCCCAAGTCAAGACTGCATAGTCACTTTCACCAATTGGAAGCAATGTGATCAGCTTGGTTATGGATAGCTCTTCTGCTACCAATACCTTTCTACCCGTAGTCTCCTCCATCACATGCTGCCTTAAGTAATTATCTCTTAGTAAGTGTATAAATTCTGTTTCCTTCCTGCCATGTGAATTTTTTCCCTTCCAGTCTATATCTCCATAATTGAAGTCCCCCATAATAATCACTTGACTGGTACTCATTATACTAATTTGGTGATGCATGTCTTCCAGATCATCTGTGAAACACCCTGGCCTCTACCAACAATGAACTGTATATTTTGTCTTACTGTCCTTAATCTCAAACCCTTCACATCCTATCCATATAACTACATCATCTGCTGTTAGCCAAGTCTTACTGTCTATAACCTTTGGTGAGGTTGCACTAACCAATGCCAAAAATTCCTTTCTCTTGTTCCTGATACTTCTGGCATTAGCATATAGTAACTACAGCATCCCTTTAGGCCCCCATCCACACCTTTACTTCCTGAATTGACTACCCTATTCAATATTTTTGATTGAGAGACTATATTCCTCACTTGGTCATTCTCACACTCGCCTGCTTCCACTCTAATTGCTTAAATTTCTCTGAATTTGCAACTTCAGCATACTTGGTGAACAAAGCTCTCTAAACACCTAACACCAAAATCGTTCAGATGCAGTCCATCAGCATCTGAACGATTTTGGGATCTGTACAGATCTTTCTTTCTTTCCATCAAACACAGACCACAGATCCACAAATCCTACATTATTTATTCTGCACAATCTACATATAGATTCAGTGGTTATCAACGCAGTCCTCCTCAGTTCATATCATAGTAGTAGGAGACTTACAATCTTCACCTTCTCACTCTTCAGTTTTGCCTCTTCTAACAACTCCTTTACATAGTGATAATACCCAGTATGATAGTGATGTGATGAGGGGTAGAGCAAGGTTTACGAATATGTTAGAGGAAATGCGGGAAAAGAAAGGAGTGAAGTTTGTTAATGTATGGAATGTGTTTGAAGGATGAACTGAACTGTATAATAGTGATGGACTGCATTTGAATAGTTTTGTTGTGAGTCATTTTTAGAGACTGCTGCTGATAAAAGGGAGAGTAATGAGTGCAGAGAATGAATCTGTGTAAGTAAGAAGCAATGTATGAAAGAATGGGAGAGTAAGGAAGGAGAGATTGAGGTGGTGGCTAGGAATGAAGAGGTGGATAGCATTAGTGTAGAGAATGAGAAAACAAGTCTGCAAGATCTCTGCAGGGAAAATGCAGAGATCTAGCAGACAGGAGAACACAGCGTGAGAAAGGTTGATGCTGCAAGAGGATGTGAATGCATGTGTAGACAAAATGAGAAGGGGGGGAATGACCTGGGATGTAAGGAAAACAGTTGTATTTGAGGAAGATTCTGGGATGAGTAAGGAGAAAAAGAAATCTCAAGGAAAGTATGGAGAATTAACATCTAATTAGTGGTGTCAGTGAAACTTATCCAGGAATGAGGTGTTATGTTTGTATATGAATGAAAGAAGTATCAGAAACAAGAAAAATGAAATGGTTACATCGATTGAGTTTGTTCACCCAAAAATTGTTGGAATAAGTGAGATATGGTTGGATGAGGATGACATCCTGACAGGAATAGAGATGAAAGGGTATGATATATTTCTTGAAGATAGAAAGCATAAAAACAGAAGTGGAGTGCTATTGATGATAGAAAAAGTTATGTCCATAAAAGAATAGATGAAAGGGGGAAGGGGGAAATAGTGGTTTTGAGGCAGTATGATGTGAGATAGAGGTGAATAGAATGAAATATTTCATTGGCTGTTGCAATAGACATGGTAAGATGGAGGGTAGCGATCGTGAAATGTATAAGCAAATTAGAAAAGCAAATAGGAAAAGGGTGATTATTATGGATGATTTTAATTTTGGCAATATAGACTGGGATGATGAGATAGCAATTGGAAAAAAATAAAATGAATTACTCAAGTTTTTGAGAGATAACTACTTCAGACAGTATGTAACAGAGGGCAGGTAAGAATTGAGTGGCTTGGATTTGATCATCTCATCAGAGGATATCATTATAAATGAGGTGTCAAATCTTCCTTCAGCTACTTGGATGGTTAGCAGCCATGTGAGAAAAGGGTATAATATAGAACTACAAGGCTATAAGAAGCTCAGAAGACAGCTTGCAGCTGTAGAATGTAATGAGGAGCTGGGTGGAAAGGAGATTAATGCTGAATGGGTGATATTCAAGAACTATCTTGTAAAAGCAATGTCTAAATGTGTTCCAAAGGTCAGAAGGATAAATAAGGCAGTGTAAAATGGATTGATGAAGAATTAAGATACATGCAATACAGAGAAAGAAGGTATTATGGAGGTAACATAAGAGGAGTGGTAATAATCAATTCAATAAGGAATGGCAAGGAGAGTGACTCAATTGGTAAGAGGGTAGCAAAAGTGCAGTATAAGCAGCAGTTTGCTACTGAAGCTTAATAATAAAAAATTAAATAAAATAAAAATAAATCCTAGCGATCTTTCCCCATGTAGTCAGTTAAAAAAAAAAAAAAAGATTGTGGTAGGATGACACTGATTTGAGAAAATGGTATAAGGATAAGTGCTGCAGAGGATATAGTTGAGATATTTAACGAGCAGTTCATAAAAGTCTTTCATTCTTGTGAATGGGACATCATGGAGAGTTTGAGAGTAGTGGATGAGGAGGAGAGACTGATCACGTATATTGATGGAATGTGCCAGGGAGTTGGCATATGCCTTGACATATTTGTTTAATATGAGTCATACACTGGGTTAAGTTCCAAAGGAGTGGAAGGAAGGGAAGATTCTACCACTTCATAAGGAAAGTGACAGAACTCAAGTCATATTACAGACCAATCTGTTGTCAAGTATTGTAGGTTTCAGGTCTGGTCACCTGGATTCCTTGGAGATGAGGAGGCTGTGGAGAGGGTTCAGAGAAGAGTGACCAAGTTGGTGAGTGATATAAAAAATGCTCCCTACATTGATAGATTGAGAGCTTGTGGATTGCAGAGATTGGTTGATAGGCGAAGAAGAGGGGATATGATAGAAACATTCAAATTACTAAAAGGTTTTTATAGGATTGATGCAGGGGAAATGTTTCAGCTGTGTGATAGTGATGGAAGAACAAGAGGTCATCTCTGGAAATTAAAGAAGAGTGTGGTTAACAAAGGTGTCAGAACAAGGTTTTTTGCCTGGAGGGTGGTGAATGAGTGGAATTCATTGCTTGACTTTGTTGTGAGCTCTTCATCTGTAAATGAATTCAAGAAGAGATATGACAGATATTGTTTTGCTAGCTTGGGTCTCCCGCGATGAGTCTACTGACTCCATGGAGATACCCGTAATAATAATAATAATTGTAGTTAAATGTTTAGGGACGTCGTGTATTGGGGAGGGGGTGGGTGTTAGAGAATCTCGTGAGAACCAGTATCCAGAATTAGATTGACAGTATTGGTATTATCTTTGATGGACAGCAAGGATTTGCTAAAGGGAGGTCATGTTTTAGTAATCTACTTGCTTATTACAATAAGGTGATGGCTTCAATGGACAAAGGAGATGGATACACAGTGGTATACTTAGTTTTTTTTTCAAAGGATTTGGATAGATTACCACATGATAAGTCGATAATCAAACTAGAGTGGAACAGATTGGATATTAAACTAGTCCACTGGATTGGAAATTAACTATGTGATAGGTATAAGCAAATTGTGTATTGGAGAGCAATGTCCCAGAAGAGGCAAGTCACTGGGTATGTGTCTCAGGGGTTTGTTTCAGAGTCTTTACTGTCTAATCTGTATGTTAATGATATTGAGGAAGATTTGAGTGAGGATATTCAGTTATTTTCAGATGATGCAAAGCTGGGAACAACTATGAGGAATAGGACAGATGTTGTGGCCTTACAAAAAAGGCTTGAACAGACAGAGTGAATGAGCATGGGAGCGAGGATTCCAGTTCAATGCTGAGAAATGTAAACTTTTAAAATTGGAAAAACAAAGATGGGATGTAGAATTTACTCTTGTTGGGGATATATTGTCGGAGGTGAAGGAAATAAGAGATCTTGGGGTGATGGTGGATAAGGATCTGAAATTTAGAGGACACATTGCCAAAATAGTGAGGATAACTATACGAATATTGGCAATGATACTGACTTATTGAAGCAAGGAGATTCTGGTTCAATTTGTATAAGGCTTTTATATATGGATTACTGTACACGGATTGGTCACCTGGTTTTCAAAAGGATGAAGAGATGCTGGAAAGGGTCAAACCACAATTGACTAAGGTAGTTTCTGATTTCTGGAATGTTGAGTATGAAGAAAGGTTGAGAAGATACAATTTGCAATCTAGTGGATAGGAGTAAGAGGGGATGATATATGATAGAGATGTATAAGTTGGTAAGGGATTGTTATAGGATTAACATTGAAGAGAGTTTCATAAAATGGTGGGAGAACAACAGTCATTCCTGGAAGCTGTATAAGAAGAATGTGAGCAAGGGAGGGAGAAGCAGGTTTTTTGAACAGAGAGTTGAATGATTGGAATGCATAGCCTGAGAGTGTAGTGTTTGCATGATATGATGAACTGTGTATATGACAAAGTGACTTCCCATGATGAGTTTTTTTTTTAACTCCATGGGAGGGTCTTGGGTAAAGAGAGGACATGATCATCTCAGATGATGGCAGTTGAACAGGAGGTAAGCAAAGAATTAAGTAAACTTTATGTTAGTAAGGAAGGAGGAAGCAATAGAATATTACTGTATGTCTTAATCGAATGTTCCAGGAAGCTCATGGTAGTCTTGACATACCATCCTTATTTATTATTATTATTATATTGTTATTATTATAATACAGGTATCTCCATGGAGTCAGAAGACTCATCGTGAGAGATCCATTATTCACATAGTAGCCATTGTTCACGCAATACCTATCGTACAAGAGTCTGTTGCAACAGACTTTCTCCACTCCTCGGGACTCACCGAAAGAAGTGGAAAAGTTGTTAAAAATATGTGGCAGACATAATAATATTTTGAAAAAAAAACCAGTTTAACATGTAAATAAATAAGAATCTATTAAACACTCCTATATGTTTCTCACTGCAACATGAGCATCAGTTAAGAAGAGAGAGCAAAATAATTGGTTCCAAGCATGAGCATACTCTGACACATATCTCAATCACAGTTGAGTGAACAGGAGAAAACACTATTAAAGTTCCAGGAAAAATTGTGTAAGTTAAAATTAATTTTATACCTGGTTTCCTGGAACTTTAATAAGTGTTTTCTCTTGTTCACTCAACTGTGATTGAAATATGTGGAAGAGTATGCTCATGCTTGGAACCAATTATTTTGCTCTCTCTTTTTAAATGATGCTCTTGTTACAGTGAGCAAAACATAGAGAAATGTTAATAGATTCTTATTTATTTACATGCTAAATCATTTTTTCAAAGTATTATTATGTCTTCCACATATTTCTATAAATGCTTCCCAAAACTTGGAGATAGACATACAGTGCTTTTGAATAAGATTAGGACAATGACATAGAATTTTGCATGTATCAAGGAATAGATAATTGAATTTAAATCTACTGTAGTGCAAAATCTTTGTCTGACCTAATAAAGTCTATGTCTAGTGTCGATGGCATGAGAAGAAAGGCCGAAACCCTGTGTTTCTAGAAATCATATGTAATCTTTGTATTCTTGGATGCTGATCTTAGCAGAATGGTGCTAGTCTGCTCAAAACAGCAAAGTCAACAGGAACAAGGTACTTAATAAACACCAGGTAAGGATAGTGAAGGCAATTTATCTTTAGTAGATGGCAGAGAATATAACTTTAGCGCTGGTTTGAAAGTAGCATGCTGATTCCTTTCTTTCATGCTTACATAGTGATCAGAATACATTATGGAAAATTATGGAGACAACTACCATGTTAGAGCAAAACTTTAGTTTAATATAAACCAAAATGAACACTCGACGTTTCAACCTTCATATCAAGGTCATCATCTGGAGCATACATATATATATATATATACAGAGAAACAAGCTGCACTACAATCTACATGGTTTGCTAAAGTTACACCCTGGGTCAGTAGTTTTCTCCATAATTTTCCATAATGTAGTATGCAGATTATAGTTTTGAAGATGTTTGTTCATAAATCCGCTTAAGGTGGGGGTATGAAAATCCTCTTAAGATTAGATTGTAGTTTGGCTGAAGAATGATAATTATCAGATGGTAGTCTATTCATATCCATTAGATGACAATGTGAATATACCTTACATCTTGACCTTGGATAGGTGTAACTTCTCAGCATTCCTCCTCTTGCTCCCTTTCTATTCTGTCTGTCTGTCTTTACCAAAAAAAAACATATCCCCATCTCTGTCAGGATGTCATCCTCATCCATACAACCACGTCTCACTTATTCTAATAATTTTTGGATAAATGAACCTAATTAGTGCAACAATTTCATCCCCTTTATTTTGGATACTTCTGGTATTTATAAATAAACATAATAGCTCATTTTTAGTTCTTTAACAAGTCTTGCTCACACTACTTCTCGGATGCGACTCCTTCATACTGTCACCCTATCATCTATTCCTCTATGGTTCCTGCAATCTTCTCCAGATCAAAATGCTCTCTCTCTCTCTCTCCCCCTACATCTCAGGCCATAATCCTTGCTTGTCTAATTACATATTAACTTCCTGTCTACTCTGACTCTTCCCCCTCCTGTTTGTCTTGTGTTCCTGCTCTCACTCATTTCCTTCACTCATGCCAATCAACCCCCCCCCCTCTTCACAAGCTCTCTTGCCCTACTTCTCCTGCTTTTTCAAGTCACCTCTTACATTCCCAGATCTTCTATTTAATGCAGTTATTAGTCTTCCTTCCAGAAATAACCACACCAGCTAATTCACACCAAAACAACCATTAAATGTAGTCCACATCTCTTATACAGTATCATCCATCCCTCAAATTTATCCAATATGTTTGTCATAAGTGCACTCCTTTCTAATCATACAATTTCACCAATGTACCATGCATGAGCTTCACTCACCATCTCAACTCATCAGTCAACCACCTTTCTACAACATGGTCATCTTTTACCCCTTCAACAACCCCCTGATATGCATTCTTCTTTTCCCAAACCAAATCATTGTTTTCAACTACCACTACCAAATGTTTTACATCCAATGCTCAATCACTCTGCTTATTCTACTTCCAGGAAAACACATTTTGTGCACCTTCTCATTCACAGTATCTCTAATAACTTAATCTCCATACAGCGCTGCTCTTGAATCATTCATTATCTATTTTTAGTAGATCTTACGTGCCTTTCTGCTCTGAAACTCTCCTGATTTCACCCTGAATAAGATTTTTTTTTTTTTTTTTTTTGGAATGCTTTGATGCCATTGTTGGAGACCAAGACTTGGATAATGGTTAGAAATTTTGGATGGAATAAGGGATGAGAGGATGTTTCAATGAGGATTATTTCTGTGCAGGTGTAAGAATCAGGAGATAACAGTGTGCCGATAGAAAGGAGCAAAAGTAACAGAGATCATTCCGTCTGGTAGCCCTGCAATGACAAAGGATATGAGACTGAGAATTGTTGAGTGAATGTTGCTCCATGGTGAAGGAAACTTAGAGTTGTGGTCTGAGTTACTAAGAGGAAAATTGATATCCAGTGTGTATGATAGAGGATCTTGTTGCAAAGAGTTCAAGGATGTTGGCATTATGATAAGGGTTGCTTGGTATTTTGGTAGGAAGATGGACTATCTGTTAGGTAGTTGCTAATGGTAAATACCTCAACAACCTTGCTCACTTGATAAGTGCAGCCAGAGAAGAGAAAATAGTTTGAGTTGTGAATACTGAAATACCCCAGGAAGATGACCTGATTATCTGGGTATTTTGAATGCAGAAAACTGTGATTCAGAGATTGGTAGTCAAAGAGGTCGGAGTTGTTATAAGAATCTGGAGAATGATAAAACCATAAATGAATGCAGCATGATCTGATGAGGAAATTTTAACCCAAAGCAGATCAAATGAAGTAGGAGGATTCAAGGCTTTTGCACTCTCCGACATGGGATGTTTAGATGAATATAAGTTCACTCTTGTAGCAGAAAGAACTGTGTAAGATACAGTTTGGGCAGTTGAGGTGGACAGTATAGGTGCCCAGCTGAAGTTCAAACCAGAATGCAGTAATAAGTCTGGCTGGGATGACTATAAGTTATAGTGGTCCACATCATTTATATACTGTTATATTGTTTAATTTTATACTACTATTATATGCATTTATATTGAGTAAAGTGGATATGAAATCATTTCCAGCATAAAGCATAGCCAAGTGTAGTTGAAACCTCTCACAAGATAGTTTGGGCAAGAGTTATGTTTGGAGAAGAAGAAAATCACAGTAATTATATGTTGCGAAACAGGAGCTTAAATGTTCATAAATATATTTCATTTTTGTCAGAAATGAAGCGTGACAAATTCTGAAACAAAATTAATCTGAAATAAAGCTTCAACAAGTAAAGAAATGACTGGAAAAAATTATATATATAAAAAACGATGCTTTGTGAAATCATTCCTTCTTGTAAAATCACATTTATTATAATTGAAAAAAAAAAAAAAAAAAAGATTATGGAAAAGATATCTGCCCAGACCAATTTCAACCTTTACTGAGGCCCACCTGACAACCTCAATATTTACTGGTAAATTACTCAGTTGTCATTATCTTTTTTCTTTTCATGTTGTGTCTCATTGCAGAAGTTTCTTATGCTGGCTACTTGCAGAGGCTGGTGGTGGACTTCTGACTGTAACCAGGTTAAGTCCAAGCGTTTTGCAGGTGTTATGTGATGGAACTATCACTGAGTATTCTATTCTATCTATTCACTGGACATCATCACATGCCATATGGTCACTCCATTGTTAAGTAATGTTCCACACCAGTCCTCAGGTTTGAACTCTCTGAAGATCAGCCACTTCAGACACACCCCATCTATCCATCCATCCATCTAAATTAAGATCTACCCCTTCCTCTTTTTCCAGGAATGTTACCTTCTATTACTGTTTTGAGAAGTACTCCTTCCATCTGTCTGTTGTTCTACAGATCCTTTCTAGCATTCATCCATTTGACTTCATTTCAGTATATGATATCCTAAATCGCCTTCTATAACACTAGACTTCTTTAGGTTCCAAGTTCCACATCCATAAATCGCTGTTGGTAAAACAGCTGCATCCAGAATCCCCAACATCATTCCTATGGAGATAGATCTATCTGTATTGCTGTACAGAAGGAATTTCATCCTTCTGTACAGCAATTCTTCACATTAGTAATGGATCCCAGGTACTCCAATCTCTTTAATTCTTTATCTATTTAGGTACAATTGTTTTTCAGGAGCTTTGTCAATATTTCCTTTGAGAACCAAATTCTTTGTCTTGCTTCTTTGTCAAGACAAAGAATTTGAAAAGGACTTCTTTTGAGAAAAGAAGTCCTTTTTTTCTCAAAGGAAAAAAAGGACTTCAACTCAGTCCAGAATTTGGACTGAGTTGAAGTCCTCTGTTCTAACTGATTATTAATTTTGTCAAGGATTCATTCCTAGCTGTTTCTTGTCATTACAAGGTATACTGTATCATCAGCATACCTCAAAATTACTGATCAATTTGCCACCTATCCTAATTTCTGTGTTAAGCTCATCCAATGCTACATGCATGATGTCCTCTGCATAGATACTAAATAAGTGAAGAGAAAGTAAACAACCTTGCCTAATTCCCTTGCTGACCTGAAGCAATTAGTTAATTCAACACCTGTTCTTACTGTGGCTTCTTCCTTACTGTACACATTAGCCATCAACCTGATAACGTGTTGAGAACAACCCATTATTTTCATTACCTCATGAAAATAATGAAAAAACGAAAAATAGTTATTTTCATTACCTTTCATAAGAAAACATCAACCTGATAATGTGTTTGAGAAAAAAAAATACATTATTTTCATTACCTCCCTCAAATTCATATGCTGGACACAGTCAAAAGCTTTGGAATAGTTTTTGAAACATTACTATAAAGGAGTCTAAATTCTTTATACTTTTTAGTATAAATGATCTGTCTAAGACAAAAGAATCTGATCTCTGGTAACCATGCTTTTCCTGAAATCTGCTTGTTCCTATGGCATCTATGTCTCAATCCCATTTAGAATGATCTTTAATAAAATCTTCCTTACATGAGAGATTAAACTAATAGTTCTATAGTTTTTGTAATCCTTATATCTTCCTTCTAATGAAGTGATATGAAAACTGACTTCTTTCAGTCTTGAGGCCATGATCCTGTCTTCCATATCCTTGTAATCAATCTATGAAATACTTTCATCCCTTCTTTCATCCAGTGTAACCTTAGCTCTTCTGGGATTCCACCTGTACCTGGGGCCTTATTGTTGTTAAGCTGTTTAAGTGCTCTTTCAATCACATGCCTAAGTGGAAAATGTTTTCAAATCAAAATATTCCTGGTGAAAGGGCTCCTCCAAATTTTCCTTATCCTCTTTGCTGTATAGTTTTCTCACAGTGCTTTTCCATCTTTTTGATTTTCATTCTTCTGTTAGTACTATTCCATATCTGTCTTTCATGATATTCAATTTAGGATTCAACTTGTGATTTAGGTCATGAATTAAATGAAACCTCTTTTTATAATTGTGGCTCTTCTAGAACTCTATCTGTTCACATTTATTTGGCATAGAAATTTTCTTTGTTTTATCTGATGGCTTTTCTGACTTCTCTATGTAATCTCCTGTATTTGTCAATGCTTGTGTCTCTTTGTTTCTCCAACCACCTCCTTTCAATCAGATCCAGTCTTGAATCTGATATCCTGGATCTCTTGGTCTTAATTGGGCCTAGGTACTTCTTGACTCTATCTTCTATTATAACACTGACTCCTTCCCAGAGCATTTCAGGTGATTTCTCCTCTCTCCAAAAGATCATCCAATCCATGTTGACATTTCTTCTGTGAACCCACTAGGGATTACTCTGACATCCAGTCTAGTGGGATGAGCCTGACTCTTAAGTTTTTCGGAGTCTCAGTCTTACTTTGGCTCTTACTAACTGATGGTCAGTGCCACAGCCTCCTCCAGAACAGGTATCCACATCAAAGATGCTTGTCTTCCACTGTTGGAAAGCCAGGATGTAATCAATCTGGTGTCTTGACTTATCAATGTTAGATGTCCGTCATGTATGTTTCTGGAAGCAGATATTGGTAATAACAAATCTGTTTACATGGGCAAATTCCGTCAATCTTTCACCACAAGTGTTCTATTCATCCAAACTAAACATGCCACACTTAAGCCTAACTCTCATACTTTTTCCCACTTTGGCATTCAAGTCCCCTAAGATGAAAAGTACATCCCTCCTTGGTAGGTAGTCCAATACAGTCTACAGGTTTTTTGTAGAATTCCTCTAGTACTGAATCTTATCATTAACAGATTATGACCAAGAAGAGCTCTTGCCTGAACTTTCCTCAGTACCACAGCTACCCATAATGCTTTGAGTCACCTCCTGAATAAACAACTAGCTTACCATCCTATCTTTTGAAATGACCCTCTCCATTCCATCTGGTCTCTGTAATTCCCAGAATGTCAATTTCATACCATTCCATCTCTTTACGGACAATATCAATCTTTATAGACAATATACCCATCCGAAGACCTCGTACATTCCATGTGCCTATGCAAAGTTCGTTTCTAATGTTAATCCGATAGTTTTCTATTCCTTGTTCCCAGCAACTTGTGGTGTTGGAAAAGGAATATACTTCTCGAACAGGACCCTCTGCCTAAGCCCTGAATATGTCTCTGATTATTCTGCATGACAACTGATGCAACATGAGATGTATTATAAAGCACAACATATTAAGATTTTGGAGTTAAGTCACTGCAAGAAAATAGTGCTAGGGTTGCATAGTCCCTTTCCACATATTTGAGGGATTTGGGTCCCAATTCAACCCATGTTGGCCAAGTGGGTTGTAACTTCAGCCTACTAGGTGAGGCAAATACCTGGGAGAGAAGGCAGATTCCCAGTGCATAAGATGAAAAGAAATAGTAAAATAGGAAAAATTCACCCCTAGCCCACAAATACTCTAATAGCACTGAGGGAAGGAGCAAGAAAGAAAAGAAAGAAAGAAGAGTAGGGACCAGAATACAGGTGATATAACACATTTATTACATGAAGGCAGGCATGATCCAGTATCAGGTATCTCAGGTTTGCCACTCCCATAGTCACTAAAGTGAGCCCTTGAGTATCCTAGAGTGACGAGTTAAAATGATCCTTTTCGGTCACTCATTGAGGTCAGAGTGATTTGAAGAATCACCTAGTTTTTGAAGATCATTTCTATACTTATACAGTGAAATCAGTCTGGGTGAGGTTCCTTTCTATAATGTTTTTGTATTATAGGATACTAAGGCAACCAATCTAATGTCATCAGCATCTATATAAAGTACTGGATACACACCACAGAATATGGTGGAAGAAAGCTACAGTAACAACCACCACTTCCCCTACACCTACCTGGTGTATACCAGGTCCCTTGCAGTTGTAAACTGTCGTACTTTTGCCAAACAGGCAGGACAGCGAATATCAGAATTTCTGAACACAAGGACTACATCCGGTTTCACAAGTACAGCCATTCTGGTATTGCAGACCATGCTCTGGATACACACCACAGAATACGGTGGAAGAAAGCTACAGTAATACACCATAGCAAATACAAATTCGAAAGACTATTTATGGAATCAGCCTTGCCCCAAACCTCAACAAATTTGGTTGTATGCGACTGCCTCAAATTTGGGAGGCATACATCAGCAGACCTTCAGCCCAATGGCCAAGAACACCTACTTAGCTTGCTAGAGGGCACCATCAGGACTTCTAGGAGAACGATAGTTTCATATCTTCATTCTCAGTTACTGTGTAGTGCCTGCGTGCACGTGCCTTTTTTTGTAAGTTCCTTTTGAAAATGGCAACATGACGTTGCCGAAATATCGGAGATATTTATTAAAGTATAATTTAATTTATATTCGGATCTACGTTGTTCAATTCCCTAAGTGATTTAGAAATAAAGTACAGATAGTTGTAAGCATTTCAAGAAACTTTGTTTGTGTATCTTGGGTAAAGGATTAAAACAATATAGTATGACACACACAAAAAAAGTACTGAACTACAACGATATATGTTATGGAATAAATAGGTTTATTAACAAAGAAATATATGTTCACACGTGATGATATGTACATCTACAACTATCAGCAGAATTTTGGTCAAATAAAGGTACAGGAACTCTATGAATCCTGAAATGAGCCTCCTGGGGAAATGTTCTGATAAGTGGACTCTAGAACCATATGATGTGTGAGAGGTTGCTCCTTCCTGTTGAAATACCTGTGCATGAAACAGAATGATTTTTGCGTTACACACCCTATGCAAATTCTGAGTGAACGGAACCAACACATTCTTGATGTAGCATTGGCTATTCAAGGTCATGGTTACACCACCCTCTCAATGAAGCAGAGTCCAATTATGCCATGGCCGAAAACCGCATAGGTGACCTTGCTGTGAAGAGATTTCTCTTGGACAAATTCATGTATTGGGAAACCAAGAAACCAGTAGGTTTGTCTGTTCGCATGACTGCTTAGATGGAAATGCGATTCGTCTGAGAACAAGACATTATGGAGGAAGGATGGACCTTCTTAGATATTTGCCAGCACATGTGCACAGTATTCCCACCATGCAGTGTAATCCATATATAAAAAGGCACCCAGTTCCTTAAGGATTCTCTGCAGTGGCCACCTTGGTATTCCAAGTTTTTCCGCTTTTCGGCATTGATTCTTCTTCTTCTCTTCCGTCTAAGATGGGTTGAGTCTTCTCTTGAGCAGGATCTTCCAGTCTTCTTTATTCCTTGCTATTCGAAAAAGTTCCTTATATGTTCTGCATCCCGAGATGTTCTTTATTAATTTCAGCCAGATAATTCTTGGTCTTCCGGGGTCTTCTTTTTTCAGTTGGAAAAGTATTGATTAGGATGTTAGGAAGTCTATCTGCGTCCATACGTACAGTGTGTCCAAACCATCTCAGTTGTTGTTTTCTAATTTTTTCGATTATTGCCTTTTCATACAATAGTTCTTGTCTGACTGTGATGTTTGTTTTCTTTTCTATCCAACTTGTTCTATTTATTTTTCTTAAGCATTTCATTTCAAATGCCAGCAGTTTTTTCTCCTCTCTTTTTTTAACTGTCCACGCTTCTGCTCCACAGATGACTGCTGGTATAATTATTGCTTCATATAATTTGATTTTGGCTTGCTTAGATATCTTGTTTGTTTTCCAGACTTTCTGTAATTTTCCCATGGTGGTCCATCCTATCGCTATTCTGTGTTTGATTGCTTTGAGTTCATCTATTGTTTCTGTTAGTTTTGATCCAAGGTATATGAAGTTGTCTGCTTGTTCTATTTGTTCTCCGTTTAGGGTGGCTGAGATGGTAGTTCCGTTCCTCCCTATTTTCATCACTTTCGTCTTTTGTATATTTATTGTCATGTCATGTTTTACAGGTTTTCGTTTAGCTTGTAGTTCATTTGGGGTTGCAAGAAGGACGAGATCATCTGCATATTTGATATTGTTTATGTTTAAACCATTGACAATGATTCCAGGCTCATTGTATATTGCCTTCTTTACAATTCTTTCTAGATATATGTTCAATAGGCATGGGGATAATGGGCATCCTTGCATTACTCGTTTCTGGATCTCTATGGGTTCTGTTGTGAATGTGTCCTTTTTAATTATTGCATTTGTCTTAGAGTAATATTTTATCAGAAACTGTATTATATATTTGTCTATTGCTTTTTCTAGTAGAATTTTAAGAAGGATTTCTCTGTTGATGTTATCGAAAGCTTGTTTAAAGTCCACAAAACAACAATATAGTTATTTATGGTCTTCCCAGCTGAGCTCTGCTAGTTGGTGCAATGTGAAAATTTGGTCTATTGTTGAATAGTTTCCTCGGAAACCGGATTGTTCTATGCCTATCATTTCTTCATAGGTGTTTTTTGATCTATTTTGTATAATTCTGATGAATATTTTATAGGTGTGAGGGAGTAAATTGATTGGTCTGTAATTTCTGCAGTATCTTTTGTCTCCTTTCTTGTATATCGGGATGATCTTTCCAGTTCTTCAGTCATCTGGGATCTCTCCTGCTTGTAGAATTTTACTGAATAGGGTTGTTAAATATTCTATTGATATGCTGCCTCCATATGACACAGTTCAGTAGGGATAGTATCAATGCCTGGTGCTTTATTGTTTTTCATCTGTTTTATTGGGTATCTAACTTTTCTTGTAAAATTTTTGGGTGATCATTATTTTCTTCTATTGTTGGCATTGTAGTTTTGTTTCCTAGGTGGAAGATAGTCTTAAAATGGTTTGACCAGATTTTTCTTATATATTCAATATTCCCGGTTCCAGTCATCTTGTTGTTTATCATTGTTACTGCTTTTGCTGAGAATTCCTTTGTAATTTCTCTTACAGTATCATGGAAGACTTTTAGGTTGTTTTGTTGGTATGCTTCTTGGCATTTCTTAGCTTTTTCTTCTAACCATTTTTCTTTGGCTTTTTTGCATAGGTTATCAACTTATGCAAAAAATACAATCTGTATTTTTCTCTATTCTCTTCATTGTTTTGTTGGCCTCTCTTTTCTCTTCTATGGTAGCTATGATTTCTTGGGTTATCTGCTGTTTGTTTATTTTGGATTTGGAACCTAGAGTGTTTTTTGTAATTGAAAACATTGTTTCTTTTCCTACTTCCCAGTATTTTCTGCTGTTCTGGAAGATGGAGGATTTTAATTTCAAGCACATCTGTTCTAAAAATCGACTTCAGTTTGAGCTATCTTTTAGTTTTGATAGGTTGATATTTTCTTCTTTTCTGATATTGTTTTTCCCGTTGAATTTTGTCTTCACTTTGGCAGTTAATATTTCGTGGTCAGTGTCAAAATCAAAACTTCTTAATGTTCGTACATTATTTACCGATCTTTTCCATTGTTTGTTTGTTTATGATGATATAGTCTATGTAGTTCTTTATATTACCATCTGAGGATGTCCATGTATATTTATTATTAGGCCATTGATAGAACAATGTGTTTGTAATCATTAGATCGTTTGCTTTACAGAAGTGGAGTAATTGTTCTCGTCTGTCATTAAGCTCTCCGTATCCAAATTTCCCCATCACTATCATGAGTTCTCTATTTTTGGGATTATCTATTTCCTGTTGTAGTTCTTCATAGAAATTTTCTATTTCTTCCTCTGAATGGTTACTGTCTGGTGCATATATTTGGATTATTTTAATTGTTTGACCTTTTTCTTTTGCTTGAAGTTTGGCTGTGATTATTCTAGGAGACACTGGATTTATTTCAATTACTGAGTGTGTAAGTTTCTTTTCAATTAATAATGCAACTCCTTCTCTGTGTCTGTTATCTTTTCTTCCTGAGAAGTACAGTCTTCCTTCTGGTAAATCCATGAATCCATCTCCACACCAATGTGTCTCTGATAAACCTAAAATACTCCATTTCAGTCTTTTTAAATTTTCCTGGACTAATTGCAATTTTCCAGGTCGGTATAGTGATCTTATGTTGAGGGTGGCTAAATGTTTCACATCCTTGGCTGACCACATTGCTGATTTCTCACCTACTTTATGTGGTCATCGAGTAGGCACCTCGGTTGTCCCATACGCAGTAGCATTATCTCAGTTTGTAGACTTTCTCCTGCTCATGAAAGTTACTAGCATAATAATGTAGCCAGCTTGCCATGTCTCTGCTACATCCTTTGGTCCATGGCTCTTTATTCAGAGCAACCCATTTGGGTTTCCCCCATCCGCCACCCAGGGGACGCACCTGGTAGGAGTGTGGTCTCCCCTAAGCATTGATTGCATTTCGTAAATATAACACTTGCTTCAGCACATGCCTGTGATCCTCATTTGTGTTAACAGTTCATGGTCTCCCCGAATGCCCTTTGCATTGCAGCAGAACACACCTGATATGTTGGAACCTCTTGATGAATGCAATGATTGCGTTAATCAAGGATCAATCATTAATCAAATTAATGATTGGGGGCATGCTTACAAAAACGATGAACAAACTGCTCACAAGCATGTCATAGGCTTTGACCATTTGCTCTACCAACTCCATGAAAGAAAATAATGCTCAACAATAAATGTCTTTTCTTCCAACTTCAACACCACTGCTAAAGCTAAACATAATAGCATAAATTCTACATGTGCTCTTCTGTTAATGCACATGCAGCTGAATGGCATAGCATATCTCATAGTGCATGTACTGAAGAGGGTGTCAAAGTTTAATACTGGTTTTTTTTTTTTTTTGCACCATACTGTATAACTGCCTCCATAGTGCATCTGGAAGAATGACAGGACACTGCACCCTCAAATGGAAATGGCCTGAGTTCTATTCTTGTGACGAGAATGAAATCCACCACAGCTACCTCTGATAGTGGATGTGTTGGGCTTGATGAAAGCAGAATAATGAATATTTTGTTTAGAAGAAAAAACAATGTTTGGTTATTTTTGAGATGTATATGTTATGTCAATATTGTAACTTTCTTATAAATGAATAAATCTGCAAAATGTCTTTTATTGCACAAAGGGAGTATGCAAGACCATTTAGCTCTAACATTTGAAGAGTACAAATCTTCACCCTTATCCAATCAGATAGATGACCCAATTTCATCAATGATTTTAATAGGCATCCAGGAAGCATAGCATATAAGTGCTGCTATCTTATGGTCTCTAACACTATATATTACTGTCTGAAATAACATGCATTCTATCATCAATTTCTAGAGCACCAGGATTAACAAGTACCCAGAGAGTTCCTCTAGTTAGCAACCAGAATCAGTCTTTTTTTTTTTTTTTTTCAGGTTACCTAGATAATGGAAGTATGTAGCCATTCTCACGTGGCTACATACCTTTTTTAAGTAAGGTAAAATGACAGCAACTACTGATGAACTCTCTGGGTACTTGTTACAAGAATTAATGACTGTTCTTTTACTGTGTTCATTTTTAATTTGGATATTGGATTTGGATTCTATGATTGATTTTCTTGAGTTTACAGACTGAAAAATTAAGTTTCTTGGAGAAAAACCTGCTTTCCTAGACTAACTTAGGAACTGATTGAAGATATACTTAGAAAGAGTTTTTCCCCACTCAGCCACCAGAAACGTTACTTCAGACCTGAAGTAACTGCTGTGTGATACACACACACACACACACCAGTGGCATCACATTCTCATTTTAGTTGGGTGTGCTGTTGTGTGGCTTATGCAACCTGCACTTCAAAATTCAAGTTGGATTAGAAAAGATATGAGTTTAGTTCTCATTGTGACATGTAGAGGTTACAGTATTTTACTCCTGGAAGCTCATATTTTTCATCCTGCATACAAGCAAATCAGCCAGACTACAATTGCACAATTTACAGGCAAAAAAAAAAAATTCTACTCGTAGGCCACAGATGGCATTATGTGTATATGGCGTAGAGTGTAAACAGTAACATTATTTTTAAATGGAAATAAAATATAGATAATTGGTTGCGTGGAGTACCCTCCCACAATAAGTCCTTAACCTTGCTATTCTGTTAAGAACAAGGTTAAGGACTTATAAAAATAATACATTATTATGTATTATTATTATTATTATCTGTTTTTTAATAGTTAAGTATAATATACTTAACAGTATAATAATAATTTGTTAAGTATAATATACTATATAAACAAACATAACCTTTCCACTTTTTTTTAACTATCTGATCTACACATGAAGGGTTGTTGTGTGGACAAGAGGGTAAGAAGAGAAATGCAGAGGCACCTGCTCACTTTTCTTTTTATGATTAAATAGCAAAAAAAAAAATCCATTAATGCCTTTTACTCCCTTATAAGGAGTAGGAGAGGCCATTTTCGCTCTAACTTTTGGAGACTGAGTGAGCAGTTCGATCTCCACTGGTAGCAAATCAGAGATAGATGGCCCAAAACTATCACTAATTTTAAGTAGCATCCAGTGAAGATATGGCATGCCACCTCATGTTCCCTAACACAATGTTATTGTCTGAAATAGTGTGGATTCTATGATTGATTTTCTTGAGTTTACAGACTGAAAAATTAAGTATCTTGGAGAAAAACCTGCTTTCCTAGACTAACTTAGGAACTGATTGAAGATATACTTAGAAAGAGTTTTTGCCCACTCAGCCACCAGAAACGTTACTTCAGACCTGAAGTAACTGCTGTGTGATACACACACACACCAGTGGCATCACATTCTCATTTTAGTTGGGTGTGCTGTTGTGTGGCTTATGCAACCTGCACTTCAAAATTCAAGTCAATTTGACCACATGATTGCATTTTTATCAATGTATGAAAGTTTTAAGAGCACATATCACATTAGCAATGCAATTACTTGTAAGATAGAGTTGAATACTTTATTTATCAATTAATTGTAAGCCAAATCCACATAGAGCGGGGAACAATGTGTTTAAGATATATTAGAAAACAATAATGAAGGAGAATACTATATTTGGTTTTGTATATTTGAATTACTCAAAGGTGTAAATATAATATTAAATTTGGAAGAGGAGGATGAAGCTTACCTCTTTCTACTACAATCATGAAATCCACAAAAGCTCTGGCAGAAAATGGGACATTTAGTAGATCATCAACACTGTTTTCCCATTGTAAATATGGGCAAAAAAGTTATTATTATTATTTGACACCTCCAGGGAGTTATAAATTATTTATATAAAATTATATATTAAAAATTGTCTATATCAGTGTCCTAAACATGTCACGCACAAGAAACAGATGAAACTCAAAAAACAAAAATAGCAACTCATGACAAATGACAATGTACGATTAAATTGGCTGATGCAATAACCCTTCACAGCCAGTGATTTCTGGGTGCTATTGTCTCAGAGAGCACCCTTCTGGGCAGTTTAAAACCACTGGAACAATAAGAATTTGGGCCCATGCACCATCTGTACATCTGTTCAAAGGGAACAAAGGTGAACAAAGGGAACACAAATATTTGTGACCCCACACCTGGGCTATTAAGCAAATGATGCAATGTTTATGCATTGAAAAGTGTCCTCTTCATGAAGCATTAGTATATTGTTTAATTTTAGGAATCGTGTTGTCGGGAAACAATTAGGGGAGTCTTTAACAGCAATAAATGGCAAAATATAATATCGATGATATCGCTATTCCACGGGTGTGAACCGCACATCTAACACACCCTGAATATATGCCCCCTGAGATCTACTTATAGTACCTTTGTATCATAGGTAGGCTAGTGGTTATATATATATATATATATATATATATATATGTTAAAAGATACCAAGCTATTTTAAACCTGTTACTCCATTTCCCAAGTAAGCAAACAGACAAGTAAGTCAAGTTTGCCCCTGCAAATATTGCAAGTCTAGGTGACCCCACACGTAGTGCAAGTCAAGGCAACTCATGGTAAAGGTGGTTAGCTCTGATCACTATTCTTAATATTTACCCTTAATGCAAAGCACATCTCCTAGAGGAGATGTATGATGCTATGTATTAAAGGCAAGGGGCCACTACCCAGACTGGTTTCGACCTTTACTGAGGTCTCATCAGTGGGAGCCAGACTAGAAATACTAAGATTTTAGTAATACAGAGCTTATTTTACCAGAACAAGTTACCATAAGGTCTTTTAACCTTATTAAATAAAAATCTCAGGATGAGAGATAGATGTAGAAAGTATTTTACCTTGGGTATAATAAATGTTAAAGATACCAAGCTATTTTAAACCTGGTATTACTCCATTTCCCAAGTAAGCAAACAGTGGTATCTTTAACATTTATTACACCCAAGGTAAAA
Organism: Typopeltis vanoorti; assembly: GCF_054136105.1. Taxonomy (NCBI): domain Eukaryota; kingdom Metazoa; phylum Arthropoda; class Arachnida; order Uropygi; family Thelyphonidae; genus Typopeltis; species Typopeltis vanoorti. Next base: position 131,446,156 of record NC_143550.1, read on the forward strand.
TACTTTCTACATCTATCTCTCATCCTGAGATTTTTATTTAATAAGGTTAAAACACCTTATGATAACTTAATAAATTTAGTTTAATCCCTTTATTCAAGTGTGAGCAAACAAAGTTTGTGCCTGAAAGAATCTTCAGGACTGGGTTAAGGTGGTGCAACACCAGGACGACTCCTTGCAAAGGTGGAGCAAGCTACTAACACTCCTATCTCAGTATCTCCCATAATGCAAAACACATCTCCTTGCAGATATGTCTAATGTTATGCATTAAGGGAAGGGCCACTACCCAGACTAGTTTCGACCTTTATTGAGGTCTCTTCAGTGGGAGCCAGGCCCAAGTGGAGATACCAGCCAGAAGCATTAGCAAGATCATCTTTACCTATAGGAGTTGCCAAATAGATTTGGCAACTCCTATAGGTAGATCCCTTAATGCATAACATTAGACATATCTGCAAGGAGATGTGTTTTGCATTATGGGAGATACTGAGATAGGAGTGTTAGTAGCTTGCTCCACCTTTGCAAGGAGTCGTCCTGGTGTTGCACCACCTTAACCCAATCCTGAAGATACTTTCAGGCACAAACTTTGTTTGCTCACACTTGGATAAAGGGATTAAACTAAATTTATTATATTCTAACCAAGTGAAAAATAAACTGTCAACTTCTTGTGGTAACTTGTTCTGGTAAAATACTTATAAACTATTCTGCCGAAAGAGGGCAGAATAGTTCTGTTGCATAAAGGAAGCTTCCAGACAGAAGTAGCAAATTATATACAAACCAATATTTAGAGAACCTGGTGAAATGCAAAATTCAAGATTGAGTGGATAAGAATATAACTGTTATGGGAGTAACCCAAAAGAACTTTATTGTTATGTTGCAAGTAAAAGAAAGAATGAATGCAAACGAATAACTTTACTAACTGTAGACAGTATCAGAACCAGATGGGATAGTTCAAATAATGGGTGCTCACTTCACCAAGATCTATCAACCCGATGTATGTAATATAGTATACAATATGTTTTGCATAATCTGGATAAGAATTTGCCAATTGAGGCAAATGGGATATCAGCACATGTTCAGCTGAACTGGTTAGGCCCTTAATGTTTAAATAATTTGAATCTAAGCTCAGAAAAGATCCCACAGGAATGGAAACAATAAATGATAATCCATTGCACAAGGGAGGTGCAAAGACTGAAGTGTCTAACTATTGACATCTCTGGAGTAATTGTAAAGATTTTAGAGAAGTTGGTAAGAACTCGCATAGAGAAATGGGTGGACAAACAACATATACTTTGCAAGGAACAGCATGGATATACTAAAGAATTGGATAAAGGGAATGGATAAAATATGATAATGTTGGATTTTGCTAAGGCATTTGATAGGATACCACACTAAAGGATGTTGCGTAAACTAGAGAATATGAAGTTCAAGTATGAACTATTAACTAGGATAAGTGGGTAGCTGATGGTCAGGTCTTTCTTTGGATCACTATTGTTTAATCTATATATTAATCATATATATATATATGCCAGTCTGGTCGGCTGAGTGGTTAGCATATCCACTCTACAGTCAAAAGGCTGCAGGTTCGAATCCCGATGTGGGCAGGGGTGTTTGTGATTGTCTGTGAAAATACTATTGGTGGTGGTCAGTAGATGGTGTTGGTGTAGATGATGATGATGGTAGTTGCGGTTTGTTGTAGATGGTGGATTGAGTGATGGAGACAGAGTTGTAGAGTAAGGTGCCCAACAGAATGGTATTTTTCCGTGTATAAGGTGATACTTTTTTCTAAAATTTTTAAACCAAAAATTGAGGGTTATCTTATACACGGGAAGTAACCGGTTGAGAAACCCGCGTTTGCTGTGGAGAAACTGCTGGTATCTTGTTTTCTGCAAACAGGATACTAATCACTAGCCTTTGTTAACTCTGTAGACTGACGTCATTAACAGCTGATTCTGAATAAATCAATTGGAACTCTGAAAGCACTCATATGTCTGCAACTCGTTGCTGTGGTTAGTTAACGCATTAACAATATTTTGAGCACTAGCCCATAAAAATGTCCAAAAATAAAAAACGATTGTCATATTCTTCAAACTTCAAGTTAAAAGTTATCAATTATGCAAAAAACATGGAAATAAAGTTTCAGATAGACAGTTTGGACCTCCTCCCACTGAGTGTATGATTAGACAGTGGAAATGTTTAAAATATTGATTTCTTAATTTTGGGTTCGAAAAAGTAGGGTTTGTCTTATGTATGGGAGCGTCTTATACACGGAAAAATATATTTTATTGGTGGGATTATGCTTGTAGTAATTGCCAAGGCTAGAAATCTTGGAGTTATGGTTGATAGAAAGTTTATTTTCAAAAGTGACATAACAAAAACCGCAAATACAACTCAGAGGATAACTGCTATGTTGAAACGAACATTGACATATAAGGATATGGAAATTTTTACTTCTTTACAAGGCTTTGATATGACCACCCCTGTACTACTGTGCATTGATTTGGTCTCCTGGGTTCTAACAGGATAAAGAACTCATAGAAAGATTGCAAGAAAAGTTACAAAGATGATAACTGAGGTTATGGAATGTATATTACAAGGACAGATTGAGATTATGTGGACTGCAGACACTGGTAGATAGAAGAAAGAGGGGTGATATGATAGAGGTCTATAAACTTTTGATAGGGCATTGTAGGATATCAGCTGATAACATTTTTCATTACATGGAGGGTGGGGAGAAGACAAGGGGGGGGATCTGTGGAAGTTAGGTCTGCATACGGTTAAGAGGTGAGAACTAGATTTTTCTCTCACAGAACTGTGAGTGAGTGGAACAGTTTCCCTGTTGAAGTAGTGATTGCATATAGTGTAAATGAGTTTTAAGAGTTTTTTCCTTGATTCCCTAGAGGTGTAATAATAATAATAATAATAATAATTCCTTCTTATTTCTTTCCTCCTCTTTTACCTGACTGTGTCGAGGATTTTTTTCTACATTTAATGGCTACCATATCGAGGATAAGGTGGTCAAGCTCTACGCCTCCTGGTGTGTGTCCTATGTCTGTAGATGCATGTGTTCAGGGTCCAATGTGTCTGTTCTAGGGGGACGAAAAACCTAAGTTTCCGGGCAAAAAAAACCCCTACCTCCGTATGAGACTGGCTAACTCACCTTTACTTGAAAGAGACCAGATAAAGGTTCTTCACGTCACTGATGGGAATCGAACCCAGGTCTTTCCGACCAAAGAACTTTATCTATACTAATTGAGCAATGGAGGCTCAATAATAATTTATTCAATCTATCTCTACCCTCTAGAACTGCCTTACTCTTAATGCGTTTTGCAATAACTTCAATCTCCAGCTCTTTAAGAAAAATGTCAACAGATTTCTTTCTTCTCAATCCTTGTATCTAACACATGGCACTGATGTGTGATAGGTTCTTGTACTTCTCATGTGTAGGAAAAATATAAAATTACATAAATAAAATAATTTTTTTTTTGTTGTTGCAAATTTTTAATTATGGTTAGTCTGTGTAAAAAAAGTCCTCATTTTTTAAAGGTGTTATTTATTTCTGGTGATGAGACTTCAATATATTAGTAAGCCAGAATTTAAGTGTGCTAGACCCAAGAATGACAGCATAAGTCATCTAACACCAAAATAAGCCAAGGCTTTCGAAGTTTTGTGTATATCTCTTGGCAACAATCTTTTGGGATTGAAGAGAAATTATATGGTGGACTAATTAAGGGGATAAAAATCCCTTATTGTTTTACAGTCAGTATGCGAAACTCTGGGATCGAAAACTACGATCTAAGAGTTTCATGCCGAAGAACTATCGGCAAATCCAAGCATAAGTGAACACCTGGTAGTACAACACCAAGGCAACTCGAAGCAAAGGTGGAGCAAGCTCCCTCACTTCCTTGATATTTTCTCATAATGTAAAACACAGCTCCTAGGAGATGTAATACTGCCTTACATTATGAGAGGTCACTACCCAGACCGGTTTCAACCTTTTTTGAGGTCTCATATATCATCCAGGTCTACCTACTCACTGATGAGACCTCAAAAAAGGTTGAAACCAGTCTGGGTAGTGACGTCTCCTCATAATGTAAGGCAGTATTACATCTCCAAGGAGCTGTGTTTTACATTATAAGAAAATATCAAGGATAGTGAGGGATCTTGCTCCACCTTTTGCTTCGAGTTGCCTTGGTGTTGTACTACCAGGTGTTCACTTATGCTTGGATTCGCCGATAGTTTTCTTCGGCATGAAACTCTTAGATCATAGTTTTTGATCTCAGAGTTTCACATACTGGCTGTAAAATAATAAGGGATTTTTATCCCCTTAATTTAATTAACTTCGCCCGAAAAAATAGCCGTTTGGCTTTTTATCTTATATGGTGGACTGTTTTAAATACAGCAAGGTTAAGCACATTCAGTGTAACCATTCATCACAAATAGTGTTATGGGACATGATGCTCACTGATCCTGTCTTTGAATTTCCAAATTTTATTAAGTTACCATGCAAAATCTAGCTAGTTATTCTGACTATGAGGCTATCTTGACCCCAATTCTGACTACAAGTAATTTAGTTTATTATGTATGTGTAAATCAGTAACACTTTTGAGGATTTAAAAAATAGAGACATCAGAGACCGATGCAAAAGTTATATTTCAAGACTGCTTTAGCATCCAGGGTTAACATTTATTGTATGTTTAGCAGAAATGAGAGGAATGATGAATGCTGGCTCTTTAAACAGTGATTAGATCTAAATAATAATAATAATAAAAAGGCAATGTGTAAACTGACTCTCTGGTCTTATTCAAAAGCATGCATTATTTCAGTTTGCTTTTGCATTACATAATGCACTGCTAGAGAGAGGGAGTATAGAAACTTACTGGTACACTAAGTCATCATCAATACCCATCCACTCTGATACACCTCTGATGTATCAGAGGACCGGTTTGCCGCTCCTCTGATACATCCCCTAAGGGCAAGTATTTATGCCTGTAAATCTGTGTTTACGGGGCCAGTCTGAATTTTGAGGGATGAAAAACCTAAGTTTCCAGGAGAAAATACACTCAACATCCATATGAAACTGGATAACTCACCATTTGATTAAAAACACCCAATAAAGGTTGCTTGTCGTAGATGGAATTTGAACCGGGTCAATAACATGAACAACATGTTAATTGTAAATAAAACAGATGCCAGCTTTGTTAAAGAGTGACCAGGAAAGTATCTGTGTGTGTGTGTGTGTGTGTGTGTGTGTGTGTGTGTGTGTGTGTGTGTGTGTGTGTTCTTTAACTTAACTACTAAATGGCTAAGCTGTCCTGTGTTTGATAGCATCAAAAATTTCTTGAGAAGTTTTTGGGTATACTACCCTAAATGGGAGAGTAGCATTCCAAATATGATGGATTTGCAGTTAGTATCTGGACAGTTGGAAACTTGAGTGAAAAAGGGAATGTCTAGGTTTTGGAAGCTGGGAATGACATAGCAATGATGTGTTTGTGGCAGGATACACTAAAGTATCAGTCCAAGAAGGAAAGTTATAGTTTTGACAGTTGAAATGAATGTTATCAAAGGGAAGGGAAGTAGAACTTTGGTAATTTTTCAAGGGAAAAAAAAAATAGAATTATGTTTTTAAAGGAAGCAATGAAGGTAATGAATTTGTCATTACATCACTGAAATCAGTGTTTAGGATACTGGTCATAGAAGATCTTAAATGGAATGTTTCAGCACTATAAGATTTGTGATATGGAAAGAAGGAATGGACAGTGCTGTCATCAGCAAAACTATGGATGGGGTTAGAAGTCTGTGAAAGAAGGAAAGCCATGTTTATGAGAGAGTCACCTCTCCACCTGCATGGTAGTACATCCTTCCTTCCAAAATGGTCAGTCAGTAACTATAACTATTCAGTTTGCTTTAATGATAATTTCATTAAAGTTATCCGTCCATAGTTGTTCTTCCTTTTTTTACTTGTCATATAGCAAAAAAACTCTCTGAAACTTTCTTTGGCATCCTCTCACATTTTACTTCTGCCTTCCTTACCATATTGGTCACCCTTCTTCCCTTGTACTGCTCATGAGCTATACTCTACAACTTTTCTTTTTCTGCAACTCCCACTTAATCATAGTATTCATCTATTTAACTTTTCCCTAGTTTATCCTCCTGGCTCTGGTTATACAAGTCTGATAATGCTTCCTTCAAGCACTCCTTGATTGACAATCATTTATGCACTGTTATTAATTTCTTCTCCAGATTCTTATGATGTGCCACTGCTCCAAGCTAGTTCCTCAGTTTGTCATAATCATCTGCTTGTAATTCCATATACACTGCTTGGAAAGAAGTCAATGGACACCTCATGGACATAGTGCATCATGGCATGTAATGAGTCACGTGTTTGTAGTCGGTATGAATTGGAGGAATATGATGTGCCCAAGTCAGTGCAACTGTGTCTGGGTGAAATAGCTGCAAAAAAAGGGAACTGATGGAGTTTAAGAGGCTGTGATAGGATGCCATGTTGCAGGCCTATATGCTCAGCAAATTGTTGACAAACTGGGCCATCCCAGGTTAACAATCAGTGATACCATACTGAGATGGAAGTACAGGGAGTCAACTGCAAGTGCAACACACAGTAGATGATCCACCACATTCACCAAATGTGACCATAGGGTGCTATGAAGGATAATATGTAAAAACCACAATTCCTCGAGCAACATGTTGAATGTGAAGTTCCAGGCAATGACTGGAACACGAACCTGCACAAAAACATTCAGAACTAAGGCTCACAACATGGGTTTCCATGGTAGGACTGGAATATATACAAGCCCCACATTACCCAAATCAACATGCAGCATCATCTTCAGCGGTACAAAGAGCATGTATACAGTGAGATGCGGAAGCTCGGGAAGCTGTGTTATGGAGTGAAAAAATCGCACTACACCCTCTACCCAGCAGATAGACAGATGTGGCAGAGGCCCAGTGACGATCTCTTACTAGTGTATAACCCCAAATAGGAAATTTCGAGGTGGCGATGTGATGATATGGTTCTGTTTTTCCTAATTTAGCCTCAGACTTTTGTTTGTGGTGACACGAACATTGAACTCCAAGAGGTATCTGAACATTCTGGACAATGCAATGCTTCCTCATTACATGCCTACAGGAAGAATGGTCCAAAATTCCCATTAATCACTATCTTACACTAGCTTTTGGAAAGTATACCCCCCCCCCCGCATAGGATTGCTGCAGTCATCACAGCGAAAGAAGGTTCTACATCTTATTAAGGTGAATGCCATTGCTGTTTGTTCATCACACTATGGTGACCATTAACTTCTTTCTAAGCAGTGTATACCCCTTCAAAATCTGAATCATGTCTCACAATCCCTCAGGTCAAGACCAACACTACATGATCACTCTTCCCAATCAGAGTCAATATCCTTACCTTGGTTACTGCCAAATTCTGATGGTATCACTGGATCAAGATATTCAATTTTCAGTGTGATGTAAGACAGTTCTGTTATTAAATAAAGATTTACTCGACTGGTATGGCTTGACGTGAAATGTCTCGTTTGGAAATTTTCAAAATTGCATGACACACAATACCTTACCTGCAGAATGTCACAGCGCAACCAACTGGAAATACGGATAATCCTTAGTTTTTGAATTAATCCATTGGTATGATTTGACGTGAAATGTCTCGTTTGGTAAATTTCAACATTGCATGAAATTTTCATGCAATGTTGAAATTTCATCCCCTTCCGGTGACAACTCTTCCGGTAGAACGAAGACGAGGTACCCGCTCACGCATTAGGGCGTCCACAACGGTCTCCCATAGGCTACCATGTTAAAGAACTGGCTGTTGGAAGGGAAGGAGTCCGATTTTCGAAATGGATTAATTCCCAAACCTGAAACGACCCGGAATTTTAGTAAGTTGCGCTATTCCCACTAAAAGGTAAGAAATTGCATGACATGCTAATTTCGAGTCGAGACATTCTTTTTCAAGTTTTGTCCTACTTAGAGAAGTGAGAGCTGAAACTGGTAATCACGTTTATTCATGTAATCACTGAAAATGGTGAAAAATGCGTTATTTGAAAGGAAGGGAATGATCATAGGTCTGTTTACAAACTTACAAAAAGGACAAAACACCGCTGTGGAATATATTTAAAAAAAAGCATTTATCGAACCCCCTATCAAATAATTAATCAATTCTAAGATGCGTACGATATTAGAATACACAATTACTCAACCAGCATACAAGTAAGTTACAACATTCAAATAACATTCTTGTATATCCCAAAACTCTCAATGCCACCTGATGGCCAGTTAATGAAGTTACAGCCTGTTATTGTTTTTGGTTAAACAAAAGTACGTTGAATTCATTTTTAGAGCATTAATACACAAATATTATTATTATTATAACCAGACATCCAGGAACTCATCGAGTGCTGGATTTTCTGTGTGACACAGAAAATCCAGCCTGGACGCACTTATTTTGGCACTGTTTGTGCTTTCTTTACACCAACCACCTTCCCTACACGGCAGCAAACGTGCGGATTATCTCGCTAGCAAATTTATAGGAGCAGGGGCATAGCTAGGGAGGAGCGGAGGGGGGTCCCCCCCGCGCGACACTTTGAACTTTTTTTGAACTTTTGCAGTAATTATAAAATACAATCTCAAGAACTCATTTCCAATTATTGTAATACTACTGCGAATTTTCCTCACAATTGCAGTAGGTGTTGCTAGTTGTGAGAGGAGTTTTTACAAATAAAATAGATTAAGAATTACCTACATTATTATGAAATAGACTTAACCAATGTCATCGACGATTTTGCTAACAGAAAATCAAGAAAAATAACATTTTATTTCAACAACCATCCGATTAATGTGACCTAGACCGCTTCTTCTTAAGATAATATTCCCATGCTCGAAATCTGATTTCGCCTATTTAGATTTATTGTGAACCTTTATGAAAGAGCAACTGAGGTAAAAGCCACCACTCAGGGCTGTACTTATGCACAGGCGCACGAAGCTGTAGCTGGAGCCCCCGAAAAACTAGGGCCAATTTATAATCCCCAAACAATGAGATTAAAGAGTTAAAAGTATATATAAAATTGAACATAAAAATATGATTGTGTTCTTTTACATTTCCTATATCGCTATAATATAATATGTAGTAGAAGGAGAATTACAGAGTAGTGGAGAACAAGAGATATATTTTCGAACTGAGTTAAGTGCCCTCCCACGATGAGTCAGGCTCCATGGAGTTGTCATGTATAATAGTAATAATATACGCGAGATCGGGGAGGGGATGAAAAGTTTTGATAAACACCTCAAACAGAAATTATATTAAAGCAATTAATATAACAGAATTATATCAGATATAACTGATATAACAGAAGCCTGGAGAAATTACTTCTTGGTATGAGACTTAATGCAAGAGAGTCAGGAAAACTAGAACATCAAGGGAGGAATGGGGGGAAATGTGTGTAAGTTTAGCTATTGAATACAAACGTGAAAAAGATATAAATGCCTTTGAACATGGTTATGTATGTGGCGTAGGAGTGGAAAAATATGCTTTGGGTTCGGGACCTTTTAAGTATGTCTGGGGAGGGAAAAGAGAAAATTCTACAACAAGACCAAATGCATTGCATATCTAATTATAAGAATAGGCTACTTCGTAATTTATTATGTCTATACACAAATGCCAGGAGCATTAGAATCAAAGGGGTTGAGTTTGTTGCTTTATTGAATACGATGTGGCCTAAGAATGTTGGCATTAGTGACACCTGGCTATCAGAATCAGGTATGGTAAGTGGGATCGAGTGTAAAGGATATACTATTTTTAGAAATGAACAGAAGAGATAGGAGAGGAGGAGAAGTCTACTAATGATATCAGATGACTTAAGTCCAGTTAGGGTAGAGATACAAGAAAACAGTGATGGTAACAATGTCCCATGTAGCGATGAGTTTGAGTCTATTTGGTGTGAAGTGGAGGTTAACAGAATGAAATATATGGTAGGGTGTTGCTACAGACCTGGCAGCTCAGTTGTAGGGGACGAAGAAATGCATCGCCAATTTAGACTTATGGGTACCAAGCGAATGATCATTATGGGTGACTTTAATTTTCCAAACATTGATTGGGTAGAAGAGAAATCTCATGATCAGAAAGAACAGGAATTTATTGAATTGTTGCGGGATAACTTTCTCAAGCAACATGTGAAAGAAGGAACTCGAGATCAAAGAGTGTTGGATTTGCTTATAGCGTCAGAAGGGATCTCTGTCAAGAATATAGCTATTTTACCAAAAATTGGTGACAGTGATCATAATGTTCTTTCTTGGGAAGTATCTACTTGTATTGAAACTCCGATTAAATCAGGCTATATGCTGAATTACAAAGAGGAAAATTATGATGATCAACTTAGAAGAATATTATCTTTGGTTCCATCGTATCAATTACTGAATGAAAAAAATGTCAGCAATGCATGGAATCTTTGAAAAAAGTGCTTGAATAAGACGGTATCTGAAAGTATCCCTAGTGTTCAAAAAGTAAATAGGTTGAGTGTGAAATGGGTGTGCGGCCTTATTAAGCTAGAATTCCACAAGAAGAAGATGATGCAGAGAGAGTATCGTGAGAATAAGAGTGAGAGGAGTTATGAAATATATAAAACTCAGGCCAGAAAAGTAACGAGTTGTGAGAAGAGCTAAAATAGAGTATGAAAAGAAATTGGCCATGCAAGCTAAAGGCAATCCAAAAGAATTTTATCGTTATGCCGCAAGCAAAACAAAGAATGAATGTGAAAGAATAACTTTATTTAATGCAGTTGGTACACGAGTGTCGGAAGCTAAGGAGATTGTTCAGTTAATGAGTGCTCACTTCGCGAAGATATATCAACCAGGTGTATGTAGTATGGTGCATAACCTCTAACTCTTCATCCAACGTAGTGCTACTGCTACGTTGGCTGAAGAATTAGAGGTTCATGTAAATGAGGTTGAAGAGCTTTTGCATAACCTGGATAAGAATTTGTCAATAGGGACAGGTGGAATACCTGTCCGTTTGTTAAAGGATTGTTCAGCTGAATTGGCTAGGACATTCACACATTTGTATAAATTGAGTTTCAGCTCACGAATGATACCGCAGGAATGGAAGGAATGTAATATAGTTCCATTGCACAAGGGTGGTTCAAAATCTAATGTGTAACTACCGAGCAATTAGTATTTCAGGTATGGTAGTGAAGATTTTAGAGACGTTAGTAAGAACTCGCATACAGAAATGGATAGACAAGCATTCTATACTCTGCAGGGAACAGCATGGGTTTACTAAAGAAAGCTCATGTTTTAGCAATTTGCTCATATTTTATAACAATGTTACGGCCGAGTTGGATAAAGGAAATGGATACAGTATGTTAATGTTGGATTTTTCTAAGGCATTTGATAGGATACCACATGATAGGCTGTTGCGTAAACTGGAGAATATGGGATTGAAGCATAATCTATTGACTTGGATCAGGGGGATGGTTAACAGACGGGTATCAAAAAGTGGTAAACAGTGGGTATGAATCTGATAGATTTAAGGTAACTTGTGGTGCACTTCAGGGTTCAATCCTTGGACCATTATTCTTCAATCTATACATTAATGACTTCAAGCAGGGTCCATCATCAGATTTGCAATTGTTTGCTGATGATGCGAAGATAGGCAGGGCAATCAGGGTTGCTACTGATATTTAGCAATTACAAAATGATTTGAATAGACTGGAAATCTGGGCAAACGAAAATGGCTGTCAGTTTAATGTTAGTAGGTGTAAAGTTATGCACTTTGGCGTGATTAGAGATACTGCAGCATATTATATTAGCGGAGTTATGGTACAAAAAACTGAAGAGACAAGGGATCTTGGTGTATTGGTGGATAAGAATTTAAAGTCCAAAGGTCACATAGCAAACGTTGCAAATACAACTCAGAGGATAATTTCTATGCTGAAGCGAACCTTGACATGTAAAAATAAGGAAGTAAATTTGCCTCTTTATAAGGCTTTGATAAGACCACACTTGGATTACTGTGCACAAATTTGGTCTCCTGGGTTTCAAGGGGATAAAGAAGCTGTGGAAAGAATGAAAAGAAGAGTCATATTATATTAGCGGAGTTATGGTTCAAAAAACTGAAGAGACAAGGGATCTTGGTGTATTGGTGGATAAGAATTTAAAGTCCAAAGGTCACATAGCAAACGTTGCAAATACAACTCAGAGGATAATTTCTATGCTGAAGCGAACCTTGACATGTAAAAATAAGGAAGTAAATTTGCCTCTTTATAAGGTTTTGATAAGACCACACTTGGATTACTGTGCACAAATTTGGTCTCCTGGGTTTCAAGGGGATAAAGAAGCTGTGGAAAGAATGAAAAGAAGAGTTACAAAGATTATATCCAGATTATGGGATTTAAATTATGAGGACAGACTGCGAGTATGTGGATTACAGATGGTTAACAGGAGAAAGATTGGAGATATGATAGAGGTCTATAAACTTTTGAATGGGTGTTATAGCATTTCAGCTGATGAAATTTTTTGTTATATGGTAGGCAGAGAGAGAACACAGGGGTATCTATAGAAGTTAAAGTTGTTCTCAGTCAAGAAAAGGGTAAGAGCTAGGCTTTTCTCTCAGAGAGCAGTGAGTGAGTTGAATAATTTGCCCTTTGGGGTAGTGAGTGCATCTAGTGTAAATGAATTTAAGGGAAGGTATGATAGCTGGGTTGGGTAATTTACAGTCTCCCTCAATGAGTCCTTGATTCCCTGGATTTCTGAAATAATAATAATAATAATAATAATTAAGACGTATCTCATCATCACAACACTAATTATGGATATATACCATATTGGTATATATCCATTGGTATATATCTGTTCTGGTCTCATTATCCATCCAATATCCTTTTTTGAGGTCTCCCCTATCTTCTCTGTTTAATTGAGTTATATTTTAGGATTTTTTTTAGAATATTGGTAGGAGTGATCATCAGGTCTTAACCTGGGAGGTGGCTAAATATGTGGAATTTTCATTTAATGCAGGGTACATGATGAATTAAAGGGCTGGTAAGTATGACAAGCTTAGGAGATTGCTTGGATCAGTGCTATGGCATGCTAAACTACAAGGGGGCTGGATGTTGATAATGAATGGGAAGTGGTTGATGAGCTTTTGGGGGAGGTGCTGACTGCATACCTAGAGTCCAGAGAGTAAATCAAGTGAGAGTTAAATGGATGAATAGCACCATTAAGCTTGAGCTGCAAAAAAATAAACAATTGTAAATGAAATTTAAGGAGAAACGTGACCTGCAGGCACACGAACAGTACAAAGCAGGGGCCAGAAGGGTAACTAGTGTGGTAAGAAAAGCAAAAGCAGATTATGAAAGGAAATTAGCAATACAAGCTAAAGTGAACCCCAAACAGTTTTTTCGATATGCTGCAAGTAAAAGAAAAAATGTATATGGCAAAATGATTCTAAGAAATGCCAATGGCAGGGAGGTAACTGAATGAGCTGAAATAGTAGAATTACTGAGCAAACACTTTGCAAGAGTACATCATCCAGGCTGTGATATTGCAGGATTGAGAGAACGAATGGCTGATTCAGGAATTGAAGTGAATGAAATGGAGGTGAATAGTATATTACAGAACCTTAATGTAAATAAATCTCTGGAGTTATATGGTATACCAGCTCGAGTCTTACATGAAGAGGCAAAGGAATTGTCAGTTCCCTTGACCATATTGTTTAATTTAAGTCTCAGCTCTGGGTTAGTCCCGTTGGGTAGAAAGAGGGGAAGATAGTTCCATTGCATTAAGGAGGATCCAAGACTGGTACTGTAAATTACCGACCGATCAGCATATCAGGAATTGTTGTCGAGATTTTGAAGATATTAGTCAAGAGCAAAATACAGGAATGGATAGATGAAAATGGGATACTGTATTTAGGACAGCATGGTTTTGTGAAGGGTAGATCATGCCTCAGTAACTTGCTCGCGTTTTATAATACAGTGAGGGCTGAACTGGATATGGGTAATGGATTTACAGTGGTACTGCTGGACTTTGCTATGGCTTTTGACAGGATACCACATGGAATTCTAATCAGTAAACTGCAGCACATTTGGATGGATATAGGGTTGGTGAGATGGATAGGAGGGTGGTTGATGGAGAGATATCAGAGAATAGCTTATTCAAGAGTGGAGCCCAAAAGTAGGCCTCTTACTAGTGGTGTGCCACAGGGTTCTGTTCTTGGACCACTGCTGTTTAATTTGTTCATTAATGATATGGGAAAGGATCTGGGAGGAACTGTTCATTTATTTGCCAATGATGCAAAGTTGGGTAAAGCAATAGTGAATGCACATGATGTCAAAATTTTGCAGGATGATTTGGATAGATTGGCATTCTGGGCTAATGAGAATGGATATCAGTTTAATGTAGCAAAGGTTAAGGTTATGCATTTTGTAGTGAAAAAATTAGCAGCAGACTATTACATTGGTTGTATTCCAGGAGGTTGACAAAGCCAGAGATTTGGGTGTGTTGGTGGATAGGGAGTTGAAGTTTAGGGGGCACATAGCAAAAGTGGCTAAATCAGCTCATCAGATCACTTGGTTACTGAAGAATACTTTGACGAGCAGAGATAAGCAAGTTATTGTTCCTTTTTTATCGAGCCTTGATAAGACACCATCTTGACTACTGTGCGTAGATCTGTGCCCATGGGTTTCTTCTTGATAAGGACTTGGCAGAGAGGATCCAGATGCAGGTGGCCCAGATGATAGCTGGTCTATGGAACGTACCTTACGAGGACAGGTTGAAGATCTGTGGGGTTACAGAAATTGGTTGATAGGCGGAAACGGGTGATATGATTGAGACATTCAAATTACTGAAGGGGTTTTACTAAATTAATGCAGAGAGAAATTTGATTGAGTGGAATAAGCGGCTAGAGTTTTTTGCGGGTGCCACGACTGTAAAGAAAAATATGATAGATACTGTGCGAATGCCAAATAGTTGTTCTTGATATGATGTTTAGGGCCTCCCTCCTTGAGTCTAAGCCTCACTGGAGTTGCCAGTAATAATTAAAATAATAATAAGAAGAAGAAGAAGAAGAATATTGGTTGTTGGCCATTCGGTTTACATGTTTTATCCATTTTTGTTTATAATCGTTTAGTTTTTCTTCTATTTATTTTGTTTTTGTTCTTTTAAAATCTTCGTTACTTTTTTGGTCTAATAATGTGTATTTTACAGTTCTTCTCATAAATCTGATTTCACTTGTGGGGGCAATGCTTAAGATATATATATATATATATATGATTAGTACTATTAACTCGGGGTTGGGATATGTTCATTTTTCTAAATCAACTGACTTAAAACCCGAGAATTATAATACAATGACATTTATTTGAAAAAACGCAACATGTTTCGTCAAGAACGACTTCATCAGGCGATAAGAACATAGAAAGATATTAAAAGACACGAAATTAACATTGACACACTCTAAAGCTATACAACAATTATAAAGCCATAATATTCGACTGTAAATTACAGTTATTATGAGCTTGAACTACAGTCCGAGTTAAAGTTCTATTGTTGTACACCTGTGCGTGTGTGGAATCACGCGTTCTCCAGTATCTAATAGTAGAGTTGAAAGAGTCAGGCAAATTATAGCTAAGATTGTTATTCATGTGAAAAGGGTCCAAGGTGATTTCTTTTGACTCGACAATGCGGCGCTCTACTTCATCATGGCAGATGTGTAGGTTTGAAGTTGATGTCCAGTTTATTTCATGTTGGTGGCTTTCGTTGTTCGTGTTTATTGAAAACAGGACATGGCTTGACAGAGCAGTTGCTCTGGTTCTTTTGTAAGCAATGTCTCGCTAGTGCTCTTCGAGACGTAGTAAGATAGATTTCTCTGTCTGCCCATAGTAAGGCTTTCCCATTCACAAGTGACCTTGTATACACCTGGGAATTGTAGAAGGTTGTGAGGTTGTTTATAGTTGTTGAAGCGTGATCTTATTTTTGGCATAGTCGAGAAGCACGTTTTTATGTTAAACTTCTTTAGAATTCTTAAATACCTTAAATAATTGTCATAGCAGACTTAAAAATTTGGTGATTAACAAATCGTCATACGTGCTAAGTCCCGATGAAGAAAAAATTCTCGAAAAAGGCCTAAATTTTGTGTTGGCACCAAAATGCATCCCTAAAGAACTACTTTTAACTAAGATGGAGAAGGCAGCTTCGCTACTTCCTACCGCAGACGCGAGTTTACTTCGCATCGAAACAATTCTTGCAATCAACAATGCAAAACCTCCTTCTGATAATATATCCCCTAGTGAGAGACTTGCAATTAAAAATCTAAGGATTAACAAGGACATTGTAATCATAAAGGCTGATAAGGGGAATGCAACTGTAGTTCTATATAAAATAGACTACCGAGAAAAAATCTTAACACTGTTAGATTCAGATAGTTATTCGGAAATTGAGAGAGATCCAACAAGAGAAATACACAATAGAACCAATAATCTTCTACAAAAGACCACAGAAATTCCACGGAATACACGGCTCTCCATCTGCTCTTTATACCCCCTCATTCCAAGGTTATATGGTCTCCCGAAGGTACACAAAGAAAACTATCCACTGAGACCTATAGTAGACAGCATTGACTCACCCACATACAGGTTATCCAAATATTTGGCGTCATCGTTAAAAGCTTTTGCGGGAAAATCTTCTTCTTATATTAAAAACTCAACAGATTTTGTCTCTAAAATAAAGGACCTAAAACTAAAATCTTCTGACATCATGGTGAGCTTTGATGTGGTAGCACTCTTTACCAACGTTCCGACACAGGACGTTCTCCATATTTTAAAAAACAAGATTTCAATTAAAATGTTCTCTCTGTTATCTCACTATGTAAACTCTGGCTATTTTGAATTCGAAGGTAAACTATACAAACAGGTAAAAGGATTAGCTATGGGAAGCCCCCTCTCTCCTGTGTTAGCCAACATTTTTTTCGAGGAATTTGAACAAAAAGCAATCTCCTCTTTTACTTTAAAACCGAAATTTTGGCTTAGATATTTGGATGATATATTCCTCATATGGGAGCATGGTACTGAGAATCTTCACAAGTTTCTCGACCACTTAAACAACCGCCATCAAGATAAAAAATTGACTATGAAGATTGAAGAAAATAGTTCCATCTGTTTCCTAGATGTTAAACTCACCAAGACGCCTGAATCAATTAAAGTCTCTATATTTAGAAAGACAACTCATACAGACAGATATTTGCATGCATCATCCCATCACCATCCAGTGCAAAAGTTGGGTATTATATCAACTCTAGCGAATCGTGCAAGATCTGTACTGTCAGATGAAGAAGAACTGAAAAAGGAACTACAACATCTTAAATGGACCTTTAAAAACAATGGCTACTCTCTAAAAAATATTAACAACCAATTATCCCACCGTCAACGTAGCAACGTAGAGACACAGGATGACTCCAAAGGTCATATCGTCTTGCCATATATCAGCACACTATCCAAAAAGCTGAGTAGAATTCTAAAGAAGTTTAACATAGAAACGTGCTTCTCGACTATGCCAAAAATAAGATCACGCTTCAACAACTATAAACAACCTCACAACCTTCTACAATTCCCAGGTGTATACAAGGTCATTTGTTAATGGGAAAGCCTTACTATGGGCAGACAGAGAAATCTATCTTACTACGTCTCGAAGAGCACCAGCGAGACATTGCTTATAAAAGAACCAGAGCAACTGCTCTGTCAAGCCATGTCCTGTTTTCAATAAACACGAACAACGAAAGCCACCAACATGAAATAAACTGGACATCAACTTCAAACCTACACATCTGCCATGATGAAGTAGAGCGCCGCATTGTCGAGTCAAAAGAAATCACCTTGGACCCTTTTCACATGAATAACAATCTTAGCTATAATTTGCCTGACTCTTTCAACTCTACTATTAGATACTGGAGATCGCGTGATTCCACACACGCACAGGTGTACAACAATAGAACTTTAACTCGGACTGTAGTTCAAGCTCATAATAACTGTAATTTACAGTCGAATATTATGGCTTTATAATTGTATAGCTTTAGAGTGTGTCAATGTTAATTTAGTGTCTTTTAATATCTTTCTATGTTCTTATCGCCTGATGAAGTCGTTCTTGACGAAAAAATGTTGCGTTTTTTCAAATAAAAATCATTGTATTATAATTCTCGGGTTTTAACTCAGTTAATTTAGAAATATGAATATATATATATATATATATATATATATATATATATATATATGTATATTTGAAAAAAATAGATAAATTTTGGTGAGGGAATAAAATTGAGACCTTTGCTAAGAATATTCGTTTCTACATCTTCCGATATAAGGACTCCATTTACCAACAAAAGCAAGGCCCGGCAATGGGCAACCCTTTGTCCCCAGTGCTAGCTAACATCTTCCTTGAAGACTTTGAAAAGAAAGCCATAATTTCCTTCTCATTTAAACCAAAAGTTTGGAAAAGATATGTTGATGATATATTCATTATTTGGAATCACGGGCACACAGCTCTCACAGATTTTCTTCGTCATCTAAACATCCAACATACTAATATAAAATTTACTGCTGATATAGAAAATAATAACTCTTTACCTTTTTTGGAAGTTATGCTTACACGATGCTCTGAAAGATTAAAAATCTTTATGTACAGAAAACCTACGCATACCAATAGATATCTGCATAATCTTTCTCATCATTTTCCACCACAAAAACTTGGAATTATATCTACCTTAGGACACAGAGCACGTTCTCTCTTAAACGAACAAGATGAACTACAAAAAGAAATGAATCACCTCACTCTTATTTTTAAACAAAATTGATACTCTGAAAAAACAATTAAGAAATTTCTTCTGAACCCTCCTAAGCAGTGCACAACAGAGACTATTAATTTTAAAGGTAGCATCTCCATTCCATACATTAGCACAGTCTCTAAGAAAATAGCTAAAGTCCTTAAAAAATATAATATCAGGACCTTCTTCACCACACTTCCAAAAATCCGCTCTCTAATCAGCCATCCAAAACCTACTTATCACAACCTTAAGTACCCTGGAGTATATAAATTGTGGTGTGATTGCAATATCCCATACTTTGGTCAAACTAACAAATCTATTGAACAGCGCATAGAAGAGCATAAGAGAGACATCTCATACAAAAGATCTCATGCAACTGCGTTATCCAGTCATGTTCTTTTTTCAAATAATCCTAATGATGACCAACAAAGCCACTCTGTATGCTGGAATAGATCAGAAAATATTTTTCGCTGTGAAGATGAGTTTGAAAGGAAAATCGTAGAATCAAGGGAAATCCTACTGAACCCGGTCCACTTAAATAATAATTTAAGTTATAACATCCCAGTAGCCATGCTGCAGTTATTCGATATTGGCGTTCACGTGAACTTGCACGCACAATTGCAATAAACAATGGCACGCCAGTTGGAACAACTTGAAAAATACAACGTTTTTATGTATCAATTATGTGAGGCAATTTTTACCTGTAATTTCCAGTTTGTTTAAATAATTCAATGCTTATTAGTATTCCTTTCCTTTATAAATACCTGAAGAAGGCTGCTATATGCCGAAACTAGTAGTATTTATCATTAAAATCTTTATATGTTATCTCGGTCGTTGTCCGTCTTGTTGGGTCGGCTAGTTAAGTGAGACTAACAAAAGACAAAAAGAAACTATAAAATAAGAATAAATATATGCTGAGAGGGACTACTAGTTTTTTGCAATCGTTCCAACCCATCATCCATTTTTTCAGACTTATGGTTACGCTTCTGAACTTCTCATTTGAAAGGATTTACTTTAGTTTTCGTTTTTCGTTCGCCCGTCTCGCTTTCTATGCACGCCGTCGTTTCAATGCCGACGCTTCCCCGATGTTACCAGCACACTACGCTACTGGTGCGTACGCTACAGATGCTGAGAGAATTTTATTTTATTCATAAAAGAGAAAGCTTTAATTGATAGTTTTAGTTGGTTAAGTTGATCTCAAGAAACTGAAAATTTTCTACAAAATTCTTTATTTGAGAAGGATTTGTCTTATTTGAATTAAAATTTTGCTAGTTAGTAAAAGAAAATGTAAAGCTTTTTTAGTTATGATTTTTTTTGTATGAAACAAGCTTAATTTTTTTTTCCAGATCATACAAATTTGAGAAATTAAAAATATTTAAATAAACTGATCTTAAGCAAGCAAAGACGTTCTAGTTAAAATGAATAAAATCCCAATGTCTGATTCAAAGTACAAGCATAAGTCCGGAGCTCAGAAGAGGAAACTTAAATCCGAGAGAGAGAGAATCGAAAGCACCACAAGGTCGTCAATTCATAACCAAATTTTTAAAATCTGAAAATTAAAAGGACATAGTTCCCAGTACTGATCATAGTGAAAGTGGTGATTATGTTTGTGACATTTAAATCCAAACAGAATATCAGTGTCATATCGAAACTCATAAAGCAGTCGAAAGTCAAGCGACTGTGAACCTCAACTGAAGAAAAGGCCGCAAGTGAAAAACCTGCAGGAGGAGTGACTATGGAGTAATATGATACAGTTGATACTTCAGCTGCAGGCCCTGTTGAAAAATCTGATATAAAATATAATGACCCTAGTATTTGGCCCAGAGTAATCTCAAACAGCATGCGGCAAGAGATAGTACGAACTATCAGCTTTCAAGAATTCCAAAAGATTTATAAGGAATTGCCAAGAGATCTTAATGGTATGAAATTTCAAGATTTTTTGCTCTATAAGAAAACGAAAGAACAAGAGATCATTTTCCAAGAGAATGGTTAACATGGGGTGTATCGAAAAAAAATCTGTATTGTCTAGCATGTCGTATTTTTTGCGACTCTAATAGCAGAAACTTAAGCAGTTTATCCCAAGAAGGATTTTCGCCTAGAAATAAGCCTTGGAAAAAGTTATGTGTTGCCTCTCCACGAAAATAGTACTGAACACAGAGAACAATATCTGGCTTGGAAATCCCTTTTGCAGTCATTGAAAGGACATGGAATCGATAAAGACAACTACAAATTCAATATGAAACAAATAAGTGAAGAGCACTTCTGCAATGGATTGTAGATGTAACGTTATTTTTATCATCCAGAGGTTTAGCATTTCAAGGAGAGAACACCAAGATTGGAGATGTTCATAATGGGAATTTCTTAGGTATATTAGACATAGCCAAGAACGACTTAATCCCCTAGCAATTTTGTGCATCGAAAATAATTTGGCTAAGCTTTTGTGTTATCATTTAAACTAATTGATCTTAAACCCTGTAGAGCAATGTTTTGTCCTTAACCTAAGTGACAGGTAGGGGGCCTGCCAAAAATCCTGGCCTGGGGGCCCGCTTCAGGATGTGGAGGTCCTGATCTTCAGATATCATACATATCTTAAAACCCTTTAACCCCATGTTTCATCTAATTGTGATAATTAATTTGTTCTTTGTGTAAGTGTGTAATTTACATGGTTCTACCTCAATTCTTTCATGGCAATTATCACAACTTTCCAGCCCGCCCCCTTCGTAGCTCAGTAAAAGGGTATCGTTGCTTCAAGTCAATATCTAACTAGTTCATATGCCCTAAAAAAAAACAAGAACACAAATACTACTTACATTTATTTATTTAGATACCTTCTCAAGACGCTAATCTATTCGTTTATTTAAATTTAATTTAACTTGAATTGGCGCATTTTGTGTGCAGAGTTGATTTAGCATTTCTGAAAGATAAGTAACTTTTTTATATTGTAGATGATAATATTAGTAATATTACAGTTTTTGTTTTAAATGGGTATGTGATTGACTGAGCTATTTAGTTTATAAGTAAAACGTAAATTTTTCTTTAATACGATTTGTCGATATGGCACCAATGCATGGTAGAACAACGGCGGCAAAGACCATGCTGTCAGTGATTTGAATTTGTGGGATTTGTGTAGTGCAGTGTGTGAGTGAAATGTATTCGTCGAGAAAATTAAAGGATATATGCATGGATACTGTAGAGAGAGTGCGTGTATTAAATGTTTCAGTAGTGAGTGCCTATTAGGTGACGAGATCGTAGCAAATGTTAGTGGAGTGGACAGTACCGACGGCAGGATGGAAAATGATGTTATTAATGTCGGCTGAGGAAATAGACGAGGAAGAAATGGATATTAATAAAGAAATAGCACGTTTTAATGTTATCCTTCACAGTACAAAGCACGAAATTGAAAAAGAGCAGAAGCAGCAAGAACTTTGTTGTTGTTATGTTCCATCGAGTCGTTTTCGACTCCTGGTGATTCTATGAATATACACTCTCCATTCAGATCTGTCCCTGGCCATATCTTTCAGAATTTCCAGGAGCATTCCAGTTGCTTCTTTAACTCCATCCACCCATCTAATTCTTGGTCTTCCCTTCTCCTACTTTTATCAACTTTAGCAAGCATCATCATCTTCTCTAGACTGTCATTTGCTCGTATAATATGTCCAAAATATGACAATTTTTGCTTGATGATCATAGCTTCGAGGGAGCAATCTGGCTTTATTCTGCTATTACTGATTTGTTGGTTTGTTTTGCAGTCCATGTTCTTAGTAAGCGTCTCCAAACCCATAATTCAAATGCATTTATCTTCCTTCTTTCACTCTTTCTCGGGGTCCAACTTTCACATCCATACAGTACCACAGGGAATACCATTGCTTTCACGATTCTGATTTTTGTTGCGATGCTAATATCTTTAAAGATCTTGCTTAAATTTGTCATTGCTTTCTTTCTGAGTAACAATCTTCTTCTAACTTCTTCAGTACAATACCCATCTTTATCAATTCGGGATCGTAGAAACACAAAATTGTTAACTGCTTCAATTTTCTCCCCATCTACTTCACAATCATTAAGTTCACAAGTTGCTAACGTTTGTCTTTTGGAGGTTACGTTTAAGGCCATATTTAGCACTTTCTTCTTTAACTTTCATAATAAGTTCTTCCAAATCTTCTTTGTATTCTGCTAGCATGGTGGTATCATCTGCATACCTTAAATTATTAATATTTCTTCCACCAATTTTAATTCCAACTGAAGACTCCTCCAGCCCATTCTTAAAACGTATTCACTGTACAAGTATGGAGATAAAATACATCCTTGTAGCACCCCTTTACCTATTGTGAAATATTCAGTTTCTGCAAGATCTGTTCGGACAGTAGCTTCTTGTTCATAATAAAGATTCCTCAGAAGGATAATGAAATGCTCTGGTACTCCCATTATTCTTAACACATTTTCCACAGTTTCCCATGATCTATAGAGTCAAAAGCCTTACTATAGTCAAGGAAACAAAGGTAGCCATTTTTTGATATTCCTGTGCTCTTTCTATTATCCATCTCACATTGGCGATCTGATCTCTTGTTCCTCTTCCTTTCGAAATCCTGACTATTCCTCTGCCTTTTTGAAATCCAGCCTGTTCATCTGGCATTTCTATCTCTTCATGAATTATTCCAGTCTTTTCTGAATGATTTTACATAAGTAAGACTTTACATGCATGAAAAATCAGTGCTATAGTTCCGTAATTTTCGCACTCTCTTGCATCGCCTTTCTTAAATAAAGTTATATAAACTGATTTTTTTTCCATTCCGTAGGCCATTTAGTTATGATCCAAATTTGCTGACATAGAGCTGTTAAAAATTATAACTGCCTCTTTACCATGGAATACCTATTGAAGGCTTTGAGCACTTCAATAGGTATTCCATCCCCTCCTGGTGCTTTCTTACTGGATAACGGTTGCAGTACTCACCTCACTTCCCTCTCCAGTGGTACTGGCTGCTGTGTATAATTCTGTTCTTCACATTTCTCAGTTATTTTGGAGAACTTTCTGTAAAGGACTTGTGTATACTCTTTCCATCTCACTTTATAATGTTTCTATAAGCTTCTATAAGATATCCTTTGTGTTTACTTTTCAAAATTGTCACCTTGGCACTAAACGTACCTGTCAGTTCCCTGATATTTTTGAAAAGGTCTCTTGTTTTTCCTTTCCTGTTTTGGTCTTCTATTTGTTGGCATTCCTGGTTAAAGTATTTTTCCTTGTCTCTTCTGGTTTGTCGTTGAAACTCTGCATTCAAATGCCGCACCTCCTACAAATTTTTTGTGGCCTTCATTTTCCTCCTTTCCTGAGCAGTTTTGATGGCATCTTCTGACAGCCATTTAAACTTCTTTTTCTTAAAACCTTTTGGAATATTCTTCTTTGATTCTGTTTTAATTATATCTTTAATCTCTTCCCATAGTTCATCTGGTTATCTTTCAACAAATTTAGTGTGTTGAATTTGTTCTATATACTAATATTGTATTCAGCCGGTATGTTTCCAGGATCATATCTGATCGACATTTGTGATGTTTTCAGTTTCCGTAATTTCACATGTATCTTAGCCACTAATAATTCATGGTCTGCTCCACAGTCTGCACCTGGAAAAGTCTTAACAGACTGAATTGCACTTCGCCATTGTCTTTGTCCAAGTATATAGTCAATGTGATTCCTATATTGTCCATTAGGTAAAATTCATGTGTACAATCTCCATTTGGCTGTTTAAAGCAGATGTTAGCAATAAACAAAGAATTCTCTGCACAAAACTCAACTAGTCTCTTCGCTGCAGTGTTACAAATACCTAAACCAAAACGTCCTCGGTTTCTCATTTCAATTTTCGCATTTCAATCTCCGATAAGTAGCCATAAATCTCGCTTTGGTGTTGCATCTATCACTTCTTGTAACTTGCCATAAAATTCTTCTACATCTTCTTCTGGTGCCTCTGTAGTGGGTGTGCAAACCTGTATGATGGTCATATTCATTGGATGTCCACTGACTTCGAGAGAAATGATTTTGTCACTCACTCGATTATAACCTAATACATACCTAGCCATCTTTTCTTGATAATGAAGATACTCCATTTTTACAACTTATCTCATGTCCTGAGTAATAAGTCCCCTGACTGAAAATGGCCCATTCCTGTCCATCTAAGTTAACTTATTCCCAATACATCCAGCTTCTTGCGTTCCATTTCCATCTTTATTATTTCCAGCTTAACTTGGTTCATACTTCTAACATTCCACGTTCCAATGTTGTGGTTTCTTGTGAAACAGGGAGTCTCCCTTTTCCAACCAGCAACGTCCGTGACCAAGCTTCCTTCCGGGTTTGACCTGGACACATCATAAAAACTAGTTCTACTTGTGGAAAACCTCTGTTCTTACCCAGTTGCATGTTGGATGCCTTCAGACCCGGGGGTCTTATCATCCAGCACCATATCGTACTTTGTCATTTTTGGCATGTTCATAGAATGTTCTCTGAAAGAGATGGTTTGCAATTGCCTTCCTCTGGAATATTTTTCGACTTTCCAGACTAGATTCGCACTGTTCTGTGAAAACGGGGGAACCTCTGGAAGGATGTGACTCTTCGCCACGCATTACGGTCTTAGTAATGGAGAGGCTAAGTCTCTGTATTAGAGATATATTGCACATATCTTTACCGTGGAATAATTCCCAGTAAGGAAATTATCCCTTACCCCCTGCTAAGCAAGAGCTTAGCAGTGCCGAATGAGGAGAAAGAAGCAGGAAGCTTGAATAAAGTAAGAAATATAGTAATAAAGACCGAGCAAACAAAAGAAAAACAAGTTAAGGAGAAAATTATTTACAGATACTCGGTGATAAGAAGAATACTTAATCACAGTGTGACAATATTATGTTTCCCTAGTGCAAAAATCACGATATTAGTCTCGCCATACAGATGCAAAGAAGTAAGTTGAAGGAAATATTATTTTGGTCAGCACAAATGATTTGAGAGGTGTGGCGTATTCTATGAGAGGGGATGTAAGGGAGTTTTTGGAAGAGGAAAAACTGAAGAGCGAGGCAGTTCAGATTGCAAGTCTCCTGCCACACTATGATAATGGCGACCTGAGGAGAAGGGTGTTACTATCTAATGAGTCCATACATAAGTTGTGCAGAAAAAAAAATGTAGAATTTGTAGATCTCTGGTGTGTATTTGATCGAAAGAAGGATTTATACAATGCTGATGGACTGCATCTAAATGATTTTGGAGTTATGCTGAAGCACAAATTCAGGAAAACTTAAGCAATGAAGCTATAAGCGCATGAGTTTGTATGAAGGCACCCATGAGGCGAGTCAGTGTGAGAATGACCAAGTGGGGGAATCTAGTCTCTCAAGCAAAAATATTGAATAGGGTAGTAAAGGTGGATGTTAGCATAGAGGGATGCTGCAGTTTCTATATTCTAATGCCAGAAGAATCAGGGATAAAAGGTAGGAGTTTTTAGCATTGGTTAGTGTAACTTCGCCAAAGGTTATAGGCATTACTGAGAGTTGGCTAACAGCAGATGATGTAGTTACAGGGATAGGATGTGATGGGTTTAGTATTTTCAGAAAAGATAGAAAAGATAGGATGGGGAGGAATACTGCTGACGATAGCAGATGAGTTGCACCCAAAACGAATAAGAGATAGGCGAGAGGGCAGCTGTTCATTTGAAGCAATTGTGATTAAGATCATGTGTGATTAAGACCATCAAGATAAAATATACAGTTGGTCGTTGTTATAGGTTAGAGAGTACCACGGATGTCTGGAAGGCATGCGTTGCCAAAT
Organism: Typopeltis vanoorti; assembly: GCF_054136105.1. NCBI lineage: Eukaryota > Metazoa > Arthropoda > Arachnida > Uropygi > Thelyphonidae > Typopeltis > Typopeltis vanoorti. Next base: position 131,472,777 of record NC_143550.1, read on the forward strand.
TACTACTGCAATGAGTAGAGGTTGAGTGATTATTATGGGGAACTTCAACTACTGAGATATAGACTTAAAGGAAAAAAGATCACATGGTAGGAAGGAAATCGAATTTATACACCTACTAAGAGATACTTACTTGAGGTAGCATGTGATGGAAGGGGGATTAGAGATGTGAGAATATTGGAGTCACAGGATCAGAAGTGCTATCCATAATTAAACCACGCTACCGGCCAAGACGTCTATAGACGTTCACGTTATCATGGATGCGAAGTGCTTATTAAAATTATAATACATCATATATTTCATTGTTACAACAATGAAATATATGATGGATACGAAGCGTATGCGGATGCGTATTTGATCCATAACGGCCGGTAAGGTGGTTCATGTGACCACATTAATGAAAGTGACCATGTGAACTTGAATTGGGAAATTGTGCAACATGAGGAATATTCTTTCAAGAAAGTCTATATGTGAGCTACAAGGCATGTGATTATGATAAGTTTAGGAAGAAGATCTGTGCCGTGGCATAGATGGTAAGAGATGTGCCATGGCACTGCATGGTAAGGAGTGTTTAGTAGGGCATGGGGTATAGTTAAGGGTCATCTAGAAGAAGCAGTATTAAATTGTATACCTAGGGCAAAGAGGGCTAATCAGGTAGGTTTTCGATGAATGAGAAATATCATTAATCATGAGCCGCAGAAGAAGAAAATTCTGTGGATGATATATAAAGAGAAAGATGACCAGCAAACTCATGAGCAGTACTCAGGCAAGATAGGTGACCAGCATGGCAATTAAGGCAAAATCAGATTATTTGAAGAATCTAGCCAAGCAGGCCAAATGAAATTTCAAAGAGTTCTTTCGTTATGTGGCAAGTAAGAGGAAGAATGACTATGGAAGGTTAGCCTTAATGAGTGATGAGGGTCATGAAGTAACAGAAGAAGATTAAAAAAAAAACATCGAGTTACTGAGTGACCACTTTACAGGGATATACCATCCTAGTGTGGTTACTGCTTTATCCTATGTAATAGATACTAATGTGGGAACAGAGCTGGATGAATTGGAGATTCTTAGGATAATGCAGAAGCTCAATGTAAATGCAGCTGTGGAATTAGATGGGTTATTAGTTATGGTTTTACGAGAATATGCAATGGAACTGGCAATGCCTCTGACTAAGCTCTTTAAGTCTCATCTCTAGAAGAATTCCAAGGGAGTGGAAAGAGGTCAAAATAATTCCCTTGCATAAGGGTGGTTCTAAGGCTGCAGTAGCAAATTATAGACCAATCAGTATATCAGGAATGGTGGTTTAAGTACTGCAAAATTTGAAAAAAAAAAAAAAAAAACAGAATTCCGGGAAGAGTGGCTGAGAATATGATACTCTATCAGGGGCAACATAGTTTTGTGAAGGGTTCTGATGCCTTAGTCATTTACTAACTTTTTATAACTGTATGACAGAAGAGTTGGATAAAGGAAATTACTACATAATGATTGTGCTAGATTCGCATTTGACGCCATACCACATGGAACTATATCACATAAATTAGAACAAAGGGGGATGGATATGACACTCGTTATGTAGATAAGTGGTAACTGCTGCACAGATATCAAACAGTGATATATGGACGGATAGTGTCGAGGCAAAAAACAGTTGTTTATTGGTTCACGAAGTTCAGTGCTCGGACCTTTGCTGTTTAATTTATTCATATATTATGTAGGAAATACAGGGTGTTCGGGATAAATTTGACATATTTATAATTAATTATATTTTTCCGTAAGTTACATGTATTAACACACACTTCTCTTCATTTAAAAGTTTGGACCCTTCTTCATTCATATACAAGATGTCAGAAAGGATGGATAGCTGGAACCCACCTGAATCATGGAAGAGAATAACTTGTATCATGATGATTCGTGCCCGCCATCAAAATAAGGATATTACGACTGCTGCCCAATGCTCCCTGAATACAGTAAAAACAATCAGGCATGAACTAGAGACTTGCAATGGTGACTACGAGGATGTAGCAAGAAGAAAGATCCCTAGCAGACGATCTGATTGCGTTCGTACAGCAGAATTCCTCGCAAATCTGCAGGAACAGGTGTTGAAGAACCCTGGCATTGGAATTCGGGCTTTGTTCGTGGAGTTGCTAACTGTAGTCAAGCCCTGGATAACAAGGGTAGCCAATGGTAGGCCGTATGTATGGCAGCAGGATTCGGCCCCTTGCCACACCTCTGGGAAAAGTCAAAACTGGTTGTCTGAAAATTTCTACGACTTCACCAGTCCAAATGTTTGGCCTCCAAACTCCCCAGACCTTAACTCCATGGATTATTTTGTATGGGGCGCAGTTGAAAAAGACACCAATCGCACTTCCAGTAATACAAAAGCCCAGTTAATGGATAAAATTAAAACAGTTTTTGCGGCCCTTCCCAGGGAGACTGTAGCATCAGCTTGTTCGAGGTTCCGAAGCAGAATTGAAGCTGTGATCGATGCTAATGGTGGTTATTTTGAGTAAATCTTGTTGATAGTATTGTAATTAACTCTGCCTGTAATGTTTTTTTGTCAATTCATTAAATTTAATAGATACAAAGAAGATTTTCTTTTTCCTTACGAAACTGTCAAATTTATCCCGAACACCCTGTAAATTGAAAGGAAATATTCAGTTGATTGCTGATGATGCGAAATTAGATAGGGCAATAGTTAATCATGACAGTGTGTGAGAGCTTGCAGGTCGATTTGAATAGGCTATCAATGTGGGCAAAAGATAAGAGGTATTTGCTCAATATGAAAAAATATAAATTATGCATTTTGAGATTAAGAGATTATAAGCTGTATCACTTTGATGACACTATACTACACGAAATAGAGGAAGCTAGAGATTTGGGAGTAGCGGTAGACAGAGAATTAGAAGACATATTACTAAGGTTGCTAAGGTAGCCGATGAGATTACTTGGCTATTGAAGAATACTTTCACGATTAGAGATAAGGATTATTGTTATTGCTCTTTATAAGGCCTTGATCCGTCCATATCTGGATTATTGTGCTGAAGTCTGGTCTACTAGGGTTCTTGGTAAGAAGAAAGCGGTGGAGTAGATTCTGATGCAAGTGATCAAGATAGTGTGGTCTGTAGAATGTTTCCTATGAAGATAGACTGAGTGCGTATGAATTGCAGATGTTGGCTGATAGAAGAAAAAGAGAGGATATGATTGAAACATTTAAGTTGCTTAATGGTTTTATAGGATTGTTCACGGAAATGCTTCAGCACTTGACTGCAGGGGTCAGAAGAAGGGATCATCCCTGGAAGTTGAGTAAACGTGTGAGAACTAGATTTTTTACTTGGAGATTTGTGAATGAATGGAACGGGTTACCGGTCAATTATGAGTGCTTTTTCTGCTAATGGGTTCAAGGAGAGGTATGATAGATTGTGTGGATAATTTGAGTCTCCTGGGATTAGTCTTAGTACTCCATGGACGCGTCCGTACAATAGCAATAATTGCTCAATTTTTCATTTATGTATTTAAAGTGAATCTAGTTCTTTGAAATTTTTTTTTTACTATATCTTAAATTGTTGAGAAACATTGAGAATATCTCTCTTAAAATGTTTAAGGAATTATTATATCCTGGAAGTTGAATAAAGATGTAAGAACTAGATTTTTTTGCTTTGAGAGTTGTGAATCAGTAGAATGGGTTGCCAGAGTCAGTTGTCAATGCTTTTTCTATTAATGGGTTCTAGGAGAGGTATGATAGATTTTATAGATAATTTGGGTCTCCCGCGATCAGTCTTTGGACTCCATTGAGGGTCCCGTACAATACCAATAAAAAAACTTGATTTTTCATGTATCTATTTAATATAAACTAGATCTTTGCGATTTCTTTTTTTGCGATATCTTATGTTCAGAAACATTGATAATATCTGTCTTAAAATGTTTAAGGAATTATTATATTAACCTGTTTGTGGTTTTAATTGATGTTATATATACATTTTAGAATTTATATTACCCTCATATACTGTAAATCTTTAAACCTCCGGGCCAGAGACGCTAGACTCTAGCGCCTGGGGCCACGAAAACTGTAAGTGTTGCCCTGCATCGACTTTTTTTTTTCTTTTCTAACAAGCGATTTATTAAATATTACATTTTCTTAAATTTATTTACACCACTTGCAGTTCCCGACTTCAAACACAAGTCACTCCAATCATTCAAAGCTTTATGAGAGAAAATCATAAACTCTCACTCCTTCCTTGACTGAATTCATTAGATGACCAGTCGCCCTCCATAAAATAATATATTTCATCTGCGGTTATCCTATATATCAGTATATTTTTAAAAATGTTTGATCACTCACACACAGAGGGCTCAGTGGTCTGGTGTGTCTCTGATTGCTACTCTTCTTAGCTTGATTTTGTGAGGTATCGAACATGAAAACTAGTTGTATCTAGTACCGACTGATATATTAATATTGAGTAATTTACTCAATAGTATCATAATTCTATCCATTCATGAGTGATTTTTGTTTCTACCTTTTGGGCCCAATACGGCTGGTGAAACTGTATCCATTGTTCAGGTACCCTTATAGACAATGTCTCTCTGACAATAGGATTAACTGCTATAGCAACGGTCAGATCCTTCCTCCCTCCACAAACGGAACATTTGTGGAGGAAATTAAAGAAAGGTGACTGGCAGGTACATGAGCAGTAGAAAGCACAGTCCAGAAGGGTTAACCTGTGTGGTAAGGCAAAAGCAAAGTATGAAATGAAATTAGCAGTGCAGAGCAAAGATAATCCCAAATTCTTTCATATGCTGCGAGCATGGGCGGCTCTTGCATAGGCACTGCAGAACTGCAGCACCCCCAATTTTTCTCGATACATAAATATATTTATTAATTTATTTATATTTGCTTGTAATATTTAATTTTATCATCAACGATCTTATAAAATTCTCTTATTTTGTATGAAAAATAATAAAAATCCATCTTTTAGCACTTAGGAGGGCGAAGGATTCCAGCAGCAGTGTGTTTACTATAGTGTTATATTGTTACGTGCCCAAGAGTATGCACGTCATAGTGAGATGCGAGCTATTAGCGTAATGCGGCACTGTCCGTCGCGCAGTTCCATTGTTGTCTATATGCAGTTTGTGCCAGTAGTAGAGTGTTCGTAGTACTTATCGTGTTTACCCCGTCTCTTTAAATATTCGGACATTACAATTAAAGACATAACATTTGTTATAGTTTTTATTTTAGAACATTATTGGGGTTATGATAATGGATTTTATTTTTAAGTAATTTTATTTTTAAGCGCCTCCGTAGCGCAATTGGAAGAACGACGGTACATTGCGCCCTTCGATTGGAATAGGCCTAAGTTCGATTCTCGTCGCGACGGGAGGAATCTTTATCTGGTCGATTTCAATCGATGGTGAGTTAGCCGATCTCATACGGAGGTAGCAGGGTTTTTTCTCCCGGAAACTCGGGTTTTTCATCCCGCATACATACAAATCGGCCCTTCAGAACACACGCAATTTACAGACAAAAATCACTAGTTGTGGTAGTGTTGGAGGTGGGCGGTAGATGGCGTTGATTCGTAGTAGAGGTAAGATGTAGAGACAGTTGAAGATGTCCTCCCGCGATGAGTCTTCGGACTCCTTGGAGGTATCAGGAATAATAATAATAATAATAATAATAATAATAATAATAATAATTCTGAATTATACTAAACTGTATATAATTTTATCCATAATAAACAATATTTTTTTATGAAAAAAAAACAAGAATATATTTTATTTTTAAGTAATTTTGAATTATATCAAACTATAATTTTATCGATAATAAACAATATTTCTTCATGTTTAATTTTTTTTTAAATTTTTACCGTAATTTTGATATTTTATCCAAACACGTATACACTGTACTTACAGTGTATACGTGTTTTCACTGTAAGTACAGTATAAACTGTACTTACATAAGTACACTGTACCTACAGTGTATATTTTACACTGTAAGTACGGTGTAAATATACACTGCACTTACAGTATGTATGTATATTTCGAAAGTTGCAGCAACCCCACGATTTCAAGCGACGAGCCGCCACTGGCTGTGAGTAAAATGATGAATATTTTTAGCAGAATGATTTTAATGAATGCCGATGAAAGGGAGGTAACTGAATCAGTCGAAATAGTATAATTATTATTCTAGTAGTAAGACTTATACGTTGGTTAGACATAACTGGTAATTAATTTACGGAATTAACAACGCATATGAAGTATTTAATTAAAGATAACTTTAATGAATCACTTCTATATTTCGGCAATGTCACATTGCCATCTTCAGGAACATAAAGATATGGTATGTGCACTAAGGAACTAACAAAGCAAATGAGGAAGAATGTAAGAAACTAATTTTGTTCCTAAAGTCCTAATGGTGCCCTCTTGCGGGCTAATTTGGTAGTCTGGCAGTTGGGCTGAAGTTCTCATAATGAAAGTCTCCCAAATTTGGGGCAGTTGCATGCACCCAAATTTGTTGAGGTTAGGAACGTTTTTTAAAAGCTGCTGAAGATTCTTTGAATAATCTTTCGTATTTAAACTTGCTGCGATGGATTATTTTTGTTTTCTTCCAACGAATTTTATGGTGGGTATCTAAGGCATGGTCTGCCAAACCAGAGCGGCTGTACTGGTGAAACCGGATGTAGTCTTGGTGTTCTGAAATCCTGATATTTGTTGTTCTGCCTGTTTGGCCAAAGTAGGACAATTTGCAATTGACAATTGACAAAGTAGGAAAATATAGAAGTGATTCATTAAAGTTATCTTTAATTAAATACTTCATATGCGTTGTTAATTCCGTAAATTAATTACCAGTTAAGTATAATTATTAAGTGAACGCTTTTCAAGAGTATATCATCCGGGTGGAGATTGCAGTAACGAAATAGGCAAAGGCTTATATGAGAACTGAAGAAAGCGAAATGAAGGTGCATAGCATATTACCAAAACTTAATGTAAATACAGCTGTGGGATTAGAAGTGTATACCAGCTCAAGTTTTACGTGAAGGTGCAGCGGAATTGTCATTGCCTTTGAACACATCGTTTAATTCAGCTCTGGGTTAGTCCCAAGGCGATGGGAAAAGGGAAAAATAGCTCCATTGCATAAAGGAGGCTGTAATCCGACCAATCAGCATATCAGAAGTTGTCAAAGTACTGGAGAAGATGGTCATGAGCAAAATATAGTAATGGATGTATGGAAATAGTATACTGTATGGGAGACAACAGTAGTATGGGAGCCACCAGTGACCAGATCAAGATTAAGATAAGATAAGGAATCGTGACGTGATTGGTTGATGACGTCATTGTGTGTGTGACGTCATGGGTATGGAATGTTTGGAATTTCCCTGTGGGCATATGTGTCAATGGCTTCAGTTGTTGTGTTTTGGTTCGCATATGGCATTATGGGTGATGATAGAGATAAGGATTCGTGTTGTGATTGGTGGAACACTTTGAACCAGATGAAGATCAAGATACGATAAGGATCGTGACGTCATTTGTTATTTGTAAATAAATGACGTTATTGTTTTGAATGGAAAGGAAGATATATTAGAGATAAGGGTTCGTGTCGTGATTGGTGGACAGTTCTGACCAGATCAAGATCAAGATAAGATAAGGAATCGTGACGTGAATGTTTGTTGTTATAGAATTTGGAATGTTTGGAATTTCGGTGGGGCCTTCGTCTGTCGGGGACATCACGTGGTGTGATTTTTAGAGATAAGAATCGTAACTTTATGTGTTTGGAAATTTCTGGGGAACATATGTCTCTCTGTGATATCACATGGTGTTTTGGTTTGGCTATGGAATTGTGGGCGATGTTTTTGAGATAAGATATATTGGAATTTTCCCAGGGTGACACACATCCGTCATTGTCGTCATGTACTAATTTACAATACATTTTGGGGTGTTTCTTTACTGTTAATGGTGGGATTCTTACAGTAGAGTAGAGTTGTGATGGCGTTCGTGTTTAAATTTTCTGAATAATTTAATTATATATACTAATGTCACTCAAACATACATTTTTTTTTCTTCTATAGATGACTGCACTAATTTTCCAATACATTTTTGGGGTATTTCTTTACTATTAAAGTGTGGGAATTCTTAGAGAAAGTCGTGATGGCGTTCGTGTTTAAGTTTTCTGAATAATTTAATTATATATACTAATGTCACTCAAACATACATTTTTTTTTCTTCTATAGATGACCGCACTAATTTTCCAATACATTTTTGGGGTATTTCTTTACTATTAAAGTGTGGGAATTCTTAGAGAAAGTCGTGATGGCTGTCGTGTTTCGAGCTTTTCTGAAAGATTTAATTATACTGGTGTCACTCAAGCACACATACTTTTATTTTTCCATAGCTCATCCGTATTTTCTTCTATATTCATATTCTAATCAAGTTCATATTTTATTCATAATTTATCCGAATATTTTGATTTGTCTAAAATTAAGATCTTAAAGTTCAATAATTAAATAAATAAACAAATCGTGTGTGAATTCACGGTGATTTCAAAAGTATTCTTACTTAAACATACATAACACATCAAGGACACTGTTTGTTCTTTTAAGTTACATATTTATTTCACAGATATTATTTACATTGCAATATGCAGAAATAGGAATTTACATATATCACCAATGCAAATGGTGTTTTTCTTGGCGTAACATTTCTTTGATGAGGCAAGTTTGAATGCCTGATTTTGATACTACTTCCCAAATGATTATGGTTATTTCTCCGGTCACTAATATTACCAGTCACTAATATTACCAGTACCAATATTATCTGGCACTATTGCGATGTTTCTTGATTTTCACCTGCAAAGAAAAAAAAATCATTGATAGTAATGGAAAAGTTAACAGATTACTATAATCCTAATACAGTAGTTAGTTTTGGAAGTATCAAAGCTTTACAGAAACGTACAAATTTGCCACATGAAACCATGAAATCTCGCTTGCGTTTTTTAGTATTCGTTTTTTTCTTCTTGCTTCTTTGACCTCTCTGAAGTAATCGACTCTGAGCCTTTTCAGCAATGGTTTATCCAGCTTCTGATGCTCTGTTTATAAAAGCTCGACGTACAGGTACCCCTTCCAATACATCTCCTATCATATGCTGACCGGCTTTTAAGGCTTGACGACCGACAAATTGAGCTGCAAGTTTTAAAAGTGGACTTAGAAAGGAGAGGGCACTTCTGAAAATGCTACCTAATCCGTACCCACGTTGTATTGGGGGGCCCGTAAACATTTGAGCCCCACCTGCCTGCATTGTGTAATATCTGAGATAATCAGTCATCCTTCACTTGTCGGAACTGTAATTTAACTATTGTCTTGCCACCACGAAAGTGGAACAACTCGCCGCTGTCAGAACGAATTTCAATGCTAATTGACTGAAATGTTTGTTTTCGTAACGGATAATAATCAGGTTGAGCAAAAACGATGGAACACTTAGTGCTGCACTGAACAACTCGTAACAATGGTGCACATGTATCACCAACTATCTGTTCTTGGATTAAATCAGAATAAACAAAATATGCGGCTACACCTCTCTTCATATCAATTGGATATTTCCCTGTGATTGTACCTTTCAGTTTAACACCAATCTGATTAAAACCCAGTAGAAGGCCCAAACCCGAGGCCTCCTTGGGAAACAACAGGTTGTAATCTTTTGGGACTGTCAGAGAAATGGTATTCTTTGGGTTCTTTTTTCCAGTAATCACCATCACAGAACTCACATCAAACAATGCTTGAAGAAGTTCAGAGGGTGAATTGTAACTGCCATGGGGAATCTTGTACACTTTGTAAAATCATTCTTTAGACTTTTCGAAAACTTTATTTCCTGTGCTGTTGTTGTTGTCGATATTGTTGACTCCTCCAATTGCACGTATCATATGAAACTCATCGGAACCGGAATCTATGCTATTAAATTCTCCCGGAAGATGAATTTCGGCAAGAGCAATTTCCCATTTATTTACCTTTAAGTCTGATCTCGTGTGGTAATTCCACATGAAATTTCGTTTGCGTGTTTGTAGGAAACATTTTCATACTGGCATTACTGGGAAGGGTTAAGTAAAACATCTTCGCTACGAACCCAAGAATTATACGATGAGGGATAACCGAGCCACTTAACAAAATACTGAAGCTTTCCTTTCTGTTTGCGCTGCTTAAGTACTTGTTCGATTAGATACACGTCTTCTGGAAGTTCATAGGGTATATTAGCCTTTTGCAGTTGAGCTTCGTAGAAAGTTCCCTCCACTATCTCTCTCCGTCCCGACTGCGAACTCTATATACTACAGGGTTTCTATTAATAACCTGAGCAATAGTGAACAATTCTCGTGTCCAGTTACTCCAATATCCTTTTCTAAATTTGTGGGTAGCATCACTTAAAACCACACTATCACCTACTTGATATTTTGGTTTGGTAGTCACCTCTTGGGTTCCGTACAAATATTTCCAAACACGATCCTCGTTGTGAAGGTTAACTTGCGAAGGAGCCATACCGATAGTGCGGTGTGGTGTGAGATTATAAGTATGTACAAGGGTCGGCAAAACTTTCGTATAACTTTCACTTTTAGTATACGTCATCCATTTGTAGATCTTTGTTTTCAATGTTCTGATAAATATTTCTGCAATAGGTGCTTTCATTTCACTCCTGGTCGTGTAGAAATGAATATTATGGTTTTTAAACATTATACGAACTTTCTTGTTGCAAAATTCTTTTCCTTGATCAGTGTTTATGTAACATGGCACTTCCTCTTTAAAAATAGACTCGAAAGCATTAACAACATCGTCTGCTGATTTCTTCTTCAGTGTTCGAACCCACGCAAATCGGGAAAAACAATCAATGCATACAAGAAGGAAACACACACCCCATTCTCTTTTGCAAGGGATGACATATCTGCCAAATCACATTGAAAAGTGTGTAAAATGTCAGGACTTTGATTTGATTGCGTTTAAACTTTCTTCTAATAGGTTTATGTCTCACATAAGTAGGTTGTGTTGCTAACCAACTTTTCATGGTTTCATGTGGCAAATTTGTATGTTTCTGTAAAGCTTTGATACTTCCAAAACTAACTACTGTATTAGGATTATAGTAATCTGCTAACTTTTCCATTACTATCAATGATTTTTTTTTCTTTGCAGGTGAAAATCAAGAAACATCGCAATAGTGCCAGATAATAATACCCATGACGTCACACACACAATGACGTCATCAACCAATCACGTCACGATTCCTTATCTTATCTTAATCTTGATCTGGTCACTGGTGGCTCCCATACTGCTGACAACATTGTTTGTGAAGGGCTGCTCATGTCTCAATAATTTTGCTCACGAGGTTTATAATGAAGTGACAGCTGAATTGGATAAAAGTAATGTGTAAGAGTTAACTCCTAATATGCCAAATCATTCACGTTGGTAATTCCAACTATAATGTTGTTATCCTGGAGCATTAATTATACATTTCAGTAGTCTTCCTAACTTCATGTTGATGCTATTGGAGATAATATGGCGATACAGTAGAACTTTATTTTCTAATAACATCTAAGATCCCGCAATATTCGAGTAGCTTATGGAATATGTAAACATACGAACACATAATTTTTTAAATAAAATAATCTTTAAATATGTTATAGAATACAAAGTATTTGGAATTTTTTTTTTCACATCCTTGTAAAATTATAAAATATGAAAAACACCTTCAATTTTTTATATGACTTGTCTTGAAAATTTTTATCAGAAATACCTCATCTGTATATGAGTCTCGATAAAATTTGGTATCATTTAAATTTGCCAAATTTCGCTTGTCGTATTCCCTGGTTATTTTCAAAACCAAAAACCATTCACATGAATAAAGAATATTATTATTATTATTATTATTATTATTATTATTATTATTATTATTATTATTATTATTATTATTATTATTATTATTATCTGAGACCTTTACGGAGTCAAGGACTCATCGAAGGAGGCTGTAAGTTATCCAACCCAGCTATCATACCGTCCGTTAAATTCGTTTACACCAGATGCACTCATTACTCCTAAGGGCAAATTATTCCAGTCACTCACTACTCCCTGAGAGAAAAACCTAGCTCTACCCCTTTCTTAACCGAGAACAAACTTAACTTCCATGGATGCTCTCCCCGTGTTCTCTCCCCGCCTTCCATATGACGGAAATTTCATCATTTGAAATACTATAATACCCATTCAACAGTTTATGGACCTCTATCATATCACCCCTCTTTCTCCTGTTAACCAGAGTATGTAATCCACATATTCGCAATCTGTCCTCATAATCTAAATCCCATAATCCGGATATAATCTTTGTAACTCCTCTTTGCACCCTTTCCACAACTTCTTTATCCTCTTGGGACCAGGGAGACCAAATCTGTGCATAGTAATCCAAGTGTGGTCTTATCAAAGCTTTATAAAGAGGCAAATTTACTTCCTTATTTTTACATGTCAAGGTTTGCTTCAGCATAGAAATTATCCTCTGAGCTGTATTTGCAACTTTTGCTTGTGACCTTTGAACTGTAAATTCTTATCCACCAATACACCAAGATCCCTTGCATCCTAGTTTCTTGTAGCATAACCCTGCTAATATAATATGCCGCTGGATCTCTAATACGCCAAAGTGCATAACTTTACACTTACTAACGGTAAAATGGCAGCCATTTTCGTTTGCCCAGATTTCCAGTCTATTCAAATCATTTTGTAATTGCTGAATATCAGTAGCATCCCTGATTTCCCTGCCTATCTTCGCATCATCAGCAAATAATTGCAAATCTGATGATAGACCGTGCTTGAAGTCATTCATGTGTAGATTGAACAATAATGGCCCAAGGACTGAACCCCAAGTACACCACTGGTTACCTTAAATCTGTCAGATTCACACCCACTGTCTACCACTTTTTGATATCTGTCTGTTAACCATCCCCTGATCCAAGTCAATAGATTATGTTCCAATCCCATATTATCCAGTTTAAGTATCAGCCTATCGTGTAGTATCCTATCAAATGCCTTAGAAAAATCCAACATTATTATAGTGGATCCATTTCCTTTATCCAACTCGGCAGTAACAGTGTTATAAAATATGAGCAAATTGCTAAAACATGACCTTTCTTTAGTAAACCCATGCTGTTCCCTGCAGAGTATAGAATGCTTGTCTACCCATTTCTGTATGCGAGTTCTTACTAATTTCTCTAAAATCTTCACTACCACACCAGAAATACTGACTGGTCAGTAGTTAGACACATCAGGTTTTGCATCACCCTTGTGCAATGGAACTATATTACCTTACTGTGGTATCATTCCTGAGCTGGGACTCAAGTTATACAAAGATGTGAAAGGTTTAGCTAATTCCGCTGAACATTCCTTTAACAAACGGTCAGATATTCCATTTTGACAAATTCTTATTCAGGTTATGCAAAAGCTCTTCAACCTCATTTACATGAACCTCTAACTCTTCATCCAACATAGCAATAGCACTGTTCACTATGCTACATACACCTGGTTGACATATCTTAGCAAAGTGAGCACTCATTAACAACAATCTGCTTAGCTTCCGACACTCGTGTACCATCTGCATTCAATAAAGTTATTCTTCCACATTCATTCTTTCGTTTGCTTGCAGCATAACGATAAAATTCTTTTGAATTACCTTTAGCTTGCATGGCCGATTTCTTTTCATACTCCGTTTTAGCTTTTCTCACAATACTCGTTATTTTTCTAGCTTGAGCTTAATATATTTCATAACTACTCTCACTCTTATTCTCACGATACTTTTTCTACATCATCTTCTTGTGGAATTCTAGCTTAATAAGGCCGCACACACATTTCACACTCAACCTATTTACTTTTTGAACACTAGGGATACTTTTCAGATACCGTCTTATTCAAGCACTTTTTCAAAGATTCCCATGCATTGCTGACATTTTTTCCATTCAGTAACTGATACCATGGGATGAAAGATAATATTCTTCCAAGTTGATCATAATTTTCAGCTTTGTAACAGCATGTAGCCTGATTTAATCGGGGTTTTAAAATAAGTTGGTACTTCCCAAAAAAGAAAGGTATGATCACTCTCACCAATTTTTGGTAAAATAGCTATACTCTTGACAGAGATCCCTTTTGATGCTGTAAGCAAATCCAACACTCTTTGACCTCGAGTTCCTTCTTTCACATGTTGCTTGAGAAAGTTATCCCGCAACAATTCAATAAATTCCTGTTCTTTCTGATCATGAGATTTCTCTTCTACCCAATCAATGTTTGGAAAATTAAAGTCACCCATAATGATCATTCGCTTGGTACCCATAAGTCTAAATTGGCGATGCATTTCTTCATCCCCTACAACTGAGCTGCTAGATCTCTCGCAACACCCCACCATATATTTCATTTTGTTAACCTCAAACTCATCGCTACATGGGACATTGTTACCATCATTGTTTTCCTGTATTTCTGCAAAACTCTCTGTCTCGACCACTCAATCCACCAACAACTACGAACCACAACTGCTCCTCGACAATCACAAACATTCATGCCCATGGCGGGATTCGAACCCGCAGCCTTTTGACTGGAGATCGGATGCTTTAACCACTCGGCCATCGATGACGGCGGATTAATGGATTAATAAGATCGAAATAAGCCAAATTAGCAATATGATGACTGTGTTCAAATCAGTTTTAAATTATGCGTGTGATATCTGAGTTAGGCCTAAAGTACTTGATACAAGATTAGAGACCAGATATTAGAGTTCTGAGAAAAAGTCTGGATTAAAATTTAGCAGAATCATATTAAAAAATCAAGATATTAGATGGAAATTGGCATTGTTTGCATTCAAGAATGTGTGAGCTCATCTACTCTATGGTGATATTGTCATGTAAACTGAATTGGAAAAGAATGGTTAGGGAAACGTTCATGCCAAGATGCATGCAAAAGGACTCAGAGGAAGACCAAAGTGCAGGTGGAGTGATTGAGTTCGAAGTGCCTTAGAAGAATGAAACGCTAGATATGACAATATCAGAGTACTGTCAAGTAATAGATTTGCAGATAAATTTTGCATAATTTATCATTAATTTTACAAATTAGATTGTCATTAAAATTGATGATAATCTGAACTTAATCATGTAGTGCGGTCATAGTGAGGATACATATCAGGAAATTGATGATGATAACATCGATTTTGTTGGCAAGATTTTCAGTAATCCAGCTGGTTTGAAAAATTCCACCTCCATGAGGCTAGATTTGAATGAATTTATGAAAAAGGGCTGTCTTACAATGTTTTTACATCATCTAATTGATAGAGAAAAAAGATTACAAAATCCAGTAAAAGCTTTATAATACAGGTTGTACCAAAACTCTCCAACTGTTTTAAAACCACGCTACCGGCCAAGACGTATATATACGTCCAGGTTATCATGGATGCGAAGTGCATATTAAAATTGTAACAGCATTGATATTACATTGAAATATATGATGGATACGAAGCGTACGAGGATGCGTATTTGATCCATAATGGCCGGTAAGGTGATTAACCAGCCTATCCCTTTATTTATTTATTTTTTTCAAATTACTTAATATTTTAGTAAAATTTTATTAATTCTTAATTGATCAGATCGATAGGTGTCTTCCCTTCCCTTAGATTCTAAAAACATTACTGATTTTTTTTAAAAAATTCATTCCATGAAAAGTTATAAACCTTTGACAAATTTTGGTATCATTGGTGAGATACAAATTAGATACACAGGTAACCCTCGTATAACGCGGTACTTATACAACGCGGTTTCGATATAACGCGGTCTACAAATTGTACTATCCCTTGTTGAACGCGGTACTTACACAACGCGGTTTCGATATAAGACGGTCTACAAACTGTAGTAACCCTTTATCTTTTCATATATTTTTCATCGCGCGACTTAAAAATCAAATTTTATCTTCGTTAAATTTACGTCTGCCCGTATCGCGCATGCAGTCATAAATAGAGAATTTATAATAGGGGAAATATCTTTTAGTACACATACACGTCAATTGTTTACCGTATAAAGTGTTTATTGTTGATAATTATCTTCGTTTTCTGCCAGGAAAGCGCATTAAAAATCATAAGGGTGTTAATCTCAAGCTGAGCACTTTATTTTTCTGGTGAGTTATATACATAATATGTAATGCTTTTTTATGTAAAAAATTAATTTTTATATTAATGGCCACTTAGAGGGCTTTTGCGATATGGTTAAAAACGAAATTAGTGAATTAATTGATGGGAAAATAGATTTAAATGAGAAGGAACTGGTACAATTAATAGATGGCGTAGAACCAAATGGCGGGGAAAGTTCTGCCCAAGATTCTGATTGCGATGAATCCGTTAAAGAATTCAGTTTAAAGAAATTAGCAGAAGGATTGAACTTGGCAAGAAAGTTATTTTATGGATAATGATCTCTCAATAGAGCGCTCCGAAGAATTCACGAGACGATTAAATATTTGTTTAGCTCCGTATTATGAACTTAATAAAAAATTGCAGCATAGTAGTGATAAGCAAGGTCTTATTACTGACTTCTTGATAACTAAAGCAACTGAAGTATGCAATGAGAATTATACAAATGATGCCCAAGAGATTTCAAGTGATGACGACGTTCGGCCACTCGTAAATAAAGAACATCTACGCAATGTTAGTTTTGAAGACAGTGATGACGATTAAATATGCACTTTATTTTGCCTAAAACATTTATGCATTATGTGCAATGAAGTTTACGTACAATTTATAATTTTTTATAATTTTATACTATGTATTTGTTTCATAGTTTATATGTTTTCTTAACTTACAAGAATTACCTGAATTAAATAAAAAAATATTTTTTTGTTGGATATGTCACTGTTTATTTAATCTTAAAAAAAGAAAACGATTTCGGAACCAAACCCTACTTTTTCTATGTGATCTGAGTCTCGCATAACGCGATTTATATAAACCAGCATTTCTATGGAACCTAACATTTGCGTTATATGAGGGTTACCTGTATATATATTAACACGTTCATTGCCAAGCTGAAAATTGGAATTTCGTGTGGTGGCCAATTTTTTTTTATTTTTTTATTTAGTTAGCGACTTCCACGCGATAACGCGGGGTCGGCCGTTTGGTGAGAACTCGCAACACGCGATATCGCGTAATTGGCAATGAACGTGTTAAACTCTGATTTACCGAGCAAGTAATGAACCTTTTCAAACCAATTCAGCTTTCGAAGAACAGGCTAGAATTCTCCTACTAGACATCGAAAATCGTCTGAAATACAGGGATTAAAATGTTATTCATTGCAAAACTTAACGACCTGAGATTGAGCATTGTTAACGTAGAAGGACGGAGCAAGCATAAAACCAGATTTGCGGCATTCTAAAATACTCTTTGAGAGTGGATGATATTAATAGGAAAATGGGGATTAGATAAAATTGGCCCGTGCTTACGTTTTCAGAAAAGGGATCCAAAATGTCTTTGGATTCTGGAGAAGTGGAAACTGCTACCGTCTTGAAATGTTTATCGCTAAACTGTTTCCTTCAAATCGGGATCCAACAATTGCAAATATAAAGTTACTGTATGGACTGTCTTCTATCATTTCCAAAGAAACAAGTTCAAATTTCCAGGTTCTTGTGATGCAGAGTTTCTATAATTGAAGTCATTGGGTGACACCAGCCTCGTTATAATCAGCATCACGAATGGGAATAGTGTAACTGAAAAGAAGAAAGTAAAAAGGAGCATCCGCGAAGTGGATTATTGTTAAATATTTCTTTAAGTTTAAGAAAGGCTCAGCTATTCATGTGGATTTATTTAAAAAAACAAAAAAAAGAAAGAAAGAAAGATGAAGGCTTCTGCAATCTTTTTGCAGTTTCGAATATCATAACGGTTGTATCTCTTCAGGTAGTAAGAGAAATTGCGATCGTTGAATAAGCCTACTGGGGATTCGACTTTAAGAAAAACGCGCCTAATACTCTACCTCAAAGGTGGCGTGGAAAAGAGTACACTTGCGCAATTGCCGTTTATTGACTTTCTTCAAAATTACAATGTGAACTGAGGAGAAAACTTTTGGTTATACTTTCGCAATAACAAAGACATACTTTCACTCTTGATAAAGTAAATGCCGATTCTCTTAAATAAGCTGATGAATACTCTATTGTGCTACATATATAACACGTGTTATGCGTTCAGAGATAAGTTAGAATCCCCATAATACACTGCTACGCATGTGCTGTGATGCATATTATCTTGTTAATATTTCTGGATAGTTGGTCTGAGTCCGGAACGATTTATCGTTCGTCAGATCAGATTTTCAAGAAAATTGAATTTCTGGTTATTATTGAACACTTGGTAATTTCTCTACGCGCTATCAATGCGTAAAATATCATAATATCCTGGATTACATCTGGCAAGACCACATTCCCAACTCTACTATATTAAATGAAATCCAGCAAGATCCTCTAGTCTGCACTGTTCAAAGAAATCAAATAAAATTGCTCGGCCATCAACTCAGACACCAACCCCTCTGCTCCTTTTGATGCCCTGGTCCTCTATGCCCCTACAGATGGAAAAAGAAAAAGAGGCAGATCCCGAACTCAATATTGGAAATACATCAGTAATATTCTCTCTGTTTCTTTCCAACTCTCCGCATCAGAGATCCGTCAAATTAGCATACAACAGAGAAGCCTGGTTTTCCTTCACGTCATAAGAACCTCCAAGTCGTGTCTTAGTGTACACAAACTACTTATTTATTTAGATTGGCTTCCCTATTTATAATTGTAAAATTATAAATAAACAATGATGATGATAATGATGATGTCAGTTGATATAAATATATCCTTAATTTTGGCTTCTCATGAACCTATCATCTCATAGAATAACACCTTACTATAGGGGAAATTTAGAAGGAGTCATAGTAAAAGAAACAGTTGTTTATGTTAAATTATTCAAAATATCGAATGTGAAAAAAATTTTTAAGAGTATTTCGTTTATTTTATAACTGTTTTTATTCTGTATAAAAATCTGTTACAGAAATGAGCCTCATGACTACTACAGAAAAACTAAAACGCAACAGTAGTTCTCAAAATAGGTAAAAAAATAAAAATAAAAAAGTTAAAAGTTTCGCAGGGCGTTGTTCTACGATAGTACAGTATGTTGCACTCTGCTTTTAACTGAAGGTCACAGTCACAATAATCAAAATTGCTATGTAATATGATAGAAGCAAACACGCTAAACCAGTGTCTGAATCAATGATGATTGCCTATCATTGAAGAAAATAAACTTAGCACGTTACGTATATATAACTTTTGTGCAGTATTCTTGTTTATGAAGACAGCAGTCACTTTCCATCAACAACTTAGAGCGCTTCAAAATCATTGTTTATTATTATTATTATATCCATGTGATTGTCATCAATGAAAAGTAAATTGTAAAACCAATAAAACATTAGTTCCATGAGCGAACTAAGAAGTTTTTTTTGTTGTTGTGTACCTCAGTGGATGTGGCGTTTGCACACCACGGCGCTTGACCGCACGAAGGAAGACTTTATTTCGAATCTAGTCGTCAACTACAGGAAATTTTTCTAAGCTTTTTTCCAGCGGTTCCCGAGTTAGTCGATCTCTGGCACGGGCAAGCGGGTTTTTTTCTCCCGGAAACTCGTGTTTTTCGTCCCGTAAACTCAAGAAAATCGACCGTAGAACCCTCATTATTTTAGACATTAAATATATTGTATTAGGGTTAGGGACTACGAGATGGCGGCACTTGTTGAGCCGTCTCTCTTCACTGCGTGCCGCTTAATTAGTGATAGCCTTAGGCCACCTATCTCTGATTGGCTGCCAGTGGAGATTGAACTGCGCATTCAGTCTCCAAAAGATAGATAGGGCTAAACGCCTCACCTACTCCCTATATACGGGAATGAAAAAGGCGATAGCTGATTTTTTTTTTAATTTTGTATTTTTATTTATTTTTAAATAATCCAAAAACTGTGGAGACTGATCATGGAAATTTTTTTCAATCCATGGATGGCCCTACAATAAACGGGTCAGTGGTCGTACATTGGTTGATGAAATTCCTCTCAAATGCACTAAATATGTTATTTAATAACCAAAGCAGGTTGGCGTATCCTACTAAGAACAAGAAGTGAATTGATTCGAATACATGAATACAAAAACAATGATTGATCAGTTAGTTGCCTTAGAACATTTCATAGCCACATATGGTTTCCAGTTTGTTTGTTTTTAATTTCGTCAAAATTATATGAAGCTATAAGATCATATGCTATTTACAAAGCATTTAACTTTCCAAACTAATACACATTATTTCGATATCTTCTTTTCAGTTTGCATGACCAGTGCTTAATCGCCTGAGAAAGTCGCTTGTCAATGTCGCTAAACGACATACGAATCTTATTGACGGAGACTTTTATCAGTGGTCTTTGAATAAATACATCTTCTCAAAGTCTTTAGCTTCATTCCAACACAACAGAAATTGTTCAGCGTTCATGGACAGACGGATAAGACAAATGCGAACTTGTTAACATCGGAATTGAAGACGCGCAGATTTTACGCATTTAGAAAATAAATACGTAAATGGAAGACTGTTCTGCAGGAAGAGTAGCAACAAATGGAACGAACAAAGATGAATTAATTTGTATGTGCATTTAGAAGTTAATTTTGAAAGAATGTTTTATAGCCGCTCTGAGTGTTTCATTAGATTTAGATGAGCGGAGGAATTATCGATTCCAATACGAACGACTACGTGGAAGAAAGTGAAGCAAACTGGTCAGTGATGACTGGTCTTTAATCAACGTAATTGTCCTCTTCTATACTGAAGAAACTTTAGGACTACCCTAAATGCTAGAAGGGTATTCAGTTGTTCATTGTTCTTGAACTTGTTCAATGCTCATTGTTCTTGAACTTGTTCATTGTATAGAACCAGTTGCTATTTGGAGATAAGTTAGTGCCTTGGGAAAAGCAGAAAACCACCAAATTTTTGAAGGCGAAGGAAGCGATAATTATAATATGAGTATGCTAAGAAAGATGGGATGGTAGTGGTATCCCAATAATCCCAAATATATTGTCGCTATTTGGTTACTACGGAAAGTAAGACCCAAAGCAAAAATGTTCTAGTTGAGCGAGAGAAGAAAAAAAAAGAATTGAAATTTTAAGAACTTTTTCCTAAAACGTTTTAGCATAAACTTCTACATAAGTCCGTTTCTTTATAATAATTCGACAGGATGGACAAATACTGATGATATGTGCTATTTAATTTCTTATTAAATTATTCCGAGCTCATTCAATATCAGCGAAAATCGAAACATCTGGTTGCCTGAATTATTGGTTAGAATATTTGTTTACAACCTAAAGTGAACTTTCTGAATATATGACTGAATGCGGTTTTATGTATTTCTTTTATGCAGGTCCTGCTCGAGGCTGTTGCAGTAATGTTGAAAATGAGAATTCGTGTTCTCAGAAAACCTGAGATGCCAGTAATGTCATTAATAACCATTTAATAGTTATAGTAAAAATACCACTGCGCTGAATGCTAATAAGTTTAAAAAATTGGATTTTAAGTGACTCCTTTACTACAGCGAAAGTGAAATTAAGTAAGATGCTAATATAGTGATTTTAGAGTGCGTATACCATGGGACGAATTGACTTATATTAGAATTATTTAGCAAAACAGAGTAATACATATTACTCAACTCAACATACCCTAAAATTCTGATTCCATCGTTATTTTTTTATATTATGCACTGCTATATATCATTTTTTGGCAGAAGTGTTTCTACTATGTCCTTCCTTTCCTTACTGACACAGTTGATGCAAATATACTAGACAAATATTTTGTTCTTTCAAAATGTTACACGTATGTTTCATTCTAGATGACAATTAATATGATTCAGATTTATTCAAATGCTCCATATTTGATAGTAGACTACGAAGGTTTCATGATGAATTCTGCATGGTTTATAAATGCAAACTACCCAGAAAAATATTTCCAACTAGCTGTTTTGTATGGACGGGTGGATATCATTTCCCCTTTGTTACTTGAGATTGTCAATTTCCATCGCCCCATATGAAACCGACATCCTCATTTTATATCAGGAGGCCTGAAATGACTTGAAAACATTGCACGTACCGGCCAAAAAATTAGAATTTCTATTTAATACCGTGTTGGACTTCCTTCAGCATATATACGATTTGGTATAGACTTCCAAAAGGTGTTGGATTGTATCTACGTCTGCAACACACCAGCTCTTCACCAGACAATTCTTTAAGTGGCTCAGATTTCACGGAAGAGTACTTTGCTCCCGTTTATTTTTCTCCCCCCCCTCCCCCAACACGTCTCATACACGCTCAATGTGATTCAGATCCGGGTCATCAGGAAAGGGGGACTTGAAGTAGCTGTCATGCACTTTGAACCACTGCTGAGCAATTCTGTTACCTGCTGGATAAAAAGTCAATATTGCATCAAGATTTATTTTCTAGCGTAACTGGAGACATTTTTATCATTTGTAATGCTTTTTTCTCACTTTTTCCAGGGCATTCGGTCACTTACGGAAAATTTGATGGAGTTTCTTTTGTGACCTATCTTTCCTTCCTGGTTGTCTATAACAGTGCTTCCCAAACTGTGGGCAGCGGCCCCCTTGGGGGCCGTAGGTTTTGTTGAGGGGGCCGTGAATAAATGAAAAGAAATTTAAAATGTTTGAAGACTAAGTAATTTTTTTATTTTAAAAGAAACGTATTTAACTTTTATTATTTATTATTTCTTTTTTGTTATTTTTTATAATTTGACATGAACTGTTGATATTGACTTTATATACATATCAAAACTCGTTTTATATTATCACTATCACCCGAGCTAGTTTTCTGTTACTAATAAAAGTTTCGCATATACTTCACACATGAAAAAAAGCTTAAACAAGTTCATGTGGGAAGATAGTAACTCGCTTGCAGTGGTAAACAACATGCCCTCCCTTAAAAGCCACTATACTGCGGAAGCAATAAAAACAAGTACTTTTATTATGCCAGTGAATAAGGTATGAGCAGTCTGTGTAATATATTTCTCAACAAATAGTGCAATTAGAGACAACTGGAATAAAACACTAATCACATGTCCCCTCATACAGAAACTATGCTGTATAGACTGAAACAAAACCATATGTTGCATGGGCAAACACAGTATCTAACTAAAAACTATTGTTATTAATTAGATGTGTGTGAGTTCGATTTCCCAAGGCAGCAATAAAATTCAACCGAACGTGTTAAAATTCGTAAAAGTGTTAAAACTAAGTAATATATATACACATAATGAATGTTATGGCAGTTTCACATATGGAATTCGGTTGAAGAGAGTTAGCATTTCAACTCAATTGTCAGCTATGCTTTTATCTTTCGGTTGTGCGATCTTTTGTTAATACCGCACCAATCATATGCACGTTTTAATAACCTGCCTTTGCTGTCTGTTTCGCGTTAGGATGAATTACCTTAAAGGGAGAAAAGTCACAAAAGAGAAAAATGTTCCTGGTCGGGGGATTCCCTTATTCAGGTAATATTCACTAATTTTATGTTATCAGTCTGTGGTGTGCCAGTATCGGTAAGCGGTGATATTATTTGATATATTCTACGTTAAAAAATTTAACCCTGAGATGGATAAGTGGCTGATAAAAAATAAAAAAAAAAATCCCGCGAACAATCAGAAGAAGCAGAAACATACTCAAAAAAAAAAAAAAAAAAAGGATAGTATTTCATATTTTACCAGACTGCCCGCATCGTCTTCAGAACCAAGCGGTAAGAGGCAAAAAATGTAATATAAGCATTTGATTTTTGCAATATTTGCTGTGTATGTTTTGTATTGCATATAAATACAATAAATATTATAATAATATCTCTCTCTATTAATTTTGTTTCGAGGGGGGCCGTGAAATATTTTAATTTTTGCAAAGGGGGCCCTGACATCCAGAAGTTTGGGAAGCACTGGCCTATAATACTTGAGAATATAAGCTATAATGGTTGTCTTTAATGCTTGAGAATTTGCTTCTATATATATATATATATATATATATATAGAAGCAAATTCTCAAGCATAACTGTTTTTTCCCCCCATATTTTCAACAGTACCTTCCACTCCTTCCATTTTATGATCCTCTTCCCCCCCCCCCCATAGGTAATTTTGTATAATGGTTTTACTTATTACCCTAAAAGGTGTCGAATTTTTTTTGCACAGGAAGCGAACGTAGTTTTCAAAGTTTCAGAACAATACCCATTATTATTTTTGCATTATATATTACATTTTTCACATTTTTAATGTAAGACTAATTATTTTATTCAAGCAAGAACATGCGCGCGCGTTAACACTCCTGAATGTAATACGCAGCATATTTTGTACACGGCAGTTATGTTACGGAGTTTAAGATATGGATGGAATTTATTGAAATCTAGTATTTCAGAAATTTTCGAGCAGTTTCCATATTTGTTCCAATCACCTCGTTTGCAGGAACGAACCCAGAGGGGAGTAAATAAAAGGATGCATTGGAATTATATTTTGTAATAACTCCGCTCTGACTTGAATGGAATTCTATTAAATTTGATATTTAAGGTAATTTTATTTTTGCTTTCAATTAGAGACCATTTGCTATGCCACAATTAGGGAACACAAATTTACATCTCTAAAATACTTAAGCTAAAATTGGGTCAAAGTGTTACGTCAGGA
This sequence comes from Typopeltis vanoorti, assembly GCF_054136105.1. Lineage (NCBI taxonomy): Eukaryota > Metazoa > Arthropoda > Arachnida > Uropygi > Thelyphonidae > Typopeltis > Typopeltis vanoorti. Next base: position 131,497,494 of record NC_143550.1, read on the forward strand.
CACTTGAGAAGTTTAACGGATTAAAAAAAAAAAAAAAAAAACACTGTTACGTAAATTATGACAGTTTTCTTGTGAAAAAAAATGGATTTTTTTTTATTTCATTTTAAAAGAAACTTAATTGTTTTTATGGGGCAGGATCGTCATTTGGAGACAGACAAAACTAAAAACAGTTTATATTTTTATATTAGAAAAAAATTCCTTTTTAAGATTAACAACATGACAAGATATATGCGATTGTAAAATTTAGATATTTTATGTACTGTATTTTCTTATTTTCTTTTACTTTTGTATGGAGCTAACTTTACCTTTCTTTACTTCGTTCAACTTACTAAGTTAAGACTATCATCGGCTTTAACAGAAACTTCTCAAAGTTAATCCTACCGTGACCAATTTCTGCTCCCCCCCCCGCTATTAACAAACTTTGTGTTGTAAGTTTATTTAATGTATGCAGTTTCCCACTCGCATACAAATCAATTAGAAAATTTCTTTTATTTTCGACTACGCCATCTAATTGAATAAATATTGTTTGGAAGTTAGTGATTAATTCATGTTTTATTTTTCCTCACTCTAACTATATCCAAATTCTCTACTTGCAGGTCGTGGCTATTCGTACTTTCATGTGCCCGCAGGTTCGCTGTTTTCTTGGAGGAACAGGCCAGGTAGTTACAAAAGAAAACATTTATTTTTAACTGGACTAGAGGTAAAATACAAAATTTGTGAAATTATCTCTCTCAACCTTTTTACAAACAGGGAATGTAATTTATATAACCAAACTCACAATGCACCCAATTACTGGGTTAACTCGTTAGACACAAACCATGCACATGGTTGCTCATTGCATACACAAGTTAACACAATCCTTCCCTTAAAGACTGACTTAATAATTGCCTAGCTACATACAATTTCTTAATAGCACCGTTCCCTATATTATAACTAAGCACACATTCATTATCTGAACAATCAAGTTAACAAATAATCTTTCCACAAAACTTGTGACTTAGTTAGCGGCTGTTTCCAAAACGATTTCTTGTAGGCACATTCACAATTCCAAGATACACTTTCTTAACAATTACAATAATAGTGCCTACTTAAATTTTTTATCATGAATAAAGAGTCCAAACTAATTACAGCATACTTTATCAGGATCGTAGCATCTTCTTTCTGGTTAACTTTCTTGCTGCTTGGACATCACAGGCGGTCTCTTGCAGAACTTTCTTCCGTCGGAAATTCGATTATGGAATCAGCCGTGGTTACTGCGAGGCTTGCATGTAACTGCTCTCAGTACATCGGAAAATTATGGACCGGACGATACTGGTTACCGACTATCTGTAGACTAAGACTTGAGAACCATCGACGAAGGAAATGGTCTTCTACGATCTGGAGACGAAGATCCAACAGATCCAACTTCACTCAATGAGAAGAAAGCCCTTCGGCGGCGAGAAGGAAAAAGCCTCAGAGACGAGAAGGTAAAAATGTCCCGAGCCATAACGATAACATCATTGGCCAGAAGGGTGAAGCGAGATGCTTTTTTTATAAAATAAACAATAAATAAATAAATAAATAATCTTGTAAAAAAAAATAAAAAAACGCATTTTTTTATTTTTTTTCCACCAAAAGTCATCAGTATTGTAGGTGTAATCACTACAAGATATCCGCAAATGATGAGCTTGCTCATCTCCACTAGCCTGTGCAGACATCTTCTGGAAGAGAGGGGGTGAGGGGGAGTATTGCAGGGAAGACCTCTGTCAATCTCTTGAATACCGTTTCACTTCCACCACCTAATGCTATTTTTTTTCCTCCAAAGTTATCAGTATCAGTTGGAGGTGACATCACTAAAAGATATCTGCAAAAGATGAGCTCGCTCATCTTCACTAGGCTGAGCAGACATCTTCTGGAGGAGAGGGGTGATGGGGGTGAGGTGGGGATCTCATTGCAGGGAAGACCTCTGTCATCCTCTTGATGACCTTTTCACTTCCACCACCTAATGCTATTTTTTCCCATCCCAAAAATTTCGGACATATGAGTGAGAGAGATAGTCACATGATCTAACATCAAAACACTTTTTGAGGATAAAATACTTAACATAATAAGGACAATTAATATAGAATACCCTTCGAGCCACAGAGATAAGATATGCCCTATGATGTTCAAAGTAACATAATCTCACATCAACATCATATCCAACAGCATGTAGAAACATGTCCATGAATCATCTGCACAAAAGTTTCATTTAGGAAGGAAGGTCAGGGTTAAGGGTCAGTAAACAGTGCTATAAGGAAAACTAAATGAGTCAAGTGTCTTTGCAGTTACGGCAATCCTTTCATCCCATGCAGTTATTGTATTGTGTTGTGGTGATTGGTATCCAGGAAAGTAAAGTAAAATAATGGGTGAACCACAAAAGTCATTGAAATTTTCTTTCTTCAGAAAAATAGCATGAAACAAAACTCTTCACTTAGTTCTAAAAGGATGGAAACAGATTATTATTTTAGAAGACACATACATTATGATCTATTTATCCAGGACCACTTGGGAAAAGTTATGCAGGAAGTGGTCTGATATCCTCAGCCACTTGCAAAGAAGAGTTGACTACAAAATGGACCTCGGTGAGTGTTATATTCAGAAATGCCAAGATGGGGAACTAATACCTGATGATACAGGAGCTGATGGAAGTAAAGTTTTTTCTATTAGTTGTGAAGAAGCTGAGAGATTTTTACCAAAAATGTACGACATTGATAATCATTTACTATTTTTGGAAACTGAATTACCATCTATTCATGAATTACCAAACTCTATAACAACAAACATTAACGTCACGATTCCTTATCTTATCTTGATTTTGATCTGGTCAGAAGTGTCCCACCAATCACGACACGATTCCCTATACACTAATATATATCCCTTTCCATTCAAAACAACAACGTCACTTATTTACAACTAACAAATGACTTCACTTATTTAGAAATAACAAATGCCGTCACGTATGTTCATCTGATAACATTACACACCCACGTCACGATTCCTTATCTTATCTTGATCTTGATCTTGTCAGAAGTGCACCACCAATCACAACACGAATCCTTATCTCTACCATCACCCATAATTCCATACGCGAACCAAAACACAAGAACTCACGTCAGTGACACATAAGCCACCAGGGAAATTCCTAACATTCCAATCTCAGATGTCACTCCCACAATGACGTCATCTCCTTATCAACCAATCACGTCACGATTCCTTATCTTATTTTGATCTTTATCTGGTCAGAAGTAGCTGGTCTACTACTCAGGTCACCTGAGATGCGTTTGTGGTATGCTGAGGCACGAATAGCTGCTGAGGCAGTAACGACAGCAAAGCAGAAGGCTTGGGAATTCTTTGGAGAAAGTTTAGACTCATCCTATGCAAATGCAAACAAAGTATTCTGGCAGACCATCTGCCACCTTCGAGGGAGGAAATCGTGCACAGCAAAGGCAATTAATTCCTCTGATGCACTTTTAACAACTGAAAAGGATATCCTCCACAGGTGGAGGGAATGCTTTGAGCCTTCTTAACCTGGGTGGCCCAGCTGTTCTGGACATTCAAGAGGTGCAGATCGGGGAAATGACTAGTCTCACATCAGAAAAGGTCAATTTAGCAATAAAATTGCTAAAATCGGGCAAGGCTGCTGGCGATCATGAAATTCGGCCCAAAATGCTAAAAGTCTTAAATCGAGACGGTGTTCTCTGGCTGATTCGGGTGTGTCAGGCTGCATGGATATCTGGGCGAGCACCAAAGCAATGGCAGACAGGCATAATAATACCAGTCTTCAAGAAGGGAGACCAGAAGAATTGCAGTAACTATCGCGGTATCTCTCTCTCTGCTCAGCCTGCATGGGAAAGTGTATGCTAAGTACTTGTAAAGATGGTGCAGGAGCATAGTTGAGTCAAAGTTCCAGGAGGAACAATGTGGCTTTCGTCCTGGTTGAAGCGCAACTGACAAAATCTTCACTTTAAGGCAAGTCTTTGAGAAAAATTGGGAATATGCCAAGAATGTCTACACATGTTTTGTGGACTTGGAGAAGGCATATGACCAGGCTCCTTGGGATCAGCTTTGGCAAGCAGTACAGGAGTATGGAGTGGATGGCCAACTATTAGCTGCCATCAAGTCCCTGTATGAATGCCCAGAATTTTGTGTCAGGGTAAACAGCACAAAGGCTAAACATTTCACAGTCTTTTATTTGGCCTCTGCCAAGAGTGTGTTCTGTCACCCCTCCTTTTCATAATATTTATGGACTGGATTGATAAGCACAGCCGAGGCAGTGAGTGTGTCAGAATTGGAAGATGTAGCATTGGACATCTGCTTTTTGCAGATGACCTAGTTCTGCTTAGCACTTCCACAGATGACCTCCAGCAGACCCTGGATAGGTTTGTAGCTGTTTGTACAGACACCAGAATAAAGATCAGTGTGGCAAAAACTGAAACATTTGTGGTTCCAAGATAACCATCCCAGTGGACTCTACATGTAAATGGAGTCCGAATGAGGCAAGTAGAGAAGGTTAAATACCTAGGGTCCATATTAACGAATGATGGAAAATGGAACATAGAGCTAGATACTCGAATTTAGCAAGCTCAATATTGCCGGAGCTTGGCGGTTCAGTAATATTGAAGCGGGAGTTAAGCCAGAAGGCAAAGCTGGCTGTCTTGAATACTGTCTATATCCCCATCCTCACCTATGGTCATGAGAGTTGGGTAATGACCGAAAGAATGCAGACACGAATCCAAGCGGCTGAAATGAGGTTCCTTAGAGGGTTGCGGGGCTGACAAGACTCGAGAGGGGCAGAAGCTCTGCAATTCGGGAAACCCTGAATACTCAACCGCTGCTTCTCCGTGTTGAAAGATCATAGTTACGTTGGTTCGGGCACCTGGTCAGAATGCCACGAGAGAGGCTCCCTCAGTAGGCACTCTTTGCCAAGCCAGAGGATGGGAGGTCACGTGGAAGGCCAGGGACTCACTGGATAGATATCCACAACCTTGGGTGGACAAGTTTGGGAATCCCACCAGAACACCTGAGCTCAGTGGCAGAGGATCGTGACCATTGGAAGTTCCTCTTACAGCTGTTGCACCCACAACCCAATTAGGAAAGGTGGGCTTTGAAGATGTATGTATGTATGTATGTATTTTTTTCTTTTAATTAATGCCATTAACTGTTATTTGACATGATATGGTATAAGAACATGAAATCTGACGTGTTGTGTGTGGAAGAACATAACAGTTAGTATAGGACAATATTATCTATTTACAGGAAAGTGACAGCTAATTAATATCCGCACTATAAAACACAGAAACCTCTTTTCTCCATTTCTTTGGGGGAAGGAGATCATGTCACTTCTATGCTGGAAAGTGGATTATGATGCAGTCGCCCTGCTCAGCCAGGAGTCGATTCCTTGGATTTCAGTTTTGATGGAAAAGATCTAAGGTGTCGTTTGGCCCGTGGTGGTGGTGATGTTCGTGTATGATCGAACTTCACCTTTTGTTTGAAGGCAGCAAAGAGTTGGTCATCTGCCTCTCTCTGTTAAGTTGCTGAGCTGTCTGGTCTTCTATGTCTGAGGTAGAAGCTGTATATTACCGCTTTAGCAGTGAAGAAGAGGTAGTTGCAGAATGAATGATTATTTGACTCTGCATGTACGAGATCGAAATACTCCTCTTCTGTATGAAGACTACCACAGGCGAGAGCTGCCGTTTCCCATTGTGCCACATTCTCCACTGAATATCTGCGTCAGGTTTGATGGCTCTTGTGCGATATGGTAGGTCCCACTGAAATGGTATTTGGTGGGATGATGCAGGATTTTTCAATAAATTGCTTTGGTTCGACTGTTGTGTTAGAGTGCTGTAGATTTTGTTAGTGTTCTGGGTCTCCCATGAATTATTAGTTTTTATCAGAAAGATAGGAACCGGATCTTCTGAGTTAGGAGGGTTAAACCTCTCTTCCATTATGCTATGAGGCATAGAGGCTTGAAAAGCGGCCTTTACAGTGTGTATCTGTTCAGTCTGATTCCCCTATTCCAGGTCGAGCGATTTTGGAAAGCGCCAGGTGATGCTCGGAAAAAGGATGTCATCCAAGATCCTCACACCTCTGTATTTAATAAAGATATTTTACTTCTCTACAAAAATTCAGTATGCAAGTTACTGAGTACATTCTTTTTGATATACTTGTTTGTTTTTTGGATGGCATTTCTATTTTCTACCCCAAAGATTCTACAGAGTTTATCTGAGGAAGATAATTCACAGGTGTAGATGGAGGTTGTTTCGTGGATTTGTTTCAGTATTCGTCGCGAGTCAGGCGTAGATTTAACTGTTTAGATGTGTGTGTGTGTGTGTGTGTGTGTGTGTGTGTGTGTGTGTGTGTGTGTGTGTGTGTGTGTGTGTGTGTGTGTGTGTGTGTGTGTGTGTGTGTGTGTGTGTGTGTGTGTGTGTGTGTGTGCGCGCGCGCTTGGAAAGTTAAATATGAAGATAATACACAGTTGACCCTTGAAGAACGCGGGTTTGAACTGTATGGTTCCACTTATACTGGTTATATATATATATAAATCAGCTAACGCCTTTTTGTTCCCTTATTGGGAGTAGGTAGCCGATCAGAGATAGCTGTCCCAAGGCTATCACTAATTAATCGGCACGCAGTGAAGAAGGCGGATCGTAAGTGCCTCCATCTGATGATCCCTAACCCTAAGACAATATATTTAATATCTGAAAATAGTGTGGGTTCGACGGCCGATTTTCTTGAGTTTACGGGGAGAAAAACCCGCTAGTCCGTGCCAGAGATCAACTAACTCTGGAAACGGTCGAGAAAAGGCTTAGAAAAGGTTCCTCTAGTCGGCGACTAGATTCGAATGCCTGTCGTGGTGCGGTAAAGCGCTGTAGAATGCAAACCCCACTTCTACTGAGCTACACAGGCTCTCTCTATATATATATTTTGGAAAACAATTTTGAGATTTGCGACAATTTGAAAAAAAAAAAACTCGTAGATGAATCGCATAGCATAGAAATTTTGAAAAAAAAAAAACAGTTAAATATGTCATGAATGCATAAAATATATGTAGATACTAGTCTATTTTATCATTCTATCATAAAGTATACACAAATTTATTATGAAAAGTTAACATTTATCAAAAATTACGCAAGCAAACACTTACAGACCGTACTTGGCCATTTGCAATCGAGAGAAATGTAAGCACATGTAAAGATGCAGTAATCATAACTGCGTAAAATTAAATGTTATTAATTAGTTAAATTAAGTAGTTACCATCAGTGGCGGATTACCCATTAAGGCAATGAGGCATGTGCCTAGGGGAGCTTCAAACTTTGGGGGGAGCCCCCCAAGCCAAGACATTTTCCTATAGTGTTTTAAAATAGATTAATGTTTTCAGTAAACATCATTAAAATCTTGATTATTTTAAGCGAAAAGTTTTTCAAAACAATTATTACGTTTTAATACGTATTTTGAACAGCGTGCACTAATTAAAGCGTAGATAGTGCACGCCGCACGGCGCTGTTGACAGCTTCGAGGTCACGAAATCTGATTGCATTGCCGATATAGGAAGTTTCGCCTGGTTGCTCCTTAACTTCATTTGTTATTGAATCGTGTAAGAGTGAGGTGTTTCTTTCAAAAATAACTTTTTAGTGTGACTTTTCGTGTTTTCATTATTTGAGTGTAGTGTAAGTAAAAAAAAAAACTTTGTAAAATTGTAAAAAAAACGGATGAATTTTTTTTAAATTTAAAAAAATAAAAAGTTTTATTATTTATCATCCTTTAACCCTTTAACAGGCTGAAAAATCCAGAAACTCAAAAAATTGAAAAGTACAAAATTTCATTTATTTGCCACCTAACATTTTGTTTCAACACATTGCTTTCTGAAGTGATCGACTTTCTTACACCTGAAGTATGAAGGTGGTCTTTCGGTGATCACCACATGTCCCGTTATCTTCTTTGCAGGATAATTTATGGAATGTCTTCAATATTTATCCCTTCTTTTAATCATATTATTATTTTCTTTTTAATACTGAGAACATGTGTCCAATTATCATTGTTAATCGTAGCGATATTTTCCAAAAATTCTATCTTACCATATTTTTTAAAACGCAATGCAACTAATCTATTTGGGATATTCGTTTGCATTCTGTGCAAAATAATTTCTACCTTCCAAAGAGTTTATGTTTATAATTTCACCAGTGACGTTTCTCACTTTATTGTCACCCATATTTTTAAACCTTTCTTTAACAGCCAACTGTTTGAAATATAACAAAAAAACACAGTTATACTTCAAATGACCAAGGTGTTGTATGTCATTCCCTTTTATTTCTTTTCCCAAACCTTCAATTATATCTTCTTCTCTATAGAGGTCATTAGGTCACATTTGCAAATTACTGTTTTACAGCAGTCTATTTCTAATGATATGTTTAACGATTTTGAAAGGTATAAAGCATTTATTTCAGAATTTAGCAATTTCCTGCCATTAACTGTTAACGAACGTGCTTGTTTGACCATACACGTTTAACAATATTAGTCTCCATTCTCATATTTTCTGAATTAGGCAATAAGGCACAGATTTGCATTACTTGTTAGATCAACCTTCGCTGTTTAAAGCAAATTAAGTGGTGACTTTGGATTTTCATCACCACAATCAGCTTCTAAGTCGAGTGAAACGCCATGACACTGTCACTTCCACTGCGATACACAGCCTTGATTACATCTCTCTTAAGTAGATAATGAAATAAATTGTAAGAATCATTAAGAGTATTATTCAATATGCAATTAGAACAATAGTTTCATATTTCATGACAAATGAAAATAGAAGTATATGTGTACTCTTCCACAGTATTACAGAAAAAGAGGATGACCAAAACTAGAATAATTGTTTCAGTAATTAATTTGATAAGCCTAACAGAAGCCAGTCTCTCATTCTTAGAACATGCATTGTGATAGTTGATCTGAATAATAGTCATGCCAGCAACAAAACTCAAATGTCAGAGAAACTACACGTGGTTGACTAATTTTAAACTCGACATACAACTCTTGGTATTTTTTTTTTTTAAATATTATGATTTACATCTTCATAACTTCAGAAACGCAGATATTTGTGATGCACACTTCATGCGACGATAGCATACGGCAAAAACCGTCTTCTGAATGAGCAGAACTCTTGGATTTACTTTTAATTCCTATATGTGATCAGTGCCGGATTTAAGCTTTTTCTGCTGCCTAAGCTATAATTTTTAAGAGGCTCTTTTCAATGCGTAAATTTTAGGTTATCTATGCTGTGGTGGAGTTAGCTTACAATGTTAGGCCCTAAGCAATATATTATCTCTCTCTCTCTCTCTCTGTGTGTGTGTGTGTGTGTGTGACGCAATCTTACTCTTGCTCTCTTGTGATTTTCAGAAACGGTCTCCTTGTTCTCGTTGATTTTTTTTTATTTTTCTTTCAACGGCAGCATATAGGAAATTCTTATCTAGATGACATTTGATCATAAAGAAGGAATATAGTCTTTTAACCACATGAAGGTTATAAAAATACATAAAAAAAACAGGCATTGTTTTTTTAGACATGTCAGTAATCAGTTAATGCTATCTTGAGTTTTTTTAATGTACTATTAAATAATTCTCAATCGATTATATATTTGCTTTGTAATTTATAAAATGATATATTTTTTATTAATAATTGATTAAATCTCTATGTATGTATGCAAAGCATATACTTATATTTACGATTTGTTTCAAACCCTATAGCAGTCCTTGCATGAAAAAAACCACTTCTTGCGTAAAAATCGAGCGAACTTTTTAGTCAAATTTTGTGTCACTCTAAATAAAATCTCAGAGTCCTCTATTGATCCGTTTGCCTTTTCTTCATGAAAAGTTATACATAAAGAAAATCATGATTTATTAGTATATATATATAGAAAGTATTAAACATAATATTAAACTTAGAAACTGGTTAGAAATGGAAGTCTCATATTTCTTTAAACAGTTTCCTAAGAACTCTCAAAACTACCAGAGATTCTTGGTCTCAGAAGATCCATAAATAGTTTTTAGTTCAGTTTCCAAAATGTTTTCTTGAAATGAGTTTTGTTGGATCATGGGTGCCACTGATTGCTTTATCTCCTTCTGGTCAGTGGTTCTTACTAGGAAAGTTATTGCTGAAAATTCTTAGTTTAAGGTCTAGCCTACTAAATTATTATTATTATTCCGGCTACTCCAAGGAGTTTCTAGACTCATCGAGGAAGGCCCTAAACATCATGGCAAAGTACATACTTGGCTTTGAACTCATTCACAATCATGGCACTCACAACAGACTCCAGACTCTGGCAACCTATTTCACTCATTCACTACTCTCCAAGCAAAAAAAAAAACAAAAAACCTAGTTATAACACCCTTGCAAAAATCCCCTCGATAATTTAAATGCCTCAATCATATCACCTCTTTTCCACCTATCAACCCGTTTCTGTAACCCCCAATTCCATACACCTGATACCATCTTGGACACTTACTTCAGGATCCCCCCCCCCTTCCTCCATCTCCTCCTCATCAGCAATAAACCCTGGTTTCCAGATCAATGCGCAGTAAATCTGGACATTTTATCAAAGATAAGTCATTCAGATCTACTTTGATAAGACGTCATGATAGCGTCTAATCAAAGCTCGATAAAGAGAAACAATAACCTGATTGCCTCTGCATTACTTCATCCTTGGCATTTTTAGGTCTAGCTCCCACTGACGAGACCTCAATAAAGGTCGGCCCCTGCCTTTAATGCACAGCATCATACATCTCCGCAAGGGGATGTGCTTTGCATTAGGGGAGTGCTTTGCATTAGGGGAAAGATACTAAGGAAAGTGATCGGAGCTTAACACCTTTACCACGAGTTGCCTCAGTCTTGCACTACTTGCAGGCGCAAACTTGACTTACTTGTCTGTTTGCTTACTTGGAGAAAAAGGATTAAAACCTAGCTTATAAAATTGCTTGGTATCTTTAACATAGTATATACCCAAGGTAAAAACTTTCTACATATATATATATATATACTGTATATATATACACACATAAATGTTAACATCGGTTAATTCAACTGATTTTATTTGTGAGATTTTGGTTTTATCGCCATCTGGTATTGAAATTATAAACGAAATTTAAAAAAAAAAAAAGAAAGAAAAAAAGAAATTCTATGTATGTGTGTGTTTGTCTAAATTTTTTTGAAATTTTATGTAGATATTGTTATAACTAAAAGATCCATCTGTAGTAAATAAGTTTAATTAGCTTTTTGGAGAAATAATTTACATTTTCGTTCCAGAGAATTACATATATTTTTACAAAAATTTTTGTATTGCACCTTCGTGTGGTTGCTAGCACGTTGAAATGAAACGGTATATGCAGCCATTGTGTGATTTTTTATTTACCTATTTTTAGCTTTTCGCTGTGAAAGTTGTTGAAATGCAGCTTATGTTTTCATTTGAGCCCTTTTGTTTTAACGAAGTCCTCCGCGATTTAAGTAAATTCTGTTAGCGAAGCGAACTAATAAAGGTAGGAAAAATGTGCTTAACTTTTTATATGTGCAGTACTTATATATATATTTTTTATTCAATTGTACACGCCTTAAGTGCATATAAATAAATAGAGAAAAGTCTGTATCATCATCTCCTGAAATTTCAGTCCTGGATTATGTAAGCCTCCTTTTCTTTTAAATCTAATGCGCCTACAGGTGAACTTTCTTATTACAGATTTTCATGGTATTATGTGTTGTGCCAAATAACGCTTTCTGCTTTAGTTCTTTTAACTTGCAGAATGTGTAGCCAAATGTGTTCCTTTGAACCAGTTCGAGTTACCTTGTAAAAGCGGCCGTTTTGCAGTTCTTGTCTTAATTATATCTAATTGCACTTCCAGATTTTATTGAACAAAAACAAAAAATAATAAACACATACTATATACATATTCACAGTTTTCAGAGGGAATTCGCTTATAAATCAGAATTCGTAATGAAATGCAACAGAAAACTGTTTTAACTAGATGAATACACATAGACGCTATAGAAGAGATTTGAAGGCAAGTTAAAACTTGCCTTCAAATCGCTTCTATACATTTAGTAGTGTCCATAAATTTGTTAATCTGTTGTTCTGTGAACTTTTAAAATCATCCAAAGATTTAGATATTCATTTCTTTCTTAACATATAAAAATGTTTAGGAGAGGTAAACTTATAGCACATTTGTTATTGTGCATTGGCAGAGAATAAAGGTATTCCAATAATGCTCTACTAATACAAAACACAATACTTTTTCAAGCTGCTTCATACCTTCCAAAGCAGGGTGCTGAAAATCATCTGCCACCTAAAGACATTTCATGAGCATATCAATTGCCTGTTGGTTACAGATTAGAGATGTCATTCACTAAACAATCTGATTTTAAATTGATAATATTTTGATTCATTGTGCCAAATATAATGTTTTAGTGAAAGTTTCAGATTTTCATGTTTATAAAATCTTTTATAATATCATGTGGCATTTTGACTTTAATTAAGTGGCAGTTTATGCTATTTGGTGTTATTTAACATGGCATACCATCTTTCTAGTAAATAACATGAAATTGATACTGCATCCATTTTTTCATGAAAATATTCATAGTTGCTGTTGCATATTAAAAAAAAAATTGAGTATGTAAAGGACAATTAAAGTTTAGTGGCTTTGCACTTCGCAACCATATGCCTGGGGAAGGAGTGTCCCAGGTTCGATTCCCGTTGAAGACATGAGGAACTTGAAGATCTTCCTCAGGCATAGCCAAGTTAGCTGGTCTTGGGCGCGGGCAGTAGGGTTTTTTCTGCCTGCAAGCAGGCAAACCGGCCCCATGAACATACACTTCTACAGTTAAAAATATATCCCCCCCCAACAGCAGACTAGGCAACAGGTCGGTTGGGAGTGGTACTAACAAGTAGTCGCATCTAAGTTACATGCGGACCTGGCATAGGAAGCGGGAATAACGTGTAGTGAAAGAGGAAGTATTGAATATTAATATTTTATATTCAATTTCTAGACACATCAGTGTATTAGTTAAAAGCTGAAATGGAAGGAAAATGCAGGGTAACATTAATTCTGTGCTGGTTGTATCGTACTTCATTAGATGGATTCTTCTTTAATGAATCCCTCAGATGACAACATAAGAACCTTCATCCTTAGTAGAGATTGCTTGGTGAGATCAGACTTTTCTAATTGAAGAAAAATGTGATCCATATGTTCAGATTCTGAATGCATGGCAGTCTCCGTGTCTGACCAAAATAGGAAAAGGAGTATGCTCATAAATTCTATTATATTCTGGATAACAAACTGAAGGTGGTTTTCTATTATATTCTGGATATCAAGCTGAAAGAGAAGTTGATATTTTTCTAATTAGTTTAAAAATTGTCTGTAAATCCCGTTTCTCTAGAACTCTGGCTAACACTTCTCAGGCATCACAGATTCTCCTCCTCCGAACATTCTTTAAACCAAGAATTGGAAATAATCAAAAATACCGCCATACAAAGTGGATACAATCTAAAACCCGTAAAAAAATCATCAGTCACTTCCCCGCACATCAACCTAGACAAAAACAAACCTGTAGGATTCCCATACCTTATGTCTTTCAATAATATTGAAGAAATATAAACTGGCTACTACCTACAAACCATTCAACCAAATCCACAATTGGTTACCTTCTCCTAAAGACAAACTTTCACCTCTTATGCTACCTGGGGGTATGCAAGGTCCTATGCTCCTGTAAATTGTCTTACTATGGACAGACAGGCAGATTTATCAACAAACACATTTCTGAACATCAAGACCATATCCGTCTCATCAAACCGCAGAAATCTGGCCTCGCACAACACAGAATTGAAAACCCAAACCATAGGATCCATGGGGAAAAAAACCAAACTTCTTCATAGATCTTCATATAAACATGAACGTTTATATAAAGAAAGTGCTGAAGCCCTACATCATAGACCTAATTTGAACTGTAATGATGTTCTTACTATCCCTAAAGTCTGGGAAATTGTCATCCTAAATTGTGTAACATAATTTTATATGTATCTCATTTTTAATGTAATCATTTTTTTTTTTTCAGGTATATTTTTTTAATTTATTTGTATAACATGCTACTGAATGCATAGAGGGATTCCATTGTAGGCATGTGCCCTAACTGTTAATTCCTAGTAGTATTTGAATTAACTGTACTATTTATTTATTTATCGTATGGCTTGTACACATAGTTAAAAAGTTTGTCCTGTACTATATGATAAATGGTTTGGGTCTCAGCTCCACAGAAACAGTGGGGATTTGATATTATCTTACTCCACTTTGAAAGTAAGTCTCCACATACACCATGGCCTGTACGAATCCTGTTAGCCGTCGTCCATATATTCCTGGGCAGGTCAAATCCAGATAGTTTTTGGAAGATGTTTATGTGATTGCAAACTTCAGGTGATACTGCTTGGGACCACAGTATATCCCATCTACTCACCATACTCTCATTCTGGCTAAGAAGATTATGGATGGTTTTTATGGTAGGTCTTCTGGATTTTAGTCTGTTAGATGAAGCATATGGAATAAATTCATGTATTAGGAGATTTTGGTTATTTAAAATTCTTTTATATTCATGAAGCAAGGCTTCCTGTTGTCGCAGTTCCAGAGGAGCAATATGGCTTAAAGTGGGGAGCCATTGTAAGGGTGTACTCCTAATGCAACCTGTTATTAAACACAGAGTGGAGTTAAGTTGAGTATCTAGTTTATTGACATGGTAACTATTGAGTCAGACAGGAGCACCATACTCTGCTGCACTGTAAACTAGACCCATTACAGTGCACCGCAGAGTTGTGGCACTTGAGCCCCATATAGTATCACAAAGCTTCTGAACTATGTTATTTCTGGTGCAAACTTTAGCAGCGATATTAATCATATGCTGTTTATATGTCAGAGTTCTATCTAGAGTTATTCTCAGATATTTAGGTGTCAGATTAAACGAAATTAATGTTCCATCAGCATGTATCTCTGGTTTTTGATTTACAAGACTATTGTTCAAGTGAAAGCAAGAACATTCGGTTTTACCAGAATTTGGTGTTAATCTCCATTTTTTATAGAACTGCTATAAAGCTGACAGATCATTTGTCAATATTTCTTCAGTTCTTTTGATAGACTTGTCGCTGATTGCCAAAGCTAGATCACCTGCATAAGCTAACTTCCTACTGGCTGTTTCAGGAATATCTGCGATGTAAAGGCTAAAAAGCAGTGGTGTGAGCACTGAGCCCTGAGGTAATCCATTCTTAAGCACTCTCTGTTTACTGATGCTTCCTCTGGTGACTACCCTGAAATATCGATCACACAGTAAGTTGTTTAGGAGATGACCCAATATCTTACATGGGATGACCTTAAGAAATTTATATATGAGTCCCTCCCTCCAAACAGTAAGCCACTGTTAAGTCAATAAAGACTGCAGTAGTCTTCAGGCATCTTTGAAATCCTGCTTCAATGTAGGTTGTTAAGCTGAGAACTTGATCTGTGCAGCTGCGATCTCTTCTGAACCCTGCTTGCTCTATTGGAACACATTCCAAAATTTTATCACTGATCCTGTTCAATATTAGTCTCTCCAACAATTTGTAGGTTGCACTTAAAAGGGCTATGGGACGATAGCTTTCAGTTCTGTCTGCTGGCTTATCTGATTTTAACACAGCAATGATTTTTGTCCTTTTAAATTCTTTAGGAATTTAATAGGACAAAAAAGCAGCCACTTTCAAGTATATAGTTAAAGAATTCAGCCAGCCACGATCTTGCATAAGGTCCACAGTGTGTCAGGAATTCATTATGAACATTGTCAAATCCAGGAGCCTTCCCCATTTTGATATTTTGAAGTGCCGAGGATATTTCCTCATGGAGAAAAAGGCAAAGAGAATTGTTGATTCTTTTGAGTTACAGACTTCATGGCCTTTAGTTTGTGTTTTACCTCTTTAGTATGTTCTTTATCTATCAGAGCTCTAGAAAGCGAAACAATATGAGCAGCTATCTGATTCGGATCGACAAGAGGAGATTCCTTTGGTACAGAGGGGCTTGAACAAAGCTTTTTAAGTAGCGACCAAGCTTTTCTACTATAGTATTTGAAATCTATGTTTTCAGTTTGAATCCACTTTTCCCTACAAGCAGTGTTGAGACTATGGAACAGTTCTCCTATCTCAGAATCCTTACTTTCAAGAAATTCCCGATGCAGGGATTTGCTTTTATTGGTCCATCCAGGCACGTATTCTTTTCGGTAGCCTCGAGGAATGTGTATTTTTGTCACCGCTATAACTACTGCAGTGAACCATGTATAATTTTTTGTAAGTTGGGGGAATTCTTCTAAGGCGTGCGTCTAGATCTGCAGTGAAGTTTTCCCAGTAGGCTTTTTTGGAAATTCCATCTTGGTCTAGGAAATGATGTTATCACTGGAATTTGAGCTCCTAATTCCATAAAGATGGGACGGTGCTGGCTATTTGGAAAAACCTCAAGAATATCTCAAAGTCTGTAGAGGCTGATTATCACTATCAGTGAAGACAAATGTCAAATCTGGGTTATATTCCTTATTCCAGGCTCTTGATTTAAAGGTGCCTTTTTCCTTGGCATCATAAACCAAGTGGAGACAGTGTTGATCTGCCCATTCGGCTAATATTTCCCCATTTTGATCATTCTGATCGTATTTCCAAGAAGTATGATGACTGTTGAAGTCCCCAGAGTACACCGTTGGGTGGGAGTATGTCTGTAGAACATCATTTGGCCAAACAGTTGCAGGTGGTTTATATACATTCACAATCATAATGTCCGCTATTTTAACAGCGACTTATGGATTTCGTCATCAGTCGAAGAAGATATCAGCACAGCATTCTCAATACCATTTCAGACATATGTTATGTTGCCTTAGCTACGACTGTAAGTAATCCCAAGAATGTCATAGCCAGGAATTATTGCTGTAGATTTAATTTGATCTTCAGTTTCGATATGTGATTCTTGAATGAGAAGTAGATCGACATTTTTTTTCTCGTAGAAGTTTAGAAAGACATTGACATTTTGATGCTCTAATACCCTCAACATTTAACTGGAAGATATGGATATTATGTCCATTATTCCAGCTGATTCAAAGAAGAACCGTTGTGAAGGTTTTGAGTTTCCATGTGTAAGTATGGTCAGGAGATTGCACAATGGTCTGGCTGCCAGTCGCTCTAGCTCTTTAGCATGACCCAGGGTGCACCACGAGGAGGCAAGCTAGAATTGCACTGAACCCCAACTGTACTGAAAATGTCCTGTGATACTTAGGACGAAATATTTACTTATTAAAAAATCTTATTACTTGGTTACATGTATATGTTTAGTCATGAACGCTCCACAGGTTTAATTATACAACATACTTTAATAAATGATAACTTAAGGAATTGCCAGTGTACACTAGAAATATAAATTAAATCAACTTTAATATATACTTTCCGATATTTTACGATATGCCATCTTCATGGGAACTTAAGAAAAAAGACGCGTGCAAGTACTACATAACAGCAAATGTGAAACGAAGCGAGGAAGCTACCATTTTCCTAAAGTCCTGATGGTGTCCCCTGGCAGGCTATATTAGGTGTTCTTGACCTTTGGGCTGAAGTTCTTCTGATATATGTTTCCCAAATTTGGGGCAGTCTCATGCATCCAAATTTGTTGAGGTTTGGCATGTTCCTAAGGGCTGAGGCTGATTCCATGAATAGTCTTTCATATTTGAACTTGCTGCAGTGTATTACTGTGGCTTTCTTCTACCTTATTCTGTGGCGAGTATCCAGAGCATGGTTTGCAAGCCCAGAGTGGCTGTACTGGTGAAATCGTGCACGTGTCTTTTTTCTTAAGTTCCCATGAAGATGGCAACGTGACGTTGTCGAAATATCGGATATATATAGTAAAGTTGATTTAATTTATATTTCTAGTGTACGCTGTCAATTCCTTAAGTATTTAGTTATCATGTTTAACCAGCGTATAAGCCTTTCTACAAGTTTAATAAATTATATATATATATATATATATATATATATATATATATATATCCCCATTCCGTCAGTCATATGGCTAGTGGGAGTAGTTATATGCTACAATACTAGGAAGATGATTATGAGCAAGGTGGTTTCCCGTTGCCTTCCTTGCCATAGTATATTTTATGAATGTAGCTGTGTGTGTTCACGGGACTGATTTGCCTGTTTTTTTGAGGGATGAAAAACCTGAGTTACTGGGAGAAAAACCATTCACCTCCTTATGAGACCGGTTAACTCCCCTTTAGTTGAAAGGGACCAGATATAGGTTCCACTTCACTGACAGGAATCGAACCCAGTTCTTTCTGACCAAAGGGTTTCGTCTATACTGACTGAGCTATAAACTTCTCATCACTCCAGTATTGTCATTTCTAACATTTTAGTTTAATAAATAAAATATAAATAATTTCTCTCTTATTCTATATAAATTTATTAAACTGTCCCCCTGCTATACTAGCTTTGTTCATTCCATTGTTTATTTCAAATTTAATTGCCATGTTTACTAAAAACTGTGCCTAAATAGCTGAAATTTTTTACTTATTCTATAGGTTCTCCATAAAGAATACAACTGAAGCTTTCTGTGTTCCTGCTTAGTTTCATATTTTGGTCTTTTTAATTGCTGATTTTCATGCCAAATTTGTTAAAGCTGTTATTTAATTTAGTTAGAGAATCCTGGAGAATTGCACTGGATGCTTATTAGTACAGCTCCAAAAAGCAAAAAGCCAAGTTTGATATCTCCAATTCTAATATCAGGTTTAATGTCACTTTCTTCCATTGTTATATAGCTGTGTTAATGACAGGAATGGGCTTTATCATGGAAATGCTGACGAGGAGAGAACAATTTCGACTTTGTGTTCTTTCTTCCAGTTTGGATCCATCAAACGTGTCCAAAGATATCTACATGTATAAGGATAGAATTGAAGAATAGAGATCTGTAAGTTGTCCAACTGTGTCATGCAGACTGCAGACAAGAGTATTACAAAAGAACATGCAGGTAGATTATTATGTCTGTACACGAATGCTAGGAGTATCAGAAACAAAGGGGTAGAGTTTGTCAATATGTTGGGACCTCAGATTGTAGGCATTAGTGAGACCTGGCTATCAGAATCAGACATACTGACTGGTATCGAGTATAAAGGATACAGAATTTTTGGGAAGGATAGACAGGATAGGAAAGGAGAGGCTGCTTATGATATCAGATAACTTGAATCCACTTAGAGTTAAGATCTATGACTGTAGTACTACTATTAACAGTATTTCATGGGGCAGTGAATTTAAAGCCATTTGGTGTGAGGTGGAATCTAACAAGATCAATTATAGAGTAGAGTGTTGTTACAGACCTGGTGGATCGGTTGCTAGTGATAAAGAAATGTATCACCAAATAGAAAAGATGAGTGCAAAAAGATCAGTCATAAAGGGAGATGTTAACCCTGCATTAGTAAGGTGGGAAAATGTAACAAAAGTGGTAAGATGGGGTCCCACACTAAACTTGCTTGCTCGCAACAGCCTGTCGTCTATGGTGTCGAGTAGCTGGTTACAGGAGGTGAAGCTATACTGAGGCATGACTCACTGCCACGCTTTGTCAAAAAGTTATAGTCAATTTAAAATCTTTGGGGTTTGTGACATCTTACCTTACTAACACCGGGTTAATCATTCAGATATTGATTGGATAGCAGTAGAATCTTATGAGAAGATTGAAAATGAATTTATTGAGCTATTGTGGAACAACTTCCTCAAGCAGCATGTGACAGAGTGAACTTGAGGTCAAAGAGTGTTAGATTTGATTATAGTGTCAGAGGGTGAGGTCAAAGAGTGTTAAATTTGATTATAGTGTCAGAGGGTGTTTCGGTTAAAGACATAACTATTCTCCCATCGGTTAGTGACAGTGATCATGCGCTACTCACTTGGGAAGTGACTAAGTTTATGAATACTTCATTTAGAAAAAGTTACGTGCTGAACTACAAAGCAGGAAATTTTGACCAACTGAGGAGTATACTGAGTTCAGCAGAATGGGATCGGTTGCTGGATGGGAAGAATATATATTATTATTATTATATAAAACCACTAGGGAGGACACATACACTACATCTCTGTCTCCATCACTCAATCCACCAGCTATACAATGAACTGCAACTACCATCATCATCTACACCAACGCCATCTACCGCCCATCACCACCACTAGTATTTTCACAGACAGTCACAAGCATCCATGCTGATGGCAGGATTTGAACCTGCAACCTTTTGGCTGGGAAGCGGATATTCTAACCATTTGGTCAACCAGGCTGGCATATCAACAGTGCATGGGAAGCATTTTTAAAATACTTAAATGATGTGATATCAGAATGTGTCCTAAGAGTTCGAAGAATAAATAGGGTAGGAGTCAAATGAATGTGTAATCTTATTAAGCAAGAGAATTGTAAGAAAAGGATGATGTGGAAGGAATACGGTGTGCATAAGGATGATGTCCACAATGTCCAGTTATCTGATCATCGCGGATGACCAGATAACTGGAGGACACATATTTTTCTCTCCCTGAAATTGAGATTTTTAATTGCACAAAACATGCAAACTGTCATGAAGAACACAATTTACTGACATAAGATGCTGGCTTCATAACCATAGTTGTTTCAGCTGCGAATCCAAAACAATCAATCTTTCCGATCCTTATTCTTATAAGTAAAAATCCCCAAATTGGATCAGTCTCTTTTTCACTTGCCCAGCCAATTACACTAGACAAGAACTAATATACTTGTTTTAATCCTTTATCAAAGCATAAGCAAAGTTTGCCTGTGAAGTATCTTCATGAC
Organism: Typopeltis vanoorti; assembly: GCF_054136105.1. NCBI lineage: Eukaryota > Metazoa > Arthropoda > Arachnida > Uropygi > Thelyphonidae > Typopeltis > Typopeltis vanoorti. The sequence continues at coordinate 131,518,367 of NC_143550.1, forward strand.
TGGGCTGCTTATATTTAAACGTGTGTTCTTGTATTTAGAGGCTATTAACTTCACACCAGTTCTTCATTATCACATATATAAGGCATGGCACATCTCACAGAAGTGTATAACCATTAGTATATATTATGGAAAGGGTCAACACTTATATTGGTTTTCACCCTTTAGTAAGGTGAAAAAGTGAAGGGAATTTTCATCATAGGCCAGGAGTATTCTATAAGGTGGTATTTGATGGCTTTAGTTAAACAATGGTTGTCATGTGGGCTGCAGCAAAATAAGTACATTTTATATTTAGATGTGTGCCGATATTGTCTAAATTGTAGATTACAGTATTGCTGTGAAATATTTGAGTGTGGACTATAGTTATTAGATAAATTTCTTAAGTAATAATGAGTAATATTATCATAAATTAATTTTTTTTGTTAGCACATTGATACAGCTTGGGGGTGAAAGGCAAATCATTGTGTAGGTGTGCACAGAAGACAAAGTAAACTGTGTGAAACTGTGTGGATTTTTCAAAAATGATGCAGCTGTAAACGTAGTATGCATGCATGGGAAAATACTGCAGATATTTATGTAGAGAGGCTGAATGGGAGAAAAGAACAAGTGTGAGTATGTAAGAAATGCACTATTCTGATGGATCATGAGGCTTGCTTAAATATAAGTTGAAATATGAGTAGAGAACATGGTGTTGTAACTGAACACTTCAATTGAGGATTGTATGTGATTGTTCAGAGAATATGTGGAAGTGATAGCAAGGGAAAAAAAGTTCTATTAATGATAAAGCAGGCAATAATGTGGTTGTAAAACAGAGTGCAGTTAACAGTAAGGTGGAGAGCAAGATTGGCAAACAAGTGTGTGTGTGTGACTGGAGATAAAATAGTGAGTGAATGATAGTGAAAAAAGGATGCAAGATTTGAAAGCTGAGTTGGTGAAAATGACGTGAATGCAGGGTATAATGAAGAGAATTGGAGATATGTGTGGAAGAGTGAAAAAGTTGAAAACTGATGATGTCAGTAACGAAAGACCTGAAAGTGGTATTGTATGGTGATTTGATTATCAGAGGTGTGGCAAATGAGAAGATGCACAAAGTTTGTTTTCTGGAGGTAAAATGAATAGAGTGATTGAGGCATTGGATATGAAGAGTAAGTGAGCAAAGGAGTTGGTAGTATTAATAAGGACAAATGACCTGACTGGGAATAAGGAGAATGTTAGATTGGATATCAGGAGATTGTTGAAGAGAATAAAATATAATAGTGTGACAGGAAATTTAGTCAGTATGTTGCCCAGTATGACAGTAATGAGATGATGTGGAGAGCATGAATTATGAATGATATATTAGCCAAAATGTGTGAGGAAAAAGGAGTGGTTTGTTAGTGTGTGGAATGAGTTTAAAGGAAGAATTGAACTGTATAAGAGTGATGAACTGCATTTGGATGTTTTGGTGTGAGTCATTTGGAAAGACTGCTGCTGGAAGGGAGAGTAATGAGTGCATAGAATGAATCTGAACAAGTAAGAAGTGGTGTGAGAGAGAGCAGGAGAGTAAGGTAGGAGAGATATTGAATGAAGAGGTAAGTAGCATGAATGTAGAGAATGAGAGAACAAGTGTGCAAGGGAAACGGGAAGACCTAGGGTGGACAAAATGGGAAGGGGATGAAGAATGTAGAGAAAACAATTGGATTTGAAGAAGGTTCTGGGATGAGTAAGGACAAAAAGAAATGGCTCAAGGAAAATATGGAGAAGTTACATCTAATAAGTGGTATCAGTGAAGCTTGTTATAGATCCAGGAATGAGCTGTTATGTTTGTATACAGATGCTAGAAGTATAAGAAACAAGGGAAATGAAATGGTTGCATTGATTGCGTTTGTTCACTCAAAAATTGGTGGAATAAGTGAGACATTTTGGATGAGGATGACATTCTGACAGGAATAGAGATGGAAGAGTATGATGTATTTCGTGAAGATAGAAAGGGTAAAAAAGGAGGCGGAGTGCTATTGATGATAGAAAAAGAGTTATGTCCATATAAGGTTGAGATGCAGGGGGGGGGAATAGTGGCAGTGATTTGAGGCAGTATGGTGTGAGACAGCTGAATAGAATGAAATATTTCATCGGATGTTGCTATAAACATGGTAATGTGGAGGATGGCGATCATGAAATGTATAAGCAAATTAGCAAAGCAAATAGGAAAAGGGTGATCATTATGGTTTATTTTAATTATGGCAATATAGATTGGGATGATGAGATAGCAACTAGAAGTAAAGAAAATTAATTTCTTGAGTTTTTGAGAGATAACTACCTCAGACAGTATGTAACAGAAGGCATGTAAGAATTGAGGATCTTGGATTTAATCATCTAATCAGAAGATGTCATTATATATGAGGTGTCAAATCTCCTTCTAGTTACCCGGGCAGTTACCAGCCATGTGAGGAAAGGGTATATGTAGAACTACCAGGCTGGTGATTATTCTCCTTTCCACCCAGCTCCTCATTCCATGCTACAGCTTGTAGCTGTAGCATGGAATGAGGAGCTGGGTGGAAAGGAGATTAATGCTGCTTGGGTGATATTCAAGAGCTATTGAGTAGAAGCAATGTCTAAATGTATTCCTAAGGCCAGAAGGTTAAATAAGGTAGATGTGAAATATATGAATGAAATGATTAAGCATGTGATACAAAGAAAAAAGGCATTGTGAAGGCAACATAAGAGGAGTGGTAATAATCAGTTCCATGAGGAATACAAACAACAGGCAAGGAGGATGACTGTTGGCAGTTCTTTTGATATCTAGCCAGCAAAAAAAAAAAAAAAGTGATTATGGTGGCTACATCGAAAGAAATGTAGCCACCATAATCATTCCACCAAAATGGTATATGAACAATTGCTGAAGAGGATATAGTTGAGATATTTAATGAACAGTTCATAAAGGTCTTTCATGTGGTATTAAGCAAACTTGATATTAATAAGGCTGTGGGACTTGATGATATATCACCATGTATTTTGAAGGAATGTGCCATGGAGTTGACATCTGCCTGGACATATTTGTTTAATATGAGTCTTTCATTGTCACAAGTTCAAAGGAGTGGAAGGAAGATAAGATTGTACTGCTTTATAAAGCAGGTGACAGAATTCAAGCATCACATTATAGGCCAATCTGTGTATTAGGTGTTGTGATCAAAATGTTGGAGGAGGCTGATGAGAATCAGGATCCAGAATTTGGATGACAACAGTGGTATTATCTTTTGATGGACAGCATGAATTTGCTAAAAGGAGGTCATGTTTTAGTAATCTACTTACTTATTACAGTAAGATGACAGCAGCATTGGATGTGGAGGATGTATACATGCTATGATTATTATTATTATTGTTATTATTATGTGACATCTCCAGGGAGTCCAAAGACTCATCGAGGGAGAGTGTGTGGCAATAGCATCGAATGATTCACCCCTTTCAACTACTAACATGCTCAAACTTGCTTAACTTTTTTCGTGAGTCATTAGTAGCAGAGGCTCTACTAATCAACCAACCTCTACTCTTTGCAAAGGCTTTTGATAGATTACTACATGATGAGTTGATACTGAAACTAGAGCAGATGGGATTGGATAGTAGACTAGGGCATTGGATTGGAAATTGGCTATATGATAAGCATCAACAAGTTGTGTATGGTAGAGCAATATCCAAGAAGAGGAAAGTCACTAGTGGTGTGCCTCAGGGATCTGCTTTAAGGCCATTGATGTTTAACCTGTATGTTAATGATATTGGGAAAATTTCAATAGGAATATACAGTTTGTAGATGATGCAAAGTTGATACGAACTATGAAGAGTAGCACAGATGTTGTGGCCTTACAAGAAGACTTGAATAGACTGAGTGAATGGGTACAGGAATAGGGATGCCAGTTCAATGTTGCAAAATGTAAGATTTTAAAATTTGGAAAACAAAGATGGGATGTAGAATTTGGTCTTTGTGAAGATATATTGTTGGAGGTGGAGCAAATAAGTGATCTCGTGGTGATGGTGGATAAGGGTCGGAAATTTAGAGGACATTTTGCTGAAATTGTAAGGACAACAGAAGACTGTTAAGAAGATTTGAAATAGGAAGTGATCACTATGCAATTTTGAGCAGAATAAAATTGAATTTCATATTGAAAAGAAGAGTGCATAAGACAGTTTTAAAATAAATCAGAGTTGAGCAATTTTAACAGGTGAACTGCAGACTCAAAAACACAAACATCATTAAAGAAAAAAATGAGAGTTTTAAAACAAGAATCAAACCTTGGAGATTTAGTGACAAATCCTGAAGAAAACATTGATTGGCATGTTGTGAGATTAACCATGCTGAAAATGGTTGTTTCATTTAGCAGTCTTTCAGAAAACATGAAAACTGAAGATAAAAATATTCTGGATGTTTGGAGTAATTACGTTTAAAGACTGCTAAATGAAACAAGCATTGTCAGCATGGTGGCAGAAAATTCCCAACAAATGCAGTCTAGAATACATACCCATTCTTGAAGTGGAAAAACTCACCAGAAACTGAAATGCAGAAAGGCAGCTGGAGTAGATGAAATTCGATCAGAAATGCTCAGATATATTATTATTATCCCAAGACCCCATGGAGTCAAAGACGCATCTAGGAGGTTGTTTTATTATACACACACATCTCATCATATCGTATCTTAAACACACTTGAATTCTCTGCAGACACCACAGGCAAGGCATTCCAATCATTCACAACTCTTCATGAACAAAACCTGCTTTCTCACCCCTTCCTTGCTCACACCCTCCTTATATAGCTTCCAGGGATGACCTCTGGTTCACCCCTGATCTCCCACCATTTTCTGTAAAACCTCTCTGACAGTGATCTTATAACAACCCCCTTACCAACTTGTAGGTCTCTATCATATTATCCTTCCTCCTCCTGTCCACTAGACTCTGCAAATTGCATCTTCTCAACCTTTCCTCATATTTGACACTCCAGAGATCAGAAACTATCTTAGTTAGTCGCCTCTGGACCCTTTCCAACATCTCTTCGTCATTTTGAAAACCAGGTGACCAAATCTGAGCACAGTGGTCCATGTGTAGCCTGATCAAAGCTTTATACAATGGAACAAGAATATTCTTCTACAAGTCGGTGCCCTCTGCATCATTCCCAGAATTCTTTGTGTTGTCCTCACAATTTTGGTAATACGTCCCCTAAATTTCAAATCCATATCCACTATCACTCCAAGATCCCTTATTTCCTCCACTTCCAACAATATATCCCCAACAAGCATAAATTCTGCATCCCATCTTTGTTTCCCAAATTTTAAAACCCTTACATTTTGCAACATTGAACTAGCATCCCCATTTCCATGTTCATTCACTCTGTTTATTCAAGTCTTCTTGTAAGGCCACAACATCTTTTCTACTCTGCATCATCTGCAAACAACTGAACATCCCCATCCAGATCTTCGCCAATATCATTAAAATGCAAGGTTAAACAGCAGTGGCCCTAAAACAGACCCATGATGCACACCACTAGTGACTTTCCTCTTCCTGGATATTGCTCGCCCATACACAACTTGCTGATACCTATCAGACAGCCAGTCTCCAATCCAATGCACTAATCTAGTATCCAACCCCATCCGGTCTAGTTTGACTATCTACTTATCATATTTGGTAATCTATCAAAAGCCTTTGCGAAATCTAAGTATACTACTGTGTATCCCTCTCCTCTGTTCAAAGAAGCCGTCATCTTATTGTTATAAGTAAGTAGAGTACTAAAACATGACCTCCCTTTAGCAAACCCATGCTGTCCATCAAAGATAATACCATTGTTGTCAATCCATTTCTGGATCCTAGTTCTCACCAGCTTCTCCAACAACTAAACACATCATAACACCTGACAGCAGATAATCCTATAATTTGATTCCTGAGTTCTGTCACCTATCTTATGAAGTGGCACAATCTTGCCCTCCTTCCACTCTTTTGGAACTCGACCCAGTACAAGACTCATATTAAAAAAATATGCCAAGGCAGATGTCAACTCCCTGGCACATTCCTTCTGAATATGTGGTGATATGTTATCAAGTCTGAGAACCTTATTACCATCATGTTTGCTCAATTCCCCATACACCTCTTGCTCACTTACAGTCAGTCTCTCCTCCCCATCATCAACTAATCTCAATTTCTCCATGATGTAACATTCACAAGGATGAAAGACCTTTAGGAATTGCTCATTAAGTATCTCCACTATATCTTCTGCAATAGTTGTCTTTATACCATTTTCTCCAATCACTGTCATCTTTCCATAATCATTCTTTTTTGCTGGCTATATATCAAAAGAACTCCCTAGAATTTTTTTTTTTTTTTTTTTGCTTTTTCTTCCTTGCCTGTTCTTTGTAATCCTCATGGAATTGGTTATTACCACTTCTCTTATGCTGTCTCCAAAATGCCTTTTTTCTTTGTTTTGCATGCTTAATCTCTTCATTCATCCATTTCACACTTACCTTATTTAGCCTCTGACCATTGGAATACATTTAGACATTTCTTCTACTAGATAATTCTTGAATATCCTCCGAGCTGCATCGATCTCTTTTCCAGCTAGCTCCTCATTCCATACCATACCTGCAAGCTGTCTCCTGAGCTCTTCATAATCATCAGTATTGTAGTTCCACATATACCCCCTTACAGAGGTCCTCATACTACTGGAAACCACCCATGTAATCACTTCATGGTCAATCTCACCAACTAGAGGGTGATTTGACACCTCATTTATAATTACATCCTCTGATGAAATCATTAAATCCAAAACCCTTAATACTTGTGTGCTCTTTTACATGTTGTCTGAGGTGGTCCCTCAAGAAACTCATTTTCTTTACTTACATTTGCTATGTCATCATCCCAGTCTATATTGCCATAGTTAGAATCATCCCTAATAATCACCCTTTTCTTATTTGCTGGGCTAATTTCATTATACATTTTATAGTCACTACCATTCACATTACCAGATCTTATAACAACATCCAACTAAGTATTTCGTTCTATTTACCTCTATCTCATACTGACTCAAAACCACTGGCACTATTTCCCTCTTGCATCTCTTTGTATGGACTTAATTCTTTCTCTATCACAATATCACCCCCCCCCCACCGCCCGTTTTTATCTTTTCTATCCTCACGAAACACATGATACTCCTTCCATCTCTATTCCTGTCAGGATGTCGTCCTCATCCAAACATGTCTCACTTATTCCAATAGTTTTTGGGTGAACAGACTCAATTAATGCAACCATTGTATTTGCCTTAATACAAATGCTGTAAGTGTATTGTATACACTTATAGCATTTGTATACAAAATATACTTATAGCATTTTGTATACAAACACAGCAGCTTATTCCTGGATCTATAGCTAGTTCCACTGACAGCACATATTTGATGTGACTTCTCCATGCTTAACTTGAGTCATTTCTTTTTCTCCTTATTCATCTTCGAACTTTCTTCAGATCCAACTGTTTTCCCTTGATCCCAGGTCATCTCTTCACACATTTCTGCTAACATATCATTCATTTTTTTTTTTTTTACAGCTATTTTGCCTCCTTTTGTTTAGGAGCACCCCTTTTTTTAATGGCATTGGCTTTTTACTCAAGAATTCTTAGGGCATTGCAGATGCATTTTAGAGACAAATATATGTAGCATAATAGAAGAAAATTCGCACATACCTTTTCTTGGATGTTGTTGCCTGTCTTCTTTCTGTGGTGTGCATACTTCTGCTGTTATGGTGTTGAAAGGGGAGTGGGGGGGGGATTAGGCAATGTGGAAAAATTAATTTGAAAAAACCTGGGTTTTTTCAAATAATAATAGTTTTTAAGAGGAGTAACATGGGAGTTTTCCCAGAAAAAATACCTATATCATTCATAATCCTCACTCTCCACCTTATCTCACCACTGTCATACTTGGGCAACATGCTTACTACCTTTCCTGTCACCCTATTCTTTTTTATCCATCTCAACAACCTCCTAATATGAGAATCTGACATGTTTTTTTGTTTGCAGTCAAGTTATTTGTACCTATTACAACTACCAACTTTTGCTTGCTTACTTCTCATATCATATTGTGGAAATTTGCTGATAGGTTTAACTGCTTTGCTGATAGTTTTGGTTAAACCCATCAGTGAAGCAGTGATGTATGTAATATATTGTGTCATCCAAGTAGAAAGAATGGTAATGTTGTCTTTGTAAGATTATGGAGATTATGCAAACTAGATTTCCATGGTATTGAGAAGGCAATGATCTTTCTTCTCCAGCACATACAGAGTGAGGCTTTCATAGATACGAATCGACATTGGACTGTTTGGTCTGTCTAGAAACATCTGTAAGGGATGTATTCCTGAAATGTGAACATCTAATTTCAGTTTTCTTTGACATGAAAAAAACTTATGACAGCTAGGAGTCAATTTTTATTAAAAATTTTCTCTCTTGCTAAATCTCCCAAGTCCTGGTTGGAAGCACATTATCCCACCCTTATTGCCAAGAAGAGGGTGTTCCTCAAGGCTCTGTCTTAAGTGTCACACTCTTTGCAGTCAAAGTAAACTGTTACCAAACAACTTTCTCCCACAGTAAGCAGTGCTCTATGTGTTGATGAATTCACAATTTTCTCTCATTCTTATAACATGATAGTCATTAAAAGGCACATTCAACAAGCAATATTGGTCATATCCATTCATGATCTCTTAGTAATTTTCAGCAAGGAAAAAAAAAAGTGTGTGTGTACACTTTTGCTGAAAATACACCTTTCACCTAAACCCATAATTAAGGATGGGACAAACCATTATCCCAATAGCAACAAGCTAAGTTCTTAGGACTCATTTTTGGCAAAGCTTACACTTCTTGCATACATTCATCGATTAAGAGAAAAGTGCAATTATATCCCTTGCTTTGCCTTTATCACTGTTGACTCAAGGCTTGGTTATGGGTCTCGAGTCCATATGCTTCTGCAAGAGAGAGAGAGAGAGAGAGAATACCTGCAATTGTTGTAACCTATCCTTCATCAAGGTGTAAGAATAGCTACTGGTGTATTTTGCAATTGTCTATTCACTCTTTCAAAGTAAGTGAACCTGTTCTGACACTTTGGAAACAGTTGTTACTTAACTATGCCCTAAAAATAAAGTTGTTGTCTAAGCTTCCAATGTGGACTTTTTTCCCCCTTACTTTGGTATCAGTATGACACATATTAGACCACCACCATCTTCCTATTTGGTATTTATATGAAAGAGATTATGCAAGCTGTTATTATGAATGTTGATAAACTTACCTACATGGCAGGTCTTCACTTCATCCTGTGGCCTCTCGCAGTGTGCTTGCTGAGAAGGTCACATACTCCATTGTTAGGCTACCTCTAGCTATTTATCGCACACACACATAGAATAGATTATTCTGATTTCTTGCTTGTCTATACTGACAGTTCTTTTGAGCATGCTGGTTTTCTTACCAGATTGCCTTCATTTAAATTCCACTTGAATGCAGTACTGTACAGCTGAGCTGCATGCCATCCAGCTTGCACTTGTACACATAAAAGAAAGTACTTGAACTTTTCTTAGCCATTTGCCTGATAAATATGTAGATATCAACTTTCATCTTAGTGGTTCTGATCATAATCTTATCCAAGTCTCTTTTTTTTCAACAGAATGCCTGTCTCCCAGCCCCACTTCTGTCTACCATCCTTTGGTATTACAGTCATTTAAAGTGGGATGACCTTTAGGACTTCTCTTTTTCTTGAGTACTGTTTTTTTCTCTTCTGATTCAGATACCTACTCCAACTGAATAACTGAAATAATTTTACTGAAATGAAGGCCTTCATCCATTCCACTCAAACTTCAGACCACTCTCCAAACTTCAGTTTTCAACAAGACATTAAAAAAAAAAAAATAATAATGTGTAAATGTCTTGAAACTAATCAGCTGTGCTGCAGCACATCACCTCTTCCAGAGTCGACTTTGAATGGGCCAGGTACAAAACAACTTAGCTCCTACTCAAATGACAAGGGAGCCTTCTGGTCCCTTGCCATCACTATTTTGTTCAACCTTTGTATATTTGTTCTTCACTTCTCATATCCAGATGGTGCAAGTATAGCATCACCCAAAGACAAGCCTAGAATTGACCTCCTGGAATTATTCTTCTCCTGCTCCAGCACTGATGGACCAAAGCAATGTCCCCCCACCACACTTTACCAAGAACTCACTATGTGCCTCTTGATCTTTTGTCAGACATCAGAAGAATCCTGAATATCCTCGGTTTTCCAGTATTCTTGTGGTCTTCATGTTATTTCCTTTTCCCCAGTAGTGTTCAAAACTATGCTCCAGAATTAAAACATTTATTCAGTACTGTGTCTTGCAAGCTGTTATTATGAATGTTGATAAACTTACCTACATGGCAGGTCTTCACTTCATCCTGTGGCCTCTCGCAGTGTGCTTGCTGAGAAGGTCACATACTCCATTGTTAGGCTACCTCTAGCTATTTATCGCACACACACATAGAATAGATTATTCTGATTTCTTGCTTGTCTATACTGACAGTTCTTTTGAGCATGCTGGTTTTCTTACCAGATTGCCTTCATTTAAATTCCACTTGAATGCAGTACTGTACAGCTGAGCTGCATGCCATCCAGCTTGCACTTGTACACATAAAAGAAAGTACTTGAACTTTTCTTAGCCATTTGCCTGATAAATATGTAGATATCAACTTTCATCTTAGTGGTTCTGATCATAATCTTATCCAAGTCTCTTTTTTTTCAACAGAATGCCTGTCTCCCAGCCCCACTTCTGTCTACCATCCTTTGGTATTACAGTCATTTAAAGTGGGATGACCTTTAGGACTTCTCTTTTTCTTGAGTACTGTTTTTTTCTCTTCTGATTCAGATACCTACTCCAACTGAATAACTGAAATAATTTTACTGAAATGAAGGCCTTCATCCATTCCACTCAAACTTCAGACCACTCTCCAAACTTCAGTTTTCAACAAGACATTAAAAAAAAAATAATAATAATGTGTAAATGTCTTGAAACTAATCAGCTGTGCTGCAGCACATCACCTCTTCCAGAGTCGACTTTGAATGGGCCAGGTACAAAACAACTTAGCTCCTACTCAAATGACAAGGGAGCCTTCTGGTCCCTTGCCATCACTATTTTGTTCAACCTTTGTATATTTGTTCTTCACTTCTCATATCCAGATGGTGCAAGTATAGCATCACCCAAAGACAAGCCTAGAATTGACCTCCTGGAATTATTCTTCTCCTGCTCCAGCACTGATGGACCAAAGCAATGTCCCCCCACCACACTTTACCAAGAACTCACTATGTGCCTCTTGATCTTTTGTCAGACATCAGAAGAATCCTGAATATCCTCGGTTTTCCAGTATTCTTGTGGTCTTCATGTTATTTCCTTTTCCCCAGTAGTGTTCAAAACTATGCTCCAGAATTAAAACATTTATTCAGTACTGTGTCTTGCATGTGTTGCTCATCTGGCAGGATCTCTCTTGACTTGCTATTATGTCCTATCCACATCAGCAGGCATATTTTTTCAAAATTGGCCAATATGTATGGCATTCCATTTGCAATGTTTTATGATGGAATTTTCATTTAAAACCTAGTATTCATGAACTGTCTTAATCTTAGAGAAAATCTCAAAAGTAATGTTATCCTATTTCTCGTCTTAAAAAAAAACAACTTTATTTTTCAAAATATTACATGAAATGGGTTGATTTCTTTGCCTGGTGATGTATATTTGACTCTCACTATAGCAAACATCATTACAACAAACTCATTAACTATAAAAAAACACTACCAAATAGTGTTAGAGCCCCAATAGCATATGTTGTGCTGAAGGAAATACATTATAGCAAACTATCCAGTATAACAAACTATTCCTGTAATTGCCCCTACAAGTTTTCTCTAATGAAAGTCAGCTGTGTATATCAGTGTCTAGTGATATTTCAATTTTATGATTATATCATCCTTCATTATCTATAACAATAGCAAAAGAACACAGAGCAATCATTGCAATTAGGGGCTTCCCCCCCCTGCTTAATTCTAGCAATATTGAAGTATTGCTGCATATCATTGTGAACTGCTGTAACCACTTATATTTTCTACAACTTAAAATGTTTTCAATTAAATATTGCTTTGAGAAAAGGGGAGGTGGGATGTGAACTCCATAGAAAAAATATTTGTATGTGTGTGCAAAAATACAGTCAAACACTGCATACAACACACATGACTGACATTGATTACTTTTATAAAACAATCATATTCTTTCTTGGATTTCATTTACCAAAGAAATTTCAATATCACTTAATATGAGATATCACAAATTCTGTATGAAATAGTTACTGCCATATCATCAGTTTTAAAAATGCAGTTTTCGTTAAACCTTCATGATTTTTTGTCTACTTTTTTTACTCCAGGTGATTCCTGCAAAATAAAAAGAGATTAAAAGAATAGAAAGCTAATCTTCAAAAATTCTAGGAATAAATTTCCCTTATCATTTTGAAAAAGGTTATTAGAATGTTGTATTGTAGTTAATGCTAAATAAAACTTTTCCTTTTGTTTTGCTGTGCATTATGATGGAAGGAATTAGTGCAGGTGTGGTGTCGTTTACCAGGAATGTTAAGAAAAGAGAGAGAGAAACAGAGAGAAATATAAATAAACAATAAAGAAATAAGCACGCATGATAAGCACATGTACAACATGTCTTATCCCATCCCATGGTCACATACAACATGATACAGTTTCTGATGCCTGGCATAAACGTGCATTAATCCATTTGTTATTCTTCTTAATCTTTCATACTCATCTGGCATTATCATACGGCATTGAAATAACCTATATTCAAACTGTGTAAATTACACATAGACGCAGTTAAAAAATTAATTAAAATAGATAAACTGCAAATATTTCAATTTATGTGTCATGGATCATTATCGATATAATACAGTTTGAAATTTAAAAAAAACAAACAAAAAAAAACAATGAAGCACCTCCATAGTGCAATTGAAAGAATGACAGCACATTGCATCCTGCGATTGAAAAAGAACCAGGTTAAATTTTTGTTATGACAAGGGGAATCTTTACACGGGCTTTTTCATTTGAAGGTGAGTTAGTTAGCAGGGTGTTTTTCTCCCTGGAACTTGGGTTTTTCATCCACTATACAGGCAAATTGGACATGAGAATACACAATTTATAAACAATATGTACTATTGTGGTGGTGGATGGTAGATAGTGCTATGTGTTGATAGTAATAGTGATGTGTAGTTGGAGGATTAAGTATGGAAGACAGTAAGTTGTAGTGGAGGTATAACCCTCTCATGATGAGTCCTTGGAGGTGCCACGTAATAATAATAATGATAATAAAGGTATATAGAGAATGGAAATCTTTCCTTGTATGCAGTCACACAACAGCCAAGTAAACACTGATACTATTAGGATCAATTGAAGTGTGCATGGTATTAAAAAAAATGAAATGTATATGTATGTATAATAAAAACTTATAATTAAACAATATTGTTCTTAATAATGATTTACCAGATTATTATTAAGAACTATATGTTAATATATAGTCCTGTCTTATTTTACTGAGATATAGAACACGCTTCCATCCACCTTTGATAATACTTAGATTCCACTGTCTCTCTCTGAGGTGGCTTTACCTCTAGCCGTTCCTGGGTATAAGCACATCACAGCCATAGCCTCCTCTGCTCGAAAAACTAGGTATCATTTTGCATTTCTCAGCTGTTGAGCTTCTAATATATTCATAGTATAAATCCCAAATCTGTCCTGCTGAGGCACACCAAAATCTATTCAAAAATACTTGATGGTATCCAGAAGAAGACAATCCAATGAACTGATGATCTCTCTCTCTCTCATGTTGATGTTTAATGGAGAATACAATTATTACATCTAAAAGTAATAATTAACTAAATTAGTTTAGCTAATTAGATAATAAGTCAGCATTTTGCCTTTGTCGCCAAGTCCTATTCATAGGTGCAGTGGTGGAATCTTGCTGAAGGTCTCATGATGATCTCTCAGTTTTTTGGCAGTGTGATGCAGCCAAATTTATTTAAGTGATGGATTACCTTCCGGTGTGGGTAGCTTTTCTATAGACAGGAAAGGATCCATTGGGAAGGTGGATAACTACAGTGTCAAGGTAGGGCAAACAGTTATTGTTTTCCTTTTTAACCTCCCTACCGGTGAGGTGGATGAAATAGTGAGACCAAATTGCACTTCTTATCCATGTTATTCAATATGTGTTACATAATCGTATCCAGATTTAGCTGGATGTCTATAGATGTCATGGCTGGTTGTGGGGTTAATGATGAAATAGATCTTCTGGTGTTGTTGAGTGTCTTAAAAATGTTTCTGACATATCTTCACCATGTGGCCATATGGAGAATCCATCATTGGTGTAGCTTAGCCATATTGTTAGTTTCAGAGAGGGCAATGTTTAGGATTGTGTTTTCAAAATGTTCCATGAAAAAGATTGGCAAGAAGCCCGTGGAGTACCCGTGGAGTACTGTGCTTTCACAGCCATGAATTTCCCGCTTGTCTGTTTGTAGATTTTTCCCTGCTATGTAAAATAGCTGGAGGGCATAGTGAAAGTGAATAAATTAGATACTATTATTATTATCATCTAAGACCTCCATGAAGTCAAGGACTCATCAAGGGAGACTATAAATCACCCGAACCAGCTGTTATACCTTCCGTTAAATTCATTCACACTAGATGCACTCACTACCTCTAAAGGCAGACTATTCCACTCACTCGCTCGCTACTCTCTGGCAGAAAAACCTAGCTCTTACCCCTTTCTTGACTGTGAACAAACTTAACTTCTATGGATGTCCCCCCATATTCTCTCCCCATCTTCCATATAACAAAAAATTTCATCAGGTGATATCCTATAACACCCATTCAAAAGTTTATATACCTCTGTCATATCAACCCCTCTTTCTCCTGTTAACCAGAATCTGCAGTCCACATGCTCGCAGTCTATCCTCATAATCTAAATCCCATAATCTGGATATAATCTTTCTAACTCTTCTTACCCTTTCCACAGCTTCTTTTATCCCCTTGGAACTCGGGAGACCAAATCTGCACACAATAATCCAGGTGTGGTCTTATCAAAGCCTTATAAAGAGGCAAAATGACTTCCTTATTCTTACATATCAAGGTTTGCTTCAACATCACAATTATCCTCTGAATTGTATTTGCATCTTTTGCTATGTGACCTTTGAACTTCAAATTCTAATCCACCAATACGCCAAGATTCCTTGCCTCCTCAGTTTCTTGTAGCATAACCCCACTAATATATTATGCTGCTGGAACTCTAATTATGCCAAAGTTCATAACTTTATGCTTACTAACATTAAACTGGCAGCCATTTTCATTTGGCCAAATTTCCAGCCTATTCAAATCATTTTGTAAGTGCTGAATATCAGTAGCATCCATGATTACTATCTTCGCCTCATTGGCAAACAATTGCACATCTGATGTTAGATCCTGTCTGATGTCATTAATGTATTGATTTGAACAATAATGGCCCGAGTACTGAACCCTGAGTTACACTACTGGTCACCTTAAATCTGGCAGATTCACACCCACCGTATACCACTTTTTGATATCTGTCTGTCAACCATCCACTGATTCAAGTCAAGAGTTTATATTCCAATTCCATATTCTCCAATTGATGCAACAGCATTTTGTGTGGTGTCCTATCATGGTGTATCCATTATTATCAAAACAGACCTCCGTGGAGTCAAGAGGCTCATCATGGGAGGTCCTGCTCTCACATGTGCAGTTCACCGTACCTCGACTTAAATGTATTCACTGTCCCTGCACTCGCTGCACTCTCAAGAAATGTATTCCAAACACCCACCATTCTCCATGCAAAAAATCTACTACTCACTGCCCTGCTCACACCCACCTTATACAGTTTCCAGAGATGGCCTCTTGTTCTTCCTGTCTCGAGATATTCTATGGAAAAACTCGTCCATGCAAATCTGGTAATTACCCTTACCAACTTATATGTCTTGATCATGTCTCCCCCCCCCCTTCCCTCTATGCACTAGGCTATGTAATTTGTATTCTCTCAATCTGTTCACATTCCAGAGACCAGATACCAATTAGTCAATTGTTTCTAGACCCTCTCCAACATCTCATCATCCTTTTGAAAACCTTGTAACCAAATCTGCACGGTAAGCCATATGCAGACTGATCAAAGTCTTGTGCACTGGAATCAAAACATCTTTACTTCTGCAAGTCAGTGTTCTCTACATCATTCCCATAATCCATTGTGTCATTCTCACAATTTTAGTAAAATGTCCACAGAATTTCAAGTCTCTATCCACCATCATCCCCAGATCTTTCATCTCCTTCACCTCCTCTAAAATATCCCCACCAATCTTATACTCTGCATCCCATCTTTGCTTCCCAAATTTTAAAACCTTACATTTTGTAATGTTAAACTGATATCCCCACCCATTCAGATAGTCTGTTTACAGTAATGAACAAATTAATCCGAACACTCACATTTTAAAGAAAAATTTTAATTTCGCAACATAAAATAAGTACAAAAATTAAACTCCAGTTTTAACTAATAATTTGTGTGTTCCTCTGTTCCTGATAAGTTCATTCATTCACTCAAGCATGGATTGTACCAATATAGAACACATTTTTCTTATTTCTACTTCTCGAAACCATGCTTTTATAATGGATTGTATTAAGTTATCCATTTTATCACAATTTCATTTTCCAAGTTTCTTTTTCACTATGGCCTACAAGTTTTCTGTTAGCTTGATGTCAGGATGATCTAGCCACTAAATCAATTGGATGATATGTTTTTAAGGAACTTTTTCTTTGAAGTGTGGCAAGGAACAAGATCTTGTTGGAAGATGAGTTCTTTGTCTTTCTGGATCTGGGGGACCACTCTTTTCTCCAATATTTTTATGTATTAGTCGCTTTTCATCATTTTGTCAAAAAGCGCAACTGATCCTGTACTGTCATGTGTAAAGCAACCCCCAGAACATAGTTTAGTTGGGTGTTTTGGAGCTTGTTGAAAGTGGGCAGGAGACGTCTTCTCAGCTGCTGATTTGCAAACATAGGGTACTTGCTCTCCTTTGACAAAGAAATGGCTCTCATCTGAGAATATGATCTTCCACTTCTCAACAGTCCATTCTTTGTACTCTTTTGTCCACTGAATCCTCTTTTTCTGCATAGCCTTCATCAACAGTTGTTTCTTTTTTTTTTTTTTTTGGTCTGTGGGCATTCCTCCCTGCTTCTAACAATCTTTGACAGACAATCATGTCAGAAACATTAATCCCACTAGCTGCCAAATCTCTATTTAAGTCTACAACAGACAATCTTGGATTCATTTTGCTTTTCCTAACTAGTAAACAATCTTGAGTAAGTGTAGTTTTTCTTTTTTGCCCACATTTTCCTTTTCTGTCAAGAGAAAAGCTGTCTCCCTAAACCTCTTTAAAATTGCATTAGTGTGGTGTGGTGCTGGTTTGGCACCACACTCATTGGCAAATGTCTTTGAGTCATGGATGTGTGCTGAACCAAAGTACATATTTTTGAATGCTTTCTTGGAGATGTATCCATAATATAGCTACATAAAATGAATAAAACACTACGGATGTAAACTTGTTTCCACTATTAAAAATGTACACTATTAATAAACATCATAGAGACAGGTTAAAGCACACAGTACTCAACTAAAATAGTGAACTAAAACAAAAACCAAACCAAAACTAAAAACTTGAAAATTCAGCTTGTTTGGGTTAATTTGTTCACTACTGCGAACAAATTAATCTGAAGTACATCTTCTCTACTTCTCATAATGCTCCCCAACTTTGCATCATCTGCAAACAACTACATATCACCATTTAAGCCCTTTCCAATGTCATTTACATACAACTCAAAACAGACACTTGGGGTATGTCGCCGGTGACTTTCCTCTTCTGGGATATTACTCCTCCATACACAACACTTGTTTATACCTATCAGATACCAATCCATTTTATAGCTATTTATATCCATACGCAACCTATTTATACCTATCAGTCACCAATCCATTGGTGACCAATATATTCATCACCTTGTTATAAGAAATAAGCAGATTGCTAAAACACAATCTTTCTTTAGCAAACCGATACTGTCCATTGAAGAGAATTCTACTTTTGTCAACCTAGTTCTGAATCCTCCTCACTAGCTTCTCCAACACCTTAACCACAACTCCAGACAAGTAGATTGCCCTATAATTTGAAGCCTTAGTTTTATCATCCCCTTTTAGAAGCAGAACAGTTTTGCCATCTTTCCACTCCTTTGGAACCTGGGCTAATCTAAGATGCATATTAAAAATATAAATTAAAACCATTGATAACTCCTGGAACGAACATTCCCTCAAGATATGCAATGATATACCATCAAGTCTCATGGCCTTGTTGACATCAAGTTTACTTGATTTCTCATATACCTCCTCTCACTCACTGTCATTGGTTCCTCCCTCCCACATTCCCACTGCTCTCTCACCTTCTACATTACGTTACAATCACAAGGATAGAATACTTTTATGAACTGCTTATTCTTCCGTCTATTGCCCACACATTGAAAAATCTCCCTAGGATTTCTTTTAGCATCATTTGCCAAATGCTACTTGTACCACACTTTGCTAACCTTATTAAGTGAGTCACCTTCCTTGCTTGCTCTTTGTACTCTTCATGTAACTGATTATCTTCATTCATCTTGTGCCACCCCCAAAATGCTATTTTCTTCCAGATTTCATTCTTCACCTCTGCAGTCATCCATTTTACACCTACCTTATTTAACACATTTAAATCCTATTGACGTAAACATACATCGACAAGGGGAGGGGGGGGATATACACTTGAACCCAGAATCCCATCAGTATATATTTACATTATTAAATTAAAAATTCTGAAAATAATAATATATGCTTGAAATTCATTATCAGACTGTACTGTAGTTAAATTCGAACCTTCAACTTCATTATCCATGAGAATGGTTGATTTTTATCAATGAAAAACGGAATTTATATTAGTATATCGTAACTCAACATCAGCTACATCGTGCCATCATAACTATGGCTGCTCCATTCTAAACGATATAAGGGATTCACGACTCTCTTCTTGTGACCTGAGAGATCAGTTTGAATTTCTCTGTCACCATGGACAGACCAGGACTCGATGGTGCCCAGAGCAGGGGTGTAAAACAGTTCTTGAGTGAACGCGAATTAGAACAAATGCTCGAGGAAATACTTGATAACGAAGGATCTGAATTAGATGATTGGGCAGACAGTGATCCAGAACAAGAGGAAGCAGATCCACCCACAAATGTGATCTCTGAGTCAAGGGACAGTGACACAGAACTTTGAATGAGGGGTGACCAAATTTGAGGCCATCCAGCAAGTTGTGTTTGCGATCGCACACTAGGTCGCAGCATTTCAAAAACTGAATGGCCTAATTCAATAATTTACCACTCGACTTTTGTGGCCAATGGTGGATAATTATAGTGATGTACATCCCTATGTAAAATGATATTTTCATCATAATAATAACATACATAAATTTTATTTATAATTTTCATTATTTAACATCTAAGCAATATTTTGCTGAATTTGTTGAATTTTGAACACTAAAGAAGTAAATATAAGTAGAAACTAATAAAAAATTAATTTTTTATTTTTTTCAAAAATAAAAAGATTTGATTTTTTGATTTTTGATTTGATTTTTTTGCAACCTGTTTCTGGAGTCCATACCACATGTATAACTAAAATTTTTGTTCCAATTAATTATCAAAGATGCTAACTAAAAGACAAAAAATAATTATTTGGATATTTCATAGAAATACTGCACAGAAATTTTTAAATAGAGCTAAAAATGGTCATAACACAGGGTTCTTTAACTCCCAGTAGGTCTAGGACTCAAAGTGTTAATCTCTTGACCTTCAGAATATACTCAGTCATTGCATCTGCCAGATACTTCTTGAGTAGAAACCAAGCAGCATTGATTTCCTTTCTATGCAGTTCCTCATTCCACGATATCACTGCAAGCCACCTCATTAGTCTCCTGCCATAATCACCTGCTCTATAGTTCCACATATAACCCTTTCTCACAAAAGTCCTGATATGGCTTTTGTGAGAAAGTGACGTGATCACTTGGGTGGTAACCACCCAAGTGATCACGATATGTTGGTTTATAACACGGTACTTGTATCCATAATTTTCATAGTGTATTCCGATCACCGTGTAAGCATGAAAGAAAGGATTCAAAAACAGAAAAGAAATGAGATTGTAATTGTAGTAGGTACTAACAACTTAACTAGTGATAAGTTCAGTATGAGAGAGGGCATGAAAGGGTTGTTGAAAGAGGTGAGAGTGAGAATGTGAAAATCGTCAATATTTTATCTCAATATGATAAAAATGAATTAAGAAGGGCTATGATGGCAAATGATTTGATGCATTAATAACTGGTATGAGACCTAACACAGAGAGTCAGAAAAACTAAATTATAAAGAGAGGAATGGTGAGAAAGCAAGTATAAGAGCGATAATGTAATGTCACTGTGTTAATAATGGGCTTTGTCATGGAA
Organism: Typopeltis vanoorti; assembly: GCF_054136105.1. Classification (NCBI taxonomy): domain Eukaryota; kingdom Metazoa; phylum Arthropoda; class Arachnida; order Uropygi; family Thelyphonidae; genus Typopeltis; species Typopeltis vanoorti. Next base: position 131,538,984 of record NC_143550.1, read on the forward strand.
ATGTTGACGAAGAGAGAATGATTTCATGTTTGTCCAGTTTGGACCCATCACAAGTGTGCAAAGATGTCTGTGTGTAAAAGGCACTAGAGAAGAATAAAAATCTACAAGTTGTTCAACTATGTCATGCATACTGCAGACAAAATTATACAAAAGAACATGCAGGTAGATTATTATCTCTGTACACGAATGCTAGGAGTATCAGAAACAAAGTGGTAGAGTTTGTTGCTTTAGTCAATATGTTGGGATCTCAGATGGTAGGCAGTAGAGAGACCTGGCTATCAGAATCAGACATATTAACTGGTATCGAGTGTAAAGGCTATACTATTTTTAGGAAGGATAGAGAGGAAAGGAGAGGAGGGGGCATGCTGTTAATGATATCGTATGACTTGAATCCAGTTAGAGTTGAGACCTATGATTGTAGTAGTACTACTACTAAAAGAATTTCATGTGGCAATGAGTTTGAAGCCATCTGGTGTGAGAAGGAATCTAACAAGATCAATCACATAATGGGGTGTTGTTACAGACCTGGTGGATCAGTTGATAGTGATGAAGAAATGCATAACCAAATAGAAAAGATGAGCACCAAAAGAGTAATCATAATGGGAGACTTTAATTATCCAAATATTGATTGGATAGCAGTAGAATCTCATGAGGAAGAATGAAAATGCATTTATTGAGCTGTTGGAGGACAACTTCCTCCAGCAGCATGTGACAGAAGGCACTCGAGGTCAAAGAGTGTTAGATTTAATTATAGTGTCAGAGAGCATTTCAGTTAAAGATGTAACTATTCTGCTCCGGTTAGTGACAGTGATCATGCGATAACTCACTTGGGAAGTGACTAAGTTTATGAATGTCTATTCAGAAAAGGTTACATACTGAACTACAAAGCAGTAAATTATGACCAACTGAGAAGTATACTGAGTTCAGTGGAATGGGATCGGTTGATGGATGGGGAGAATACCGACAGTGCATGGAAAGCATTTAAACAATACTTAAATGATGAAGAATAAACAGGGTAGGAATCAAATGGATGTGTAATCTTATTAAACAAGAGATTCGTAAAAAAAAAAAAAAAATAAATAAATAAATAAAATAAAAATTGATGTGGAAGGAATACTGTGTGCGTGAGGATGATGTGCATTATGAAAATTATAAGAAGCGCAGGCTAGAATAGTCACAACTGTTATACGGAAAGCAAAGTCTGAGTATGAAAAGAAACTGGCTCTGTGTGCCAAAGACAACCCACAAGAATTCTATCGATATGCTGCAAATAAAAGAAAGAATGAATATGGAAGAATAACTCTTCTAAATGCAGATGGCATGAGAGTTACAGATGCTGAAGAGGTTGTTCAACTAATGAGTGCCCATTTTGTTAAAACCTATCAACTTGGTGTATGTGACATTGAGCTCGCTGTTACCTTTTCATTGGATGAAGAAATTCAGTTGTATGAGGATGAGGTATTAGATCTGTTACACAAACTGAATAAGAATTCAGCAATAGGGACTGATGGGATATCAGCTCATGTGCTAAAAGAGTGTTCTGTTGAACTGGCTATTCCTTTCACCAGGCTGTTTAATGAGTCTCAGAACAGGGACGATTCTGCAGGAATAGAAAGAATTTATGGTATCGCACCATTGCATAATGATGGTGCGAAGACCAATGTATCTATCTATTGACCAATTGGTATCTCAGGAGTGGGTGAAGATTTTGGAAAAATTGGTTAGGGCTTGCATTCAGGGTTGACAGAGAATCTCTACTGTGCAGTGAACAGCATGGGTTTACTATGGGAAGGTCATGTTTTAGCAACTTGCTGACATTCTATGACAATGTTACCATTGAACTAGACAAGGAAAATGGATACACCATGGTACTTTTGCTATGACTTTTGACAGAATGTTGAATAAATTGGAGAATATGGGTTTGATTATAGAATGTTAGTGTGGATAAGAGGATGGCTGACTGACAGATATCAAACAGTGGTATATGGAGGATGTGAGTCTGCAAGATTTAAGGTAACCAGTGGTGTACTTTCTAGACCTCTTAATTCTTCGCCAACCAGATGGTAACCTACAATTCACAGTCTATAGGAAGGAGACTCATACAGGCCAGTGCATCCATGCTGAATCACATCACCATTCCAGTCAAAAGGTAGGTACTACAAAAACACTGGTTCATAGAGCCCACTCCTTTTGTTCTTCAGAAGAACTATTACAAAAAGAATTACAATATGTTAATTCCTCCTTCATATCCAATGGTTGTAAGAATTCCTTCATAAAAAGAGCTTTAAGTAATCGTGCTTCAGCATCCTCTTCAAATACAGAAGAAACTATGTGTATACCTATCCCCTATGTGCAAGGTGTTAGCAAATGCATAGCTAAAGTATTAAAACCACTAAATATTTGTGTGGCCTTTCAACCCATCAGAAAAATCTCTACATTCCTCACATCTCCAAAGGACAAGCTCCCATATCTCAGCTATCCAGGTGTCTACCAGATTCCCTGCTCTTATGGGTTATCATATTTTGGACAAACAGGAAGATCTGCTCTGATCCTGATAGAAGAACACAAGTCGTATATTCAATACCTTGAACCTGAACAGTCTGGACTCTAGTGTTGATGGCAGAGCATGCCATCAACACTAGACATAGAGTTCAGTGGAACAAGACAAAAGTCATTCACAAAAGTCGGTTCCTAATGGAACAGCTTTACAAAGAAACATGTGAAATGTTACTTCACTCCCCTAACCTAAACAGATTCGATGGTTTTTTAGGAAAAAAACTTTATCACTGAATATTATAATGAATTTACAGTATTTCAATTATAAAGCAATAAATAGGTCTACTTTCAACAAATACCTAATCTAATTAGGAAAGAGTACCGGCCTTTTAATCTTCTTCGTCAAAACCCAGAAATTCATCTTCAGAGCTAAATGAAGAGAGAGAGATGCTAGACTTCTTCCTGATGGCTTAACCTCATAATCTGAAGCTTCATCTAGCTGTTCCATTTCTTCATAAATCTCTTAAATGGTTTATTAATACAGACATCTAAAGGTTGAAACTAACTAGTTAGACCTCCTGGAATTACAGCTCACTGAGTTTTCAATTCCTTGAGTTTATTTTTAACATCTTCTGTTCTGTGTGAACAAAACTGATCCCATGCGTACCCTGCTAGTATGGGATCAGTTTCATTTTGATTAAGTTCAAAATTTTCTCGTTTCCTTGCTTTAATGACGAATCGATGAAATTCGATAATTTTTTTTCTTCGTATTTAGCTGGCATCTTTTGTGATATTTTTGTTTTAGTCCGCATACATAGCTGGTTTCTTTTCATGAATCTTGAACATCATGATGTTGATCCAGTAAAGTTGGCGATCCCTCTGTTAGTGGCTATCGCTTTCACTTGATGAATAATCATTTTTGTAGATACTGAAAGTCCCACTTTTCTGTAGTCTAAAATTCAAATATTCAGTTCTGCCTCAAGTTCTGGCCATTTTGCAGTTCCACTTCGTAGGTTATGTTTACTGTGAGTTGCTTTTTTCAGATCCTCTTCCTGATTCTGCCAAGTTCTTATCATTTTCTCAGTTTGGGGGGGGAGTGAAATGCCTCTCTGCAGCCCTGTTTCCATGTTCTTTAGCATACGCAATCACACGTAGCTTGTATGCAATATTGTAGCACTGCCGACGTTTTTCAGCCATAATTTGCCAAGAAATTTAGAGAAAATTTAACAGCAAAAATTTATCATCGTTCACAACAACCACGACAACATTTGCATCCACTGAATTCTACGTAACTGGAATGTTCTCCCACGCTGCAAGGAAGCAAGAAAGAAATCGCATAACTTGGAACAGAGAAAATTTCCAGAAATGAAAGTAATAAAAAACTGAATATCGGCGTATAAGACGCACCCTGTTTTTCAGACCTATTTTCAAAGAAAAAAGTGCGTCTTATATGTCACCAAATACGGTATATAAAATTTTAAAAAAAAATTTTTTTAAATAAATTTAGGAAATATTGTTTAATTAGCCTTTGTACTTGTACTGATGATGCCTGTGACACTCGTGAAACTTCTACGAATAAAGAATATTTTACATGAGTTAATTCCGTTATTATAATATTAAGTAAGATACAAATTCTTTGGATAAAATCATCATCATCAATGAATTCAACAAATCCATCAATACCATCGCTCACTGGAAGAAATGCTAATGCTGTGAAGCATTTAATTTTTGTGTTGAATTCAGCATCAGTTTGATAGCATAACTTTAAACCAATGTCAACAATTTTGCAATAAATATTTTGTGCCATGTCGTTGATGTAAATATTTTAGAAAAAGCGTTAATAGTTGCTTTCTAGAAGTCAAATGTAGCCCTTTAAAGGCACTGAATAATCTATAAGTTAATGTAAGTCTGCTGTAATGCTGTAAGTTAATTCTGATTTTCCAGGAAGCAGAGCAAAAAGACGTGAGATGCTTATACTTCCTATTACTATGTGTAGCGTGAATAACTGATAATATATATTTGGGCTGCATTTAAAAGTAATGTCGCATGCCCAATCTTTATTAGTTTCAAGGTCATCTAATCCAGCTCGTGTACCAAACATTAAAATTCTCTCTTCATCATTTTCATCACTATCGTATAATAAAAACTGCTCACCATTTTATATCCACTTCTTCCAGTTGGGATAGGGGATGCTTGTCATTTCTTTAGTTTCCAGCCTCTAATATTGCAATACAAATTTGCTAAAGACGGCATCAGAGATGAAGTGTTGTTATCTAAATTTGATGAAATATCAGCAATTAAAGATGAAGCAGAGATTTGTGAACTAGTAGCTGATGATTTTAAGTTTGCCATTACTTGATAAGCTTTAGGTTTCGAGGGTTGAGAAGGGTGACAATGCTCACCAAATATTTTACATATTGATAAATTATCCTCTTGCGATACTGCATGTACTCTTTTTTTTGCACTCTTCCTTTTCACATTTCCAATATCGTTTTTTCACCATATTTTATATCTATTCAGTAAACATAGTTCATATCATCTACTAATCTGACACCTCAGTGACTACTTTTCACTGTATAAACCAATATAACGGAGTTAGTGCATAGAAATATTTATCAAAGGAAGCACACAAGCAGACTGTCATTTAGAAAGCTTAATTTTAAAGAAATTACCTTCCTCTGATTAGTTGGTTGGTAAGGTCAGCAGATTTTTTGTTTCTAAAAGTAACTTTTTATTTCGCTGTAACTTTTTACAGCAAAAATGTCTTATAGTGAATTTTCCTACTGTAAAAATGTTTACAGCAAATTTTCCAGCTACAAACAATAACAATGAATCAAAAAATTAATGGCTTCTTGTGCCTGTGTTACAGAGCAAAGTTTTTCATATGATGGTGATGCATTGGAAATTTACACTCTCTTCCTATATTTAACTGAGATCTGTATTTATTTATTTATTTATTTTAAGGCAGCCACTGCAGAAAACCCGATTTCACAAAGATAAGATGTTGGAAATGAAAAAAGTGCACGAAAAGCTCTTGACTTTAGTGCAGAAAATTCATCATCACCGACCCAAAATTCAAATAGCGATTTAGATTCAAATTGTTGTTTGATTTCGCCGCTTGACTTGAAGTCTAAAATTGTTTCACTTCTTCAATTGAGAAACCTTCAGGGGTAATTTGAAATGGGTTTCTAACCCACTTGTACATTGCCATTATGTTGTCATTGGTTATAAAATAGTTTCTAAAATTCTTTATCAATATTGTTAAATGATTTTCAATAATTGCAAATAAAACTTTGTGTTGCTCTTCTGCCTTGTAGGTTTTGATAAATTCATCTACATTTGCAAATGTTTCTAATTTTTGTTGCTTTATGTTTTTGTTCCATAACTCTAGTTTTTTACAAAAAGCATTAACTTTGGTCTCTAAACTTCTCTGCTTCTTCGTGGCGATTTTCCTCTTCCAAGAAGATTGCTATTTCATCTCTTAATTCGTAAACATGTTGTAAACTTTTTCCCTGTGATAACATTTTATCTCGTAGTAAAATAGTAACGATGAATGTTCTGCTCCAGCCATGTCTTTGCAAAGTTCAGAAAACAGTCTTGATTTTAAGGGTCTCATTTTTATATAATTCACCACGGTTATAACCGTTGTTAACACAATGTTTAGACTAGGACTCATTTCCTTTGCAGCAAGAGCTTCTCTATGAATCATGCACTGTGTCCAAAATAATTTGAGCACCATCAGTACAAATTCCAACACAATTTTTCCACTGTATGTTTTCCTTGCATATAAAATCATCCAATATTTTGAACAATTCAGGTACTGTGGCTCTTCTTTCTATTGGTTTACAAAACATTAACTCTTCAACTGTTGATAATCCATTGCAAAATCGAACACAAGCAATTAAATGACAATTCTTGTTGCTATCTGTTGCCTTGTCAAGCTGAATTGAGAATAATTGGTCACAAAGCTTCAGCAAAAGTTGTTCCTGCATATCTTCACATATATCACCAATTCACGGGCAACGGTATCATTTGATAGATATGCACTGTAGTTGTTTAGTAAAACTTTCTCCAAGCATAGTTTTCACAATATCAATTGCAGCTGGCAGAATTAGGTCTTCTCCGATAGTGTATGGGGCTTTTTGCACCTAGCTATTTTATATGCAACTTTGTAGGAAGCTAGTAAAGCTTTTTCATTTACAGACAAGTTTTTTTAAAGCTAGATTTTTGCTTTTCAAAACATTTCAGTTTGGCAGCAAACACCTCTCGAGGTTAGTTAACATACTCATTATGAAGGATTTCCAAATGTCTTTTTCAGTTTCATGCTATCAGCCACCAAAATTTTTCAACAAATAACACACAGTAGTCTTTGTAAAACTGAAATCTAAATATTCTACTGCATACTTTCTTGATTTTACTTACGGAGTAATATTCTGTGAACCTGAATTTGTTAACATCGATGCTCCACAGTCATCAGATACTGCTTATGTCGAATTAAAAATTTATCAATTTTTCTACACTAGAAAAGATTGTTTTTATACCATGTAGACAGGATGTTGTGATGTGCTGCTATATTTACCAATTTTCGGATTGATGCACCAAAGAAGAAGAAGAATCACAGTCGTTGTGACAGAAGTAAAATAACGCCAGCCATCAACTTCTCACTGTTGGTCACTGTTAATGTTACTACCATCTTCCCATTTCAAGACGGTAGTAACATTTCAAGACGATTCAATGGTCTGTGCAGTGATGCCAGATCTATACGATTTTCGAATGATTTGATGACATATTTAAATTTGTATGAATATTTAAAAAATTTAATTAATTCCTAGTTTTTTTTTTGTTTTGCTGATGTTTATGGGTTTTGTCAGTGTCTCAACACAAGAATTGAAAGGGGGGAAGGTGGGGGGCACCACAAAAACTAATATTAAAAAATGGGACACGCATGAAAGAAGGTTGAGAAACACTGCACTATACTATTCTTTTGATTTATATGTGTTCGCTATTGTTATAGTGACAGTTGATTGTGCTGACTGTAATAGCTAATTTTCCAGATACTGTCATTTGTGCATAATGTATTCTTCTGTATTTTGATTTTTTTTTTTTTTCCCTTTCCTTCAAGATTTTTAGCATCAAGACAAGAAAGGATAAGACTTAATGCAAATGTTAATTGCTATATACTATCATGGATGTTGATCCTCCAGCTCTAAGTGGTTCAAATTTAAAACGATCCAGCAGTGCCCCAATGATTAATGTTTTAACAAGTTCAAGGTAAGTTACTGACTTAGATTTAGCAGATTATGAGAGTTAATAATTGTTTATTTCTAGTTCATGTTGTTATTTCTAATATAGTAATCTCTTGATTATCCACTTCTCTGACTAGCAGAAACACAATGATGATTAGCGCTGTTTAAGCTTTTGTAGCTGTTAAAAAAGATATTAGCATCTGTCCACTTGTCTACATGATGTTTTATTTTATTTTCCTTTCTTTGAAAAAATACTGTTCTTGTAGTAAAAAAAAAAATGTGCTATCATTTTTTTTTTGTTGCATAGTTTATTTTGTGCATATTTTTATTTACAAAATTGCATTGCTTACCATATGTTCATAATTTGAAACTTTTATTTAAATTAATATAAAATCAGAATAAGAAAAGCACATATAGTTAAAAAAAAAAAAAATTACAAAACATTTTCCATCCTGACAAAAAAAATGCATGTAACAATAATCTGTAATTCTGTAACACATCTGCAGCTGAGTGATGTATCCACTGAAAGTTACTATTGCAATTAAATTACTTCTATTTATTTTAATCATGTCCAGTAATTTTCACTAGTCTCTGATTGGAAACTTTTATGTGCGATTAAAATCTCCAGGTCATTATAGTGAAACTCATCTTTCACCCATATTGTTGTTTACTTTTTTGAAGCATTGGCATTCAGTTACATTTTATTATGGTATTACCTGTAATAGAAAGGTAATTTTTTTGCAAATTGAATGCTTGATGAGACTTCCAGAGTGTCAGGGACTTATCAAGGGAGGCTACATATCACTCACAGAAGCTTCTTGAATTCATTCACACTATTTGCACCCACCACCTCATAATATAAGTTATTCTAATTACACATTGCCCTGTGAGAGAGAAATTCTAGCTATCGCTACTTTCTTGACTATTCCTTTTACCTTCCAAAGATGCTCTCTTGTTCCCTCCTTGCCTTCTATGAAATGAAGGCAGGGAGAAGTTCCTTTCTCTTCTGTTTGCTGTCAACTGCAGTCTCATACATTCTAAGTCTATCCCTATAATCTGCCTTCTACAGTAATCTTTAATACTTCCTGTGCACAGTAGTCCAGGTGAGGTCATATCAGAAATAATGAGGTAAAAATGACTTTCTTATTCATATGCATCAGCATTCATTATTCAGCATTTCTATTATTCTCTGTATTGTATTTGCAGTCTTTGTTATATGATCCTTTGACTTCAGCTTCCTCTCTATCAAAACTCCATGATTGTAAGCCTAATCAGTTTCCTCTTGAATGATCCCACCAACACGATACTCCATTGGAGATCTCATCACATTGAAGTGCATAACTTTATTAATATTGAACTCTATTTTCACTTTCTCACAATTCCAGCCTCTTCAAATCATTTTGCAAGTGCTTAGGGATGTTATTCACATCTTTGTATCATCAGAAAACAGCTATATGTCTCTTGTCAAATCCTTTCTGATATCATTAATTTACAGATTGAAAACAGTGGACCAAGAACTAACCCCTGGAGTATACCATTGGCCACTTTAAATCCTAATGAAACCCCCCCCCCCCGGGTTTTCATTCCACGAAACAGGCAAACTGGTCATTAGAATACATGCAATTAACAGGCATAACACATTGGCCTCATAGCCTGAGTTGCTTCGGCCATAAATTCAAATCAACCAACCAATCACCCCCCCCCCAACACTTTTTGCTATTACCACAGACAAAAGTCCGTGGTAATACTTTGAAATCCCTCTTACCTTGAATGCACTGATGAATTTTTTAAAAAATGTTAGGCCCTAATTCTTCCATATTTGAAAATTCCGATATCAGCAAACTTTTGAACGTTGCAGGATTCTCAGTCTCTTAACCATGCTACCAGCCAAGACGTCTATAGACGTCAAGGTTATGATGGATGCAAAGTGCATTAAAATTGTAATACCATTGATATTACATTGAAATATAGGATGGATACGAAGCGTATGAGGATATTTGATCCATAATGGCGGGTAAGGTGGTTAATAAAGAGGATGTGTTAAAGAATGTTCTGACTGCCCAATAATTTTTTATGAAATATAATAATTATTATTATTATTACAGGCAACTCCAAGGAGTCGATAGACTCATTGAGGGAGGTCCTAACATCACGTCAAGAACAACTATTCGACATTCACACAGTATCTATCATACCTTTCCTTGAACTCATTCACAGTCATGGCACCCACAACAGACTCTGGCAGCTTATTCCACTCATTCACCACTCTCCAAGTAAAAAACCTAGCTCTAACACCCTTGCTAACCACACTCTTACCCGGCTTCCATGTATGGCCCTAGTCCGCCCCACCAGTCCTATTCTCAAAAATATCTTCTGAATTAATCTTATAGAAACCCTTCAGTAATTTGAATGTCGCAATCATATCACCCCTTTTCCACCTATCAACCAATTTCTGCAACCCACAAATCTTCAACCTGTTCTCATAAGGTTCATTCCATAGACCTGTTATCATCTTGGTCACTCGTCTCTGGATCCTCTTCACCTCCTCCCCATCAAGAAGGAACCCCTGCGCCCATATCTGGACACAGTAGTCTAGATGGGGGTCTTATCAAGGCTCAATACAGAGGAACAATAATCTGTTTGTCTCTGCTTGTTAAAGTATTTTTCAGCAACCAAGTTGCTGAAAAATACTTTAACAAGCAGATGAACTTTGATGAACTGATTTAGCCACTTTTGGGATGTGTCCCCTAAACTTTAACTCCCTATCCACCGACACACCCAAATCCCTGGCCTCGTCAATCTCCTGGAGAATGATTCCACCAATGTGATATACTGCTGCTAATCTTTTCACCCCAAAATGCATAACCTTGCACTTTGCCACATTAAATTGACATCCATCCTCCTTAGCCCAGTCCTCCAAACTATCCAAATCATCCTGCAAAATTTTGATATCTTATGCACTCACTATTGCTGTACCCAACATTGCATCATCAGCAAACAAATGAACAGTTCCTCTCATATCCTTTCCTATATCGTTAATGAACAAATTGAACAGTAGTGGTCCAAGAACAGAACCCTGCGGCATACCACTAGTCACAGACCGTCTTTTGGACTCTATTCCTGAATAAACCACTCTCTGATATCTCTCCATCAACCACCCTCCTATCCATCTCACCAACCCTATATCCATCCCCGTATGCAGTTTACTGATTAGAATTCCATGTGATATGCTGTCAAAGGTCTTAGCAAGGTCCAGTAGAATCACTGTAAGCACTTATCCAGTTCAGCAGTCACTGTGGTATAAAACTTGAGCAAGTTACTGAAGCATGATCTACCCTTCACAAACCATGCTGTCCCCCATACAGTATCCCATTTTCATCTATCCAATCCTGTATTTTCCTCATCACTATTTTCTCCAAGACCTTGACAACGATTCCTGATATGCTGATCGGTCTGTAATTTACAACAGCAGTCTTGGAACCTCCTTTATGCAGTGGAGCTATTTTCCCCTCTTTCCCCCCTCGGGACTAACCCAGACCCGAGACTCAAATTAAACAAAATGGTCAAGGGCAATGACAATTCTTTAGCTGCTTCACGTATGACAGGAGCTAGTATTCCATCCAATCCCACAGATGTATTGATATTGAGGTTTTGTAATAGACTATTCACCTCCACTTCATTCACCACAATTCCCATATAAGCTATTGGTTCATTCATTCCTGCAATGTCACCACCTGGATGATATACTCTTGCAAAGTGCTTGCTTAGTAATTCCGTTATATCAACTGATTCAGTTACCTCCCTACCATCGGCATTCTTTAAAATCATTCTCCCATATACATTTTTTCTTTTACTTGCAGCATATCGAAAAAACTGTTTGGGATTCTCTTTAGCCTTGTATGAGTTAAATGGTGTTATTCATCCATTTAAACCCTACTTGATTTATTATTCTGACTAGGTATACAGTCAGCCATTGCCTCCTGCAAACACTTCTTACTTGCTTCCCATGCACTATCAACATCCAGCCCTTGCAGTTTTACATGCCATGGCACTGAACCAATCAAACTCCTAAGCTTGTCATACTTACCAGCCCGATAATTCCACATGTACCCTGTCTTAATTGTAAATTCCACATCTTTTGCCACCTCCCAAGTCAAGACCCTATGATCACTCTTACCAATTGGTGGGAAAGTGGTCATATTCGTTATAGCCAAATTCTCAGATGCAATTACTAGGTCAAGCACTCTCTGACCCCTAGTATTTTCCATTACATGCTGTCGCAGATAGTTATTCCTTAATGACCGCATAAAATCCAAATCCTTCCTCCCATGTGTCCTCTCCTCCTTCCAATCAATGTTACCATAATTGAAATCTCCCATAACAATTACCCTCCTTCCATTCATTTCTTCTATTTGCTTATGCATACTATCTCCACCATCTATTCCATTAACTAGTCTATAGCAGCACCCAACTGTATATTTTGTTCTGCTAGTCTCAGTCTCACACCAAATAGCCTCAAATGTGCTCTTTTCTCTATCCTGTAGTTCCATTTTCTCCTTGGCTGCAGCTCATCAGCTATCATGAATAAAACTCCTCCCCCCATTTTATTTTTCCTTTCACTACTGAACACACCATATTCCTCACGTTCAATCCCAATAGCCAATATCTTCTGGCAGCCATGTATCACTAATGCCAATAACCTGTGGCGTGGAAGTGCCAACCAAGGCCAAAAATTCTTCCTTGTTGTTCCTAATACTTCTGGCATTAGTATACATGAATTGCAGAAGCCCATTTGTCCCATCCCTATTTTGATGCCTTGTACTAACTATCCCATTCTGATTTGTTGTCCTTCGTACTCGCTCAGGCATATTCTACGCATTCATACACTCAACTGTCTCCCTAAAGTCTGCATATCTACTCCCCACCACCACCTTAATAACTCTGGTTTCCCTAATTCTGCACATCCACTTCATTCAGCAACATCTTTTCAAGTCTCTGTGCACCAAATCCATTCAAATGTAAACCAGCCATCTTATATAAATCCTTTTGCCCATCAAATTCACTCCACACATCCACAAATTCCACATCACTCCTTCATAATTCGCACATAAAGTCATTAGCAATTTTGGCCCTCCTTCTATACTCTTCACTGTCATACTGCGGCAACAAGCTTATGATCCTAACTGTCTCACTCTTCTCTTTTGCTACCTCAAGTAATTCCTTCAAATCCTCTCTCATAGCCATTTTGTCTCCTTTCAAATCATTCTTCTAGTAGCAAGACTTATACGTTGGTCATACATAACTGGTAATTAGCTTACAGAATTAACAACGCATAAAAGATATTAATTAAAGGCAACTTTAATGAATAACTTCAATATTTTGGCAACATCACATTGCCATCTTCAGGAACATAAAAATATGGTATGTGCACGGAGGCACTAACAAAAGCAAATGAAGAAGAAGGCAAGAAACTAATATTGTTCCTAAAGTCCTAATGGTGCCCTCTGGCAGGCTAATTGGGTTGTCTTGGCCATTGGGCTGAAGTTCTCATAATGTAAGTTTCCCAAATTTGGGGTAGTTTCATACACCCAAATTTGTTGAGGTTTGGAACGTTTTTTAGAACTGCTGTGGTGTATTATTTTAGTTTTCTTCTAACGAATTCTATGGCGGGTATCTAAGGCATGGTCTGCCAGCCCAGAGTAGCTGTACTGGTGAAACTGGATGTACTTTTTGTTCTGAAATCCTGATATTTGCTGTCCTGCCTGTTTGGCCAAAGTAGGACAATTTGCAGCTGCAAGACACCAGGTAGGTCTAGGGGAAGTGGTTGGTCTTTGGTAGAGCAGATAAGGGATGCCAGTCTTCTACCAAAGACACACCACTTGCCCTAGATCTACCTGGTGTATACCAGGTCCCTTGCAGCTGCAAATTGTCCTACTTTGGGCAAACAGGCAGGACAGCAAACATCAGGATTTCAGAACACAAAGATTACATCTGGTTTTACCAGTACAGCCACTCTGGGCTGGCAGACCATGCCTTAGATACCTGCCATAGAATTTGTTGGAAGAAAACTAAAATGATACACCGCAGCAAGTTCAAGTACGAAAGATTATTCAAGGAATCATCAGCAGCTCTAAAAAACTTTCCAAACCTCAACAAATTTGGGTGCATGAAACTACCCCAAATTTGGGAGACTTACATTATGAGAACTTCAGCCCAACGGCCAAGACAACCCAATTAACCCGTCAGAGGGCACCATTAGGACTTTAGGAACAATATTAGTTTCTTGCCTTCTTCCTCATTTGCTTTTGTTAGTGCCTGCATGCACATGCCATATTTTTATGTTCCTGAAGATGGCAACATGATGTTGCCAAAATATTGAAGTTATTCATTAAAGTTGCCTTTAATTAATATCTTTTATGCATTGTTAATTTTGTAAGCTAATTACCAGTTCAAATCATTCCAATTATTAATTAATTAACAATCATAATTAAACAAATGGAAATATGATGATTTCCCTAAATCCCTTATTTTTTTTGCATATTTAAAAAATGTTGCTATTTTCTTATTACTGTCACCTGAGAAATAAAGTTAGAAATACACTTTATCCAAGTGTAAGCAAACAAGTTTGCTACTGAAGTTACTTCAGAACTGGGCAACTCGTATACAGAGACTAATGACTTCACATCACTTACCTTATATCCCATAATGCAAAGTGCATATCCTTTTGGACATGTATAATGCTATGCATTATGGGAAGGGCCACTACTTCCAGTTTCGCTCTTTATTGAGATCTCATCAGTGGGAGTCAGACTCAGAAGTTATATGAAGGTTGAAGTAATGCAGAAGTCACATTTCTATACACGAGGGTGGTCTGAAAAGTTCTCGGCCTCGACCATAGATAGCAACACTCAAGAAGATTTTTTTTTTCTAAGTTGGTACATCTGTCATAAGCATCCATGTGAAACTGGAAGTCATTCTATTAAGTAGTTTGTTTTATACAGCTATCTGAAACAAAAGTGTTGTCTGTATCCCTTCAAATGGATAAAATTGAGTATCGTGCGGTTATAAAATTCTTTGCAAAAGAAGATATAACAGCAAAAGAAATTCATTCGAAGTTCATAAAAGTTTATGGGCAATCTTCTCCTTCGTTTTTGACGATTAAGAAATGGGCTACTAAGTTTAAACGCAGCTGTACCAGCCTTGAAGATGATTCACATGAAGGACGTCCAAAAAGTGTAACAACACCAGAAATCATTGATGACTATTGGATGACTGGTGAGTGAAAGTGGGTGAAATTGCTGAGACTATAGGCATTTCAAAAGAACGTGTAGGATATATTTTGCATGAAGAATTGCAAATGAAAAAACTTTGCGCAAGTGGGTGCCACGCTTGCTCACAGCAGATCAAAAATACACTTGCATGAAAATCTCTGAACAGTGCTTGGAGTGTTTTAATAAGAATAAAACTGATTTTGTGCATTGATTTATTACTATGGATCAGACTTCGATTTACCATTACACACCAAAATCCAAACAGCAGTCAAAACAGTGGACAGAAGTCAGTTCCATCAGCAGGAAAGGTCCTGGCACTGTTGTTTTGCTTTGCTTAAGGCATTTTTATGTTAAAGATACCAAGCAATTTTAAACCTGGTTTTACTCCATTTTTTTCCAAGTAAGCAAACAGACAAAATGTCAAGTTTGCGCCTGCAATTTATGCAAGACTAGCTGATCCCACAGGTAGTGCAAGACCAAGGCAACTCGTGGTAAAGGTGGAGCAAGCTCTGATCACTAATCTTAATATTTACCCTTAATGCCAAAACACATCTCCAAGAAGGGGATGTATGATGTTTTGTATTAAAGGCAAGGGGCCACTACCCAGACCGGTTTCGACATTTATTGAGGTCTCATCAGTGGGAGCCAGGCTAGAAATACCAAGATTTAGTAATGCAGAGCTTGTAAGTATTTTACCAAAACAAGTTACCATAAGGTGTTATAACCTTATTAAATAAAAATCTCAGGAGGAGATATAGATGTAGAAAGTATTTTTAACTTGGGTATAGTTATGTTAAAGATACCAAGCAATTTTAAACCTGGTTTTACTCCATTTTTTTCCAAGTAAGCAAACAGACAAAATGTCAAGTTTGCACCTGCAATTTATGCAAGACTAGCTGATCCCACAGGTAGTGCAAGACCAAGGCAACTCGTGGTAAAGGTGGAGCAAGATCTGATCACTAATCTTAATATTTACCCTTAATGCCAAAACACATCTCCAAGAAGGGGATGTATGATGTTTTGTATTAAAGGCAAGGGGCCACTACCCAGACTGGTTTCGACCTTTATTGAGGTCGAATGGGAGTTCATGTCTCTCATCATAGGCCTTTGGAGAATAAAGCATGCTGAGGGTCAGCAAACAGTAAGAGAGGAAAATAATGAAAGATAGAGTAGGATAGTAGGAGGTAAAAGAGGCCTCAGTCAACCTGTTTAGCCTTATATGGCTAATTGGTCTGTGACACATATTCTCACTTTATCTGTTCAAAAAAAAAAAGAAAATTTAACCATAAAAATTTTTGACTAAAGTTCACTTATAAATTTATCCTTAATAATTTCGTCAGTTATCTATGAAGGAGATCCATTGACCTGTTTTGAAAACAGTATTTTCAGTTAGAACATTTTTTTAAATTACATGAAAATTAAAGGACTTAAGGTCCGGTCAGTTGAACTGAAAGGGAACAAAATAAGGAACTTACAGACCTGGTACCACTGGGACTTAGAATGGGGTAGAAGACTGGCCCGGGAGATGCCGCTCACAAGGAGCAGCACCGCCTCGCAGTAAGCCTTCGCAGCTCGGGTTCTCAGATCTACCCCCCTTATTTGGAGTAAAGGAAACCGTGCCAGCGAAAGCTTTGTGGCAAGGAAGAACAAAGTGGTTGTTATTTTTCCTAGGGAGAGTTAGGTGGAGTTTTGGAGATACTAAAGAAATATACAGGGCTTGATGCGTCCCTGTATAAGAAAGCATATTTTCGGTGGTTTGCAGTATTTGTTCACAAATTTAAAGTCGCCTAGTAGATGTCTCTCTTGCGCAAGAAATTTAGGAAGATAAAAAAAGAAACCTTTCCTTATTCCTGCGTACATTAAATTTGCGTCCCGTACCTGGGATTTTTTCCGTACCTTCCAGATGTGATACTTTAAGATGTTAATTAAAAAAATGGCGAATTTTTGGGTCTTGTTGAATGATGGCGGGAATTGCAGGTGTATGACCTCTTCTAGTGATAGCATCGGGATTCCCAGTGCTGTGCTCAGTCTTTGCCAGACGCGTTGGGCTGGTGGGCAAAAATAAAAGAAATGCTCCACCGTTTCCATGCCCCGGCAGACATCACAAAAGGGATCGCACGGACTGGGTACGTACCTAGATTTAACCTGTTTCACCGGGAGCCACCCATAAGCTATTCGCCAGGCCAGATCCCGATGAAAAGGCTGTCCCCAGCTATTCTTGATGTTTTTAAAGAGAATTTCATTGTTTGTCCCGAGGTTTGGTGTATCACGCCTGGAGAGTTGGAAGAAATCCCAGTATACTGCTTTGAGTTTGTGTGTGAGGATTTCTGTTCCTTTGTCTCTAAGTACTGTGAGTGATTTTACTAGTGTGCGGTACCACTTGGGCACAACCCTTGCACGGGGTCCAGCATAGTCCGTGGTTCCAAAGAGGGGGAGGAAAAGTCCTATAAAATATCTAATTAGGAGGCCTGAAATATGGTTTGAGTTTAAGGCCTTCCGTACGGTTTTGAATGTATTTGCATAAAGCAAGCTTTTGAGATCAGGCAGAGCGTACCCCCTTCTTCATGTTTTAGTTGCAGGTATTGTTTTTTAACCTCGTGTTTTTTTTCATTCCAGAAGAAATCTATGAGTTTTTTGGATAATTGGTTTTCTTGTAGCAGTGTGATGCCTGTGATATTGACTGTGTGCATCAGCATGGGTAATGATTGTTTTTATCACTGTGGCTCTGGCATAAAAGGAGAAAAAGGTCGGTTTGAATAGACTTATCTTTTCCGTACTTATTTCCTGTAATTTTTTAACTGGTAAAGCTAGCGACTCAGAAAAGGGAACTCCTAGTATTGTTAGTGGCTGCATATGCAGCGCTAAACCGTAGGGAAGTCCGGTGTTATGGAAATTTCCAAAATTTTTGATTTTGGTTTTTTGTGTATTAACTCGGAGACCACTGACTATGCTGAAGTTTTGCAGTATGTCAAGATAGATGCAGATAGACTCAGAGTCTCTGAGTGTGGCCACTACATCATCTGCATATGCTACTATTTTGCACTGTTTGGAGACTTGGGGCAGTGGAATACCATTAATTGCAGGAGTGTTCTCTATTCTTTGGATGAGGGGTTCTAATGCTAGGGAAAAGAGAAGGGGACTTAGTGGGCAGCCTTGCCTAACCCCTCTCTTTATACGGATTGGTTCTGTCAGAAACCCATTAATAGATAGTTGTGTCGAGGCCTCCGCGTACATATGTTTAATTGTACGCCGAAGTCTCGGGCCTATGCCTACTTTTTTTAAGGTGTCCTGTAAGTACGTGTGGCTGACGCTGTCGAACACTTTTTCCAGGTTGGTGGAGAGAAGTGCCAGGGGGTATTTTTTTCCTTGGCCAGTCTGATTAGGTCTCTTAGCAGGAAGAGATTAAATTCCATAGATCTACCAGGGATTCCATACACCTGTGAACTTGTTATTATGTTTTCTATTCTACCCTTAATGCGTGTACAGATGATTTTTGCGAAAAGTTTATAGTCTAGGTTAGTTAAGGAGATGGGACGCCAGTTATTTGACAAGGTCCGATCTTGGTCTTTTTTGGGGATAAAGATTGTATAGCTCTTAGCGAATTCCTCGGGGATGTTTCCCAAAGTGAGGAATTCGTTAAAGATCTTTACTAGTGCTGGCAGTACAAGGTCCCAGATAGATCTATAGAATTCTATCCCCAGTCCGTCTGGCCCTGGGGTCTTTTTTGTCTTCATCGTTTTGCACATGGCTTTTATTTCAGCTGCAGTTATCGGCCTGTCATGCAGGGCCCTAAGATGCTCGGGAAAACGTTTGACGTTCCACTCACTGAAGTCATCCGTGCCCTGCTGGTCAGCGAAGATGCCGAGATACTGCTGGAAAAGTGACGTGAAAGTGACGGAGTATTTCATGGGTTGAATTTAGAATCTGGCCTTTCTCCTCGATCTGGTAAATCGTTCTTTCATCGTTTGCTGCCACCCGTTGTTGATTGTACAATGCGGCGGAGGGTGTTTCCAAATTTCTGAGATAGAGTCTCGTGCGAAAGTCGAGGTCATCGACTCTACTCTGCCGCTCTTGCTGCAGCTCTGTTTCTACCTGTCTGATAAGATGTCCGCAGGGAACTCCGCTCCGTTCGCTTGACCGGTACCAGCCGAGTTCCCTGTAGAGATCCCTCAGCTGTTTACGTTGTTGGTAGACCCTTTCATGCCCACATTTTTGAAACAGTTCCTTAGCCTTCCACTTAAAGTGCAGCCAGTTTTCCCAGTCCCAGTTGATGTTTGTCCATTCATCACAGAGTTTCTGTAGCTGGTCGCTAAAAAGACTGGGAAAGGTAGGAGGAAGTCTCCAATGACCTCTGGCTGTTTCCATAACCTCTGGGAGTGTAATTTTTAAAATGACCAATTTGTGGTCTGTTGACATGTTGTGTGCTGTGGTGTGACGTGTCTTTTGAACATACTGTTCCAAGTTTTGGGACACATACACCCTATCTAGTCTCATCGATATCTTGCCGCAGCACCACGTTGTTTCTACCTTCGATGGGTTATTCCTCCTCCAGACATCGACGAGATCAAAATTTACACAGCATCTTTTTAGAGCGGCGGTTCCACCGGTTCCGGAGTTTGTGTTCCCGCCTACTTTGTCCAAACGTGTGTCTTCCACACAATTCCAGTCCCCTGCTACTATTAGGTATTCTGCTCCCAAGAGGTAGTTTTCAAGGGCAGAGAAGAAACCGCTTCTGTGGTATGGGTTGTTCGGGGCGTATACTGCAACAAGCCGGATGGTACGGCCACCGTACTTCCAGTCCACCATTATTAGACGTCCCATGGCGTCCTTCTGGACGTTGAAGAACCCCCCCGCGATTGGGGGGCGAATTAGTATCCCCACCCCTCGCAAGTGAGCATCCCTAAAGCACCAGTAGCTGGTGACTGGGTAGCTTCTCGAGAAGTTCTCCACGTCCCAATGCTTATAAAATTAGGTTTCTTGAATCAGGAGGATATTAATTTTGTACCTTAACATTAGCTTCCAGACAGTGCTTTGTGCGAAGGGGTTGCATAAACCGTTGGTGTTTAAAGTGGCAATTTTAAAATCCATGTTGGTATTTGGAGGAAGGGGGGGGTGTTGTCTGTTTGTTGCTCTACATGTTCCACCTGTGATTCGCTATCGGAGCTGTTTGGAATATCCATAACGAGGTCGTTTTGAAATTCCATTTCTGTGACGCTATAAATGTCCGTGCTGCAGATATGTGAATGGGGTTCTGCAGGTTGGTCCGCTACTGGGGATAGGTTTCCTGTCTTTGTTACCGCCTCCTCAAGGGGCTGGGTGCCTTCGCGTTGGCTTGTAGTTTGGATGTTGTCCATTTCATCTTCTGACGAGAGTAGGCTGCTTTGTTTAGCCTTTTTTGCCTCTTCTGTTTCTGCCTCTCTTGTGCGCTTTATTGGGGCGCTGGTTGTTACAACTTCTTCCTCTTTGCTGCGGGTTTCGAAGTTGGCTGTTATTTCCTTGATGTGGCGGGTTGCCCTGGGTGTCTTACCCGTTACAGGTTTCATGGAGGTTGTGTTTTCTGCTAGTGTTTCTTTTTCGGTCTGTTGCCGGAGCTCTGGAAAATCGCTCCCTGATGATACCTCAGGTTTACCGAGGGGTATAGCCCTGATCGGTATTATGGTCCCTCCAGCTGCTTCTGAGAGTGTTCTGTGCAAGCACGTGTCCACTTTATGGTTCAAGTCCCCACATTAAGACAAGCTTCTGTGCAGTTTACTATTTTGTGCTCTGTTGATTTGCAATTTCTGCACTGTAGTTTTGGGCATTCTGCCCCTAGGTGACCCTCAGAGTTACATCGGAAACACAATCTTTTAACACCCGGGTAATTAACCATGACCCTTGTTTGGCCCACTAAAATGAAGTTGGGAACTTCCTTTTTCATATCCATCTGTATTTCAACGTCGCCTGTTTTCCAGCCTTTGTAATCAGCATGTTCAAATGCTTTGATACTAATAATATCGCCCCATTGGCTAAAAAATTTCTTGACGTTGTCTTCATTCTCCAGGTATTCCAAGGGAAATCTAGTTATTCTTAACGTTTTCCGTAAACTCCCTATTAAATAAGGTTTGATCGTTTGTCCCGCACAGGGGAAACCCTCTAATAATTTGCTTCTTGTTTGGTCATTTTTAACTACAATTTGGAATCTTTCTTTTGAGTACGGTGTGAAACCGTATATGTTTTCTGCCCCTACTGTATCAATCAGAGCTTTCACTAACGTCCGCTCATCTGGGAGCCGCTTGACTTCGATGCCAAGCGTTCTAGTTCTGGGTAAGAATAACGGCATTGTTGGGGGAAGACCTAACTACTGGCTGTAGAAGGGGGGGAGGTAAA
Organism: Typopeltis vanoorti; assembly: GCF_054136105.1. Taxonomy (NCBI): domain Eukaryota; kingdom Metazoa; phylum Arthropoda; class Arachnida; order Uropygi; family Thelyphonidae; genus Typopeltis; species Typopeltis vanoorti. The sequence goes on from NC_143550.1 coordinate 131,560,363, forward strand.
GGAGGGCGAGGTCGGGGAACTCCCGGTGTCCCTCACAACAAGTGAAAAGATAGCAGAAGGAATGGGTAAAAGAGCCAATAATAAGAAAAAAGGTCTTACCAACGCTTAGGTACTTCTGTAGAAAGTGAGCATGGAGCTCTCTCTTCGGGCCGCGGGAACTGGATCCTCTTTTGGACTGGAAGGCACAGGTTCTTTCTTCTTCGAACTGGAACTGGAGCTCTCTTTCACGTCTTGGCGAATAAGGTCTCATCAGTTGGAGCCAGGCTAGAAATACCAAGATTTAGTAATGCAGAGCTTGTAAGTATTTTACCAAAACAAGTTACCATAAGGTGTTATAACCTTATTAAATAAAAATCTCAGGAGGAGATATAGATGTAGAAAGTATTTTTAACTTGGGTATAGTTATGTTAAAGAATCCTTGGTAAAATACTTACAAGCTCTGCATTACTAAATCTTGGTATTTCTAGCCTGGCTCCCACTGATGAGACCTCAATAAAGGTCGAAACCGGTCTGGGTAGTGACCCCTTGCCTTTAATACAAAACATCATACATCCCCTTCTTGGAGATGTGTTTTGGCATTAAGGGTAAATATTAAGATTAGTGATCAGAGCTTGCTCCACCTTTACCACAAGTTGCCTTGGTCTTGCACTACCTGTGGGATCAGCTAGTCTTGCATAAATTGCAGGCGCAAACTTGACATTTTGTCTGTTTGCTTACTTGGAAAAAAATGGAGTAAAACCAGATTTAAAATTGCTTGGTATCTTTAACATAACTATACCCAAAAATAAAGTTAAAAATACTTTCTACTTAAGGCATTTTGTTTATTAATTATCTTGAAAAGAGTAAAATAATAACCGGGGAATATTATTCCAATCTTTTAACCAGACTAGACAAAAAAATTCCTGAGAAAAGACCCGGTTTGATAAATGTATTAGTCTTAAGGGAGATTATGTTGAAAAATAAAAATAATTTTGAAATTATAAATGTTTTTTAATTAAAAAAAACATCTTTCATCAGGACAATGCACCTGATGAAAGGGATCTGCACTATGAATTGTTGGAACATACGCACTATTCCCCAGATTTTGGTCTCTCTTACTTCTATCTCTTCCCAAAATCAAAACTCTTCCTTGCTGGTCAGCGTTTTTCTTCCAATCAAGAGGTGATTGCAGGTGTAGAGGAGTATTTTGCAGACCCTACTGAGAACCACTACATGGATGGGATAATGGCACTGGAGCATCACTTTAATAAATGTATTAGTCTTAAGGGAGATTATGTTGAAAAATAAAAATAATTTTGAAATTATAAATTTATTTTTTCATCGTTAGGCCAAGAACTTTTAAAATCACCCTCGTACAAGACAAGTAGCCAAAAGGTGTCGCGCCTTATTACTAAAATACTTTGAATTAGAGAATGATGTTGAAAGTTTTTCCACTTGGTTATATATACTATAAATTAAAGAAAGGATTAAACCATCATCATCATCAAATTCCTGCCATGTACCCTCAAGGGGTGTATAGAATATGACAGTACTACATGAAAAAATTACATCATTACTAACTTCCTATCTACAATTTTCCTCCAAATCCGTCTGTTACTTGTCAAGACTCCAACATTATCAGATCTTATATTTCTATCGTCTAAGGCACTTTGTACCGTATCAATCCACCTATATCTTGGTCTTCCTCTGGGTCGTTTTCCTGCCAACCTGGCAGAGAACACTTGTTTTGCTAATCTTTCCTCTCCCATTCTATTTAAGTGACCATACCATCTGAGATTAGCTCTGCTAACGCATTCCTGGATGCTGACAATGTCAAGTTCTTTCCTAATATCCTCATTTTTAATATGATATTGCCATTGATGCCATCTGTTCACCCCTCTAATCTTTCTCAGGACTCTCATATCTGCGGTCTCTAGTCTTTGGTCAAGTGTTTTACTTCTGACCCAGCTCTCAGATCCATAAGTTAAAATTGGTTTGAACACAGTCTTGTATACAGCTAATTTAGTGTTCCGACTAATTTCTTTCTTATTCCATATGAATTTATTCAATTGACTTCCCACGATACCAGCTTTGCTGATTCTGTTGTCTATTTCTATATTTAGTTTACCATCTTCAGTAAAAATTGTGCCTAAGTAGCTGAAATGTTTTACTTGTTCCACAGGTTCTCCATTCACAACACAGTTGACATTTTCAATGATTCTGCCTATTTTCATTGTCTTTGTCTTTTTATTGCTGACCTTCATACCATATCTATTACAACAGCTATTCAATTTAGTCAGAGAATCTTGCAGACTTGTAGCGGATTTATTTAGAAGTATAACATCATCCGCATAAAGCAAAGAGCTGACATTAACATCTCCAATTTTGATATCAGGTTTAATACCACATTCCTTCATAATGTGATCCATATAGATAATGAATAACAGAGGGGATAATGTACATCCTTGTCTCACACCAGATTTAACATTAAACCATCTTCCTGTACTTCCTTCAATTCTAACTGCTGACTCACAACTCAAATAAAGACTAAGTATTGCTTGATATAATGCCCCATTGACACCATATAACTGCAGCATATTGAATAGCTTCTCTCTTGGCACCTTGTCATATGCCTTTTCCAAATCGACAAAACTTAAATACAGATCTTTGTTATATTCCCATGCTTTCTCGACTATTTGTCGTAAAGTGAAGATCTGATCCTGACAGCCTCTATTTGGCCTGAATCCAGCTTGTTCTTCACCAAGCTTTTCTTCCACAATTCTTCTCAACCGTTTCTCAAGTATACTTGCATAGATCTTGCCAGGAACACTCAGTAGGGAAATACCTCTGTAATTCTCACATTCAGTTTTATTTCCCTTTTTATATATGGGTACTATGAGAGCTCTACTCCAATCATCGGGAATTCGTCCCTCTGTCCAGGCTTTCTGAACTATGCAGTGCAGCCACTGTAAGACTCTTATACCACCATACTTCAGCATTTCTGGTCGAATATCATCTACTCCTGCTGCCTTTCCACATTTCAAGCCTTTGATGGCTTTTTCTACTTCAAGTATGGATATGTATTCCTGACTGCATGCCTGGTCAGTGTTTTTTACCACTGTGCTGTCATCACTGCTTGTTTCATTTAGCAGTTTTTCAAAGTAATTACTCCATACTTCAAGGATATCTTTTTCTCCTGTTTTCATTTCACCTTTATCATCTCTAATTCCTTTTACAGCACTCTTTCCTCCATTCCTAAGCTTCTTTAACAACCTCCAGAATATTTTGCCACCTTCTTGATATTTATTTTCTATATTCTTGCCAAAGTCCTCCCATGACTTTTGTTTAGCTAGTTTTACACACTGTTTAGCTTTCTTACATTTGTCTCTGTATTCTGTAAGAGTAAAAGCTGACTTATTTGCCAGGAACTTTTGATATGCTTTCTTCTTTTCCTTCACTGCCTCTTTAACTTCCTGTGTCCACCAGGGAGTTCTGATTTTTTTATCTTTGCACACAACCTCACCACATGCCTCTCTGGCAGAATCAATCAATGTTTCCTTCAGAGTTTGCCACTGAATCTCCAAGGTTTGATTCCTGTTCTCAAACTCTTTCATTTTCTTTTCAATAATATTTCTGTATTTTAGTCTACAGTTTACATCTGAGAGCTGCTCAACTTTTATTCGCTTTAAAACTTTCTTACATGTTATTCTTTTCAATATGAAATTCAATTTTATCCTGCTCAAGACTAAATAGTGATCACTTCCAATTTCAAATCCTCTGTACACTCTGGTGTCCTGCACCAGGGAGAAAACATCACTATCAACAATAACATAGTCAATGAGACTTTTCTTATTCCTAGCCTCTTCTCTCCATGTGAATTTGTGCACATTTTTATGTTGGAACATGGTGTTAGTAATAACCAGTCCATGTCCTGAGCAGAAATCCAACAGATATTTGCCATTATTATTGTTAGCTTTGCTCTTTTCTCCAAATTTTCCCAAAATATTTTTGTATGTCTCACAATCATTTCCTACTCTACTATTTAGATCCCCAACAAGGACCAACTTTTCCTTTTTCATTGTGTCAGTTGCTTTTTCTAAAGCCTCAAAAAATTCCTCCACTTCTACCTTAGTAGAACCTTCTGTGGGACCATAGGCACAAATAAGTCTCATTGTCCAGTTCCCCATTCTCATATTTGCCCACATTACTCTACTTGAGACTGACTGCCATTCAAGAAGATTAGCCTCGTATTTTGTGTTGAATACTATGGCTACTCCTTCTTTTCCTTGATTAAACCAAGGATTAAACCAAGAATTTAAATTCTCGGCATTTTTAATTTCCAGTATAACCAAGTGGAAAAACTTTCAACATCTATCTCTAATCCAGAGTATTTTAGTAATAAGGTGTGACACCTTTTGGCTACTTGTATATGGAAATATGACTTCTGCATTACTTCAACCTTTATCACTTCTTGGTCTGGTTCCCACTGATGAGACCTCAGTAAAGGTCAAAACCATTCTGGGTAGTGACCCTTCCCATAATTCATAGCATTATACATTTGAAAAGATATGTGCTTTGCATTATGGGATACCGAGGCCCAGTCCTGAAGTGACTTCAGGTGCAAACTTTGTTTGCTTACACTTGGATAAAGGATTAAACCAAGAATATAACTTCTTGGCATCTTTAATTTACAATCCGATTGGCACTTTTTAACTTTTAGAATCCAGGAAATGATTGACTCAAAACCAATATATATACTATATATATATATACTGAAGATAAATTATTAAACTATATACGTAGTAAAAATAATTGCAAAACTATTTGGATCCAAGGCTTTCTAAATTAAAAAGTATACTTTGATATATCCTTATTTTTAGAGGATTAAGTCATTCTCTCACTGACTCATTCTAATAATAGATTGTTTTACATGAGCTTAAACAGTCAGCTAGAATGAAGATTTTTTTTTATAATGAATTCCTATAAGCAATAAATATTCATTAGAGTCAGTTCTTTATCAAAATATAAAACTTCTTAACTTCCATGGGACTATGCAGTATTTTCTCATTTTAACACATATTTTCATCCATCCTCACTATTTCATTGGAGTATAATATTCTTAGCTGAGACGGTTTTACTGCAAGATGCATAAAATAGTCATTACCACGGCAGGGGGAGATTTCTTTTACTACTTTATGAACAAAATGTATCGAAGTAGAGCCCTCTTCATTAAAGCCAATCTACAGTTTAAGATTTTTATTTTTCTAATTATATCACTTGTTCCGATAAAATAATTAATATCACCAGTGTCCATGAGATAGAAGATGGAACTTTTCATTTAGTATTTCTTCAAACATGCAAATAGACTTAATCCCCTCCAACCAGCCACAATGTGTATAGACGTCCAGCTAAATCTGAATATGATTCTTTAACACCCATTGAATAACATGGATAAGAAGTGCAATTTGGTCTCACTATTTCATCCACATCGGCCAGCAGGGAGGTTAATATCTCATTTTGCTTACCATTCACTTGTTGACAGTCTCACTTTTAAGTATTCACCTTGCTAAGATTCCCTTTTCAGAATCTTCTTTTAATTTATTTTTACTGTTAAGTTTTCCAAAAAAAACTTCCTTAAAGCAAACTTCTCAAGTTCTTTGGTCTGTGTTCTCAAACTTCTCTTTCTGTTACCCTTGGTACCGAACACTCTCTTTGTCAGCTGTCAATCATCCATCAACCTCATTAGTGACCATGTGCACCTGTTCAACTAAGTGTCAAGCGAAAAGTCAGTAATTATTATTATTATTATTATTATTATTATTATTACAGGCTACTCTATGGAGTCCTTAGACTCATCGAGGGAGACCCTAAACATCATGCCAAGTACTGCCCAACATTTGTGCAGTATTATCACACTTTGCTTTGAACTGATTTATCAGGTCATCCCAAAAGTGAGGTTGTTTTTTATACTGTACTCTTGTTCAAATATGTCTCAGCTTGTCTAAACATGAATTTTTAAAACTTTATAAGTACTACTAAGCTGAGGTGGCCTCACTATAAGGAATTCCATTCATTTTCATTCATTTTCATTCATTTTTTACAGTGTTAGCAGCAAGTGACGTATTTAGGTATTTCCCACCCCTAGGCCAGCAGAAAGTGCCCCCCCCCCATATTTAATGAACATGTTGATTTACATGCATAACCTATTTATGTTGTAAATTCGTAATATAAATATAATTACAAAAATGAGAGCCCAGAAATTTCTGCCGCCCCTCAAAATTTGCCGCTCTAGGCCAGGGCCTATACCTAAATATGCCACTGAGTGTTCCTGGTAATCTTACTACGAACACTCGGTAGGGATATACCTCTGTAATTCTCACATTCAGTTTTATTTCCCTTTTTTATCTATGGGTACTACGAGAGCTATACTCCAATCATCTGGAATTCGTTCCTCTGTCCAGGCCTTCTGAACTATGCTGTGAGGACTCCCTTTCCATATTTCAAGCATTTGATGGCTTTTTCTACTTCAAGTATTCCTGATTACAGACCTGGTCAATGTTTTTTACTACTGTGCTGTCAATGATTGTTTCATTTAGCAATTTTTCGAAATAATTACTCCATACTTCAAGGATATCTTTTTCTCCCGTTTTCATGTCACCTTTATCATCTCACTGTTTAGCTTTCTTACATTTGTCTCTGTATTCTGTAAGAGTAAAAGCTGACTTATTTGCCAGGAACTTTTGATATGCTTTCTTCTTTCCTTCACTGCCTCTTTAACTTCCTGTGTCCACCATGGAGTGCTGATTTTTCTATCTTGACAACCTCACCACATGCCTTAAGTATCCACTTTTCATCACCGGTGACTACATTACTCAAAAACAAAGATCGAATCTCTCAAGAATGAAGGGCAGTGGGGATGGTGATGTGCTCTCTTCGACATTTGTTCGTCAATTTGTGAGGAACCCATTTGCCAAGATTAGACACTATTACAAGTTCTTGCAAATGGTGATGGATGATCGATGACAACGAATTAAGATCTTTTGTTAAATCTTCAATAGTTGCATTGGCATTTTTTGCATTAGTAGCTTCCAGCTTATAATCATTGAAAAAAAAAGACAGGGCATTAGAGTGAGGCAAGTCTTTCAAGCAAATGTCCCCTTTTCGAAATTTTTGAAGGAAAAAGGAAAGAATGGAGGAAAGAGCTATAAAAGGAATTAGAGATGATAAAGGTGACATGAAAACGGGAGAAAAAGATATCCTTGAAGTATGGAGTAATTATTTTGAAAAATTGCTAAATGAAACAACCATTTATCAAGTAATCTTGCAAGTATACTTGATAAATGGTTGAGAAGCATTGTGGAAGAGAAGCTTGGTGAAGAACAAGCTGGATTCAGGCCAAAAAGAGGCTGTCAGGATCAGATTTTCACTTTATGACAAATAGTTGAGAAATCATGGGAATATAACAAAGATCTGTTATTTAAGTTTTGTAGGCCTGCAAAAAAGCATATGACAAGGTAGCAAAAGAAAAGCTATTCAAAACGCTACAGTTATATGGTGTCAATGGAGCATTATAGCAAGTGTGATACTTCTAAATAAATCCAGTACATAAGTATGAGAAATTTTCTTTTGGATTTATTAGTGGATCATAGTTCTTTATAAATATATACAATCGTCGACAAGTTTCGCCAGCTTAAGTCTGTCTGGCTTCTTCAGGACAAGAAATGGGTACACTAACATTAAATGCTAAAAAAAATGGAGTAACAACAGTTAATTTAATTAAAATTGAAATGATGCATAACATCAAGTGCATGGAGTCTTAGTTATTGTTTGTTGATCACATTTTATACTTTTTTGCGAAGTTGAATTCTGCTAAACATGGTGAATTTATTAAGCTTCCTTGATTTCTGTTCAGATTGTCTCCTGTCCAGAGTACCACTGCAGCTTCTTTAAAGTTTCTACATCTGAAATCTTCTTCAGTGTACGGCATGGAGCTGTTGTCCCAGTCGATGGAGTAGTTTGAAATCGAGAAATGATGGGCTAATCCTGAGGTATCTGTTCTGTTGTTGCTGACACATTCCCTATATGTTCTTTTTTTTTTAGGATTTCTAAACTTTGTGATGTTTGGTCTATATAATTCAGTCCACAGGAACATAGGATGTTATATATACATGCGTACTTGTAGAAGGCGATGCTGTCCTTAGGAGATCTTAACATGTGTCTTGTAGTTTGAATAGGTTTGAAGGCAGCCCTGATGTTGAAAGACCTCATGATTTTTGCTATTTTTGTTGCAACTGAGCCGGTATAAGGTGTGACAATGGATGATGTATACTGCATGACTGGAGGTTGTCACTGTGAGTTGTTTTTATTGAGAATCTTTTGGATTATATTTTTTGGGCAACCACAGCGACAACCTCCAGTTACGCAGCATGCATCGTCCATTGTCATACCTTATGCCGGCTCAGTTGCAACAAAAAATAGCAAAAATCATGAGGTCTTTCAACATCAGGGTTGCCTTCAAACCTATTCAAACTACATGACACATGTTAAGATCTCCTAAACAGCATCGCTGGTATGGTATTAAGTCAATTGAATAAATTCATATGGAATAAGAGAGAAATTAGTCGGAACACTAAATTAGCTGTATACAAGGCAGTGTTCAAACCAGTTTTAACTTATGGATCAGAGCGCTGGGTCAGAAGTAAAACACTTGACCAAAGACTAGAGACCGCAGATGAGAGTCCTGACAAAGATTAGAGGCGTGAACAGATGGCATCAATGGCAGTATCATATTAAAAATGAGGATATTAGGAAAGAACTTGACATTGTCGGCATCCAGGAATGCGTTAGCAGAGCTAATCTCAGGTGTTATGGTCACTGGAACAGAATGGGCAAGGAAAGATTAGCAAAACAAGTGTTCTCTGCCAGGTTGGCAGGAAAATGACCCAGAGGAAGACCAAGATATAGGTGGATTGATATGGTACAGTGTGCCTTAGACGATAGAAATATAAGATCTGATAATGATAATACTGGAGTCCTGACAGTAATAGACTAATTTGGAGGAAAATTGTAGGTAGGAAGTTTGTAATGGTGTAAATTTTTCATGTAGTACTATCATATCCTATCACCCCTTGAGGGTATGTCAGGAATTTGATGATGATGATGTTCTTGTGGGCTGAATTATATAGGCCAAACATCATGAAACCTAGAAATTCAAAAAAAAGAACATATAGGGGATGTCAGCAAAAACAGAACAGATATCTCAGGATTAGCCCATCATTTCTCGATTTCTACTCCACCGATTGGGACAACAGCTCCATGCCGTACATTGAAGAAGATTTCAGATGTAGAAATGTTAAAGAATCTGCAGTGGTACTCCGGACAGGAGACAATCTGAACAGAAATCAAGGCATGATACTAAAAGACATTTGGGGAAGCTTAATAAATTCACTATGTTTAGCAGAACTCAACTTCATGAAAAACTATAAAATGTGATCAACAAACAATAACTAAGACTCCATGTACTTGATGTTACGCATCATTTCAATTTTAATTAAATTAACTGTTGTTACTCCATTTTTTTTAGCATTTAACGTTAGTGTACCCATTTCTTGTCCTGAAGGAGCCAGACAGACTTAAGCTGGCAAAGCGTGTCGACGATTTTACAAAAATTTTAAATTTTCGTATATATTTATAAAGAACTATGATCCACTAATAAATCCAAAAGAAAATGTCTTATACTTAGTGTAATGGGACCAAATATTAACAGTTACAATAAATCCAGTACAAGTCTGCAAGATTCTCTGACTAAAATGAATAACTGTTGTAATAATTTTGGTATGAAAATCAGCAATAACAAGACAAATTTATTACTGTTGTAATAAATTTGTCAAAAACATGGCAAAAACATTGAAAATATCAACTGCATTGGGAGTGGAGAACCTATAGAACAAGTAAAACATTTCAGCTATTTAGGCACAATTTTTACTGAAGACAATAAATTAAATCTGGAAATAAACAACAGAATCAACAAAGCTGGTATGGTAGGAAGTCAACTGAATAAATTTATATGGAATAAGAGAGAAATTGGTCAAAACACTAAATTAGCTGTATGAAGACAGTGTTCAAGCCAATTTTAACTTATGGATCTGAGAATCACTCAGAAATAAAACACTTGACCAAAGACTAGAGACTGCTGATATGAGAATCCTGAGAAAGATTATAGGTGTGAACAGATGGAAAAAATGGCAATATCATATTAAAAATGAGGAGATTAGAAAAGAACTTGACATTGTTAGCATCCAGGAATGTGTTACAGAGCTAATCTCAGGTGGTATGGTCACTGAAGCAAAATGGGAAAGGAAAGATTAGCAAAACAAGTGTTCTCTACCAGGTTGATAGGAAAAAGACCCAGAGGAGGACCAAGATATAGGTGGATTGATACGGTTAAAAGTGCCTTAGAAGACAGAAATAGATCTGATAATGTTGGATTCGTGACGGGTAAGAGATTAATTTGAATAAAAATTGTAGATAGGAAGTTAGTGGTGATGTTAGTACTATCACATCCTGTACACCCCCCACCCTTGTGGATACATGTTAGGAATTTGATGATGATGTTGAAGAAAAGAAAGAGGTGTTCTGTGGTCAGTCAAAAGGGTATTGTTTTTTGCCATGATAATGCACATCTTCATAATGCAAGAATCTCCTGTACCAAGATTGAGGAACTTGACTGGGTAAAAGCTTACACATCCTCCATATTCTCCTGATCTTGTGTCTTCAGATTACCACTTATTTCGAAATTTGCAACATTTTCATTAATGAAAAACAATGCAATACATTAAAAGCACTGAAATTAAGCCTTTGTGACTTCTTTGCCTCCAAACCTCCTGAATTCTATACAAATTGCATTATGGAGCTTTCACAGCATTGGAAGAGCATTATTGATTCAAATGGATAATATATACTTGATTATATTAGCAAGTGATTTATTTATCTTTTATATCCTTTCAAAACTTAGAAAGGATCTAAAAAACTAGTCTTGCTTAGTTTCTTAGAATGGCTCCTAGTTCTCCCACCATCAGACCTGTTGTAATCTTGAGTAATTTTTATCTCAATCATATCATCCCTTTTCCACCTGTCAACCTGTTTCTGTAACCCAGAAATCTTCAACCTATTCTCATAAGGTTCATTCCATAGACCTGCTACCATCTTGTTCACTCACCAAGAAAACCCTGGTGACCAGATCTGTGCACAGTAGTCAAGATGGAGTCTTATCAAGATTCAATAAAGAGGAATAATAACCTGCTTGTCTCTGCTCATCAAGGTATTCTTCATTAACCAAGTAATCTGATAAGCTTCTTTAGCCACTTTTGATATCGCTATCCCCCAAATCTGGCTTTCCTGGAGTACAGTTCCATCAATGTTGTATAGAGCTGGTATTCTTTTCACCCCAACCTTCATAACTTTACACTTTGCCACATTAAACTGACATCCATTCTTCTCTGTCCAGATTGCCAGTCTATTAAAATCATGCTGCAAAATTTTAATGTCATCTGTATTAGCTATTTCTTTATCCGGTTTTGCATCATTGGCAAACAACTGAGCAGTTCCTCTCAAATACTTTCCTATATCATTAATGTACAAATTAAATAGTAACAGCCCAAGAACAGAGCCCTATGGCATGCCACACCAGTTATAATCCTTCTTCTGAACTCTACTCCTGAATAAACTACTCACTGATATTTTTCCATCAACCACCCTTTTATCCACTTCAACTTTGTATCCATCCCCATGTGCTGTGGTTTACTGATTAGTATTCCATTTGGTATTCTGTCAGAAGCTCTTGCAAAGTCCAGAAGTATCACTGTACACCCATTATGTTTATTCAGCTCTAAACAAAACAATTTTGCCCTCATACAGTTTCTCATTTTTGTCTATCCATTCCTGTATTTTGCTCTTGATTATTTGCTATTGTTGTTAAGGTCTGCAGTACCTTAACAACAATAACTGATATGCTGATTGTTCAATATTTTGTTACATCAGTCTTGGAGCCTCCTTTATGCAGTGTATTTTCTCCTCTTTCAATCCCATTGGGATTGAAAGATTTTACAGAACCTTGATGTGAATCAAGGCTCTGTAACATGTTTTGCACCTCCATTCTATTTACCTCATTTCCCATATAAGTCTTTGCCTCTCTGGTTACTGCAATACCTCCACCTGGATGATATACTCTTGCAAAATAATTCTACTATTTCAGTTGATTCAGTTACCTCTCTACCCTTTGGCATTCACTAAAATCATTCTACCATAAACATTCTTCCTTTTACTTGTAACATATAGAAAGAACTGTTTGGTATTATCTTTGGCCTGCATTGCTAATTTCCTTTCATACTCTGCCTTTGCCTTTCTTACGACACTGGTTACCCTTCTGTCTTGTGCTTTGTACTGCTCATTTGCCTGCTGGTCATCCCTTTCTCCTTGAATTCCCTAAACAGATTTTTCATTTTTTATATCTTCAGCTTAATGATGATATTCATTCATTTAACTTCCATTCGATGTATTCTCCTGATGTAGGAGTGCCATTATTTCCCACAAAACCACTTCCCATGCACTATCGATATCTAGCCATTGCAGTTTGACATGCCATGACATGTGAAACTGCAAGGGCTGGATGACAAGCAATCTCCTAAGCTTGTCATACTTAGTAGCCTGCTAATTCCACGTATACCCTGTCTTAACTGAAAATTCCACATGTTTAGCCACCTCCCATCAAGACTATATGATCACTCTCACCAATTGGAGATGGGGGGCAACATGGTCATATTCATTATAGACAAATTCTCAGATGTAGTTACTAGATAGAACACTCTCGAACCCGTAGTATATTTCATTACATGCTGTGTCAGGTAGTTATTTCTTAGTAACAGTATAAATTTCATTTCCTTTCTGCTATGTGTCCTCTCCTCCTTCCAATCTGTGTTCCCATAGTTGAATTCTCCAATAATAATTACCATCATCCTCTCATTGAGCTTATTTGCTGATGCATCTATTCCCATCATCCTTTTCATCTCCTAATCTATAAAGGCATCTAACTGTATATTCTGTTTTGCTGGCATCTATCTCACACCAGTTAGTCTCAAATGTGCTATTTTCACTTGCCTTCAGTCGATTGTGAGACATACAAAAATATTTTAGGAAAATTTGGAGAAAAGAGCAAAGCTAATAATAATGGCAAATATCTGTTGGATTTCTGCTCAGGACATGGACTGGTTATTACTAACACCATGTTCCAACATAAAAATGTGCACAAATTCACATGGAGAGAAGAGGCTAGGAATAAGAAAAGTCTCATTGACTATGTTATTGTTGATAGTGATGTTTTCTCCCTGGTGCAGGACACCAGAGTGTACAGAGGATTTGAAATTGGAAGTGATCACTATTTAGTCTTGAGCAGGATGAAATTGAATTTCATATTGAAAAGAATAACATGTAAGAAAGTTTTAAAGCGAATAAAAGTTGAGCACCTCTCAGATGTGAACTGTAGACTAAAATACAGAAATATTATTGAAAAGAAAATGAAAGAGTTTGAGAACAGGAATCAAACCTTGGAGATTCAGTGGCAAACTCTGAAGGAAACATTGATTGATTCTGCAAGAGAGGCATGTGGTGAGGTTGTGTGCAAGGATAAAAAAATCAGAACTCCCTGGTGGACACAGGAAGTTAAAGAGGCAGTGAAGGAAAAGAAGAAAGCATATCAAAAGTTCCTGGCAAATAAGTCAGCTTTTACTCTTACAGAATACAGAGACAAATGTAAGAAAGCTAAACAGTGTGTAAAACTAGCTAAACAAAAGTCATGGGAGGACTTTGGCAAGAATATAGAAAATAAATATCAAGAAGGTGGCAAAATATTCTGGAGGTTGTTGAAGAAGCTTAGGAATGGAGGAAAGAGTGTTGTAAAAGGAATTAGAGATGATAAAGGTGAAATGAAAACAGGAGAAAAAGATATCCTTGAAGTATGGAGTAATTACTTTGAAAAACTGCTAAATGAAACAAGCAGTGATGACAGCACAGTGATAAAAAACACTGACCAGGCATGCAGTCAGGAATACATATCCATACTTGAAGTAGAAAAAGCCATCAAAGGCTTGAAATGTGGAAAGGCAGCAGGAGTAGATGATATTCGACCAGAAATGTTGAAGTATGGTGGTATAAGAGTCTTACAGTGGCTGCACTGCATAGTTCAGAAAGCCTGGACAGAGGGACGAATTCCCGATGATTGGAGTAGAGCTCTCATAGTACCCATATATAAAAAGGGAAATAAAACTGAATGTGAGAATTACAGAGGTATTTCCCTACTGAGTGTTCCTGGCAAGATCTATGCAAGTATACTTGAGAAACGGTTGAGAAGAATTGTGGAAGAAAAGCTTGGTGAAGAACAAGCTGGATTCAGGCCAAATAGAGGCTGTCAGGATCAGATCTTCACTTTACGACAAATAGTCGAGAAAGCATGGGAATATAACAAAGATCTGTATTTAAGTTTTGTCGATTTGGAAAAGGCATATGACAAGGTGCCAAGAGAGAAGCTATTCAATACACTGCAGTTATATGGTGTCAATGGGGCATTATATCAAGCAATACTTAGTCTTTATTTGAGTTGTGAGTCAGCAGTTAGAATTGAAGGAAGTACAGGAAGATGGTTTAATGTTAAATCTGGTGTGAGACAAGGATGTACATTATCCCCTCTGTTATTCATTATCTATATGGATCACATTATGAAGGAATGTGGTATTAAACCTGATATCAAAATTGGAGATGTTAATGTCAGCTCTTTGCTTTATGCGGATGATGTTATACTTCTAAATAAATCCGCTACAAGTCTGCAAGATTCTCTGACTAAATTGAATAGCTGTTGTAATAGATATGGTATGAAGGTCAGCAATAAAAAGACAAAGACAATGAAAATAGGCAGAATCATTGAAAATGTCAACTGTGTTGTGAATGGAGAACTTGTGGAACAAGTAAAACATTTCAGCTACTTAGGCACAATTTTTACTGAAGATGGTAAACTAAATATAGAAATAGACAACAGAATCAGCAAAGCTGGTATGGTGGGAAGTCAATTGAATAAATTCATATGGAATAAGAAAGAAATTAGTCGGAACACTAAATTAGCTGTATACAAGACTGTATTCAAACCAATTTTAACTTATGGATCTGAGAGCTGGGTCAGAAGTAAAACACTTGACCAAAGACTAGAGACCGCAGATATGAGAGTCCTGAGAAAGATTAGAGGCGTGAACAGATGGCATCAATGGCAATATCATATTAAAAATGAGGAGATTAGGAAAGAACTTGACATTGTCAGCATCCAGGAATGCGTTAGCAGAGCTAATCTCAGATGGTATGGTCACTTAAATAGAATGGGAGAGGAAAGATTAGCAAAACAAGTGTTCTCTGCCAGGTTGGCAGGAAAACGACCCAGAGGAAGACCAAGATATAGGTGGATTGATACGGTACAAAGTGCCTTAGACGATAGAAATATAAGATCTGATAATGTTGGAGTCTTGACAAGTAACAGACTGATTTGGAGGAAAATTGTAGATAGGAAGTTAGTAATGATGTAATTTTTTCATGTAGTACTGTCATATCCTGTACACCCCTTGAGGGTACATGGCAGGAATTTGATGATGATGATGATGATGATTCAGTCGAACTTCTACTCTCTTTGGTTATCGGCTATCATCAGTAACACTCCTCCCTCCATCCCCATTCTTTTTTTCTCTATCCTCCCTGAACACTATACTTTCACATTCTAGCCCACTAACTACATCATATTCTGTCAGCCATGTCTCAGTTATGCCAATACCAAACCCTCTTCCCCCTTGTTCTGAATGCTCCTGGCATTAGTGCCCATAAAGTGCAAAAGCTCCTTAAGCCCACCATCCAATACTTTATACTAACTATCCCATTCTGGTTTGTTATGAATGTTACTATTTAGACATTTTATGTACATTCTTATACTCACTTGCCTCATTGATAACTGCATACCCACTTAACAGCTCCCCCCCCCCAAGAGCTCTAGTTTTCCTGATTTTGCACATCCGCTTTCATTTCATTCAACAGCACTTTATCCAGACTCTGAACACCAAATCCATTTAGATGCAAATTATCCTTCTTTTATAACTCCTTTTGTTATCGCAAGGGAATGGAATCATCAGAGATGCTGCCACTGAAGGAAAAATAGGCGGAAAAAGACCCAGAGGAAGAGTAAGGAAAACAATGCTAGATGACATGCTGAATGGAGACAGGCACACAACCTTGAAAGAGAAGGCTCAGAACAGAAGAGAGTAGAAGGAAAGTTTTTTGCTACTAAGAGAAGAACCTGCTGAATTGCAGAATACTCAAGAAGAAGAATAAGTCCTTTTGTCCATCAGACTCACTCCACAAATCCACAAACTCCACATTATTCCTCCTGCATAACTTGCACTTTGAGTCATTCGCTACTATGGCCCTCCTTCTCAACCCTGTCACACCACAGCAACAGACTCGTTATCTTATTCTTTTCTTTGCTTCTTTCAGCAATGCTTTCTTTCATGTCCCTTATGCCATACTTTTCTCCTTTCAAATCATTGATGGCTGTTACTATCATATATCACAGCATGCTTAACAAATGTGCATTACAATACAGAACCATTGAAATTATTGCAGTTATTGGAATCCAGTAAGCACAATATATCTCACATACGTTACATTTTATTAACATAAATATCAGTTTCTCATTGGGCACATTATAACTGCTGATTTTACATGATTATGAAACAAAATCTAATAAAATACTAATGTAGATAGCAATTGTAAAAAGATTCATCTTAATAATTTATGACTATATTAAGATTCTGTATTATCATAAGCATCTGTAATTCATCAATCCCTGTTCCTAAACCTGTCACTACAGCATCTCTGCCTGGATGATATATACTCCTCACTGAGTAACTCAACTATTTCATTTGCTTTTCACACTTCCCTACAGTCAACTGTTATTAAAGTTATTTTTCTGTAGTCATTTTCCTTTTACTTGCCACAAAAGAACTCTAGGACTTTCTTTGGCTTACTTGGCTAATTTCCTCTCATAATCTGATTTTGTCTTCCTTATCATGCTGGTCACTCATCCTTTTTTTTCTATGATTTGTACTGCTTGCTTTCTTGCTAATCACCTTTCTCCTATATCCCCCACAGCTATTTTTTGCAACTCCTGCTTTATGATACCACTCAATCCATCTAGCACTTAACTGATTTATCCTCCTGACGCTGTGTATGCAATTTGAATCTGCTTCTTACAAACACTCCTTGATCATCTCTTATGCTCTCCTGACACACTTCTCTTGCAGATTCTTATGCCATGGCATTGTTTCAAGATACCTCCTAAGCGTGTATAATAATCTGTCCTTTAGTACTATATATATATATATATATATATATATATATATATATATATATATATATATATATATATATATATATATATATATATATATATATATATATATATATGTCCTTTCTTAATTGAAAATTCCACCTGTTAAATCAAGACTTCATTATTGATCTTCTCAGTTGGTGACTGCTTTTGTTATGGGCAATTCCTTTATTACTAGATCCAGTACTCTCCCAAATCCTTGAGACTTTCTGTTATTGCATAAGGAATGAGACTGGAAAGAGGAATGATCACTTGGAGGGAAGGAAATGGAATTAAACATTGCTACTAGCTTAAAATGCAATGTTGATGCATGTCACCCATATCTTTCATGCATTCCCTGGCCTGCAGCAGCAACTGACTTTATATTTTGTCCTGCTTTTCTCTGTCTTACACCATATAGCATCGTGTGCCACTGCCAAAAATACCTGCCTCTTTTATTCCTGATGCTTCTAACATTAGTATATACAAGGTGATCAAAATTAAAGTATCTCTGTTTAAGGCCTTGTGGAGCACCACCCAGTGATCTAGATGCTGCAAAACTTTTAAAAGAATACGCTGCACTTCATGAGGAAGCAATATTTGAGGAAAAAAAAGGTAGTTCCAAAATTTACCACTAGGAGCATCATATGATGTATCGAATATAGATGTAGTAATTTTTTTCTGTGTGTGTGTGTGTAAGAAGGAGAAAAGCAACAACACAAGCATAAATAGCATATTTTTATTTACTTCCATTATGCATTCACAGAGAGTATTGAGAGAGTAGTTAAGAGTTATCCAGTATTCTCTTAGATGTGATGTTTGTTTGAGATTGCTTGGTAGCAAATCCTTATTAGATCAGTTAAGCTGAAAAGGAAAACCAATTGGAGTTGAAATATTAAAATCTCCAAATAAGATGTTTTCAATTTTGGAAAAGTTTCACTGTAGAAAGTCATAATTTAAAGAAAAATGATCAAAAAGTCAGCATGGTTGATGGCATAAGGAAAGCAATAGAAACAGCAAATGAATTTGATAGAATGTGACTAAGAGATTTTTAGCCAAAAAAGATCAGAAAAGAGGAGATTCAAAAAACTGGAAACCTTTGATGCAATAAAGTGTCAAAGGTGTGTGTTTACACTCAGTAAAACTGAGTAATCCATAAAAAAAAAAGAAAGCTGAAATTTGAGTTTTTGAGGAAAAAAAAAGTTGGTATAGTTTTGAAGATTGGAGAAGGAATTATTTAATTTAATGCTAGTTGGTTATTGTTATTTAGAATTATGGCTGAAGCATATAAGTCTATGAAGCCAGTCCATTATGTCTGTAAATGGTATTAATAAAATTGTGTGAATGTTCTTCACATCAGTTTGACTGTTTTGCAAGATGAAAAACCCAGGTTTCTGGAAGAAAGATTTTGAATTTGACTATGTATATTTTTGAAGTGAGTATGAACGGTTTGGAAGGGATGGATGCCTTTATTTACATGTAATCTGTTTTTCCTTGTTTTCTTGACTGTTTGAGTAGAGTTGAAACAGGGACCTGGAATATACAGGTTCATGCCTCCAATTTGGTTGGAGGCATGGACTTGTATTCCCTACAGGCAGTCCATTACATTCAATTATTTACCCCACTACTTAGCCTCTCCCCTGCACACCTGACTGAATAATAGTGACAAGATTATTTGCTGGCTATCGTGGAAGCCTCCATTAAGTTCAGTCTAGTATGCTGTTCAGCAGCAAGTCTGTTGTGAAATAACTGTTTTAATGCTATACTTTCAAAAAGAAGAAATGTTGGGTCTCTTGTTGGTATAATTCTGGAAATATCTCTCGTATTGCATGCTGGAAGTAATAGGGGAAAAAGTACACTGGGCATTCTGGAATCTAGATGATGGATTTTGGGTCAGTGGCACATAGCACCACAGAGGTTTGGCTTTTTCTCTGAGTGGGGGATATTACACCTCAACTCACCTCTGTGTAAGTTCAGTCCTAGATACAGATCTCCGTCCCCCCCCTTCCCCACACACACCTACCAGTGTCTGATAATTTAATGTTATTGGCTGGAGAATATATCCTGAGCTACTAATTGGGCCACCGATATGAATTTATAGACAGAGGATTTGGTTTCTGCAGATCAACTGGACTTCAGCAAGTTTGACAGCCTTCACATTGCGCTGGCCAGAATATCAGTTCATTCAACATTTTTGAGTTTTGAAGTTTAGCCTTGGACACTGCATCATGAAATCTGTCATGGCTATCTTGAGAAGAATGTCGTCAGGGTACTTTTAAAACATGAGAGATGAAATCAGTCCAGATTGTATATCTGTTCTCTTCAGGGTTTATCTTTGGCTTTCAGTTTTCACGGAAGATTAAATTTTTCACTCAGGTCTTCCATTCTATCTTTTAAGATGTTGTGCATTGGCTTATTTGACATCAGGCTATCATATTGTTAAGATAAGTCAAAATGCTTTTGTTTATGGAAGATATTATGTTAGTTTAGGTAATTGAAAATGAAATAAAAGATGTATAAAAATATTGTTATGTTGATCAAATATTTGTTAAAATGATATTTTATTGTAATAAGAATATATCAGCAATTCTTGTAGTCTGGCTATTAGTAGTTGAATAGTGAGGCCATTATTGAGGCTGACTAACTTCATGGCTGTGTAAAATCTTGTATAGAAGAATTTTTTTAATATAAAATTTCTTGTATACCGATTTTACTTGGAAAATGATATTAATGTAATATACTGGTAATTTGATTTAATACTTAGTTCACATTGTTGTAATAAAACAAAAAAATTTGTTAGAATAAATTGTATTAAGAAAGTTGTACAGACAAAGAATTATCTCAGATGGATTAAAATGTAAGACCTGAGGCGATCGCAGCTCGCGAAGGTCAGTGAAGTTCAGGGTTTCCCGACTTGACTCAGTGACTGCCGGGCAGCTGAGAAGACCCTCCAAGAAGATCCGGGCGATTCGATCTGCAAGAGTTCCAAGGTCTTGAGAGCAGAATAAAAGGGAGACGAATCGAAGGAAAGGGGCTTTTCGGTTCCAGGTTATTCAGTGCGAGACCTTTGGAGGCTAGGCTTTCCAGTTCCGGTTTTCCTTTCCTGCTGTAGTTATGAGAAGTTTCGAGTGTGTGTGTCCTACTGTTCCAAGGACAGAGATCCACGTCTCGCCAGCCAAAGTCCGACAATGATAGGAAGGTCATAATAACAGTGGTGATCTACTCCAGAGTCCCATTGCTAAATTCTTTGGTGATCTCTGCATGTGAAGTATCATTGATGTTGTAAAAGTGCCCGTGTGTGAATTTTACTGGAAAGTAGAAGAGGGTGTCAACAATCTCTAGGATCTTGTGTGACGAACTGGATAACAAATTTGCAAGTAAGACTTTTCTATAGGACTTTAGTAGATGTGAAATTAATGGCAAAGATTGCTGATTTTTTTTTTTTTTAAGCATAAAGAACAGTAGTAAGGACGAAAGCCGATTTGTTAAAAATAATTGCGAAGTAGTTTACAGAGTTATGAGGAGTTAAATAATGTTAAATGTTGAAGAAAGAATAGTATGTGAAAGTTTTAGTTAAGATATGTAAACTATGTACAAGTCTGCTCCCGTGTCTGAATTATCTGTGAGCATAAATAATTGCATTTGTCATTGATCTTAAGTGAGAAATGTTAAGTAATCTAGTGGAGACTAGAGATTTTAAAGTTGGAAGGTGGTCAGACTTCCAACTACTTATCTTGCTCAGAAGCAAACTGGTCGGAAAGGCCAAGAGATTCTTGTATTCATCCCCAATACTGAAGGATACCTTAGAATACTCGAAGTTCAAGGAAACCTTGATTTCCCATTTCTCCTGAGTGAGAAGTCTAGGCCCAAATCTCTGGAAATTACAGATGTGCCCAGGAGAAAAAGGAGAAAATGACTGAGACTCGTGAATTTTATACTTTTTCCATGTCAATGTTGATTAATGAATTTGAGTTAGATTAATTTAGTATGTGTAGTGTAAACTTTTTTTATATGTATCTTGATTTAGAATGAATATATTCTTTTGTTTGTCCAATAACTTGCCTGATTCTGCCTGACCAATGTACTTCTCATAAAAGGACAGAACCCCTGTGACCTTAAGAGTAATAGTAGCATGCTGGACTTAGAGATAAATTTAGAGATATTTTCGTGTTGTGCTGGGTATGTTTTTTGCAAGTATTGGAAAGATATACAATTCCTATACGCGATCTCTGATGGCGCATTTGTAAATAAAAATAACTTTTCAGAGATCATGGTGAGAAAAAGCCAGCCATTTAGACAAAGGAATTGGCTTCAGCCAGAGGTAATTCCTAAATTCTAAAATACGAACACGAGGTAGCATAGTCACGACCTTGAGAAGGGGGATTAAATTGATAGACTGAAAGGATTATAGGTAATAATCTATTTCAAGCAACAAGATTATACACTCGGCGTTATGACGATTAAAGTTCAGATAAAATAATTTAAATAAAATAATTGAAATAAGTAAAGAGAGGAAATATTGAATATAAAATTTAGAACTTAAAGAACATAAAATAAAAATAACATAATTTTACAATGCTGCAGTTGATGGGATTTAATCCGCATTAATTAATTAGTCAAATTGTGGATTATATGAGAAAGTTTTGGGTAACACATTAGGCAGTTCGAAAAAGAAAAAGAAAAAAAAATATTACTTTGAGAAATTTTCTTTGAGAATTAAGTTTTAGTATGGAGAGTGAAATTACAAGTATTAATCAAACTAATAATGCGACAATGGACAACGTCGAATTCTTTTGAACCATAAATCCTCAACTTTTCATTCCACAATTTTCTGGGGAAGAAAATGACGATGTTTTAGCTTTTTTTTAGCTTCGTCGAAGAGCTGAGAAAAGTTGGAAGGTGGTCAGACTTCCAACTACTTATCTTGCTCAGAAGCAAACTGGTCGGAAAGGCCAAGAGATTCTTGTATTCATCCCCAATACTGAAGGATACCTTAGAATACTCGAAGTTCAAGGAAACCTTGATTTCCCATTTCTCCTGAGTGAGAAGTCTTGGCCCAAATCTCTGGAAATTACAGATGTGCCCAGGAGAAAAAGGAGAATATGACTGAGTACTATAATAAGTTACTGACAATTGCCAAAAGTCTAAGGTCTCAATAGAGGATAAACCTCACCTCGACTGGGTAGTGTTTCATCAATTTAGGTTAGGAAAGAAGAAATGAAAGAGACCACCTATAAAAAGAAAATCACAAATCTTGAGGAATTTTTCCTCGCTGTGAAAGAAAAAGAAGAGGCTTGGAGACATTCGTCCCGCTTCTACTAGCAGCCACATTAATGTTAATCAAAAAGGTTAATGATTCTTCTTGCGAAAGCAAGAATGAAAAGGGCTCAGACACATGTGAGGGAAAGACTAATAAGGATCAAAATGAAAGAGAGGGAGAAAAAGAAAGATCAGTCATCATTAATCAAGTGACTGACAATACAATGAACATCCTGAAAGAAGTAGGACCTAAAAACATGGAGGAGTTACTTACCATAATAAGACAGGAGGTAGAAAGGCTACAACAGCCTATGATGGACTGACATGATGCTGTTATACAGCAGTTGGCGGCATTGACAACCAAGACCTCTGAATTGACTCTACCTCAAATAGAGAGGAATAATGAGATAAAAAACAGAAGGAAGCCTTCCAAATGCTTTGTTTGCAATAAATATGGGCACATGGTTCGCAGATGTTTTGGGAACAAAAGACCCTCCGGTGGAAATGTTAGATATGAGTCAAATCTTGTGCACACTACTCATAATTATGCAAATAAACCATGGAGGAGAGAGCACAAGAATCGTGAACGCTAAAGGAAGTCTAATATGATCGCCTTGTGACATATTACTTGATACTGGTTCCCAAGCCTCTGTCATAACAGGAGAGGATTATTTTCAAGGAATAAAATCCCGTATATGGAGAGGCATCTCTAAACTAAAGAAACCAATCAGATTATCGGGGATTTCGACATCTGAGATTTATGCGACCAAGAAAAGTAAGAGTTGAAATATATTTGACGGAATTTAATTTGTGTGTTTAACAAGAGTTCTTGGTCCTCCCTAGGACAGTCTCGCCCGAGCATGCAGATTATTTTAGGAACTAACTTTCTGGAGAAGTACAAGTTCTCTTGTGACTTCTCTAGAAATTAGATATTCCTTATGGGTAATAAATGGTTAGGAAAAGGGAACCATAATTTTAGAGAGAGAGTTGAGAAATCACTTTAAGAGAGAATGAAAAATAAAAGTAAGGTCAGGCCGACTAAACTGACTTAAAGAGGTAATGAAGAATCTTGAAATAACCACACTGATTCTTCAATAGCTTCAGCATCCGAAAGGAACAGCAAATCTGAGACCTACCACATATCAAGCATAAAATTAGTAAATGATCAAAGCGAAACGTAATAAAAATTAGGGGAGGGTAATCAAAAGGTAATAGAAGTAAACATCATTGAGGAACCTAAAAGATACAGAAGTTCCTATAACAATTCAAGGTGGAACAGGCACAGGTTGAAATTCAATCCAAGCGGCAGTTTGATTATGCCAACTTCCTCTGTTTTCTTTTCAGGATAAGAGAAGCAGTAAGAGGATTGTTAGTTTGGAGCCTAGCAATTGTTACAAATGCTGCACACTTACTAACTGATTGTGCAAGCTCTATGTAGAAATTTGTTGAAAGTTTAAGGTGGTACACCTTTTGGCAACTCGTATAGGTAAAGATGACCTCCATTGCTTCTGCCTTGATATCTCAACCTCTGGCGAGACCTCAGTAAAGGTCGAAACCGGTCTGGGTAGTGGCCCTTCTCTTGATGCATAGCATTATACATATCCTCAAGGAAATGTGCTTTGCATTATGGGAGATACTGAGATAGGAGTGATGATAGCTTGGTCCCACTTTGCTACGAGTTGCCTCAGTCTTGAAGTATCTTTGGCCGCAAGCTTTGTTTGCTAACAAAGTTTGCAAACAAATTTAGTAATAAATTTAGTTTAAAGGATTAAACTAAATTTATTACTAGCTCTATAAGTTTAATGGAAATTTATTTCAGTTCAAAACTTTAGAGGATAGCAAGGGGAATAGGTATAATCATGAGAGTAGAGCACATAGTGAAACAAGACACAACTTACAGCCAAGAGAAAAACAAAAGGAAAGAAATAAACAAGTTTGTAGTCAGATCTCCTCTAGAAAATATGCAGGCGGTTTTAAAAATTTTTTTTGAGAAAAATTTTTTAAGGAGGTAAGCCTATGTGAAATCTTGTATAGAAGGATTTTTTTTTATAAAATTTCTTCTATACCGATTTTACTTGGAAAATGAAATTAATGTAATATACTGGTAATTTGATTTAATACTTAACTCATGTTGCTGTAATAAAATAAAAAAAATTGTTAGAATTAATTGTAATAAGCAAATTGTACAGACAGAGAATTATCTTAGACGGATTAAAATGTAAGACCTGAGACGATCGCTACTCGCGAAGGTCAGTGAAGGTCGGGGTTTCCCAACGACTCAGCGACTGTCATGTAGCTGAGGAAAAACCTCAGGAAGATCTGGGCGATTCGATCTGCAAGAGTTCCAAGGTCTTGAGAGCAGAATAAAAGGGAGACGAATCGAAGGAAAGGGGCTTTTCGGTTCCAGGTTATTCGGTGCGAGGCTTTCCAATTCTGGTTTAACTTTCCTGCTGTAGCTATGAGAAGTTTCGATTGTGTATCCTGCTGTTCCAAGAACAGGGATCCAGGATCCACGTCTCACTAGCCAAAGACCGATGATGATAGGAAGGTCATAATAACAGGGGCGATCTACTTTAGAGTCCCACCACTAAATTCCTTGGCGATCTCTGCATGTGAAGTATCATCGATGTCATAAAAGTGCTCGTGTGTGAATTTTACCAGAAAGTAGAAGGTGTCAGCAATCTTTAGGATCTTGTGTGACAAACTGGATGACAAATTTACAAGTGAGACTTTTGTATAGGGCTTTAGTAGATGTGAAATTAATGGCAAAGATTGCTGATTTTTTTTTTTTTTAAGCATAAAGAACAGTAGTAAGGACGAAAGCCGATTTGTTAAAAATAATTGCGAAGTAGTTTACAGAGTTATGAGGAGTTAAATAATGTTAAATGTTGAAGAAAGAATAGTATGTGAAAGTTTTAGTTAAGATATATAGCCTGAGTTAAATTAATGTAAACTATGTACAACTCTGCTTCCATGTCTGAATTATCTGTGAGCATAAATAATTGCATTAGTCATTGATCTTAAGCGAGAAATGTTAAGTAATCTAGTGGAGAACCAGGCTCATGAATTTTATGCTTTTTCCATGTCAATTTTGATTAATGAATTTGAGTTGGATTAATTTAGTATGTGTAGTGTAAACTATTCTATATGTATCTTGATTTAGCATGAATGAATTGTTTTGTTTGTCACATAACTTGCCTGATTCTGCTGACCAATGCACTTCTCATAAAAAGACAGAACCTGTGTGGCCTTAAGAGAAATAGTAGCCACGACTGACGAATAGTAGATTTAAACATTGCTTGACTTAGAGATAAATTTAGAGATATTTCCGTGTTGTGCTGGGCATTTTTTTTGCGAGTATTGGAAAGATATACATGTTCTCTGATGGCGCAGTCGTAAATAAAAATAAATTTTCAAAGAACAAGGTCAGAAAAAAGCCAGCTGTTTAGACAAAGAAATTGGCTCCAGCCAGAAGTAACTCCTAAATTCTAAAATACAAACACTTGAGGTAGCATAGTCACGACCTTGAGAGGGGGAGGGAATTAAATTGATAGGCTGAAAGGATTATAGGTAATAGTTTATTTCAAGCAACGAGATTATACACTCGGGTTACGACAACTAAAATAAGGTAAAGTTAGTGAAAGGTAAAATAGTGAAATATAGATATTTCGAAAAGAATAAAATAAAATGAAAAATTAAAATTAAAATCAATTAATTTTACAGCTGCATTATTGGTGGAAACAGCTGATCATTAGGCAGCAAGAAGAATCGGCAAGATGCACATACCTTTCTACAGCATCATCATCATCATCAAATTCCTGCCATGTACCCTCAAGGGGTGTACCGGATATGATAGAACTACATGAAAAAAATTACATCATTACTAACTTACTATCTACAATTTTCCTCCAAATCAGTCTGTTACTTGTCAAGGCTTCAACATTATCAGATCTTATATTTCTATCATCTAAGGCACTTTGTACTGTATCAATCCACCTATATCTTGGTCCTCCTCTGGGTCGTTTTGCTGCCAACCTGGCAGAGATCACTTGTTTTGCTAATCTTTCTTTGCCCATTCTGTTTAAGTGACCATACCACCTGAGATTAGCTCTGCTAACGCATTCATGGATGTTGACAATGTCAAGTTCTTTCCTAATATCCTCATTTTTAATATGATATTGCCATTGATGCCATTTGTTCACGCCTCTAATCTTTCTCAGGACTCTCATATCTGCGGTCTCTAGTCTTTGGTCAAGTGTTTTACTTCTGACCCAGCGCTCTGATCCATAAGTTAAAACTGGTTTCAACACTGCCTTGTATACAGCGCTAATTTAGTGTTCCGACTAATTTCTCTCTTATTCCATATGAATTTATTCAATTGACTTCCCACCATACCAGCTTTGCTGATTCTGTTGTCTATTTCTATATTTAATTTACCATCTTCAGTAAAAATCGTGCCTAAGTAGCTGAAATGTTTCACTTGTTCCACAGGTTCTCTATTCATAACACAGTTCACATTTTCAGTGATTCTGCCTATTTTCATTGTCTTTGTCTTTTTATTGCTGACCTTCATGCCATATCTATTACAACAGCTATTCAATTTAGTCAGAGAATCTTGCAGACTTGTAGCGGATTTATTTAGAAGTATAACATCATCCGCATAAAGCAAAGAGCTGACATTAACATCTCCAATTTTGATATCATGTTTAATACCACTTTCCTTCATAATGTGATCCATACAGATAATGAATAATAGAGGGGATAATGTACATCCTTGTCTCACACCAGATTTAACATTAAACCATCTTCCTGTATTTCCTTCAATTCTAACTGCTGACTTACAACTCAAATAAAGACTATGTATTGCTTGATATAATGCCCCATTGACACCATATAACTGTAGCGTATTGAATAGCTTCTCTCTTGGCACCTTGTCATGTGCCTTTTCCAAATCGACAAAACTTAAATACAGATCTTTGTTATATTCCCTTGCTTTCTCAACTATTTGTCGTAAACTGAAAATCTGATCCTGACAGCCTCTATTTGGCCTGAATCCAGCTTGTTCTTCACCAAGCTTTTCTTCCACAATTCTTCTCAACCGTTTCTCAAGTATACTTGCATAGATCTTGCCAGGAACACTCAGTAGGGAAATACCTCTATAATTCTCACATTCAGTTTTATTTCCCTTTTTATATATGGGTACTATGAGAGCTCTACTCCAATCATCGGGAATTCGTCCCTCTGTCCAGGCTTTATGAACTATGCAGTGCATCCACTGTAAGACTCTTATACCACCATACTTCAGCATTTCTGGTCGAATATCATCTACTCCTGCTGCCTTTCCACATTTCAAGCCTTTGATGGCTTTTTCTACTTCAAGTATGGATATGTATTCCTGACTGCATGCCTGGTCAGTGTTTTTTTTTTTTTACCACTGCGCTGTCATCACTGCTTGTTTCATTTAACAGTTTTTCAAAGTAATTACTCCATACTTCAAGGATATCTTTTTCTCCTGTTTTCATTTCACCTTTATCATTTCTACAGCACTCTTTCCTCCATTCCTAAGCTTCTTCAACAACCTCCAGAATATTTTGCCACCTTCTTGATATTTATTTTCTATATTCTTGCCAAAGTCCTCCCATGAGTTTTGTTTAGCTAGTTTTACACAGTGTTTAGCATTTTTGCATTTGTCTCTGTATTCTCTAAGAGAACAAGCTGACTTATTTGACAGGAACTTTTGATATGCTTTCTTCTTTTCCTTCACTGCCTCTTTAACTTCCTGTGTCCACCAGGGAGTTCTGATTTTTTTATCCTTGCACACAACCTCACCACATGCCTCTCTAGCAGAATCAATTAATGTTTCCTTCAGAATTTGCCACTGAACCTCAAGGTTTGATTCCTGTTCTCAAACTCTTTCATTTTTTCTTCAATAATCTTTGTGTATTTTAGTCTACAATTCATATCTGAGAGCTCCTCAACTTTTATTTGCTTTAAAACTATCTTATATGTTATTCTTTTCAATATGAAATTCAATTTTATCCTGCTCAAGACTAAATAGTGATCACTTCCAATTTCAAATCCTCTGTACACTCTGGTGTCCTGCACCAGGCAGAAAACATCACTACAGCATTGGAATTAAAAATACATGTAGATGTTTTTTTTTTTTTTTTTTTTTTTTACTGAATGCAGTGAAATAATCAAATGGAAAAGAAAATTCATGAAATAAATATGTAAATGAACATACTGAAAAAATTTCTCTTCACTGTTTGTGATACCTGGCTATGGTGACATCGTTTCACTCAGTCACAATTGAGAAAACATAGTGTATTCTTGACTGTGATATGAAAACAAACATCTGATCGACATGAAAGAGAGAGAAATATGTTTATGTATATGGAGAGAGAGAGAGATCTAAAAAAATTGGAATGGAGGAAAGAATAGAAAGGACAGCTAGAAGTAATCACTTCAAAGAAATAATGAATAATATAAGGAATGAATAGTTGTACAAGTTCCTGTTGAGAAGTTTATATATCTGCACTGTTATAATTTTTAGTTTTTTGAGTCAAGATTAGATGAAAAGTTATTCTATTCATCTGCAACTGACAGTTAAGTAAAAATGCTGGAACTTTCTATATACATTGTTTTCTGCTTCAGTACTTGATAGCTGAATTTTACGAAGTAAGTTCTTAATGTTTTTATTACTTGTTTTTAAGTAGTGACTGAATATGATAGCAGTAAGGCATGTATTGAATACACAGATATGAGTTGTGAATTTATGTTCTGTTTACGACACACATACACACATTGTTAATGAAATATTTAAAAAGAAAACTTACTTTTCATGCTGGAGAAACATCAGGGCTATGTATTTGGTATTTTACCAAATACATAGGCCTAGGGAAAGAACATGTGAATTATGGGGAAGGGAGAAATATATACAATAGACTATCTAATAATTAACAATATTTCTTTGGAACATAAGTGGCTGCTATGATGCATCCTGGCTGATATTTCTTGCACACTTCCATATCTGCTCCTTCTTTGTAAACATATTGTTTAGATATGGGAGTGCCGTCACTTTACTATGATAGTCTTTATTAGTTTCTTTACAAATGCCCGAATGCAGCACATAAACTGAAATGACAGAATTTGCTTGGTTTGTTTTTTGCTTGGCCAAACAAATATTAATCATGTATATTAGTGGGTCAATTTACAGAATAGACCAGCTATTGGGGAAAACAGTTTAAAGGTAAGAAACCTAGTTTGAAGCTCTTCATAAGCATTTGGCTGTCTGGAGAGCATAGTCTTATCCATATACCAACTGCAAGTACTACATATTCCTTTTCGAATTTTTGGCTTTTCATGTAGTTTCACCTGCTGCAAGATAGCTTTAACAGAGTCAGGTAGACATAGGATATTATGCTTCAGTCTTTTTATACTGGTTTGTTAGGGGTCTGTAATGCACAAGATCTATTCTGTAATAACATTATTTCTGTTTTGACAAATCTGTAGTAACGATAACCAGTGCAGTTCGTACCTTCAGTTTAACATGGCTTATAAACATTATTCTCATATATGACATATATAGATCTCCTTATGCCTTAATAATGACAAATAACTTATGTTATTTGCCATTATGAAATTCCTTATATATATATACATGGAATTTATTTGATATTTATTTTATTGTTAATTAATTATCATTTTTTTATGTAGAGAAAGCCCTGCACCTACTTCTCCACTGCTGCTAAGCATTCCACGTACAAGACGTTTTAGTGCCAGTTTTAGTCCCACTCACTCTCCACAGTCTCCATCTGTAAGTAATGATTTTATTCTTAATATTAATGAGGGATGATTTAGTGAAAAAAGTCATATGATAATATACCAATGGCATTAATGCATGAAAATGTTATCAAAATTTTGTAGGTTTCAAACATAGTCTAGAAATAATAAGCTAAATAATAAGGAATGAAAAATTTTCTGTGATATATTTAAGGATTTTGTTCTATTAGCTTAATAGCTTTTTTCACCTTAATAAATATTTAAAGCTTTTGAAGGATTTGTCAATTATCAATATCATGGCTTTTCAATAATACTGTGCTGCATATTATTTGATTAATTTCTCTCTCTTTCTCTCACATGCACATATGTACACACACTTTGTATCCATGAATTGTTGGTATGTGTTCGTACAATTAAAAAAAAAACCTAATTCCAAGTAACAACATTTTTGTTGTTTAATTTAAACTGTGTGTGCATGCGTGCATGCACACACACACGTGGAAGGTTTCCTATAGGAATCCTTTGACTATAGCTAACTGAAAATTTTTTGGTAGTTTATTGTAGGGTTTTTTTCCTTTTCCCCTTTGGTTATGTTGAGCCCATACACGAGAGGTTGGTTGATCAACTTATAGTACATTAGTACCATTGTAAAATGATGCTTATTGTGCCTTTGGTGATCTCTATGTCTATCTTTATTTTGCGCACTTATTATTTAATTAATTTCTTTATCTTCTACTTTATCTATACTCTGATTTATTATTATTATACCTTACTTCTATATCTCTATTCTTTCATTGAACTTATTTAATCCTCCTTTTAACTCTATATTTTCCTTTCATGTACTCTGTTAACTTTATTCTCTTTGCTCTACCTTCAGTATTCTTTCCTTATACCGGAGATCTCTAAAAATTTGTTTTTATTTAAAGACTGCGCCACTAGGTCTCCATGTGGCATAAGAAAATATCAATACTTCCAGTAAAGGCCCTCCTCAATAATTATTTATAGTCGTGGCTAACTCTAATTCATACCTATTTTTAAACTCCCCGCTCACAGGATTGCGTTTATTTGGGAACACTGCATTGTGTGTAAAAGATCAGGCAGCACTCCTTGTAAATAAAACAAACATATTTATTTATGCTGAAACAATCATACAAATTATACACTAATGAAATGCTACTTTTTACTCTTCTCTAAGTTAAACACTTTAGAGGAAACTTTCTTTAGGACATTTACTTAAGCAAGCAACAAAATACAAATAATTAAGCAATTTAATTAGATAACTATCAGCCCATTTACAATTTAGGAATTATCATGCCTTGATTAACTATAGCCATAAATTCCAGCCTTCACTTAATATATATTTCTCTTTATGCAAACTATTTCTCATAACACCATATATAGTAATTCTATAATCTTATCAGTCCTTCTAAAACAGTCTTTTACAATGGACAAAATTACTTTGAAAACAACTTCTCTTTATGCAAACTAATTTTCATTCTATTATATATAGTAATTCTATAAAATTATCAGTCCTCAACACCCCTTCACAACATAAGAAAATTTGCAACAAAAATAAACTCACATGACTCCTTCATCAGTATAGTGCACTTGATCGTATTTCCTTTACAGATTTCCTGGATTCCTCTCTATGTCAGGTCTTGGGCTATCACTTTAGAGGTTTCATGGATACCGTATTCTCCTCTTGAATGGCTCGCGAGGCCTGCGGCACGATTTTCTGATGTTATAGATACTCGGACGTGAGGTCAGACGATCAAGGCTTAGTCATCCTGGTCCTGGGCCGCTATTCTCTCTGTAAGTTTTCGCCTCCAGTTCTCCTTCCACGACTTCATCCAGATTCGACGTAGTCCATAGATCGACTCCCTCCTCTTTTTCTCTTTGCACCAACTCTGCCGATGGTCGATCTCTTTTCTATGATCCTTATATTTGGTTTTTCGCAGGGCCCTGTGTGAAGGTTCAGGACCCCCCCGAACATTTCCGTGCAAACTTTCGACGAAGATCTGAGACCCCGTACTTTCTTGTGCAAACTCTTAACCTTCTCAAAAGCGCAGTCTTCTAGCTCTCCCTGAAGCATCTAATCCTTTTTACAGCATAGTGGAACTGCTTGTGATGTATACTGCCCTCTTTTTCTATTGACCTTGAAGGCAGTATTGGACTGACTTTGGATACAATAGGTTTCCTTTTCACTCAATATTAAATGCTACATCAATACACTTCCGAATTCAAAGGCATTGCCCTTGAACTTAACATTTTAAGATATCTTCTGTTTACACTATTTGGCATGTTAATTTCTCTGAGTTTCTATACATGGGCTTTTAGTGTTATTTACATATAATGTTACAAATTTATCTTTGTGACTTTTTCGATGTGACCCCTGTAAAAGTCGATGCAATAAAATTTGGGAAAATTTATGCTGCATCGAATTTTACACTGTATGTGGGTAGTGGGTTGGGAAAGAAGAAACTTGTTTACATTTGATTTAAAAACCTGTATATTGTATTCCTTGGGAAACACATCAGATGGAAGATTGTTTTACAATTCAGTAGTAACAGGATGAAGGAAGAGGGAAAAGAAAAATTTGTTTTGTGGAGTTCAAGGAGTACTGTGAAGAGATGTTGGGCAGCAGCTGCACTTGTTCCAGCAGGCATAGTACTGTGTGGAGGAATTATTGATGCTATTTCAGATGAACATTTGCCATGGAAATATTTATATAATTATTAATTGACTTAAGGAATTCACAACGTACATCATCATCAAATTCCTGACATGTACCCTCAAGGGGGTGTACAGGATATGATAGTACTACATGACAAATTTACATCATTACTAACTTCCTATATACAATTTTCCTCCAAATCAGTCTGTTACTTGTCAAGACTCCAAAATTATCAGATCTTATATTTCTTATATTACAAGAGACCATACTGAACGATACTTGAAAAAATCTAATTAATTCTCTCAGTCCAACAGAATTACAGTACGCGAATTATCATATTACATATTTGCATATAACGCGTGTTCATGATACTTAGTAGAAAGTCACGATTCATACAGACATGTCATGCAAAAGTGTTACCTTAGCCTGCCTAACAGGTACTAATGTTTTTTGTATTCTTAAACCTTTTTTTGCATTTACCATTTTCTTTGTACTGTGCAAGCCTTGAGAAAGCTAGTCAGTTACTAGCGAAACCGGTAGGCAATATTGTATGAACATACGTACGAATTAAATATCTATGGTCAGGTTATCTATAAGACTTATTGATACGGTACAAAGTCCAAGGCACTTTGTACCGTATCAATCCATCTATATCTTGATCTTCCTCTGGATCGTTTTCCTGCCAACCTGGCAGAGAACACTTGTTTTGCTAATCTTTCCTCGCCCATTCTGTTTACTAATATCCTCGTTTTTAATATGATATTGCCATTGATGCCATCTGTTCAGGCCTCTAATCTTTCTCAGGACTCTCATATCTGCAGTCTCTAGTCTTTGGTCAAGTGTTTTACTTCTGACCCAGCTCTCAGATCCATAAGTTAAAACTAGTTTGAACACTGTCTTGTATACAGCTAATTTAGTGTTCCGACTAATTTCTCTCTTATTCCATATGAATTTATTCAGTTGACTTCCCACCATACCAGCTTTGTTAATTCTGTTGTCTATTTCTATATTTAATTTACCATCTTCACTAAAAATTGTGCCTAAGTAGTTGAAATGTTTTACTTGTTCCACAGTTCTCCATTCACAACGCAGTTGACATTTTCAACGATTCTACCTATTTTCATTGTCTTTGTCGTTTTAATGCTGACCTTCATACCATATCTATTACAACAGTTATTTAATTTAGTCAGGGAATCTTGCAGACTTGTAGCGGATTTATTTATAAGTATAACATCGTCCGCATAAAGCAAAGAGCTGACATTAACATCTCCAATTCTGATTTCATGTTTAATACCACTTTCCTTCATAATGTGTCATATAGATAATGAATAACAGAGGGGATAATGTACATTATCCCCTCTGTTATTCTATTAATAAATAATATGAATAAATAAAATCAATGACAATTTTATATAGATTCTTATTATTACTATTACATATCCTAAGATTATATAGTTAATTAATAATAAACAAAACTCAAAGTATTTATATGAATAATATATTACAAGCAAGAGACTAACAACAAATAATATTTACAAGTCTTGCTTATGACGTGGTGGATTATGTTAAACACGAATGAAATATTATAATATACAGAATATCTTCATTCACAATTTAACAGAGTAATCCTTGTTATGAAGGGTGGGGGTTGTGATTTACTGGTTTCAATATTTTTTTTTTTGAAAGATTTTTCATGGAATCAGCCTCAGCCCTAAGAAACATGCCAAACCTCAACAAATTTGGTTGCATGAGACTGCCCCAAACTTGAGAGACCTTCAGTCCAGTGGCCAAGAATACCTACATAGCCCGCTAGGGGGCACCATCAGGACTTTTAGGAGAAACGATAGCTTCCTGCTTCGTCCTCATTTACTGTATGTAGTGCCTGTGTGCACGTGTCTTTATTGTAAGTTCCTTGAAAATGGCAACATGACGTTGCCGAAGTATTGGAAATATATATTAAAGTTTAATTTAATTTATATTCTATTGTACATTGTGAATTCCTTAAGTCAATTAATAATTATGTATAACCAGCATATAAGGCTTTCTATGGGAAATATTTATAGGGTACACAAATTGCAGAAACCAAATGTCTGTGTGAAAATGGGATTAGTGAGTTGATAAGAGATGGTCATTAATCAATCTATTTGCTCTCCTCAGTATTGAGTCAAGCATTTGAGGGAGTTAATAGTCCCACTCCAAATGTGAGAGCAGCATTTGATAGCTGTGTGGATTTATGATTTATATAAGTTTATAAATTTCTGTTCAGAGGTAAAGTAACTCTTGAGAGAAAGAGAAATTCTAGTTTTTTAGAAGCTGAGGATGCAATGGTTATGATGTTTTTATGCCAGGAGAGACTTGATGTCAAGGTAATTCCAAGAAGAAAGATCTCATCTTGTCTGGAAATTTGAGTATTATCGAAAATAATACTTGGAGAAAATGATCCTTTTTTGTGAGAAATAATACAAAACTGGGTTTTACTAGCATTGAAATTGACGAGGTTATCTGAGCCCCATTGGAGGATGGCTTTAATATCAGAATTAAGGGCAGTGGTGGTTGATGTTCTGTAGGTCCAGATGAGTTGTGTAGAGTAAGGTTTATCAAATGAAAGGGAGGAGTGCAACATGCTGTCATCTGCAAAACTCTGTATTGGGTTGGATGTCAACTGAAGTAGGTCATTGATATATAGCAGGAAGAGCGTTGGTGAGAGAAAACAGAGCTTTGTGGAACAAACCCTGGCATTATTTGAATGGTGAGAGGATAAGGAACCATCCACCATCACATAGTGTGCATCCAGACATTAAGCTGGTAGTCCAACTGCAGAAACTTCCATCATTTGGTCTGTCTCAGGCCAAATGATGGAAGTTTGCTTAGGAAGCCTTTGTGCCATACCTGGTCAAAAGCTTTGGAGATATCATATGCAACCATTTAAGATTTGTCAAACTTCTCCATGGCATTTGTCCAGAGATGGGTGATATATGTGAGTAGATCTGTTGATTGTAGTGTAGGAGTGGGGAATTGACGGTTTTCTCCATTACTTTAGATAGAACCAAGGTGAGTTAGATTGGGATTAGTTAGATGGCAGTGATTTGTCGCCCTTCTTGGGAACGAATATAGGCCAGTTTGTATGCTGTGGGAT
Source organism: Typopeltis vanoorti (assembly GCF_054136105.1). Taxonomy (NCBI): domain Eukaryota; kingdom Metazoa; phylum Arthropoda; class Arachnida; order Uropygi; family Thelyphonidae; genus Typopeltis; species Typopeltis vanoorti. The sequence continues at coordinate 131,596,642 of NC_143550.1, forward strand.
AGATACCAGTGGAGTAAGACAGAGTATGTACAGGCAGCATAGGAGTCAGTTCTGGTGCACAAACCTTCAGGACAATTGGAGGGTTGCCATCAGAGCCAGGAGACTTTGTTGTGACTAATTTAGACAATAATTTTTGGATCTCTTTCTAGCAAAAGGATATAGGGGCATTTACCATTGTTAGTTATGCATGCATGCATTGGAAGCAAAGTCTGAAGCCAGGAGATTAGCTTTTTCTGTGCACGATGATGCAATAGAGCCATCTGGGTATGATAGGAGTAGAAATAGTGTTGGGCAAAATTTACAAACCTATTGCTTTGGCTAGAGACCAATTTTTTTTTTTTTTTTTTTTTTTTTTTTTTTTTTTTTTTTTTTTTTGGCCAGGCTGCAAGTTTCCTGCTTTTTGCTCTTTCAAACTTGATTTGGAAGCATTGATAGTTTTTTTGCATCTCTTTCGGGCTTGAGTATAAGCACTAAATGAGAATTGAGTTCTTGATGTAAGCAAGTTGTGGTATGCTTGTTTTTTCATTTGTACAGCTTTGCACATCTTTTAGAGAACCAGGGTTTAGTTAGGGGACAGCATTTCAGAGTAGTGTGGGGGAATGTATGTTTCCATGCCATTGAGGGGTCACTTTGGTGATACGTTCAGTGCATATGTTTGGGTTAGAAAACCAGAAACAATAGTTCAACCATGGAAATGAGGCATAGAAGTCACCAAGGCTGTTTCACTTGGCACTGTTATAAAGCCAAACTACTCATATGGGAGTGGCTGTGCAAGTGTTGTTGCACAGGGGAAGGGATAAGCACTAAATTGTCGTCAGAATTACCCAGGTGGCTCACTACATTCATTGTGTATTTGGAAGGGTTATTGGTAAGGAAAAGATCTAGAGTGGTTCAGGTTATCTGGTATTCTGGTTGGCATGTGAATTTATGTAAAGTCGTTAGAGGTGGCAAGTGTTTCAGCATCTCTGTCTGCAAGAGCTGTACAACTGGAGGAGGAAAGCCAGTTGATGTTGTGAATATTAAAATCTCCTAGAGGATGATTTTGCTGTTAGGAAACTGGGACTGGTGGAAATTAATTTTTAAGGAGAGGAAATTAAAGTACTAATAGTGGTTGATGGCATTAGGGGGAGCAATAAAGATAGAGTTTGACTGAGTGGGGAAGGGATATTTTCAACTAAGGAAGGTCAAAGATTTGCTTATTCTAGGTTGGGTGCTCTCTAGTAAGGTATGTCATCGAATATATGCCCAGACCAATGTCACCCTTGGGTCGAAAGGAGTTAAAGAGTGTGTAGCTTGGAAGGTTGAAATGTATACTACCCAGACTAGTTTCGACCTTTATTGAGGTCTCTTCAGTGGGAGTATCCTGAAGATACTTTCAGGCGCAAACTTTGTTTGCACACACTTGGATAAAGGATTAAACTAAATTTATTATAGTCTGACCAAGTGAAAAATAAACTTTCAACATCTTTCTCTAAATCCAGAGTAATTTAATAAAAAGGTGGCACACCGTTTGGCAGCTCCTACAGGAGGAGATGACCTTGCTAATGCTTCTGCCTTGGCATCTCCACTTGGGCCTGGCTCCCACTGAAGAGACCTCAATAAAGGTCGAAACTAGTCTGGGTAGTGGCCCTTCCCTTAATGCATAAAATTATACATATCTGCAAGGAGATGTGTTTTGCATTATGGGAGATACTGAGATAGGAGTGTTGGTAGCTTGCTCCACCTTTGCAAGGAGTTGCCTGGTGTTGTACCACTTTACCCCAGTCCTGAAGATACTTTCAGGTGCAAACTTTGTTTGCACACTCTTGGATAAAGGATTAAACTAAATTTAATATAGTCTGACCAAGTGAAAAATAAACTTTCAACAGCTTTCTCTAAATCCAGAGTAATTTAATAAAAAGGTGGCACACCGTTTGGCAGCTCCTATATGAGGAGATGACCTTGCTAATGCTTCTGCCTTGGCATCTCCACTTGGGCCTGGCTCCCACTGAAGAGACCTCAATAAAGGTTGAAACTAGTCTGGGTAGTGGCCCTTCCCTTAATGCATAACATTATACATATCTGCAAGATGTGTTTTGCATTATGGGAGATACTGAGATAGGAGTGTTGGTAGCTTACTCCACCTTTGCAAAGAGTTGCCCGGTGTTGTACCACTTTACCCAGTCCTGAAGATACTTTCAGGCACAAACTTTGTTTGCATACACTTGGATAAAGGATTAAACTAAATTTATTATAATCTGACCAAGTGCAAAATAAACTTTCATTATCAAAAAACCTTATACTAATTTATGATAGGAAAAGGAAAATAACAGTCGTTTACCTTTCCTAGACACCTTTAGTGACATACCTTCCAGATGGTAACTTCTCCTTCACTGTATGCAGAAAACCCACTCGCACAGGCAGATACATTCACAAACTCTCCCACCACCACCCCCTCTCAATAATGTCATTATTAAAACTCTAACCAATAGATTCTATATTGTTTGTTCCAGTAGAACTCCTCTTTCTACAGAACCAGGCCAGCATGGGATCAGTATAAAATATATATATGCCTGAGTCCTCATCTACATCCCAGATATAACATTGATATGCTCATAGATCCTTTGATCTCACATGTAAGGGATCAATATAATATATATTGGCCTGGTTAGCATATCTACTTTCAGCCAAAACGCTGCTGGTTCGAATCCCACCGTTGGCATGGATGTTTGTGATTGTCTGTGAAAATACTAGTGGTGATGGTCGGCGGTAGATGGCGTTGGTATAGATGATGAAAGTAGTTGGTGGGTGTGGTGGAGACGGAGAATTGTGGAGTAGATGCCCTCTCTCGATGAGTCTTTGGACTCCCTGGAGGTGTTATGTAATAATAATAATATATATATATATATATAAGGAACAAAACTTCTGTCACTTGATAGTTCCTCCTGTGGGTTCTAGACAAATTTGCATTATGTCATATTAACTGTGCTTCTCCTGAATCAGCCACTCCTAAATATTTTAATCCTATTGTTTCCAGCCATTGAATTTCTAACATGTTTCTTGGAAATTATGACATTATTTGGTCTTGACGGCTGCATGGAAGCATGTCTGCTCTCCAACCTTCAGGCTGTGGATTCATATCCCACTGTAGGCATGATCTGTTTAGGTAGTAGATGAATTCTACACCTGCAGTGAGCTCATCCTGTATATTGACGGCTTCAAGTAGCTTGAAAAAATTCCATACTTCATTTCTAGAGGCAGTACCACATACCCTATTCACATAATTGGTGTTACAAAAACAGTTGAAATTCTTCTAAATACAAGATGTTATATATTCAGGTAGTAATTATCTGGAAAAAGAAGCAATTGCTAGTAGTATTTAACACTAAGCATTAGGATAATCTTTTTGAATGACAAGCACTATGAAGTCGGATCTAGGTAAACATCAAAATAGGGAATTGGACAATGAGACTTATTTATGCCAATGGTTTCACAGAATATTCTGCTGAGGAAGAAGTAGAGGAATTTTTTTAGTCATTTGAGAAGGAAAGGCAACATAAAGAAAACATTGGTCCTTTTTGGAGGTCTAAACAGCAGAATAGAATATGAGTACCAGACATGTAGAAATGTTTGGGGAAAATTTGGAATAAAGATCAAGGCTAATAATAATGATAAATATCTGCTGGATTTCTGCTGGTCATCATTAACACCATATTTCAATATAAAGATGGCACAAGAAATAAGAAATATCTCATTGACTCCTATTATTGATTGCAATATCTTCATGCTGGTTCAGGACAAGTATATATGGGGAAATTGATATATTATCATTTAGTTTTGAGCAGGATAAAAATGAATTTCATATTGGAAATAAAAATACAGTATGTACAAAAGTTTAAAAAAGAATCAGTCAAGCAGTTACAGAGGTGAACAGTGGACTCAAATATTATTATTATTATTATTATTATTTTTGCGTGACACCTCCAGGGAGTCCAAAGACTCATGAGGGAGAGCACCTACTCTACAACTCTTTGTCTCCGCCACTCAATCCCAACTACAATGAACCACAACTACACCAACGCCATCTACTTGCCAACCACCACTAGTATTTTCACAGACAATCACAAACATCCATGCCCACGGCGGGATTCAAACACATAGCCTTTTGGCTGGAGAGCAGATACGCTAACCACTCGGAACAAATATTATTCAAGAAAAAAATTAAAGACTTTGTAAACAAGTACTGAACCTTAGAGACATGAAGGTAGACTGTGGATAGATTAAAAAAACAACACAAAAACTTTGATTTATCTAATGAGGTATGTAGAGTTGTATGCATGAAGAGAAAAATCAGAGCTCTGTGGTCGATTCAGGTAATCATGAAAAAGAAAAAAAAGATATTGAAATTTCATTGCTAGTAAGTTAACATGTGCTCTGAGAGAATACAGAGAAAAATCTAAGAAAGTGAATCAGCGTACCTACACAAAAGTCAGGAACATTTTGGTAATAATATAGAATATAAATATTAGGAAGGTGACAAAATGTTCTGGAAACTATTGATAAAGTTTAGAAATGGAGGAAAGAGTATTGTTAAAGGATAAGAATGACATGAAAACTGAAGATAAAAATATTCTAGATGTCTGTTCGTTGTTAAGATTATATTTGGTCATTCAAACATATAATTAAAATGAAATATATATTGATCTTTAATTGACCATGATTTATAAACATTTAATACCAACAAGTTTTGCCGACGGGGCTGTTCGGCTTCTTCATGGCTTATAATGGTAAGAGAAAACTCAAAGCGTCTAGTACAGAGAAAATTGAGTAACACCATTTTCTCTGTACTAGCCACTTTGATTTTTCTCTTACTGTTATAGGCCTTGAAGAAGCCGGACAGCCCCATCAGCGAAACTTGTTGGTATTAAATGTTTATAAATCATGGTCAATTAAAGATCAGTATATATTTCAGTCCCAAGGGGGTGGAAAGAGGGGAAAATAGTTCCGCTGCATAAAGGTGGTTCCAAGGCTGCTGTTGAAAATTACCGGCCAATCAGCATAACAGGAATCATCATCAAGGTCTTGGAGAAAATAGTCAAGAGGAAAATACAAGATTGGATAGAAGAAAATGGGATACTGTATCGGGGACAGCATGGTTTTGTGAAGGGTAGGTCATGACTCAGTAACTTGCTCACGTATTATAACACAGTGACTGCTGAACTGGATAAGGGTAATGGGTTTGCAGTGATTCTACTGGACCTTGCTAAGGCCTTTGACAGGATACTACATGGAATTCTAATCAGTAAATTGCAGCATATGGGGATGGATATAGGGTTGGTGAGATGGATAGGAGGGTGGTTGATGGAGAGATATCAGAGAGTGGTTTATTCAGGAGTAGAGTCCACAAGACAGCCTGTGACTAGTGGTGTGCCACAAGGATCTGTTCTTGGACCACTGCTGTTTAATTTGTTCATTAATGATATAAGAAAGGGTCTGAGAGGAACAGTTAATTTGTTTGCGGATGATGCAAAGTTGGGTAGGGCAATAGTGAATGCAGATGACATCAAAATTTTGCAAGATGATTTGGATAGATTGGAGGACTGGGCTAAGGAGAATGGATGTCAATTTAATGTGGCAAAATATAAGGTTATACATTTTGGGGTGAAAAGATTAGCAGCAGTTTACTACATTGGTGGAACTGTACTCCAGGAAATTGATGAGGCACGAGATTTAGGAGTGTTGTTGGATAAGGAGTTGAAGTTTAGGGGGCACATTGCAAAAGTGGCCAAATCAGCCCATCAAATCACTTGGTTGCTGAAGAATACGTTGACAAGCAGAGACGAGCAGGTTATTGTTCCTCTGTATCGAGCCTTGATCAGAACCCATCTCCACTACTGTGCCCAGATTTGGTCACCTAGGTTTCTTCTTGACGGGGAGGAGGTGGAGAGGATCCAGAGCCGAGTGACCAAGATGATAGCAGGTCTGTGGAATGAACCTTATGAGAACAGGTTGAGGATTTGTGGGTTGCAAAAATTGGTTGATAGGCAGAGGAGGGGAGATATGATTGAGACATTCAAATTACTGAAGGGTTTCTATAAAATTAATTCAGAAGATATTTTTGAGAACAGGGCTGGTTGTGGGAGGACTAGGGGACATCCATGGAAAATGGACAAAAGTGTGGTTAGTAAAGGTATTAGAGCTGGGTTCTTTACTTTTAGAGTGGTGAATGAGTGGAATGCGCTCCCAGAGTCTGTGATGGATGCTGTGACAGTGAATGAGTTTAAGGTGAGGTATGATAGATACTGTATGAATGTCGAATAGTTGTGATGAATGTGATTTGGGGCCTCCCTCAATGAGTCTAATGACTCCCTGGAGTTGCCCGTAATAATAATATTTCATTTTAATTATTCTAAATGTCTATTTTAGCATTATTCTGGGTGTTTTATTTAGCAGTTTTTCAAAGTAATTACTTTGAAACGTTGCTAAATAAAATAAGAAGTGACAGAATCATAGTAGAAAATATTCAAGAAGAATGTAACCAGGAGCAGATATCAATACTTGAGGTTAAAAAAAAAAAAGTCATCAAAAAGCTGAAATGCAAAGGCAGCTGTAGTAGATGATTTTTAACCAGAAATGCTCAATTATGTAGATATAAAAGTTTTATAATGACTATGCCATAATTCAGAAGGTCAAATTCCAGATGATTGGACCACATAGCTGTCATAGTGTCCATCTAAAAGAAAAGGGAAATAAAACAATGTGAGAATTACGAAGGAATTTCCTTACTGAGTGTTCTAAGATTTATACGAACATACTTGAAAGGAGACAAAGAAAATTTGAAGAACAACCTAGGTTCTGGCTAAATAGAGGCTGTCATTATCAGATTTCAATTTTAGACAAATCGTTGAGAAGTCATGGGATATAACAAGGAATACTCCTAAGTTTTTTGTACATCTGGAAAAGGCCTTCAAAAAACTTAGCAATTCTTGATATAATGTCCAAGAATTGTCTAAGTGTTTTGTAGATCTTTTTCAGATGTACAAAAAAAACCATATAATTTTAGCATTCAGAATGATAAAATTATATGGTGATAATGGGATATATTATAGCAAGCAATACATAGTCTCTCTTTGAGTTGTAAATCAGCATTTTTGATTGAAGGAGTTATAGGAAGATGGTTTGAAGTAAAATTAGGTGTTAATAAAGGCAACATGCTGTCTCCACTGTTACTCATCATCTATATAGATCACATTATGAAGGATTTTTATTTATTTTTTATTTTATTATATATATATATATATATATATATAATCATCATCATCATCATCATGCATATCAAAGATTTAGGCCTAGCATGGCCTGTTCTGGCCTTAGAAGTCATCGTTGATTCTTTTAAGAGGACATCCTGGTTTTCTTTTTCCTAATGCCTTGTACTTTATGGCTTGTTTTGGTAATCTTTCTGTTTTCATTCTTTGAACATGTTCCATCCATTTATGTTTATATTTTTAAATTTTTTCTATTACTGGTTATTGGTTTAATTCTTTCATAATTTCTTCGTTTCTTTTGTGATCAAATAGGGTATACTTTGCAGTTTTTCTCATAAACTTCATTTCTGCTGTTATTAATCTTTGTTTGTCTTTTTGTTTTATTGTCCAGATTTTGCTTCCATACATGAAGACTGGTAGGGTTAATGTATTGTATACTTTTAGTCTGGTTTGTTTTTGAGCTGGGTTTGGTTTAAATATAGAGTTAATTACACCTGTTATTTTTAAATATTTTGCTCCTAGGTAGTTAAATGAATTCACCTGTTCTAAGATCTTGTCATCTATTACTATTTTAGTTCTTGCTGGATCTTGTCCTTTAAAGGCCATAGTTTTGATTTTTCTGTTGATATTATCATACCATAATCTTTGGCTATCTCATTTAGATCCAAAATAGCTTTCTGTAAGTTATCTTTAGAATTTGTAATTATTATTTGGTTGTCGGCAAAAAAGGAGAGTGTTTAAGTTCACTGTAGGAGAAAGTTTAATTCCTTTATGTAAATTTTTATTCCATTTTATTATTATTTCATTTAAGTAAATATTAAAAAGAGCTGCTGAGAGGGGACATCCCTTTCGGACCCCTTGTTTATCTCTCTCGTATATGATAGCTCGTGATTTAATCTTATTTGTGTTTGATTATTTTCATATATACTTGTGATAGCTTTTAGGATATTATTTGGTATTTGTCTTTCTTTTAATATGATAAATAATATGTTTCTTTTAACTTTGTCAAATGCTTTTTCAAAGTCAATAAATGCAATATGTGTTTCTAAATTGTATTCTCTTCTTTTCTCTATTATTAATTTTAGGCTAAAGGCCAAGTCTATACATGATTCGTTCTTTTCTAAATCCATTCTGTACTTCTGAAATAAAGTTTTTGGAATATTTCATTAGTTTGCTATTTAAAATTCTGCTATTCATTTTATAACAGGAATTTAGTATACTGATACCTCTATAGTTTTTAGGGTCATCTCTATTACCTTTTTTAAAGATAGGAATCACAATTGCTTTGTTCCATTCTATTAGGGGGATACCAGTTGAATAAATTTTATTTAAAAATAATAAGAGTCTTTCTTTGAATCTTGTTACTGCATATTTATATAGTTCTGAACCTAGCTTATCTTCTCCAGGTGATTTTCTGTTTTTTGTTTCTTTCAGGCTGATTGTTTGACAGTTGTCTTTTTTAAAATATTTGTCTGTCCACAATTCTGTGTAGTAATTTAGAAATTCTTCTAAATTCAATTCAGTGTTTAATTTTATGTTTTCTTTGATATATCTGCATTTAAGTGTTTCAAAATCTTATATACATTGGGTCTTATTTTATATAAATCATGTTCTAAATTAGAAACAAATTTGTTCCATGATTCTCTATGTCTTTTTCTGACTTCTCTTTTAGCTATGGCTCTTATTCTTTTATATTCTATTTCATCTACTAATCTTTTACTACTTAACCATTTGTGATAGGCTTCTTTTTTCTTTTTGATCATTTCTTTGATTGTATCTTCCCAGATCTTCTGTTTTTTCCTTTTATTGAATTTTTTGGCCTTTCCTAAGCTTTCAATTGCTGCCGCATTTAGTATCGTTTTTATATTAAGCCATTCTATTTCTATTTCTTCATTTTGTTTTATTTTATCTAGATATTGGTTAATTCTTTGTTCATATAGCCATTGTACATTTGTGTCATTCAATAGTCTAGTTTTATAAACAAATGTTTCGCATTTTCTTTCTGTTCTTGTTACTTGTAGACATTTAGGTGGTAATCTTAATTTTATTTTAACAAGGAAGTTAAAATATGAAAGGGATATGATATAAGCAGTGGTCACTGCTTATTTCATATCCTCTGTGAAATCTAACATGTAGTGAAAATTTTAATGTCTTTTCATTTAATATAAATAGGGGTGACTGAAACAAAAAAGACAAAAACTGGTGAGATCTTTCTGAGCAATAAATACAAGATGTTATATTCAGGCAATGACAATCAAGGAAAAGAAGGAGTAGCCATAGTATTCAACACTAAATACTAGGCTAATCTTCTTGAATGGCAGTCAGTCTGAAGTAGAGTGATGTGGGCAAATATCAGAATGGGGAATTGGACAATGCGACTTATTTGTGCCTATGGTCCCACAGAAGGTTCTACTAAGATAGAAGTGGAGGAATTTTTTGATGCTTTAGAAAAAGGAAAAATTGGTTCTTGTTGGGGATCTAAACAGCAGAGTAGGAAATGATTGTCAGGCATACAAAAATATTTTGGAAAAATTTGGAGAAAAGAGCAAAGCTTATAATAATGGCAAATACCTGTTAGATTTCTGCTCAGGACATGGACTGGTTATTACTAACACCATGTTTCAACATAAAAATGTGCACAAATTCACATGGAGAGAAGAGGCTAGGAATAAGAAAAGTCTCATTGACTATATTATTGTTGATAGTGATGTTTTCTCTCTGGTGCAGGACACCAGAGTTTACAGAGGATTTGAAATTGGAAGTGATCACTATTTAGTCTTAAGCAGGATAAAATTGAATTTCATATTGAAAAGAATAATATGTAAGAAAGTTTTAAAGCAAATAAAAGTTGAGCAGCTCTCAGATGTAAACTATAGACTAAAATACACAAAGATTATTGGGAAAAAAAATGAAAGAGTTTAAAAACAAGAACCAAACCTTGGAGATTCAGTGGCAAACCTAGAAGAAAACCCTGATTGATTCAGCCAGAGAGGCATGTGGTGAGGTTGTCTGTAAGGATAGAAAAATCAGAACACCATGGTGGACACAGGAAGTTAAAGAGGCAGTGAAGGAAAAGAAGAAAGCATATCAAAAGTTCCTGGCAAATCAGTCAGCTTGTGCTCTTAGAGAATACAGAGACAAATGTAAGAAAGCTAAACATTGTGTAAAACTAGCTAAAAAAGTCATGGGAGGACTTTGGCAAGAATATAGAAAATAAATATCAAGAAGGCGGTTAGATATTTTGGAGGTTGTTGAAAAAGCTTAGCAATGGAGGAATGCTGTAAAAGAAGTTAGAGTTGATAAAGATGACATGAAAACGGGAGAAAAAGATATCCTTGAAGTATGGGGTAATTACTTCAAAAAATTGGTAAATGAAACAAGCAGTGATAGCACAGTGGTAAAAAACATTCAACAGGCATACAGTCAGGAATACATATCCGTACTTGAATTAGAAAAAGCCATCAAAGGCTTGAAAGGCAGCAGGAGTAGATGATATTTGACCAGAAATGCTTAAGTATGGTGGTATAGAAGTCTTATAGTGGCTGCACTGCATAGTTCAGAAGGCCTGGACAGAGAGATGAATTCCTGATGATTTGAGTAGAGCTCTAATAGTACCCATATATAAATTAAAGGGAAATAAAACTGAATGTGAGAATTACAGAGGTATTTCCCTACTGAGTGTTCCGGGCAAGATTTATGCAAATGTACTTGAGAAACGGTTGAGAAGAATTGTAGCAAAATAGCGGCTGTCAGGATCAAATCTTCACTTTACAACAATTAGTTGAGAAAGCATGGGAATATAACAAAGATCTGTAGTTAAATTTTGTCGATCTGGAAAAGGCATACAACAAGGTGCCAAGAGAGAAGCGATTCAATATGCTATAGTTATATGGGGTCGATGGGCCATTATATCAAGCAATACTTTGTCTTTATTTGAGTTACAAGTCAGCAGTTAGAATTAAAGGAAGTACAGGAAGATGGTTTAATGTTAAATCTGGTGTGAGACAAGCATGTACATTATCCCCTCTGTTATTCATTATCTATATTGATCACATTATGAAGGAAAGTGGTATTAAAGATGTTATCAGAATTGGAGATAATAATGTCAGCTCTCTGCTTTATGTGGACAATGTTATACTTCTAAATAAATCCACTATAAGTTTACAAGATTCCCTGACTAAATTGAATAACTGTTGTAATAGATATGGTATAAAGGTCAGCATTAAAAAGACAAAGACAATGAAAATAGGTAGAATCGTTTAAAATGTCAACTGCATTGTGAATGGAGAACCTGTGGAACAAGTAAAAGATTTCAGCTACTTAGGCACGATTTTTACTGAAGATGGTAAATTAAATATGGAAATAGAAAACAGAATCAACAAAGCTGGTATTGTAGGAAGTCAATTGAATAAATTCATATGGAATAAGAGAGAAATTAGTCGGAACACTAAATTAACTGTATACGAGACAGTGTTCAAATCAGTTTTAACTTATGGATCTGAGAGCTGGGTCAGAAGTAAAACACTTGACCAAAGACTAGAGACCGCAGATATGAGAGTCCTGAGAAAGATTAGAGCAATGAACAGATGGGATCAATGGCAATATCATATTAAAAACAAGGATATTAGTAGAGAACTTGACATTGTCGACATCCAAGAATGCATTAGCAGAGCTAATCTCAGGTGGTATGGTCACTTAAACAGAATGGGTGAGGAAAGATTAGCAAAACAAGTGTTCTCTGCCAAGGTGGCAGGAAAACGACCCAGAGGAAGACCACGATATAAGTTAATTGATACGGTGTGCCTTAGACCAGTGTGTCCAAACTTTTTTGATCGTGTACCCCCAAGACAGAAAAAATAAATAGCACGTACCCCCAATTGATTGAGAGAGTTTCTTTGGAGGAAATTTTTTAACCAATTATCCATTTTGTGAGGGTTAATTTGTAAAAATTTAAATATAATTCATTTACTATTGATAATATCAAACATTTTTAAAAAATGTAAGCAATTTTGATCATGTTAATTCACTATTTCTAGTGTAAACGTAAAAGTAAGCACAAAAAGGCGTTGGAATTGCACAGAAATAATATATACTAAAAAATAGTTAAACTTACTGCTAATAGTCAAATAATTAATACAACTGTGGTGTCATCTGTAGATAGCAGGATAACTAAGCAATTTTCCTTCTCTTGTTGGGCTTGTCAACATTAGAATGCTCTACAAACAATGGCAATGATAAAAAGTAAGAGATTTACTCCCTATTTTTAAAAAAACATGACAGCTTTGCCATGGACAATTATGTGTGCAAAGTCGCCCAATGGGCGCTACTCACAAATTGAAGTTTACATAATCTTTATAATGTCTTTATCTATATTAGATATATGTTTAATTGATGAAAGAAAGTAATATTCTTTATCTTTAATTAATTACTTAATTTTTTCCTATCAATATAAAACTTTTTTGACGTACCCTCACATATCGACTCACATACCCCGTGGTGTACATATACCACATTTTGGAGACCACTGCCTTAGATGATAGAAATATAATATCTGATAATGATAATATTGGAGTCTTGACAAGTAACAGACTGATTTGGAAGAAAATTGTAGATAGGAAGTTAGTAATGATGTAAATTTTTCATGTAGTACTATCATATCCTATACATCCTTTGGGCGTACATGTCAAGAATTTGATGATGATGATGACAAAACATTTACAGCGAATATTACAAAAATCAAATGCAAATATTACATTTTTATCATCTTACATACACATTTGACATGGCACATTACCTCATATTTTTATATACATAGATATATTGTTATTGTACATTTGCAGTACAAGCACATGAAAGAGAAAACAATTAGTAATAAAGAAAGAATTAAAAACATAAAAGAAGTTTAATAACAATTTAATGTGATGGATGTGTTTCAATACTGCTACACAAAAAGTCAATATCAGGTGAAATATTCGGAACTGCAATTCTTAGATTTCTGCTTTGAAATGAAACTTATATGAATAAGCATATATTTACTAATATTAATTAAATGCCAAAATACGCAGGAAGTAAAATTTGTGAACTCGCACCAATGTGTGATTTTTTTTCTTCAAGATTAGAAGAATTACTTCCAGTAGTAATTCTTCTAATCTTGTTTGTCTTAATAATGATTTACAGTTGTACGTATGTGCATATAATTTTCTGTTATTAGTTCTATTAGATTTTATGTTCTTTGTTTGCGTATAGTGTTTCTCATCAAGAGCAGATCTCTCCAAAGGGTTGAAGCCTGGTATGTCTCACATGGTAGAGAGAGAGAGAGAGAGTCACATTTGTGCTTTATTATGCCCATTGTGGCCTTTGGTCTACGGACTCATTTATACATGAGGGGGTTTTGGTCTAATCCTTCCTTGCTGACCAGGCTTTGTGGAAGGGCAGCCTACTTAGTCAAGACAAATACCTGAGAGAGAAGGCAGACTTCCACTGCTGTGAAGAAGAAGAAAGTGCAGCAAAACAGGAAAAATACAACTCTAGCCCTTGAATAATCTAATAACATTGGGAAAAGGAGCTAGAAAAGAAAGAAAAAGAGAGAGAAAGAAAAGGAGGGACCATTCTACAGATAATACAACAGATGTATGTTATGTGAAGTAAGGTTCGGTCCAGCATCAGGTACCTCAAGGTTGCCACTCCCGTGCTCACCAGAAATGAGACCTTGAAGAAAGAAGTACCTTAGGTCAGAGTTTGGCAAACTTTTCAGACTCGCGGGCCACATTCAACTTTTATTTTTAATAATCGGGCCGCAAGTGTTTATTTAAGAGAAAATAGTGAGTGAAAAAAATATGTAAGTTATCAATTTTTATTATATCAATCTTAAAAAAACACAGAAATATTTAAATTACGAGATTAGAAGATAAAGTATGACATTCTAGTAATTATCTGATATTATATTCTTTCATAACAGCAACACTTTTATACAAATAAGACATAGGGGCTTATCCCAATTTTCAATAAACAAGTACTTGCTGTTCCATTCATCATTAAATCTTCTTCCTACGTTTTCTTGAACCCATTTTTTAAATTATTTTTAACAAATATATATCCTCTGAAAATAATAGTCGATATTATTGAATTATATTAAAAGACGGACCCGGGAATGCGACTGCAAAAGTGCGCCAAAATCTCGGTTGTCATCGGATGAAGACGCCTTTGTTATCCCTACTTGTGATGACTCACATGGTTGACTTGCACCAAGTTGCACAGCGATATCACAAAGTATATCGTCGTGCAACTTGGCAATATACTTTGTGATTATTTTTAATTTATTCATATTATAAAATGTATTATTTAAATAATTCAACATATGGGCCACGTGGAATGTAAGTATGGTCAACCTTTTATGGGCTGCCAAAAATGCACGTTTGGGCCGCCGGTTGCCGACCCCTGTCTTCGATGATAAAAAATAAGATCTGACAGTATTGGAGTCCTGACAGATAAGAGTAGTACTATGAAGTACCTGTTTTGACGATAATACATGTCAGGAATTTGATGATGGTGGAATAAGAGAAATATGAATCAAAATACTAAAGTAGCTGGCTATATACAAAACAGTATTCAAACCAATTTTAACTTATGGATCTTAGTGCCAGGTTAGAAATAAAGCTGTTGATCAAAGACTAGAGACCACAATGAATTCCGAGAAAAAGTAGATGGGTGAACAAATGGCATCACTGGTATAATCTTATTGAAATGAATATATTAAGAAGGAATTTGACATCATTGGCATTCATGTGTGAGCAACACTATCTTGGTTTTATGGCCACTCCGACAGAATAGGAAAGGAAAAGTTGCCAAAATAGGTGTATGTGTGATGCCAGAAAGGCAGGTAAAAGACTGAGGATGACCATCACTCTTAGGTGGGAGATGAATTTATCACTTGCTGTGAGACCACCTCATCACTTATTGGAGGTCTGAAGTAGCTTGCAAAAGTTCCATGTTTGGTCTCAAGAGCAGAGTTTCTGAACTAGGTAAAAAATAAATTTTAAAAAAATCAGTAAGAATAAGGGGGGGGGTGATCCTTAGCCCACCCACAGTATTGAGCGTACTAAAAAAAATGAAAAACAAAATGAAAGAAAAGCACATTTGATGCATTATATGACCACATATGAGATCTAATGGTGTTAATAGGAGTTTTGACAAATAGGAAACTAATTTTTGAAGAAAATTGTCAGTAACAAGTTAGTAATAATGTAAACTTTTCATGCATTCAATTAATGTCCTGTGCATATGCTATATGCTCCTTGAGAGCGCATATCAGGAATTTGAATATTTCAATTTTCTACAAATTTTTTCATGGTCTCTGCTGCTCACCCCCCCAATTTCAGTTTTTAACTACAAATTCACAGAATAAATTTTTTCTTTCCTTTCATTTATTTCTTTTTCTGCTTCTCTTTTTATTATTGAACAATCTTCCATTGCTGTATTTCCCATAGTGCAGTCTACAGTTGTTCCTATCCAGTGTTTATAAATTTCTTCTTTCTCCTCAATTTTTTTTGCATATCATCACCACTAATGTACTGTAGGTTGAACAATTCTTTCTTACAAGATTATCTTAAATAAGAATTATATTTTAGTACATAAGAAAAGAGGAAACGACAGACACACACTTTATTTAGATATGAAAGGAACCAAAATACCATGTTGAGGTTTAATGGAGTATTAACAGCAATAGGAAAGAATGAAAGGATTTCGCCAGAGAGTTTGAGAATAAATTTTGGCATAGGAGTTCCCTTGGCTTGCACTGCTTTTTAGTTATTATGTTAATTATTATTTGAACTTCTTAATCATTACTTTTTCCTCTAATACTTCATTGCAAGCCAAGGCATTGCCTTGGCTTACAATATATTTTGGTTCTGTGTGTTAAGGCTTAACTGCTAGGAGGACATCATGTTGGAGGTTTAATGAAGTGTTGACAGCACTAAAAAAGGATTAAAAACTAATTTTAATGCTTCGTATTTCATCTCAGTCACTTAGACATCTTCAGGGAATACAAATAAAACTTGTAACACACACACAAAGACAATACAATACTTAATGAAACACGTGAGCGACTTGAGTCCTATCTAGGTGGTGCACCCTCTATGAGCATTTGCCTAGTATGTCATCTGGAGCCTCTGACAATTATCGTTTCCCAAATTTTGGGAAGTTTTATGCATCTGTATTTGTTTAAATTAGGTTGATTTTTGAGTGCCACCATAGATTTCAAAAACAGTCTTTCCTTTTTAAATTTATTATGGTGGAGATTGGTAGTTTTCTTCCAGAACACCCTGTGAGTTGTATCCACTACATGGTCTGCAAGACTAGATTGACCATAGTCGTGATTGCAGATATACAAATTGCATTCATCTATATGGATAGTGGCTGGTCTACCTTTCTGTCTGAAATAATCCAACTTGCAGGATACTTTATATACTCCAGGCACTGAAAGAGGAGGGAGCTTTCCAGTGGGGCTTAAAAGCTGTGGAGGTTGCTTGTTTAAAGACCTGACTATTTTTTCCAATGTGCCATGGATGACCATAGTCGTGATTGCAGATATACGAATTGCATTCATCTATATGGATAGTGGCTGATCTACCTGTCTGTCTGAAATAATCCAACTTGCAGGATACTTTATATACTCGAGGCACTGAAAGAGGAGGTAGCTTTCCAGTGGGGCTTAAAAGCTGTGTAGAGGTTGCTTGTTTAAAGACCTGACTATTTTTTCCAATGTGCCATGGATGTACGGGATGGTGATGGCATTTCTGAAATTCTTCTGAAGCAATGGCCGAGGAATGGGGAGGGGAACTAATTATTATTTTAATTCTGAAATCACTGTGGCCATTGGATAGGAAGGTGTTGTGTATGTGGTTGAGTTCAGTTGAAAGAAAGGTGGTTCCACTGGAACAAAGTTTATAGGTTTGTTGGTTAGAGTTTTAATGATGCCATATTGTTGAGAGGGTGGTGGAAAGTTTATGAATGTATCTGATGTGTATGTGGGTTTTCTGTATACAGTGACGGAGAGGTTACCATTCGGAAGGCGTGTTATTAAGTTGTCTAGAAAGGGAAAATTATTGTTATTTTCATCATAAAAATTATGGAAACAAATTATGGAATAATGTAAAAATTGGCAGAGAAGGGGACCCATAATGGTTCCTTCTGTCTGTTTGTAAATTTTATTCTTCCAAGAAAAAAAAACTGAACTGATGATAAAGGAAAAGAAATCTAAGATATCAGAAAGAAAAACTTTTTTTAAGAGCGTTAAGATGTCATTTAAGAGAATATTGCTAAATAGTGAGGTCATATCAAAACTTACCAATATATCTGTATTATTTAAAGTTAGATTTTCAATCAAGGTTTTAAAATGGATAGAGTTTTTATATTGGTTGTGGTATGTCCACTGAGGTGGGGAATAAAAGAGCTGTTTTGGCAATTTATAGTAGGGAGCATCAGTGGCATCCATTGTCTTGGGGTGGGGGAATTAGGTTTGTGTATTTTAGGTAAACCATACGTCTGGTGTGGGGTTATCGAGAACTGACAGGTTTGATTTTTTTTTTTTTTTTTTCTTTGTAATGTCTGGCAACCAGGAGGATACTTTTATTAAGTGAGTTTTTTTAATTTTTTTTTAAATTGTGTTTTATGGGATCATGATCTAGTGGGATGTAGGTAATGCAATCTCAGAGAATAATATCCAATTTTCAATTTTATTCTGTGGCATTAAGCTTTTCCACTCTGGTGATGACAATACTCTTATCTTTCCATAATTTTCTGAGAGCAGAGAGTTGTCCAGAAGATAGATTACATTCTAGAGGCAACGACATCTGATGTTGTTAACTATGACGTCGCCAATATCCTCTCCCATTTTAAAACCTTAAATGTGCGGAAAAGCCTACATGCTCATAGTACATGCTATTTATTTTCACGATATTGCTGACAACACAGAATGATAAGAAAATAATATTTATTAACTTATTTGCTGATATTTTGCTTGTATTATACCAGCATCTTCAGAGCACAAAAACAATTTCGTATAACAGTGAGACTAGTTTAAAAAAATTGTAACAGACAATTTTTTTAAAACACAAGGAACAAAGTCCTAATTAGGCACCATCTATGTTAGAAAACAAATATTAATTAGATCTTAAAATGACTGTCTCCCAGATTTTTGGTAAATTTATATAGCCATACTTGTTAAGGTTTGGAGTATATTTTAAAGCTTCTATTGATTCCAGAAACAATCTCTCTGACTTATGACTTCTGTGTAACACTTTTGTTTTTTTCCAATCGATTTCGTGTGAAGTGGTATCCAAGGTATGGTCCCGACTTGCATAATGATAATGCCAGATGCATTTTTTTTATTATCAATTCTGGTTATTTTTCTTGAAAAAATAAAATTTACAAACAGATAGAGGGAACCGCTATGGGTTCCCCCACCTCTCACTCCCTCATGCCAATTTTTACATGGAAAATTTTGAAAAAAAGCCATAGACTCAGCCCCTCTCAAACCTTCTATCTGGAGATACGTAGATGATGTGTTCTCTATTTGGCCCTCTTGGCCCAGCCACATTAAACTTCTTCCTCAGTCAGCTCAATAGTCTACATCCAAGAATCCAGTTTACGATAGAAAAGGAAAATAAAAATAGCTTACCCTTCCTTAGACACCTTAGTAACACTCCTTCCAAATGGTAACCTCTCCTTCACTGTATATAGAAAACTCACTCACACAGGCAGATACATTCACAAACTCTCCCGCCACCACCCTTCTCAGCAATATGGCATTATTAAAACTCTAACTAATAGAGCTTATAAACTTTGTTCCAGTGGAACCACCTCTCTTTCAACTGAACTCAACTATATACACAACACCTTCCTATCCAATGACTACAGTGATTTCAGAATTAAAATAATAATTAGTTCTCCTCCCCATGCCTCGGCCATTGCTTCAGAAGGATTTCAGAAATGCCATCGCCATCCCCTACAACCATGGCACATTGGAAGAAATAGTCAGGTCTTTAAAAAAGTACAACCTCTACACAGCTTTTAAGCCCCACTGGAAACTTACCACTCTTATCTGTTCTACCAAAGATCATCTCCCTCCTCTTTCAGTGCCTGGAGTATATAAAGTATCCTGCAAGTTGGCTTATTTCAGGCAGAGGTAGATCAGGCCACTACCCATATAGATGAATGCAAATATCTGCAATCACGACTATGGTCAGTCTGGTCTTGCAGACCATGTATTGGATACAACTCACAGGATGTTCTGGAAGAAAACTACCATTCTCTCCACCATAATAAATTTAAAAAGGAAAGACTGTTTCCAAAATCTACAGTGGCACTCAGAAATCAACCTAATTTAAACAAATAGGGATGCATGAAAGTTCCCAAAATTCGGGAAACAATAATTTTAGAGGCCCCAGCTTGCATCTTAAACCTCCTACAAATGCTCATAGCATTTTTAGGAGGTCTAAGATATCACCACCTGGATAGGCCTTTAGAGTCACTCACGTGTTTCATTTAAGTATTGTGTTGTCTTTGTGCGCGTGCATGTGTGTGTGCGTGCTACAAGTTTTATATGTACACCCTGAAGTTTTCTCAGTGACTGAGACAAAATACTGGAAGCATTAAAAATAGTTTTCAATCCTTTCCTAGTGCTGTCAGTACTCCATTAAACCTCCAACATGATGTCCTCCCAGCACTTAAGCCTTATATTTTTCCAATGGCTTAACACACATTTGGTTCTTAACACACAGAACCAAAATATTTCCTGATTTCATCTCTCTCTCTCTCCACTGGTTAAATGGTCATCCTCTAAATCATAGATGGCAAACCTATGGCACTCGTGCAAGAGGTGGCACGTCAACGATTTACAGGTGATATCCTTTTATATGCCTATAAATTATTCAACCTTTTTTAAATTGTTTCAATACGTGCAAGTTAAATTTTGTTTTACACGAGAGAGCAGCTATGAAGACTTGCATATGATTGGTATGGTATTAACAAAAGATCGTGCGACTTAAAGATAAAAGCAAGCCAACAATTTTTGAATTGAAATGCTAATTCTCTTCAACCAAATCCCATAACATCTGCAACTGTCATAATAACATTAACTATATATATATTTCTTAGTTTTAACACATTCACTACGGGGTGTCGTTTATCGTTCCGACAGAACTTCTCATTACCGGCGTGTTCAACTCACACAAAGTTTCAATCCTTGGTTGATTTTTCTTTACTTTTAAGCTGGCAGGGGAACTCACAAGCATTATATGGCATATTTCAATTCGTGGTAAAATTTTATTTGAAGTTAGCCTTTGTGGTCTGTCATAATGATATCGAGAATTTCATATGCAATCAAACAAACACTTATTTCATATAAATGAAAAATTGGACAATAGTTTTTAGTTAGATACTGTGTTTCGGTGTGCAACATGTGGTTTTGCTCGAGTCTATACAGCATAGTTTCTGTGAGAGGGGACATGTGCGATTCATTAGTGCCATTTTTATTCCAACTATCTCTAATTGCACTATTTGTTGAGAAATATATTACACAGACTGCAAAAGGCTCTGTACCATATTCATATGCAATAAAACTACTTGTTTTTCTTGCATCTGAAATATAATGGGGAGTGCGTGTTCTTACCACGGAGTGTGCATTACCCTCACCTCGACGTGAACATGTTTACACATTGTTCGTGTGCGAGGTATATGCAAAACTTTTTGTCTTTTTTCGTAAAGTAAAATCAAGGGTGTGAGTTATACGCGAGAGCAATTTATGTTCGAGTCAATACTGTAAGCATTTCGCCGACAAGTTGACATCCTTCTGCTACTCCCCATGCTCAGCTGACTTGTATTGCGAGTTACAATGCATAAATATTGTTCTCACTACCGTTTTTTTTTTTTTCAAACCATTACAAATTTATATATAAATAAATATTATAATTAAAATAAAAAAAAACAGGCCTGCGATGGAAAAGTTGTCTGAGAAGTAATAATCGATTCTTATAGATTTTTAGGTGCTGAGTTCAGCACCTAAAAATCTATAAGAATCAATTATTACTTCTCAGAAAAATAGGAAAAAAATTCCATCACTCACGAATTTTACCCAATTTCTGATTTTATCGTTTTTATTAGTAGTATTTGGATTTAAATTCAGTGCATTGGTATTTATTTTCAATCTCCTTTATTTACAGCTAATTAGTTGTTAAGTGCTTTTTTGAAGTGCCTTTTTATGGTAAATAAAGAATTTCCATGAAACTTCTCATTCTTAAGATAGGAGAGGGAGGGAGGGAGGGAGGAATGCAGATAAAAGTGCAGATGGCTACTTTGAATCTGATTAGCCGAGATAACGGATGACTTTCCTGTTGTCTGTGACAACAGGAAAGTCATTAGTCGTTGACTACTAAGGTTATCATATTTCTGAAAGGTGACATATTTTCTAAGTTAGTGTGAAGATTTAATTTAATGTGTTTGCAGGTTTTTTAATGTTTTACGTAGTGTCATGTATTATTGATGTCATTCTTTAAAATTCGTTTAACTGTGTTTTAAGTGGTGTTTGTAATGGCTTCAAGAGGTTGCAAAAATTCACCTAACATTTTCTGTTACATATGCAGGGAGTTAGTGGTAAAAAAAGCAACGAAGAAACATTACAGATTTCATGAAAAAAGTGTACTCTGGGTATTTTGGGTTGAAACTTGGTGACTTAGATAAGCCATGGGCTCTGTATGTAGTATATTCCATTTGTGCAGAACTTAGAAGGTGGTCGAAGGGAGAACAAAAATGTTTACATTTTAGAATTCCCATGGTATGTCGGTGACCCTGCAACCATACCGATGACTGTTACTTCTGTTCTTTGAATGTTTGAGGTTTTGATGTGAAAAATAAAAAAAGACATTTCCTATCCTAATTTACCATCTGCAATACGCCCAGTGAAACATGGTCCTGAAATACCCGTGCCAACACCTCCACAAATTTTAGAAGAACCACTCAGCAGCGATTCAAACAAAGAAGTTGAAGATCTCAATAATGATGAATACAAAGTGGCCCCTGAACCTTTTTCACAGACCGATTTAAACGACTTGGTCAGAGATTTGGGTCTTCCTAAGGAATCTGAAGAACTGCTCGGTTTGAGACTAAATGAAAAGAATTTGTTAGCCCCTGGCACTTCTTTCTCATGGTTTAGATTTTCTTCCTTACTTTTCAGAGGAAGGTGATTTAGTTTACTCTAGCGATATTCCCGGACTGATAAGCAAATTAAAATATGAAGCCATCAATTGGAGGTTGTTTATCGATTCCTCAAAAAGAAGCCTCAAAGCTGTGCTTCTCCATAATTACAATAAGTATGCTTCCGTACTAGTGTTGATGTCATTCTTTAAAATTCATTTAATTGTGTTTTAAGTGGTGTTTGTAATGGCTTCAAGAGGTTGCAAAAATCCACCTAACATTTGAATAGCACATTCCGTGCATTTGAAAGAACAGTACAAAAATTTAACCTTCATTCTCAGCAAACTTAAGTACAATGATCATGGATGGACAGTTTGCAGTGATCTTAAAGTCATGATTTTGGGATAACAAAGAGGATACACCAAATACCCATGCTTTTTGTGCAAATGGGACAGCCGAGATCGAGAGCAACATTGGATTAAGAAGGAATTGCCAGAAAGAGTCACATTAGTACCTGGAAGTAAAAATGTGTTACACGAAACTTTGGTTGCTCAGGAAAAAATCCTTGTACCCTTGCTTCACATAAAGCTGGGATTGATGAAGCAGTTTGCCAAGGCTTCGTCGAAAGAAGAAGAGTGTTTTAAATACATCCGTGCAAAATTTCCGGGATTATCTACAGCAAAATTGCAAGAAGGTATTTTTATCAGTCCGGACATCAGGAAACTTATGAAGGATAAATTTGAAGAAAAAATGACAACTGTTGAAAAAGAAGCGTGGAAAGCTTTGAAAGAAGTGGTGACCAAATTTTTAGGAAATCACAAGGACCCTAACTATAAAATGATTGTGGAAGACATGCTACAGAAATTCAAGGATTTGGGATGCTCCATGAGCTTAAAAGTGCACTTTCTCAACTCTCATTTAGATTACTTTCCTGAGAATCTGGGAACTGTAAGCGAAGACTAAGGAGAGTGATTCCAAGACATCAAGGAGATGGAAAGAAGGTATCAGGGCAGGTGGAATGTCAACATGATGGCAGACTATTGCTGGATATTGCACAGAGACGACCCAGGAAAAGAATTTCACAGAAAAAGTACAAAAAGAAGCTTTGAAGGAAAAAGAAAGAAAAAGACACCACAACGAAATATAAAGTATGTACTAAAGTTGAATCTTTAATTACTTTAATTACATTTTTTGTTCCTATTACTTTCATTCCAAAAATGTTTACGGAAAATTTTTAATACTGTTATTTTACTTAATATAATGTGTTTTAAAGCTATTTTACTGTAATATTGAGATCCATTTTGTGAAAAATCCTTACGTGATAGAGAAAAATAAAAGAGATATTTGAAATCAGCGGTCAAAAATAAATCGGAAACAGTTAATAGTTTCCAGACAACTTTTCATGACTCAAATTTTGCAGGCCTGTGTAATTATTTATGAAATATTATAAATAAATAAATATATATAATATTAATAAAATATATATTTATAAAATATATATAAAATTATTATTAATTAATTAATTTTTTATTAATTTTTCTCCTATTAAAAACTGCCTGGCATGTCAGCAACTTGATTTGTAAACTTTTGGCATGCGCACATAAAAAGATTTGCCGCCATTGCTCTAGATCTATTACAGTCTCTTGGGATCCAGTTTGTTATCTCTGTAGTCCAACATTAGTCAGTCCTTCTAGCATTGTGGCCTGCCTGTTGCCATTTTGCCCTTTCTTGCAGATGATGTCTTTCTCTAGTCATTGCTCTTATCCATGTATTCCATTTCTTATCTTTCTTTGTAATTTCCAGCATACATCTCTCTATGTTTCTCTGAGTGGTATTGTCTTTGAATGTCCCTCTGGGTAAGGGTCCAAGTTTCCAATCCATAGATAAGAATTGGTAGTTAAAGACTTTTCCTCTTCAAGCATTAGGTAGGCTGTTCTTAAAGATATTATGGTTTTTAACCAAATGCACTCCATGCCAGTTTCACATGCATCTTTGTTTCTCCCTGGATTCTGCTACCATAGTTTCTTTGCTTTGATCTTTGTGGTCACTTCCATCAGTGTTTTAATAGTTGTCCTGTTAATTATTGTTGTAATTTTCTTTTTCCTCAGATTTTTTTCTACTGGTGAGAAGTGGTTTTTGAGTTCTAGTTGAAATGCTTTGCAATGGTTCTGAAGGTTTGTTATATTCCCCACCTTCATTATCAATTTCCATCTTTCTGATTGTGTATTTAGGAACATTTTACATTTTGCCATTCAGTGATCACTGGTTGTGTTGAATTTAATGGTTAATAGTGCAATCTTGGATGATATAATTTTTGTTAGATAAGATATAGTCTATTTCACTTACCTCTCCATTGGGGTGGTACCACATCCACTTCCTGTTTATTTTTTCTTAAAGTGGCTCATAATGAAGATTTATTGATTCTGCAATTTACTAAAAAGTTACCACATTCATTATTTATTTATTTATTTTTTTACCAACTGATGATTATTTTTTCTTGTTGATGGATCTCTATTTTGAAGTTTCCCATAATAATTTTAAGCTCTTGTTTTCCTTTGTTACTCAGGTGTTGGATTTTTATTCCTAAAAAGTTTAGATTTCATCATCGTAACTCATGATGAATGCATGTGCCTGGATGAGTTATAATTGATATCTCTTGGATAACTATAATGTTTTTTCACTCTATCTGAGGAGCTTTTGAGCTCTACAATATTATTCTTCATGTCTTATTAATAATGAATATTATACCACTGCCATGTATTTTCTCTACTCCTGTAGTAGAATAGGCGCCTATTGTGTAATTCTGTAAGGTCCTTTCTCCATATGTTACTTGGTCCAACAATGTCGTAGTTAATTTTACCAAGTTTGTCTTCCAGTTCAAGAAGTCTTGACTCAGAGGAATGGGATCACTCATTATATGTAACCTAGCTTAGCATCAAATGGCAGCTCTCTCTCTCTCACTCTGTGTGCGTGTGTGCGCGCGCCTTCATGCAATGGCCAATAACAATCCAACCTCCAGAGAATAAGGGCTGGGTTTTTTGTTGTACTATTATAAGAGAGAAAGACAAAGCAATCAGCAATCTTAGAAAATGATAACCATAATCACCACACCAGCTAGGTGAGTTGGTGATGTGGACTAGCATTTCTTCTAGCCTAGATGGAATGGTTCTACTACTGTGACTCCGTCACCAGGGTGATAGAGTCACAGATATAATAAATTTATATTTAATTTAATTTTAATTGATTTTCATAGTTTTTAAACATTTAATGTGTAAAAATTGAATAAAATTTCAATAGTAATGTACCATCATTTTTTATTTTGGTTTAACCAATAAGAATACAATTTGGTCGGCTAAATCCGAAAAATCCTTTGGTCGGCTAAATCCCATGTACCCCTTGAGGGTACATGGCAGGAATTTGATGATGATGATGACATAGTAATGTTTGAAATTTTATATATGATTTATTTTTGAACATGTTTATCTCCTATCTGTTTTCCCATTTATTAAGTGGAAGATTTATAATTGTTACAGAATGTTGCCTTTCTTTAACCTGATTTTGAATTAGATATCTAATCCTGTCTTTGCAGTCTGCTTATGTTTGTAATTTGCATGTGTGTTCAGTGGCCAGTTTTTGTTTTGTTGGCATGGAGGGAAGGACCCAAGTTGCAAAATATTCTATCACTTTCATTTATTCTACCACTGACCACTTAGAATTCAAACGCAGTTAATATCTTCAATTTTTTTAGGCATCACTGTCGCCTGTGCCATCTCGTGTTAATCAAATTAAACATGAAGAAGGAATGGATATCATGTTTAGAGAAACTGCCCATGAAAAGTAAGTTTTTCTTTCTTTAATGTATATAACATACTTTTAAAGTTATTCAAATACAAAGTTCATCACACTAGCTTGTTATAAGTGTGTGAGAGAGCATTGGTGAGAACTAAGTTTGGCTGCATTGCTGAAGTGAAAGACAATAGTGATGTGATTATTCATTTGTAATTTTGTCTGTGTGTGTGTGCGCGCATTGCATGTATGCATACACACACATTGTTGCAGTGACCTTCCTAAGTCACAGACGTTGGAGGATCTAGTTATGGTATCATTTTGAAAAGAATGTTGCCATAGCAAAAAAGGTGGAAGATTGGGATGGCATAAAAGTCAAAGGTAAAAAGGCTTCCAGCGACCTTCAAAAAATGCAGAAGTGAGCTTTTGAGCCATTGTCTAGATAAGCATATAATAATGTACTGAGGGTTCATTATCATATGCTTATATCAAAAAAAAAAGAAAAGAAAAAAAGTTCACAATACTGAATCTCATATTCTCTTAGCATGTTGTATTCATTTGCTTGACATGGTCAATTAATGCTGTGATAAAATAGTTAATTATATTTACAAGTTCTGTCTCTCAATTGTGTGTACTCTCTGACTGGATTATCTGTTTTGCAGGATAAAAAATAAGTTTCTGAGAGAAGGAAACCCTTACACCTTCATATGAGACTGGATAACTCCCTCTCACTGATAGGTTCTTACAAAGTGTCTTTGTCCTAGACTTGATTTGAACCCAGATCTTTCCAACTGTCATTGCTGACAAATTAAAACTGCATGATGTAAATGGATTCTTATACAGGGTAATACTGCACATACTGCCCTTGAGTTGAAAAATTTAAAGGATGTACAAGAAGATATTTTGGATGTAAAACAGCAGTTGTTTGCTATCTTAACTGTTATTTATAATCCATGTAGGATTATAATCCATATTTTATAAAGGAAAATTATATCTTGATATCAAAATAACAGACATCTAAATGAGCTATATCCCTCTTAAATAAT
Source organism: Typopeltis vanoorti (assembly GCF_054136105.1). Lineage (NCBI taxonomy): Eukaryota > Metazoa > Arthropoda > Arachnida > Uropygi > Thelyphonidae > Typopeltis > Typopeltis vanoorti. The sequence goes on from NC_143550.1 coordinate 131,623,907, forward strand.
TTTACTCAACTATCAGTAATGAGATCAAATAATTGCTATAGTAAAATTGTTATAAAAATCATCATTACAGTATGTTCTGCAGATAGAAATCAGATTAAACTGTTCATTCAATATTAACATATGATTTCAGTTATTAAAATTGTTTTATTGGTCTGTAAATAGTTAATCAAAGAATAGAATCCACATGTGTTCAACTTTTGAGAAAAATTATGGTATCAATAAAAAGAAGATGAATTATTAATATTCACAAATGCATAAGTGGTAGTAGAAGAACAAAAGAGAAGAAAGGTTAGCAGAAGATGGTTTCTGAAACAAAAATGGCAGAAAAGATGTAGCAATGTAGTTAGATGTTTAAGAGAGAAAAGAAAGAGCTTATTAACTTATATTGTAAGTATACATATTACCATAACATTATTTCAGTAAATTGAAGCAGATTAACCTTCTTGCCATCAGTATGGATAAAATACATCACTCTTCATACACTTCGTATCCATCATATATTTCAATGTAAAATCAACAGTATAACAATTTTAATATGCATTTTACATCCATGGTCACCTTAATGTATATATATATCCTAGCCAGTTGGGAGGTTAAAACATGGTTTAGATAGAAACTATTTGTGGTGAAAAGGAACTCCCAGTTATGGTACCTATGCTTCTTGAACATCACATGCCTACCTGAACATTCACTGCTATCGACTTAACTGTTTGCCCACCTTCCCTCTTCCCAGTGGAAAACTGATAACAACACTACATCACAATGGAAAATTGAACAAGCTGACTGGCTCACTTCACTTCCCTGGGAGACTTTGATTTAGTGACGGTCAATTCCTCTCTTATCAGTAATGCAGTGAACACGTGACAGTGTCTTATATAGGCTGCCACACATGTAGCTAGTTGGCTTCTACTTTTCCCTTTTCTGTAATCAGTGGAATACTGATTGCACATGCTTTGTGCAGCCATTATATTCAAGGATTCTAAGTTTGCACATGGTATATCTGCCCTTCATTTTCTGGATTTTATCCCAGACTTCTTTGCTGTTGGTTGCTTTTACTATGGAAGGTATGTACTGAATCAAGGTCAGTTGTTGTTGTTGTGGGATATCTACAAATGATACTGGAAACTTTCTTCTGTGCTTCAATCCAGAAAATGAAGGGCAGATATACCATGTGCAAACTTAAAATCCTTGAATGTAATGGGCGCACAATTGCTGACATTCTTAGGGAGATTTTTGCCAAAATATCAGCAACATCTTTTCCCCTGAAGTTCCTTGCCCAAAAACATAAAGCAGAAAAACAATAAATTCTGTTCTATTCAAATGGTACAGAAAACTACAACAAACTCTTCACAAAACAAGAAATGAAAGCTGCTGTACTTGAATGTCTCTCTCAACAGCTGTTGGACCAGATATCATCCATTATGATATGATCAAACATCTCTTACCAACTGCCAAGTATCAGTTACTGTACCTGTGTAATTTTAACAGAATTTTCTTTGAGGTTGTTTTTTCCAGATACCTGTCAAAAGGTAGTTGTTCTTGCCTTTCTTAAGCTAGTGATGGGATTTAAAATCCCCAATAAATTATTTAACAATTGGTCTGACCAGCTGCTTCTGCAAGAACATAATCTGGCATTGCAAACATTATTTAAACCTAACAAATTATCATCTATTTAAAGAGAAAATGTTTTATGACTGAAAACATTCAGTAACAACAACAAAATTTATGAGATATTAAAATATGAAAAAATAATAACTAATAAATTTCCTTGTTGTTACTTAACTGATCATCTATCCAAATGGAAGCATCAGTGATGCCTTCCTAAAACATGAGCACTTAGTATCAGAAAAACCAACACAACTTTGGTCTTAGTGGGAATCTCTCTCTCTCTCTCTCTCACTACTATGTACCCAAGAGAAGGGAGTCCCTCATAGTTCTATTTCAAGTAACACACTTTTTTGCACTCCAGGTTAAACAATGACTGAACAGCTTCCCCCAGCTATAAGTAATGTGCCCTCTATGTGTGCAGCTTTACCATCTTCTGTTATTTGTGTAATATGATGGTCATACAGCTGGAACAGGCCATTCATCTTTCAAAATGGATACTTGCAAATATGTTCAGATTTTCCCTCCAGAAGATTTGTGTGCATTTTTGCCCCCCCCCCTCTCCCTCTCTCTCTCTCTCTCTCTCTCTCTCTCTGTGTGTGTGTGTGTGTGTGTGTGTGTGTGTGTGTGTGTGTGTGTGTGTGTGTGTGTGTGTGTGTGTGTGTGTGTGTGTGTGTGTCAGTCAGTCAGTCAGTCAGTCAGTCATCTTAACTCAGACTAGGACAAAGTTTAATCCCAGCTTCACCAGAAGCCAAATTCTTGAGGCTCATATTTGACAAAGGTAAGTATCCTGCCCTACATACACCACTTGTGAGTTAAGTGCTGTAAAGCAGTGAACATTGTTTGTATCCTATCTTTCACCTGTTATGGTGCTGACATGTTCTTCTCTCTGATTGTACCATGCAGAGAGAAAAAAAGATAGAGAGAGTATATTCTACAGTGGTTGGACCCTTTTCACCATTAATCCAAAAATAATTGCACCTGGAGCATTACTGACATCACTGATCCCTAGTCTATATGTTGATGTCTCTTCAATATCAATAGCTGTCTCTACTATATGCTACCAAAATAAAATCCATGCAAGATCATCCCATGTGGCCAACTGCTTTTTCCCCTTGGTTTGAGGATCTGTACAGCACTCATCAGACTCCTACACAGTTCCTTAGTTTGCGAACAAAAGCTCTCTTCCAAGTTTAGATATTAGTGTAGACCAGGGGTTGGCAAAGTGGTTGATATTGAACCCTGGGGGTCAATGTGATGATCCAAGGGGTCAATAAATGTCTAGGGGTCAAAAGAGGATCAATAAACACCTGAAACGATTTTGAGTAACACCTAATAAACATGCAGTGCCAACTGGCTACTATTCATCAAATACATATATATGATGACTACCAGTGAAATTTTTATTCCATTGGTAGTCATCATGGAACAGAGAGACCATTAACAAGCTTCATCATATCAAGTCTAAAATCAAATTGTGGCAGTCTAGTCTACTTAGGAACCATAAAAAGGAAGTTGTTTTTGCTCATCCCTGCATAGCTTGTCAGAGTCATTTTACATGTTCCTTCTTATTGAGGGGTGATAACCTGCCTATATGCAAGTTCTGTAGTATCAGACTAACCATCATTCACATTTTAATCTACTGCCCTCATTTCATCAGTAAATGTGTTCAATATTTTTGTCATGTTCATAATCTGTTTGAACCTTCTATACCTAGGCAGATTTGTCATGCTTCTTTCATTTTAAAATTCATACAGAACATAATATTTCACTATTTATACATTATGTACATATTGTATATATCATTTTTATTTATAAAATGTATTTATGTATATAGACTTTTAATACCTCGTTGGATTTATCTGTTTTTATGAACTTCCTGGCACTTTTTTAATAAATCTTTTTTCACTTATTTCTCTATATACTTTTTTATACCTTTTTTTTCTGTTTTCTGTACTTTTTTGTGCTGTTTCTTTATTTATTTATTAAGCAATTATTACTATGTGTACTGCTATGACTGCAGTATGATCCTACTGTCCTTGTACCATAAACCAAACCAGTCCCAGTTTCAGCTTATTATAAATTATAGTCATAAAAAGCCAAGAAAACAGAAATAAGATTATATGTTCGAAAAATTTTCCAGAACGTTGTAGGCCTACTTCACAAATACTGGGAGATAAAATGGAGATGAAAATGTCCATTTCATCTCCATTCTGATAAAACACTTTTTTTTTCTAACATAAACTCAATTGCACCTCATCATCAAATTCTTGATATGTACCTCAGGGTGTACAGGATAATTATGATAGTACTACATCAAAATGTTACGCCATTACTAACTTCCGATCAATACTTTTCCTCCAAATTAATCTGTTATCTGTCAAGACTCCAGTAATATCATATTATATTTCTGTCTTTTAAGGTACTTTTTACTGTATCAAACTATCTATATCTTGGTCTTCCTCTGGGTTTTTTCCTGCCAACCTGGCAAAGAACACATCATCATCAAAATTCCTGCTATATACCCTCAAGGGATATACAGGATATGATAGTACTGCATGAAAAATTTACATCATTACTAACTTCCTATCTACAATTTTTCTCCAAATCAGTCTGTTAAATGTCAAGACTCCAATATTATCAGGTCTTATATTTCTGTCTTCTAAGACAGAAATATAAGACCTGATAATATTGGTCCTATATTTCTGTCTTCCAAGTTGGCAGAGAAAACTTGTTTTGCTAATCTTTACTCTCCTATTCTTAAGTGACCATACCACCTATCATTAACTCTGCTAATGCATTACTAGATACTGACAATGTCAAGTTCTTTCCTAATATCCTCATTTTTAGTATGATATTGCCATTGATGTCATCTGTTCACACCCACCTCTAATCTTTCTCAGGACTCTCATATCTGCAGTCTCTAGTCTTTGGTCAAGTGTTTTACTTCTGACCCAGCTTTCAGATGCATAAGTTAAAACTGGTTTGAACACTGTCTTGTATACAGCTAATTTAGTGTTCCGACTAATTTCTCTCTTATTCCATATGAATTTATTAAGTTGACTTCCTTCCATACTAGCTTTGTTGATTCTGTTGTCTATTTCCATATTTAATTTACCATCTTCACTAAAAATCATGCCTAAGTAGCTGAAATGTTTTACTTGTTCTATAAGTTCTCCATTCACAATACAGTTGATATTTTCAATGCTTCTGCCTATTTTCGTTGTCTTTGTCTTTTTAATGCTGACTTTTCATACCATATCTATTAAAACATTTATTCAATTTAGTCAGAGAATCTTGCATTATGAAGGAAAGTGGTTTAATACCACTTTCCTTCATAATGTGATCCATATAGATAATGAATAAGAGAGGGGATAATGTACATCCTTGCCTGACACCAGATTTAACATTAAACCATCTTCCTGTACTTCCTTCAATTCTAACTGTTGACTTACAACTCATATAAAGACTAAGTATTGCTTGATATAATGCCCCATTAACACCATATAACTGTAGTGTTTGGAATAACTTCTCTCTTGGCACCTTGTCATATGCTTTTCCAGATCTACAAAACTTAAATACAGATCTTTGTTATATTCCCATGATTTCTCAACTATTTGTCGTAAAGTGAAAATCTGATCCTGATACCTCTATTTGGATTGAATCCAGCTTGTTCCTCACCAAGATTCTCTTCCACAATCCTTCTCAACCGCTTCTCAAGTATACTTGCATACATCTTACCAGGAGCACTCAGTAATGAAATGCCTCTGTAATTCTCACATTCAGTTTTATTTCCCTTTTATTTATATATGGGTACTATGAGAGCTCTACTCCAATCGTCTGGAATTCATCCCTCTGTCCAGGCCTTGTGAACCATGCAGTGCAGCCACTGTACGACTTTTATACCTCCATACTTGGGCATTTCTGGTCGAATATCATCTATTCCTGCTGCCTTTCCCCATTTCAGGCTTTTGATGGCTTTTTCTACTTCAAGTATGGATATGTATTCCTGACTGCATGTCTGGTCAGCGTTTTTTACCATTGACCAGTGGTAAAAAATAAAGTTTTTTTCTATCACTTTCTTCCAAAACTGTAAGAACAAGAGCAGCTGCTCTTGTTCTTATAGTTCTACAGTTTTGTTTATCCATTTACTGCTGGTAAATGGATAGCAAATGGATAAACTGCTGTTTATCCATTTACTATCTTCCTCCAAACTAATCAAACCAACTTCTTCACTTTCATCCTATCTACCTCTATTCTTTGGAACAGCCTTCCTCACTCTGTCTTCACCGAAGACCTTCACCTATCCAAAAACTTGTCACAAATTTCTTCTTTCTTTTAACTTTTTGATCCACACTTAGCATTGATGTGCTATAGATCTTGTGACCTTTTATTTGTGGCCCAGATATTTCAAAAACAACAACAACAAAAAAAATCTGCATGCAGATTCTTGTGGATGTGCCATCACCAACAATTTCATATCTGTTAGAATACTAGATAATCTTGCTCTTCTTGATCTCTTCCTCACTAGTAATCCTGAATATATGGAGATATTTTTTGTTCTCTAGGCATTTTAAATAATTTCCTGGTGTTCATTTCTTCTTTCATGGGGCAACTCTCACAGAGCTACTGTCTGGCATTATCAAAGTACTACATGAGTTATTCCTCATGCTTTCCATGCTTAATTTCCTTCATCTGATGATTATTTCCCTGTTCCACTTTAAATTCTGAACCCAATCACTGTTCCCTAAGAAGTGTATTATTGTCCTGTCATGAGAAGAAGAATCAAGCATTCTATAACTAGCTTTTATCAAAATCTCCATCTTCTCTTTCTGCCTGTTCTGAAGAAGCTCAAAATAGTTGTGAGCAAATTCACTGACAAATCCAAAACTGATTTGAAAAAATATCAAAAGCAGGAAACTGTCAAGCCTGCTTCCTGTCTCTTGCCAAACTGTTGGCCATAACATTTGTATAACATGGTTCTCTTGCATTCGTAGGATGGCATTGCAAACTCACAATGGTTAGTGAAGTTTCTTCTTTCTCCTTAGTCTTCATCCTGTCTACACTACTAATGTTATATAGGTTAAGCATCCTCTTACATGTGGACAATTAAAAAAAAAAAAACAATGAATATATATATATTACAACAGTAGTCTGCAAATGCTTCCTTGCTTTTTTTTTTCCCCAGTTCATTCAAGGAGTTTATCACTTGCAGTTTCATTATCAAAATCAGCAGTTTTTGTCTGTATATGTTCACATCATATGTACTCTTCCCATTCTTCCCTGCTTATTGGAGGCCTGAAGTGCCTTGAAAAAGTTTCAGTTTGGTGGTCTGTAGAGCAGGATTTCTGGATTACGTAAAAAAAAAAAAATCCTTACTCTAACCACTGTACTAGTGTACTATAGATTGACAACCTTTTGTGGTTAGGATTCACAAAAAGAGTCAGTCAGTTCTCTTTGCTATTATCTGCTGCAAAATACAATGGTTCTGGCAAATTCTTAGCATTGGATCATTTCGTTAATGTAATTGCCACTTTGGTTGCAATTAGTAACATGTTTGAGATTTGCGAATTGACACATCATATGTACTCTTCCCATTCTTCCCTGCTTATTGGAGGCCTGAAGTGCCTTGAAAAAGTTTCAGTTTGGTGGTCTGTAGAGCAGGATTTCTGGATTACGTAAAAAAAAAAAATCCTTACTCTAACCACTGTACTAGTGTACTATAGATTGACAACCTTTTGTGGTTAGGATTCACAAAAAGAGTCAGTCAGTTCTCTTTGCTATTATCTGCTGCAAAATACAATGGGTCTGGCAAATTCTTAGCATTGGATCATTTCGTTAATGTGATTGCCACTTTGGTTGCAATTAGTAACATGTTTGAGATTTGCGAATTGACACATACAGTGTACACTGATATTTACACTCTCATCCATATGAAAACATGTTCATTGGTTAAAGAATTTAATCAGCGGATTTTTTTCATCCCAGAAACTGAAACTCGGCTACTTCTTCATGCTTGTTTCATTTACATTAATATTCATTTTCCGTGATTTAATTCATATTGTGGCATAGTTTATTTCATATTTTTAAAAATAATATAATAAAGATAACTTTTTTTAGCATGCGCTGATACATTAATTTAGAATCTTAGTGAGAGATGCAGATCCTAATAAACATTGCACTTAGTTTTCATGAAGTGTATTGAGCACATGCATCTAACGGATTTTAGCACAGCAACTTACATAACTACAATTTAATATTAGATAAATCTAAGTAGGAAAATGTGTATTTTTTTCCCCTAGTAACAATAAGATAAATTTACATATACCTCTGTTATATATATATATATATTATTTTTTCTTTTTTTAGGGAAATCCAATCCAAATTGCAGATGTCACAATCATGGGAGGATCTCACACTGGTAATTCTCTTCCCCCCCCTCAGCTGAAATTTTATGGGTGTCATATGTAATTTAAGTTAATCATTTAGAAAATGTAATTTTTCCTTTTTTTTAAGGATGATCCTTCATTTGGTGAAACAAGTAAAAGACCTCGATCATTAACTGATCCTTTACATGTATTTACTCCACCTCTTGGTCTTTGTAATTCCCCTTCTCCAACGCGTACTGGTAAGGTAAGTTTTAATGGTTGCAAACAGAAAATATTTTCCTTGATATATAGTTTTGTAATTGAAAATAATATATCTTGTTATTAAAATGTGAATGCTTTCAGAATGATTGTATACAATTTCTCTTATCACTTCTCTTTTAAAAAAAAAACAATCTTCATTGAATTTCTGATGTATACCCCAGGAATTTCTCTTGGTACCTTGATACTATGATAATTCAACATGAAAAGTTTACATCATTACTAACTTTCTATCAACAGTTTTCCTCCAGATTAGTCTGCCATCTTCAGGACACCAATATTGTCAGATCTGATATTTCATTCTTTTGAAATACTTCTAACTGCATCAAATACCTGTTGTCCTAACCTTTGCTCTCCAGTTCTGTTTAAGTGACCATAACACCTGATATCTGAATACTAACAATATCAAGTTCATTCCTAATATGTTTATTTTTAATATGATTCTGCCATTGATTACATTTGTTCACTTCCCTAATTTTTCAGAACTTTCATATCTGTGGTTGCAAGTCTTTGATGAACTGTTTTATTTCTAACTCAACTGTCAGATCTGTTAAGTTAAAATTGTTTTGAATATTGTTCTTCCTATAGCTAGTTCAGTGTTTGACTAATTTCTCTTTTATTTCATATAGATTTATTGATTCTCCACAATACCAGCTTTACTTATTCTGTTCTAAAATTGCACCTAAATAGCTGAAATTTGATACTTGCATGATAACTTTACCATGCTGCTGACTATAACAAATTTATGCCAGATTTGTTATAGCGAAATTATTATTCAATTTAATTGATGAATACTAACAGCATGTACTGGATTTATTTAAGAGCATAAAATCATCTGCATAAAGTAAAGAGCTGAGTTGAATATCTCCAATTTTGATATCAGATCTAATACCACTCTCCTTCATAATGTGTGATCCATATAGATGATGAATAATGTACATCCTTGTCTAACACTTGATTTAATATCAAACCATCTTCCTGTACCTCCTTCAACTATGACTGGACATAAATGACTGGAAATTATCATTCAATTTAATTGATGAATACTACAAGCATTTACTGGATTTATTTAAGAGCATAAAATCATCTGCATAAAGTAAAGAGCTGAGTTGAATATCTCCAATTTTGATATCAGATCTAATACCACTCTCCTTCATAATGTGATCCATATAGATGATGAATAATGTACATCCTTGTCTAACACTTGATTTAATATCAAACCATCTTCCTATACCTCCTTACAATTTAAATACAGAATAAGTATCTCTTGATTTCTCTTGGTACCTTGTCCTGTGCCTTTTCCAGATCTACACAACTCAAATTCAGAACTTCTTTATATTCCCATGATTTCTTAGCTACTTGCCTTAAAGTCAAAATATGATCCTGATGACTTCTATCGAACTGAACTGCTTGTTCTTCTCTGGATTTCCCTTCCACAATTTTTCTTAGACTCTTTCATAAATCTTACCTAGAATACTCAGTAAGGAAGTTGCTTTGTAAATCTCACGTTCAGTTTATATTCCTTTTTTTTTTTTTTTTTTTTTTTTTTTTTCGTAAATTGGTACTGTTAGAACTTTACTCCAAGTCATCCAGAATCCTTACTTTGTTTTTAATATAACAACCAAGATAGATTGATATAGTAAGAAATGCCTTGAAAGACCAAAATATATGATCTGAATGAGTATGATCTCTATGATCTAAATATATAATGTTGAAGTCCTGACGGAAAACAGATCAATTTGGAGGAAAATTGTTGATAAGAAGTTTTAATGATGTTACCTTTTTTTTTTCATGTAGCACTATCATAATATCCTATACACCTTCAAGGGTATATACTGGAAATTTGATGGTTTTTAATATTGGTAGACACGTGTACATTTCATCCTCCTTACAAGAATGAAATATGTTGGAGTTAGTAAAAAAAAAATAATAATCATAAAATAAAATTATGCTGAGTTAATCACAATTACTTCCCAAAACTTTGAGACAGGCATTCAGTTAGAGCAGGTAAAGTGTAGATGATGTCGGAAGTTTCTTTCACAAGTTTCAAGAAACAAACAATAAAATTTAAATTGACTGAAGAATCTTAGTTTGATTCCAAAGAATTCTGTCTAGTGTTAGTGGCATTGTAAACAAGTCTAGGCTTATCACATTCCAAGAATTTGATGTAGTTCTGTTGTTCTAAGAGGAATCCGCTCAGTTTAACAGCCCATCTCTCCAAAATAATGAAGTCAGTACAAACAGGATGCTTGATGGAGACATAAGGAGAGAAGTGATAATTTATTCTTTTGTGGATGGTGGAAAAGGAGACAGGTTCTTACCTTATTTTGAAAGTGATGTATGGATTATACTTGCAGAGAACCTGCACTATTTCTTCTCTTGTTCCCTGAAGGTAGGATATGGAAACTTTTTTTGCATCAAATTGTGATCTGATTGAGGAACGATATCTATCATTACTTTTCTGGGTGGCAGCTTGGTATATTCATTAGGAGTCAAGGTGATTTTTATTTTATTTAATTTTTCCAAAAGAAGGGAATCAGAAAACTTGTGTGAGCTCTGTGTATAAAAGTTTTGATAATGCTCGTCTTCTGTGATGGATGATGGTGTGAAGACAGATGGATGTATCTTCTAGTAAAGGAAGGTTTTTCTATAAACAGAAAACTGAATACTTCCTTTAGAGGTATGGATTATTAAAGTATCCAGAAAGAAAGTCATGTTCAGTAGTGAAACAATGGTTCCCTTGATATAGTTTTCCTATTTATCAAAGTTCCACTTCATGAAACTCTTCTTACATACTGATTTCCCTGAGGATATTGTTAATTTGTTTGATGGGGAGGGATACATAATAATGAGACCAGACTGCAAAAGTATTATCTGTGAAGTGAAGCAGATATGAGGTTGATGGAAAAGGCTCTGAGGAGTTGACTTTTCAGATGTTCCATAATAATCAAACTGAGAGAAGAGCCATAATAATGGCTCCTCTCTCAGTTTGTTGTTTGTACAACTTATTCTGCCGTATAAAATAACCTGCATTGATGGTGAATTTAAACAAATTAACAATATCCTCAAGAAAATCAGCATCTAAGAACTGAAGAGTTCCATGAAGTGATATCTTTGATAAATAGGAAAACTATATCAAGTAACTATTGTTTCATTATAACTAATATTTAAGGAATTGACAGCGTATACTGGAAATATAGATTAAATAAACTTTAATATACACTTTCCGATATTTCGGCGAACGTTACGTTGCCATCTTCTTGGGAACTTACTAAAAACACACGTGCACACAAGTACTAATACAACAAATGAGACTGAGGCTAGGACGCTAGCGTTTTCCTAAAGTCCTGATGGTGCCCCCTGGCGGGCTATATTGGTAGTTCTTGGCCTTTGGGCTGAAGTTCTTTTGATAAAAGTTTCCCAAATTTGGGGCAGTTTCATGCATCCAAATTTGTTGAGGTTTGGCATGTTCCTAAGGGCCGAGGCTGATTCCATGAATAGTCTTTCATACTTGAACTTACTGCGGTGTATTACTGTGGCTTTCTTCCATCTTATTCTGTGGCGAGTATCCAGAGCGTGGTCTGCAAGCCCAGAGTGGCTGTACTGGTGAAATCGGATGTAATCCTTGTGTTCTGAGATTCTGATATTTGCTGTCCTGCCTGTTTGGCCAAAGTAGGACAGTTTACAGCTGCAAGGGACCTGGTATACACCAGGTAGGTCTAGGGGAAGTGGTTGGTCTTTGGTGGAGCGGATAAAGGATGCCAGTTTTCTATGTGGTCTGTAACAAGTGGTCAAGTCATGTTTTTTTAAGATTTTATTGATTTTTTCTGAGGTGCCTCTGATGTAGGGAATAGTGATGGATTTAGAGTAATCTTTTTTGTGAGGGGGAGGGGGTGGTGGGTTGTGGATAACTGGGTTAAGTATTTTTTGGATTTTTTGGAGGGGGTAGCTGGCTGAGAAAGTGTCACGGATGTGATTTAGTTCAGAGGTTAGGGCTTGATCATTAGAACAGATTATTTTTGCCCTGTTGAATAATGTTTTAATAACTCCATATTGTTGTGAGGGGGGGGGGGGGGATTGTTGGTGAATGTATCTGCCTGTATGGGTGGGTTTTCTATAAACTGAGAAAACCAAGGTTCCATCAGGTTGGCGGGTGACTAGTGTGTCTAGGAAGGGGAGGTTATTGTTTTCCTCTTTTTCCAGGGTGAATTTGATTCTAGGGTGTTGGTTGTTCAAGTGTGTTAGGAAGGAGAGGAGTGAATCCGGGCCATGTGGCCAAATAGCGAAAACATCATCAACATAGCGAAGCCATATGGTAGGTTTTTGTGGGGCTGAGTTTAAGGCTTTCTCTTCAAACATCTCCATGAAAAAGTTGGCCAAGGGTGGGGAAAGTGGTGAGCCCATGGCTGTCCCCTCTATCTGTTTGTAGAATTTTTCCTGCCAAACGAAATAGCCGGAGTTCATTGTAAACTGAAATAGGGCTGAGATATCGGGAGGAAATTTAGCTTGGATTAGCTCTAAGGTTTCTTTGAGAGGGACATTCGTGAATAGGGAGGAGACATCAGAACTGACCATTATGTCATTGTGTTGGAGTGTAAGGTTTTCTATACTGGCTTTGAAGTGGGCTGAGTTTTTTATGTGTGATGGTGTATTGCCAGTATAGTGTGAGAGCGCTTTGGCTAAATGCTTGGCTAGTTTATAAGTGGGGGAATCAATGCCATCCACTATGGGACGTAATGGCACATTTTCTTTGTGTATTTTTGGGAGCCCATATAAGCGGGGGGGGTCTAGAGTTATAGGGTTTTAGTCTGTTGGTAATCTCCACAGGCCAAGAAGTGACCTTCTTAAGGAGCCTATGGAGTTTTCTAATTTGTGAGCTGGTGGGATTGTAATCAATGGGGAGGTAAGTGGAGCGATCTAATAATAAGGCCTTGAGCTTACCTGTGTAGTCTTTGAGATTGAGTACCACAGTGGCGTTCCCCTTATCTGCTTTGGTGATCACTATTTTTTTTTTTTTTTTTTGTTAATTCCTTAAATATTCAAAGCCAGTATAGAAAACCTTACACTCCAACACAATGACATAATGGTCAGTTTTGATGTCTCCTCCCTATTCACGAATGTCCCTCTCAAAGAAACCTTAGAGCTAATCCAAGCTAAATTTCCTCCCGATATCTCAGCCCTATTTCAGTTTACAATGAACTCGGGCTATTTCGTTTGGCAGGAAAAATTCTACAAACAGATAGAGGGGACAGCCATGGGTTCACCACTTTCCCCAACCTTGGCCAACTTTTTCATGGAGATGTTTGAAGAGAAAGCCTTAAACTCAGCCCCACAAAAACCTACCATATGGCTTCGCTATGTTGATGATGTTTTCGCTATTTGGCCACATGGCCCGGATTCACTCCTCTCCTTCCTAACACACTTGAACAACCAACACCCTAGAATCAAATTCACCCTGGAAAAAGAGGAAAACAATAACCTCCCCTTCCTAGACACACTAGTCACCCGCCAACCTGATGGAACCTTGGTTTTCTCAGTTTATAGAAAACCCACCCATACAGGCAGATACATTCACCAACAATCCCACCACCCCCCCTCACAACAATATGGAGTTATTAAAACATTATTCAACAGGGCAAAAATAATCTGTTCTAATGATCAAGCCCTAACCTCTGAACTAAATCACATCCGTGACACTTTCTCAGCCAACGGCTACCCCTCCAAAAAATCCAAAAAATACTTAACCCAGTTATCCACAACCCACCACCCCCTCCCCCTCACAAAAAAGATTACTCTAAATCCATCACTATTCCCTACATCAGAGGCACCTCAGAAAAAATCAATAAAATCTTAAAAAAACATGACTTGACCACTTGTTACAGACCACATAGAAAACTGGCATCCCTTATCCGCTCCACCAAAGACCAACCACTTCCCCTAGACCTACCTGGTGTATACCAGGTCCCTTGCAGCTGTAAACTGTCCTACTTTGGCCAAAACAGGCAGGACAGCAAATATCAGAATCTCAGAACACAAGGATTACATCCGATTTCACCAGTACAGCCACTCTGGGCTTGCAGACCACGCTCTGGATACTCGCCACAGAATAAGATGGAAGAAAGCCACAGTAATACACCGCAGTAAGTTCAAGTATGAAAGACTATTCATGGAATCAGCCTCGGCCCTTAGGAACATGCCAAACCTCAACAAATTTGGATGCATGAAACTGCCCCAAATTTGGGAAACTTTTATCAAAAGAACTTCAGCCCAAAGGCCAAGAACTACCAATATAGCCCGCCAGGGGGCACCATCAGGACTTTAGGAAAACGCTAGCGTCCTAGCCTCAGTCTCATTTGTTGTATTAGTACTTGTGTGCACGTGTCTTTTTAGTAAGTTCCCAAGAAGATGGCAACGTAACGTTCGCCGAAGTATCGGAAAGTGTATATTAAAGTTTATTTAATCTATATTTCCAGTATACGCTGTCAATTCCTTAAATATTAGTAATTATGTCTAACCAGCGTATAAGCCTCTCAACAAGAATATTGTTTCATTGTCTGGCAAACACAGAATTTAAATAATTTTATCTTTGAAGTTAGTGCTGTTTTTAATATAAGAACTGGAGTTGCCTGTGAGGTTTTGAAGAAGGCTAAAAAAATATTTAGCAAGATGGTGTAAATGGGAAAGGCAGTACAATCAGCTATATGACATAATGAATAACTATGTATTAATATTGGAAGGACCATCGGTATGTTAATTTTTCAGTAGTGAAGCATCCCATGAATATACTACCTAGTCCGATAATTTATTTGTTTGTCTCTGCTGATTACACTATAGGTTGCTCTATTCCTGAGTAAAATATTAAAATTTTACAATTATACTCTGTAACATCTATCAGAATACTTTGAACAGATAGGCCTGGCCATTCTGCTTAGAATCTATGAACATCAGGACTGTATCAGATTTTTTTCAATCTAAAAGTCTAAGTTTAGGCTTGTTTATGATGCCATTGACATTAGACACAGAGATCTTTGGAATCAAATCAAGATTCTTCTTCACTTCAGTCAATTTAAATTTTATCATTTGTTTCTTGAAACTTGTGAAACATGACATGGTCCAAACGTTAACTGTGCTGATTACATACCTGTCTCAAAATTTTGTGAAGTAACTACAATTAACTGTTCATAATTTTTGTAATAATGAATAAGTTATGTATTCTTGTATTTGAATTACAAAAGCTAACCATTGTTTCCCTTTGAACTCTAATAGTGTATTCTTGTCTTTACTTACCTGAGATTAGGACTCAAGCAAGTAAGCATATCACATAACTCATATCTTGCTTCTCATCTTTTGAGCGTTATCCATCTTTTCTTCTCTCCTTGTAACAAGGATGAAATATATTGGAGTTAATAAATTCTGTTTTTCTGTACATGTACAGCCTTTAATAAAAATAGAGTATGTCTACTACATATGTTCTTTTAAGTTAAAAATGCCAAGAAATTATATTCTTGATTCTATCCTTTATCCAAGTATAAACAAACAAAATTTACACGTGAAGCAACTTCACGACTGGGCTACTTATATATAGATGCTAATGACTTCACATCAATTGCCTTAGTATCCCATAATGCAAGGCACATATCCTTAGAGTCATGTATAATGCTATGCATTATGACTGGTTTTGGCTTTTATTGAGATACCAAGGTGAAGTACGAATTTCTTGGCATCTTTAACTTATAGTATAACTAAGTTAAAAAAACTTTCAACAACTAGCTGTAATCCAGACTATTTTAGTAATAAGGTGTGACATCTTTGACTACTTGTATATGGGAAATATATGACTTATGCATTACTTCAACTTTAGTATCTCTTCTGGGTAGTGGCCCTTCCCATAATACTTCCCATAAGACATGTATAATGCATAGCATTATACATGTCTGTAAGGATATGTACTTTGCATTATAGGATACCAAGGTAATTGATATGAAGTCATTATATACAAGCTTCTATATACAAGTAACTCAGTTGTGAAGTTATTTCACACACAAACTTTTTTGCTAGATATTTTCAATATTTTGAAAGTTTTTTCACGTGACTTTCATCATCATTAACCATGGACTCGCTGTCCATTTGTGTCCGATGCCTCCGTCACTATCTTCTTCCACCTTTCTTTGTTCAGTGCACAGTGTCGCAGTTTCTGTACACCCATTCCACACAGTCCTTTATGTCGTCTATCCATTCTTTGTATGGTCTACCTCTTCTGTTTACACCATCCATAATATCAAACATGAATGTCTTTATGTTTTGTTTCATGTTCTTCTAACCAAATACCATTGTCTTTGTGTTTTCCAAGTTCATAATAAGTCCAAATATTTTCCCTTCTTCATTTAACAGTTTCAATGTTTGTTGTAGCTCTGTTTCATCTTCTTCCATAATAACAATATCATCTGCAAATCTCAGATTGTTAATTCCCATCCCATGCACTGATATTCCTTTTGCATCTTCCTTCATTTTATCCATTGCTATTTCTAAATGTGCGATGAAAATGCTTGGTGATATTGGGTCCTCCTGTCTAGTACCTCTGCTTGTTTTAAACCATTTCCCCAAATTACCACCTATTCTTACTGCTGCAACTGCATTCTTATAAAGATCTTTTAATATAGCTATTAGTTCAAGGATAGCTATTAGTTTTCTAGCACTGCTAATGTCACTTTCTGGTCGATACTGTCAAATGCTTTCTGAAAATCAACAAAGCAAGTATATATGCTTTTGTTTTTTCTCATAGCTTTCTCTGCTATTAACTGTATTGTCAAAATCTGTCGAATTGTAGTTCCATCTTTCCTAAATCCTGCTTGTTCATCTGCATGATATGCTTCCAATTGTTCTCAATCTTTCTGTCAATATCATCATCACCTTACCAAGATGACTTGTTAAGGCAATTGTTCTATAATTTTTACATTCTAGCTTATTTCCTTTCTTATATAATGTCACTAATATCGATTTCATCCACTCCTTTGGCATTTTCACTTCTTTCCATACCATATCACATAGTTGGTGCATTTCTGTAACCATACTTTTGCTGCCATATTTTTATCATTTCTCCAGTGATGTTATCATTACCAGGACTCTTGTTGTGTTTTAGCCATCCTATTTCTTTTTCTACCTCTCCTCTTAAAATGCCTTATCATACTCATTACATGATGGTGATATCTGCTTAAATTCTTCAGTCAGCTTCCCAACGCTATCTAAATCTAGATTTTCTTCATATAACTCACTGCAGTATTTTGTCCACCGCTGTACAATTTTATCTTTACTCATCAGTACTTTGCCTGTTTTCATCTTTAATTGTGGTCTGTTTTGGATTCTGCCTTCTATTATATAAATGGTTCTAATCATTTTGAACACCTCCCTAGTTTTATGCTCTCTGTAGTGCTGTTCTATATTATTGCATTAGGCTTCTAACCATTTCATCTTATCTATTTTGACTGCTTTTTTCACCTCATTATTTGTTCTAATGTATCCCTTCTTATCTTCAGCATTATTTTCTCCTGTACTAACTTCAGTGTTTCTTGTCTAATCCACTTCTTTTTGATCTTCTCTTCTTCTGGTACTATTTCTTCAACCGCATCTTCTTTCGCCTTCGTTACTCCTTTAACTCTTAGATTCCAATTTTTTTCTTTGTACACACTTTTAAGTTTCTCTTCTAACACTGTTCTGTACCTTCTCCTATTTCTGCTTCACTTATCTCTTTGTTTCTGATAATGGGGTTTATATTTTCTTTTTAATTCAACTTGATGTTTCCAATCACTAAACCATGATCCAAGTCTGTATCCGCTCCTTGAAACGTTTGACACTGCTGTACTGATGTTATCCATCTTCTTTTAATCGTGATCATATTGATCATGTTCTTGGTTTTCCCATTATTTGATCACCATGTCCATTTTCTACAGTCCTTTGGAATCTTGTGTTACAGCTCATCATCTTGTAGTCCACAGCAAATTCTAACATTTTTTTGCCTCGTTCATTTCTTTATTAAATCACTTAAGGAATTGAACAACATAGATACGAATATAAATTAAATTACACTTCAATAAATATTTCCGATATTCTGACCAAAGCTCATGATTTAAAGTGCATTAAAGCTCTTCTTCAAAGGCACGAATAGCTTCGTTAATGTCTGCTAAGAGAAACCATGTGGCGGTGATTTGTTTGCGAAGCAACGCGTAGCTGGCGCTGTTATATATACGAAGAGCTTTTTGTGAAACAAAACTGTGTTGAATTTTACACAGTTTGGGATTACCTGATTATCCCAGCAGCATTTTAGGAAAGTTAGACGATTTAATTGTCTAGACAACTTCAACTTCATTTTACAATATTGGCGAGCCTTCTGTGCAATAGCATCTCCGTGGATGATGTTAATTCTCGTAGACAGGCTTATACGTTGGTTATGCATTATTAAATCACTTAAGGAATTGAACAACGTAGATACGAATATAAATTAAATTACACTTTAATAAATATTTCCGATATTTCGGCAACGTCATGTTGCCATCTTCAAAAGGAACTCACAAAAAAAGGCACGTGCACGTAGGCACTACAACACAGTAACTGAGAATAAAGAGATGAAGCTATTGTTCTCCTAAAAGTCCTGATGATGCCCTCTAGCAGGCTAAGTAGGTGTTCTCGGCCGTTGGGCTGAAGGTCTGCTGATGTAAGCCTCCCAAATATGGGGCAGTCACATACAACCAAATTTGTTGAGGCTTTGAGAGTTTCTTGGGGCTGAGGCTGATTCCATAACCAGTCTTTCTAATTTGTATTTGCTACGGTGTATTACTATAGCTTTCTTCCACCGTATTCTGTGGCGTGTATCCAGAGCATGGTGTGCAAGACCAGAATGGCTGTACTTGTGAAAACAAATTTTCACAAGTACAGCACATTTTCTTTATGTATTTTTGGGAGTACGTAAATACGGGGGGGTAATAGAGTTAAAGAGCTTTAGTCTGTTGGTAATTTCTACAGGCCAAGAAGTGACTTTCTTAAGGAGCACTCCTCTCCTTCTTAACACACTTAAACAATCAGCACCCCAGAATCAAGTTCACCCTGGAAAAAGATGAAAACAACAGCTTCCCATTCCTAGACACACCAGTCACCCGCCAGCCTGATGGAACCTTGGTTTTCTCAGTTTACAAAAAACTCACCCATACAGGCAGATACATTCACCAACAACCCCCCCCCCCCACACACACACAACAATATGGAGTGGTGAAAACACTATACAACAGGGCTAAACTAATCTGTTCTAACGACATAGCCCTAAACACTGAACTAAATCACATCCTCAACACTTTCTCAACCAATTGCTACCCCCCCCCCAAAAAAAAATCCAAAAAATATTAAAACCTACAAACCACAGCCCCTCCCCTACCCGCCTCCACAACAAGGATTACTCTAAATCCATCACCATTCCCTACATCCGAGGCACCTCAGAAAAAATTACAAAAATCTTGAAAAAAAAACATGACCTAACCTCCTGTTACAGGCCATACAGAAAATTTGCATCCCTTATCCGCACCATTAAAGACCAACCACTTCCCCTAGACCTACCTGCTGTATATCAGGTCCCTTGCAGCTGTAAATTGTCTTACTTTGGCTAAACAGGCAGGACAGCGAATATCAGAGTTTCTGAACACAAGGACTACATCCGTATTCACAAGTACAGCCATTCTGGTCTTGCAGACCATGCTCTGGATACACGCCACAGAATACGGTGGAAGAAAGCTACAGTAATACACCGTAGCAAATACAAATTCGAAGACTATTTATGGAATCAGCCTCAGCCCCCAAGAAATTCTCAAAACCTCAACAAATTTGGTTGTATGTGACTGCCCCAAATTTGGAAGGCTTACATCAGCAGACCTTCAGCCCAACGGCAAGAACATCTACTTAGCCCGCTAGAGGGCATTATCAGGACTTTTAGGAGAACAATAGCTTCTCTTTATTCTCAGTTACTGTGTTGTAGTGCCTACGTGCATGTGCCTTTTTTTGTGAGTTCCTTTCGAAGATGGCAACGTGACGTTGCTGAAATATCGGAAATATTTATTAAAGTGTAATGTAATTTATATTCGTATCTACATTGTTCAATTCCTTAAGTGATTTAATAATGCATAACCAACACATAAACCTGTCTACGAGAATTAACATCATCCAGGGAGATGCTATCGTATGAAAGGCTCACCAATACTATAAAATGAAGTTGAAGTTATGTAGACAATTAAATCATGTAACTTTCCTAAAACGCTGCCAAGATAATCAGTAATCCTGAACTGTGTAAAATTCAAGCACTGTTTTGTTTCAAAAAAGCTCTCCATATATGTAACAGCAACACGTTGCTTCGTGTAGCTGGCACTGGAAAGGGAACTTTCCAAAGAATTTGAAAAAATTACGAGGCCGACAAATGAAAAAATTCGAAAAATTAAAAATGAACTCTACCGTCAATCCAAAACTTCCTACCAACACCGTAATCAACCTTTCTTCAGTCACCCTGAAGCCTGAAACACTCAACACGCTTTCACGTGACCACAACTTCACCATTACTCCCAGAAAAATACCTAGTGAGGATATTATGATCCAGATCGAACGCAGAATCTGCCACCTTCCACATCAAGTCACCAACAGTATAAGGCTGGATGTAGCTTGTGTCCTCTCCAAAGCAAGACCACCAAAAACCAACATATCCAACAAGGAATATAAAGCTCTGCAGGAAATGAGGAATAATAAAGAATTAGTTATCATCAAAGCTGATAAGGGAAACGCAACTGTAGTACTTAACCAAAAGAACTACACAGGTAAGCTTAATGCTCTTCTATTAGATCGAGCTACTTACCTCCCTATCGAATACAATCCCACCAACTCACAAATTAGAAAACTTCACAGGCTCCTTAAGAAAGTCACTTCTTGACCTGTAGAAGTTACCAACAGATTAAAGTCGTTTAACTCTATACCCCCCCCCCCCCCTGTATTTATGGACTCCCAAAATTACATAAAGAAAATGTGCCATTACATCCCATAGTGGATGGCATTGATTCCCCCACATACAAATTAGCTAAACATTTGGCCAAAGAGCTCACGCACTGTACTGGTAACACACCATCACACATAAAAAACCAACCCCACTTCAAAGCCAGCATAGAAAACCTTACACTCCAACAGACTGACATAATGGTCAGCTTTGCCGTTTCCTCCTTATTCACAAATGTCCCACTCAAGGAAACTTTAGAGCTAATCCAAGCTACATTTTCTCCTGATATCCCAGCCCTATTTCAGTTCACATTGAACTCAGGCTATTTCGTTTGGCAGGGGAAATTCTACAATCAAATAGAGGGGACAGCCATGAGTTCACCACTCTCCCCACCCTTTGCCAATTTCTTTATGGAGCTCTTTGAAGAAAATTAGCCTTACGTAGCAAAGAAGCTGCTACGTTGGCTAATTTTCTTAGAAGAAAATTAGCCAACGTAGCAAAGCCATATGGTTGGTTTTTGCCCCACAAAAACCAACCATATGGCTTTGCTACGTTGATGATGTGTTCGCTATTTGGCCACAGAGCTTTCAAACACTCTGCTCCTTCTTAACACACTTAAACAACCAACACCCCCAGAATCAAATTCACCCTGGAAAAAGAGGAAAACAACAGCCTCCCTTTCCTAGACATACTAGTCACCTGCCAGCTTGATGGATCCTTGGTTTTCTCAGTTTATAGAAAACCCACCCATACAGGCAGATACATTCACCAACAATTCCCCCTCACTCTCACAACAATATGGAGTGGTGAAAACACTATATAACAGGGCTAAACTAATCTGTTCTAACGACATAGCCCTAAACACTGAACTAAACCACATCCTCAACACTTTCTCAGCCAATGGCTATCCCCCCCCCCAAAAAAAAATCCAAAAAATATTAAAACCTACAAACCACAACCCCTCCCCACATCCACAACAAGGATTACTCTAAATCCACCATTCTCTACATCTGAGGCACCTCGGATAAAATTACCAAAATCTTAAAAAAACATGACCTGATCTCCTGTTGCAGGCCATATAGAAAATTGGCATCCCTTATTTGCACCACTAAAGACCAACCACTTCCCCTACACCTACCTGGTGTATACCAGGTCCCTTGCAGCTGTAAACTGTCTTACTTTGGCCAAACATGCAGGACAGCAAATATCAGAATTTCTGAACACATGGACTACATCCGTTTTTACAGGTACAGCCATTCTGGTCTTGCAGACCATACTCTGGATACACGCCACAGATTACGGTGGAAGAAAGCTATAGTAATACACCATAGCAAATACAAATCAGAAAGACTGGTTATGGAATCAGCCTCAGCCCCAAGCAACTCTCCAAACCTCAACAAATTTGGTTGTATGTGACTGCCCCAAATTTGGGAGGCTTACATCAGCAGACCTTCAGCCCAATGGCCAAGTCACCTACTTAGCCTGCTAGAGGGCACCATCAGGACTTTTAGGAGAACAATAGCTTCATCTCTTCGTTCTCAGTTACTGTGTTGTAGTGCGTACGTGCACGTGCCTTTTTTTGTGAGTTCCTTTTGAAGATGGCAACGACGTTGCCGAAATATCGGAAATATTTATTAAAGTGTAATTTAATTTATATTCATATCTATGTTGTTCAATTTCTTAAGTGATTTAATAATGCATAGTCAACCTATGAGCCTGTCTACATTCATTTCTTTCTCCGAAACCATATTTTCCCATGATGCTTTCCCAACTA
Source organism: Typopeltis vanoorti (assembly GCF_054136105.1). Lineage (NCBI taxonomy): Eukaryota > Metazoa > Arthropoda > Arachnida > Uropygi > Thelyphonidae > Typopeltis > Typopeltis vanoorti. Next base: position 131,646,948 of record NC_143550.1, read on the forward strand.
TCGTTATCTATTCTGACTTGGGCATTCCAATCCCCTTCAATAATTAATACATCTTGCTTTGGTATTTATTCTATTGTCTCTGTCAGATCTTTATAAACTAAGTCAATATCCTCATCTGTGCTGTCAGGTGTGGATGCATATATCTTCACTGTCATCATCATCATCATCAAATTCCTGCCATGTACCATCAAGGGGTGTACAGGATATGACAGTACTACATGAAAAATTTACATCATTACTAACTTCCTATCTACAATTTTCCTCCAAATCAGTCTGTTACTTGTCAAGACTCCAACATTATCAGATCTTATATTTCTATCATCTAAGGCACTTTGTACCGTATCAATCCACCTATATCTTGGTCTTCCTCTGGGTCGTTTTCCTGCCAACCTGGCAGAGAACACTTGTTTTGCTAATCTTTCCTCTCCCATTCTATTTAAGTGACCATACCACCTGAGATTAGCTCTGCTAACGCATTCCTTGATGCTGACAATGTCAAGTTCTTTCCTAATATCCTCATTTTTAATATGATATTGCCATTGATGCCATCTGTTCACACCTCTAATCTTTCTCAGGACTCTCATATCTGCGGTCTCTAGTCTTTGGTCAAGTGTTTTACTTCTGACCCAGCTCTCAGATCCATAAGTTAAAACTGGTTTGAACACCGTCTTGTATACAGCTAATTTAGTGTTCCGACTAATTTCTCTCTTATTCCATATGAATTTATTCAGTTGACTTCCTACCATACCAGCTTTGTTGTTTCTGTTGTCTATTTCTATATTTAATTTACCATCTTCAGTAAAAATCGTAACTGAAATGTTTTACTTGTTCCACAGGTTCTCCATTCACAACACAGTTGACATTTTCAATGATTCTGCCTATTTTCATTGTCTTTGTATTTTTATTGCTGACCTTCATACCATATCTATTACAACAGCTATTCAATTTAGTCAGAGAATCTTGCAGACTTGTAGCGGATTTATTTAGAAGTATAACATCATCCGCATAAAGCAAAGAGCTGACATTAACATCTCCAATTTTGATATCAGGTTTAAGTCCACTTTCCTTCATAATGTGATCCATACAGATAATGAATAATAGAGGAGATAATGTACATCCTTGTCTCACACCAGATTTAACATTAAACCATCTTCCTGTACTTCCTTCAATTCTAACTGCTGACTCACAACTCAAATAAAGACTAAGTATTGCTTGATATAATGCCCCATTGACACCATATAACTGCAGCGTATTGAATAGCTTCTCTCTTGGCACCTTGTCATATGCCTTTTCCAAATCGACAAAACTTAAATACAGATCTTTGTTATATTCCCATGCTTTCTCGACTATTTGTCGTAAAGTGAAGATCTGATCCTGACAGCCTCTATTTGGCCTGAATCCAGCTTGTTCTTCACCAAGCTTTTCTTCCACAATTCTTCTCAACCGTTTCTCAAGTATACTTGCATAGATCTTGCCAGGAACACTCAGTAGGGAAATACCTATCTAATTCTCGCATTCAATTTTATTTCCCTTTTTATATATGGGTACTATGAGAGCTCTACTCCAATCATCGGGAATTCGTCCCTCAGTCCAGGCTTTCTGAACTATGCAGTGCAGCCACTGTAAGACTTTTATACCACCATACTTCAGCATTTCTGGTCGAATATCATCTACTCCTTTCCACATTTCAAGCCTTTGATGGCTTTTTCTACATCAAGTGTGGATATGTATTCCTGACTGCATTCCTGGTCCGTGTTTTTTATCACTGTGCTATCATCACTGCTTGTTTCATTTAGCAGTTTTTCAAAGTAATTACTCCATACTTCAAGGATATCTTTTTCTCCTGTTTTCATGTCACCTTTATCATCTCTAACTCCTTTTACAACTCCTTACAACTAGGGGTGCTTAAGGGTCAAAGCTGTATAACTGAGAGGAGACCTCCACATAGCCTTTAAAGGAATGCGGAGAACCAACCAGGGCTTCTGACCTAATGTCCAATCCTCACCTTCTCGTGGTGCAGAGAAGGTGAGGATTGTTGGGTATCTACATTGATACTGAACGAACGAGGATGGGCTGGCAATTTGGGATTTAGCCGACCAAATTGTATTCTTATTGGTTAAACCAAAATAAAAAATGATGGTACAACATGACAAAATTTCATGCCGGCTGTGGCGTCGCCCGGTTAAACAAGGCCCCCATTGTTTTCGCGAGGGAACCAGGGCGAACAGCGAAAAGTCAGCTACTGGAACAAATCTGAAAACAAACCCCAACTCAACATCACCAGAGTTAAAGATCGGTACTATCAACGTAAGAAACCTGAATGGCAAAGAAATGGAGCTAGCTGAGGAATTAGATAAGTACCAGATCGACATAATAGGGGTGACTGAAACAAAAAAGACCAAAACTGGTGAGATCTTTCTGAGCAATAAATACAAAATGTTATATTCAGGCAATAACAATCAAGGAAAAGAAGGAGTAGCCATAGTATTCAACACAAAATACGAGGCTAATCTTCTTGAATGGCAGTCAGTCTCAAGTAGAGTAATGTGGGCAAATATGAGAATGGGGAACTGGACAATGAGACTTATTTGTGCCTATGGTCCCACAGAAGGTTCTACTAAGGTAGAAGTGGAGGAATTTTTTGAGGCTTTAGAAAAAGCAACTGACACAATGAAAAAGGAAAAGTTGGTCCTTGTTGGGGATCTAAATAGTAGAGTAGGAAATGATTGTGAGACATACAAAAATATTTTGGGAAAATTTGGAGAAAAGAGCAAAGCTAATAATAATGGCAAATATCTGTTAGATTTCTGCTCAGGACATGGACTGGTTATTACTAACACCATGTTCCAACATAAAAATGTGCACAAATTCACATGGAGAGAAGAGGCTAGGAATAAGAAAAGTCTCATTGACTATGTTATTGTTGATAGTGATGTTTTCTCCCTGGTGCAGGACAGCTGAGTGTACAGAGGATTTGAAATTGGAAGTGATCACTATTTAGTCTTGAGCAGGATAAAATTGAATTTCATATTGAAAAGAATAACATGTAAGAAAGTTTTAAAGCGAATAAAAGTTGAGCAGCTCTCAGATGTAAACTGTAGACTAAAATACAGAAATATTATTGAAAAGAAAATGAAAGAGTTTGAGAACAGGAATCAAACCTTGGAGATTCAGTGGCAAACTCTGAAGGAAACATTGATTGATTCTGCCAGAGAGGCATGTGGTGAGGTTGTGTGCAAAGATAAAAAAATCAGAACTCCCTGGTGGACACAGGAAGTTAAAGAGGCAGTGAAGGAAAAGAAGAAAGCATATCAAAAGTTCCTGGCAAATAAGTCAGCTTTTACTCTTACAGAATACAGAGACAAATGTAAGAAAGCTAAACAGTGTGTAAAACTAGCTAAACAAAAGTCATGGGAGGACTTTGGCAAGAATATAGAAAATAAATATCAAGAAGGTGGCAAAATATTCTGGAGGTTGTTGAAGAAGCTTAGGAATGGAGGAAAGAGTGCTGTAAAAGGAATTAGAGATGATAAAGGTGAAATGAAAACAGGAGAAAAAGATATCCTTGAAGTATGGAGTAATTACTTTGAAAAACTGCTAAATGAAACAAGCAGTGATGACAGCACAGTGATAAAAAACACTGACCAGGCATGCAGTCAGGAATACATATCCATACTTGAAGTAGAAAAAGCCATCAAAGGTTTGAAATGTGGAAAGGCAGCAGGAGTAGATGATATTCGACCAGAAATGTTGAAGTATGGTGGTATAAGAGTCTTACAGTGGCTGCACTGCATAGTTCATAAAGCCTGGACAGAGGGACGAATTCCCGATGATTGGAGTAGAGCTCTCATAGTACCCATATATAAAAAGGGAAATAAAACTGAATGTGAGAATTACAGAGGTATTTCCCTACTGAGTGTTCCTGGCAAGATCTATGCAAGTATACTTGAGAAACGGTTGAGAAGAATTGTGGAAGAAAAGCTTGGCGAAGAACAAGCTGGATTCAGGCCAAATAGAGGCTGTCAGGATCAGATCTTCACTTTACGACAAATAGTCGAGAAAGCATGGGAATATAACAAAGATCTGTATTTAAGTTTTGTCGATTTGGAAAAGGCATATGACAAGGTGCCAAGAGAGAAGCTATTCAATACGCTGCAGTTATATGGTGTCAATGGGGCATTATATCAAGCAATACTTAGTCTTTATTTGAGTTGTGAGTCAGCAGTTAGAATTGAAGGAACTACAGGAAGATGGTTTAATGTTAAATCTGGTGTGAAACAAGGATGTACATTATCCCCTCTGTTATTCATTATCTATATGGATCACATTATGAAGGAATGTGGTATTAAACCTGATATCAAAATTGGAGATGTTAATGTCAGCTCTTTGCTTTATGCGGATGATGTTATACTTCTAAATAAATACACTACAAGTCTGCAAGATTCTCTGACTAAATTGAATAGCTGTTGTAATAGATATGGTATGAAGGTCAGCAATAAAAAGACAAAGACAATGAAAATAGGCAGAATCATTGAAAATGTCAACTGTGTTGTGAATGGAGAACCTGTGGAACAAGTAAAACATTTCAGCTACTTAGGCACAATTTTTACTGAAGATGGTAAACTAAATATAGAAATAGACAACAGAATCAGCAAAGCTGGTATCGTGGGAAGTCAATTGAATAAATTCATATGGAATAAGAAAGAAATTAGTCGGAACACTAAATTAGCTGTATACAAGACTGTGTTCAAACCAATTTTAACTTATGGATCTGAGAGCTGGGTCAGAAGTAAAACACTTGACCAAAGACTAGAGACCGCAGATATGAGAGTCCTGAGAAAGATTAGAGGCGTGAACAGATGGCATCAATGGCAATATCATATTAAAAATGAGGATATTAGGAAAGAACTTGACATTGTCAGCATCCAGGAATGCGTTAGCAGAGCTAATCTCAGATGGTATGGTCACTTAAATCGAATGGGAGAGGAAAGATTAGCAAAACAAGTGTTCTCTGCCAGGTTGGCAGGAAAACGACCCAGAGGAAGACCAAGATATAGGTGGATTGATACGATACAAAGTGCCTTAGACGATAGAAATATAAGATCTGATAATGTTGGAGTCTTGACAAGTAATAGACTGATTTGGAGGAAAATTGTAGATAGGAAGTTAGTAATGATGTAATTTTTTCATGTAGTACTGTCATATCCTGTACACCCCTTGAGGGTACATGGCAGGAATTTGATGATGATGATGAACTCCTTTTACAGTACTCTTTCCTCCATTCCTAAGCTTCTTCAACAACCTCCAGAATATTTTGCCACCTTCTTGATATTTATTTTCTATATTCTTGCCAAAGTCCTCCCATGACTTTTGTTTAGCTAGTTTTACACACTGTTTAGCTTTCTTACATTTGTCTCTGTATTCTGTAAGAGTAAAAGCTAACTTATTTGCCAGGAACTTTTGATATGCTTTCTTCTTTTCCTTCACTGCCTCTTTAACTTCCTGTGTCCACCAGGGAGTTCTGGTTTTTTTTATCCTTGCACACAACCTCACCACATGCCTCTCTGGCAGAATCAATCAATGTTTTCTTCAGAATTTGTGACTGAATCTCCAAGGTTTGATTCCTGTTCTCAAACTCTTTCATTTTCTTTTCAATAATCTTTCTGTATTTTAGTCTACAGTTCACATCTGAGAGCTGCTCAACTTTTATTCGCTTTAAAACTTTCTTTTCAATATGAAATTCAATTTTATCCTGCTCAAGACTAAATAGTGATCACTTCCAATTTCAAATCCTCTGTACACTCTGGTGTCCTGCACCAGGGAGAAAACATCACTATCAACAATAACATAGTCAATGAGACTTTTCTTATTCCTAGCCTCTTCTCTCCATGTGAATTTGTGCACATTTTTATGTTGGAACATGGTATTAGTAATAACCAGTCCATGTCCTGAGCAGAAATCCAACAGATATTTGCCATTATTATTAGCTTTGCTCTTTTCTCCAGATATTCCCAAAATATTTTTATATGTCTCACAATCATTTCCTACTCTGCTATTTAGGTACCCAACAAGGACCAACTTTTCCTTTTTCATTGTGTCAGTTGCTTTTTCTAAAGCCTCAAAAAATTCCTCCACTTCTACCTTAGTAGAACCTTGTGTGGGACCATAGGCACAAATAAGTCTCATTGTCCAGTTCTCATTCTCATATTTGCCCACATTACCCTACTTGAGACTGACTGCCATTCAAGAAGATTAGCCTCGTATTTTGTGTTGAATACTATGGCTACTCCTTCTTTTCCTTGATTGTCATTGCCTGAATATAACATTTTGTATTTATTGCTCAGAAAGATCTCACCAGTTTTTGTCTTTTTTGTTTCAGTCACCCCTATTATGTCGATCTGGTACTTATCTAATTCCTCAGCTAGCTCCATTTCTTTGCCATTCAGGCTTCTCACGTTGATAGTACCGATCTTTAACTCTGGTGATGTTGAGTTGGGGTTTGTTTTCAGATTTGTTCCAGTAGCTGACTTTTCGCTGTTCACCCTGGTTCCCTGGCGAAAACAATGGGGGTCTTGTTTAACCGGGTGACGCCCCAGCCGGCATGAAATTTTGTCATGTTGTACCATCATTTTTTATTTTGGTTTAACCAATAAGAATACAATTTGGTCGGCTAAATCCCAAATTGCCAGCCCATCCTCGTTCGTTCAGTATCCGAGTAGATACCCAACAGGGTGCACCACGAGAAGGTGAGGATTGGACATTAGGTCAGAAGCCCTGGTCTGTTCTCCGCATTCCTTTAAAGGCTATGTGGAGGTCTCCTCTCAGTTATACAGCTTTGACCCTTATGCACCCCTATGTTCACTGTTGATATATTAAATGGTTTTGCATGAAATCTTGCTACTATGATTCGTTCATTGACTGCTTTGTATCTTAACAGTGTCACTCTAGCTCTTTTGTTAAGAAAGAAGTGTCACTGATGATTCATAATAATGTTTTACAGTATAAATAACCAAGAGAGGAAAAAAATATATTGATTAAACTCACTAATAGCTCTTTTGTTAAGAAAGAAGCGTCATTGATGATTCATAATAATGTTTTACAGTATAAATAACCAAGAGAGGAAAAAAAGATATTGATTAAACTCACTAATATTTCTTTGATTTTCTAACTAGCATCTCCAGAGCACAATTATAACTGTGATAGGCATGTATCCCTACCTACATAATGAAGGGGAAAACAATTTAAATTGCAACTGACAACAGAATTAATGTCTTTATTTGGTGCCTTTTATGGATCAGATAACCACGAAGTTAATATAGAGTAGTCAGGCTATCGGATCTTAAAATAATAATCTCCCAGATCTTTGATAAATTTGAAAATTAGCCCATCTTCAACCCATTCCTAAGGAGGCATTAAATCTTGTCATCAAATTACTATCCAGTTTCACTCTCTTCAGTTCTTTCTAAAGGAATGGAGAAAAACATTAGCACTCACCATCTAAGCTAACTCGATGTCTCTCAGCTAATAAATGATTATCAGTATGCATTCCACCACTGTCAGTGAATGAAAAGAGGATCTTCTTGCTTATGTCACTCTCCTTTGGACAAGTGACACAGGAATGTATTGGGGGAATTCCTAGTAGTTACTCTTGATATGGTTGGAGAAATGCCTGGCAGATTTTATGACACATAGAAGTAAAAGAAAGGGAGAGCAAAAGCGTGAGAATAAGGATCAGATTTTATAGGGTGATTCATTGATAAGAGGTGAGGAGAGTGGTGAAATTGTCTCTTCCTGGTACTAAGATTAAAAAAGGCAGTGATGCTGTAAATATCAATAGAGGTGATAATCTCAGCTCTATGCTTTATGTGATGATGTTATACTTCTAAATAAATCCACTACAAGTCTGCAAGATTTCCTGACTAAATTGAATAACTGTTGTAATAGATATGGTATGAAGGTCAGAAATAACAAGACAAAGACAATGATAGACAGAAACATTGAAAATATCAACTGCATTGAGAATACAGTTTTACTTATACAGTGTTTTATCTATACAACAAGTAAAACATTTCGGCTACTTAGGCATGATTTTTAGTGAAGATGGTAAGTTAAATATGGAAATAGATAACAGAATCAACAAAGCTGGAATGGTAGGAAGTCAACTGAATAAATTTATATGGAATAAGAGAGAAATTAGCCAAAACACTAAATTAGCTGTATACAAGACAGTGTTTAAACCAATTTTAACTTATGCTGGGTTAGAAGTAAAAACACTTGACTGGAGACTGCAGATATGAGAGTCCTGAGAAAGATTGGGGGCATGAACAGATGGCATCAATGGCAATATCATATTAAAAACGAGGATATTAGGAAAGAACTTGAGTCAACATTTAGGAATACATTAGCAGAGCTAATCTCAGGTGGTATGGTCACTTAAGCAGAATTGGAGAAGAAAGATTAGCAAAACAAGTATTCTCTGCCAGGTTGGCAGGAAAAAGACCTAGGGGAAGACCAAGATATAGGTGGATTGATACAGTAAAAAGTTAGAAGACAGAAATATAAGACCTGATAATATTGGAGTCTTGACATTTAACAAACTGATTTGGAGGAAAATTGTAGATAGGAAGTTAGTAATGATGTAAATTTTTCATGTAGTACTATTATATCCTGTACACACCTTGAGGGTATATATCAGGAACTTGATGGTGATGCTGTAGGATGCAGAGAGAGAGAGAGAGAGAGTTAAGGTGAAAGAGGTGTTTATTTCTGGTACAAATGATTTAGCAGGTGAAAAGTGTGGTTTGTGAGAAGGCATGAAAGAGTTGCTCGTGTATACGAAAAAGAAGAGTGAGAAAGTAAAAGTTGTGAGTCTGCTGCCACAGTATGATAGAGGTGAGCTGAGATGGAGAGCTATGATTGCAAATAAGTCAGTGCACAGATTGTGCAGAGGAATGCTGTGGAGCGAGTTTGATGGAAGGAATGATTTATTTAAGGTGAATGGCTTGCATCTAAATGGATTTGGTGTCAGGAGTATTGAGAAAGACTCCTGAGAGTTCAGAAGTGCAGAATCAGCGAAACTAGAATGTTTGGAGGGGGGGGGGTGCAGTTCAGAAAGTAGAGGTTAGTAAGTGATCGCATGATGCAAAATGTAGCATCCCACCAGGTTCTTAACTTTAGTGGGTTAAAGAACACAAAGTTGTAAAAGAGGTTGTAGAAGGAAAGGGGTATTGCAGTTTATGTATACTATACTAATGCCAGAAGTATTTGAATAAGGTTGGAGTTTCTGGCATTGATTAGCACAACTAGCCAAAAGTAATAGGCATTAGTGAGACAAGGGTGACTGATGATGATATTGCCATAGAAATAGAATGCAAAGGATATAGTGTCTTCAGAGAAGACAGAAGGAACAGGGTGGTGGTGGTGGGGATTTGCTAATGATAGCAGAGGAATTAAAGCCAAAAAGAGTAGTGAACAGGCATTCAGAGGGAAGTACATTTGAGGTAGATAGAGGACAACAGGACTAAATATTGGTTGCTGCTATAATCCAAGGAATATAAGGGAGAATGTAGATGGCATGCACTTGCAAATTAGCATGATGAGTACAGATCAAGTAATTATTATGGGGATTTTAACTATGGGGACATAGATTGAGAGGAGAAATGGTCACAGGCAGGGAAGGAAATGGAATTTATACAGCTGTGAAAAGATAATTACCTGAGGCAACAGGTAATGGAGAGGACATGAGGTTTAAGAGTGTGCTGGATCTGATCATTGCATCAGAGAACTGTAACCAATCTAGCTCCACTGCCTCCATTTGAAGAAAGTGATTATGTAGTCTGGACATGGGAGATTACCAGACATGCAGAAATTCTGTTAAGAAGAGATATATGTGAAATTCTAATGAAGTGACGATGGAATTGGTTAAGGGAAATGGCTACTCATTGATATTGCTAGAATTTGCAAAAGCATTTGACAAGATTCCACATAGAACTTTAATGCATAACTTGGAGCAAATGGGGATGGATGTGAATCTGGTGATTTGGATTAAAGGGTGGCTGATGGATGGATATCAGAGAGTGGTTTATGGAGAAGTTGAGTTCAGGAGAAGGCAAGTGACCAGTAGTATACCACAGGGCTCAGTATTTGGTCCACTGTTATTTAATTTGTTTATCAGTGATATAGGAAATGGTTTAACAGGAAACATTCAGTTTGCTGATGGAAGAGCAATGGTAGATGAAAGGTGATGTAGAGATCCTGCAGGAAGACTTAAATATATTATCAATATAAACAAAGGTAAATGGCTCTCAGTTTAATGTGGCTAAGTGTAAGGTGATGCACTTTGAGAAGAGATCATAAGCAGTACTATATCGATGGAGCTGAACTGCAGGAAACTGATGAGGCCAGGGACTTGGGTGTGATTGTGAAGGAAATTGAAGTTTAGAAGGCATATTGTGAAGGTGATCAAAACAGCACATAAGATTACTTGGTTGTTGAAGAGCAAACTAACAAACAGGAATAGAGAGGTTATTGTTCTCCTATATAAGGCCATATCTGGACACCTGGATTTTGTGAGGGATGAAGAAGTGGAGAAGAGAGTCCAAAGGCAAGTGACAAAGATTGCAGCAGGTCTCTGAAATGCTCCCTATGGAAATAGATCGACAGTCTGTAGACTATAAAAATTAGCTGATAGGCAAAAAAGAGGAGACATGATAAAAGCATTTAAGTTATTAAAGGGGTTTTATAGGATTATTTAGTGTATGATATACAGGTCTCGAGATATTACATACATATTACATAAAACAGTTGTAAAAATAAATAGGTTTGATACTGAAGAACTTTTTTCGATACTTGGCAGGAAGGGAGAGAACAAGTTGTTGCCAGCAGAAGTGTGTAAATATGTGGTTAGTAAGAGTGTTAGGACTAGATTTTTTGCTTGGAACACCTGGTGAATGGGTTGCCAGAGGTGATTATGAGTGCTTCATGATTGAATGAGTTATAGGAGAGGTATGATAGATATTGTGTATGATGGATCTCCCATGATGAGTTTTCTGACTCCATGGAGATACGTATATAATAGTAACATTTGGAAGGCATTTGATTGAATTTGGCACAACACACATTATGTTTGATGGTAGATAAATCTTTATCTCCAAACTTTAGAACTAAGTTGGTGTTCTACAAAGCTCTGTTCCAATACAGAGTTTTCTCATGATAGTACCCTGCACTACTCTTTCTCATTTGCCTAATCTCGTTCTTCACAAATCACCAGAACTTCCAGAATATCAACTTCTACTATCCTAAATTCTTATTTTTCAAATCCTCTTCATTTGGTTGCTGCTTATTACTAGTAAAACTCAATACTATCTTTTTTCTTACCCTCCCGCAAAAACAAACAAACAAAAAAAAAACTTCCATTTTTACTTTTGATGTCACCGAAATCTCTGAATAAGGTCAAATTTCTCATCCTAGGACAAATCTAATCTATAGTTTTTTCTTGGCATAAACATATCACAAATATTTCCCCTGCATCTAAGAAATCAGATTTTATCTTAGAGTTGAATCATTACTTCACCTCCAAACAGTTATTAACTCTATATAAATTTGCAAATCCATCCTGCCATTGAATACTGTTCTTACATTTGATGATTCTTATGGAGCCCTAAGAGCTCCATAAGAATACTTCATTCATACAGAAGAAATTGGTTAGGTTGATTAGTGACCTGTCTCTCACCAGTTCACTTGACTCTCTTTGACACACATTTCAGTTGCTTGCATTTTCTTCAAACATAGACTGTAACATTTAATTGCATAACAGATGAAAATTGCCAATTGCTTGACAGTTTTCTATTACACATTTGTTTGATTAATTGCATAATGCTTATTTGCATGCGATGCTTTTTAGTGCATCCAAACTGCATTTCCAGCTTGTTCAAATGGTTAATTTGAGCATGCTGGAAATAGTTGTTTTTTCTAAAAACGTATTTTGTCTGTTTCTTCAAAAATTCAGCGTCAGAAATTTTTTAGTTTTGCTGATGCTTGAAGATGTTTCCCACACAATCATAAATACCATACATACAATGTTATATATATCTGTATTCCCACATTACATAAGTGCATATTGTAACAAAGCCATTTTTTGTGCTGTGTTGTAGCTGTGTGTAGCCTGTTAATGTTTATGTTAATTTATATGTTCAGTGTTCTTGAAGAACACTGAACACATAAATTTAAAACACATTTTAAACATTTTATTTTTACTCATTGATGTTACCAAAATGGACTTATAGAACAAGTTCTGTAAAAGGATTTGATTAGTAAATTGGTACAAAATAAAATAGCAGAGTATGAAATATCACAATTGCAAGTGTCATAAAACTTATCCCATAGTTAATATAAAGTATTTATGCTTTGGAGTGTTTTTTCTTCAAGGGACAAAAAGATATGACAAATTTTTTCAGTAGTTATGATATAGATGTATAATGTATTAATATATATATATAATAATATATTAATGTGAAGGATGTCCAGAAAGTAAGTTCCAATGGGCCGTCAGAGAAACAAAAATATACTTGCAAAAAAAACTTTATTGGAAATTAAAGTAGACATCTTTCACTACTTTTCGACATAATTTCCGCCATTGTTCAGGCACTTATCATAATGGGGCACCAAGAGTTGTATACCTTCATCATAGAAGGTTGCTGCCTATGATGCAAACCACGTATTGACTGCTTCTTTGACCTCGTCGTCATCTTGAAACTGCTGGCCACCTAGGAAAGATTTCAGATGTTTGAAGAGGTGAAAGTCGCTTGGCACGAGGTTAGGACTATATGGGGGATGATGGAATTGTTCCCACCCAAAGGTGGCGAGAAGTTGTTGTGTTACGCCGGTCGTGTGTGTGGGTAGGCATTATCATGAATCAAAACAGCGCCCCTGGTAAGCATGCCATGTTGTTTATTCTGGATTGCATGACACAGTTTCTTAAGGGTTTGGCAGTACATATTCACGTTGATTGGAGCCTTGACCCAAGAAGTCTACCAACAAAATTCCTTGTCTGTCCCAAAACACAGTGTACATGATTTTCTGAGTGGAAACCATTGTATTCAATTTCATCTTCACTGGTAATGAGGTGTGCGTCCACTCCATCATGTTCATCATCGTGCACATCTGTCCTTCCTTCATTAAAAAGTCTTACCCATCTTTGTGCCATTGAATCACACATTGCATGTTCTCCATAAACCTCAATAATTTGCCGATGAATTTCAGCTGCTTTAACGTTCCTTGCATTCAAGAAATGGATAACTGACCTAATTTCACATGCGGCGGGCAATTCGATTTTCTTAGACATAAACAATGCCAAGAAGTATATGTACTGCAAGAATGTCTGAAAATGACAGCAACGCCTTGCTAATGAATTAACAAACTGAGCATGCATGCACACCATTGTGATCACAGCTCTGCAGTGAAAATATTTAAAAACGGAACTTACTTTCCGGATGTCCCTCATATATAATTAATATATAACAACAATGTATACAAATGTATTAATATATCATTACATAAACAAATCTCTATATGTATTTACATAGTGATTATTCATACTGCCAGCACATGCATGTTTGGTGCCATGTCAGTTCAACTCTTTGCCTGAGATCCTGTAAAGTCTCTAATAATAATTGCTTATAACGATAATCACATATTTTTCTTTGAAAAAAAAATCGCTACACAATTAACTGAAATGGTCTTTTCCATAGGTCTTTAAATAAATGTTGACAAATTTCTTCCTTCCCCTTAATTTTCTGCCCAGCCTTTCTATAATTTCTTTACATTTTCTTCAAGCACATGCCAATTATTAATCAGGCGAGAAATGTATAATATGTTGAACATGACCATGCACAAGTACTCATTAGTATCAGCTGATCCAGTGAAATAGTGACTCTTTTTTTAAGAGAGTAATGTTGGTTACTCTATTTTTTTTTAATGTTTTTCTGGTACATTAGTATTAGTACTGTGGGGTGGGCTCAGAGTTAATCCAGAAATTCTGATCTAAAGATCAAGCATGGAATTTGGTCAGCCAAGTTCCAAATTTCCAACCAATCTTATTCATTCACCTTCCATCTGGATATGCAATAATATTCCAGACCTTCAACCTGTTTCTTTTTCTATGTTCTAAAGGTCTCCTCATAGTTATCTAGCTTTCATGAAGTGATCCTAAAACATTTTAACATAGGATTAAAATATGCATCACATTTTGAAAAAAATTCTATATCAACTGAAATAAAATGAATTGTGTCAAATTAAATTATGTAATGTGTTAGGATGTAACAGTATGTATAATATAAGTAATTTGTTTCTGTGTATCATAATAAAAATTACTGTTCTCTATGTTTTTAAAGCAATGTTTTTCTCCATCAACCTGTCTACCAGTAAGGTCAAGTGCCTTTTCTCCCAGTCCAAGCCCTAGTCCTACACGCAAGAATTTTACAACCAGGTATGCTCTATAAAATTAATTGCTATCTCTCAGTTTATTTTTTATTTAACTATTGATTAATAATTTCCTTTTTTCTTTTTTAATGTTTTAATTTATTTCTGTTTCAGACGTAGCCAAAGTCCCATATCGTTAAGACCAAGTCAGTTCTCCATTAAAAGAAAATGTAAGTTTCCATTAAACTAATTTGCATTTTTTTATTTTAATAATGTTGATAAATAACTTGTATTAGTAATAATATAAAGTATATATTATATTATTATATAATATAATAATATAATATTATTATTATACAAATAATATAATAATAATAATAATAATAATATTGCTTGAGCTGGTATGTGGTAAGTCAGATATGTAGATGTTAAATAGTAAAGGGGATAACACAAAGCCCTGTGGAAGACCATTGTGGAGGAATCTGGGCCTGCTCTTTTTTTCAATCAATATGGACCTATCTTTCTGTTAGAGAGAATGGATTCAAAAAGCTGGAATTGTTTTGCACTCCTTATGATATTGCTTAGCTTTAGGAGGAGGCCCGTGATCTAGACTGTGTCATAAGATGATGTTAGGTCGATGAAAATGACTCCAGATTTAAGTTTCTTCTGGAAGCCTGCTTCAATCTATGTTGTCAGGGCCTGGTCACAGCAACTTCTTCCTGGCCTGAAGCCAGAGTGCTCTTTTGATGAGTGGTGAAATTCATTTAAGGAGAATTCATTCAAAGAGCTTAAAGATGGAGCAAAGCAGGGAGATTAGTCATAGATTTTTGACATTATTTAGATATTTTCCTGGTTTGGGTACAGCAATTGTTTTGGCTTTCTTACACAGTTTTGGTAGTTTTCCAGTTGTTATAATTTTTGAGAAAAGGACAGCCAGCCATGTTTGACCTCGTTAACTGAGATGTTTTAGAAACTCGGGGAGGATACCATTCATCCCTGCAGCATGTCCCTGACACAACTGATGGGATAAATGTAGAAAGATCATCTCTAGTTACACCTCACATAAAGACTGTTTGTTGAACAATTAAAGTTTTATTCATTGTATGTTGTCAGCAGATTATTATTATTAAGAGAGACCTCCAGGGAGTCAGGAACTCACTAAGGGAGGCCACATACTACACGCACCAGCTATCATACTTATTCTTGAATTCATTCACGCTGCTTGCACTCACAACATCCAATGGCAGTCCATTTCAATCACTCACCATCCTATGAGAGAAAAATATAGCTCTTGCCCCCTTCTTAGCGGCATTCATTCTCAGCTTCCAATGATGCCCTCTTGTCCTTTCCCCACCCTCCATAAATTGAAAAATTCCATCATTTGAAATCCTCTATGACCTTTCAGAAGTTTGTAAGTCTCAATCGTATCATCTCTCTTTCTCCTTTGCTAGTGTCTGCAGTCTACAAATTCTCTTCATAATCGGTATTCCATAATCTGATATCATTTTTAACACTCTCCTTTGCACTCTCTCACTCCAATATATCAGAATCACAATGGAAACCAAGAGACCAGAACTGTGCACAATAGTCCAATTGAAGTCTTATCAAGGCCTTGTAAAGAGCCAAAATGACATCCTTATCTTTACATGTGAATATTTGTTTCAGCATTGCAATTATTGTCCGCGCGGTTAGCCTAGTGGCTTTGCGCTTCGCAACCATATGCCTGGGGAAGGAGTGTCCTAGGTTCGATTCCCGTCGGAGACGTGAGGAGCTGAAGGATCTTCCTCAGCCATAGCCAAGTTAGCCGGTCTTGGGCGCGGGCAGTAGGGTTTTTCCCGCCAGTTTATCTGGCGTTTTTCATCCCGCAAGCAGGCAAACCGGCCCCGTGAACACACACGGATACAGCCAAGAATACCTTGAGGCATAGGAGTGACCATTCTATCCTCGTATTTCGGTTACGAAATCCAAGCATGCTTGGAAGGTTGTGGGCCTTAAAGGCCTGTTAAAGCCAGTGGGATAGATAGATTGCAATTATCTTTTGAGTTGTATTTGCAATCTTTGCTACATGGTCCCTGAACTTCAGCTGCCTATCTAATAGCACTCCAAACTCCCCAGTCTCATCAGTGTTTTCTTCAAGCATAATCCAACCAATATAATACGACATTGGATATCTAATCACGATGAAGTGCATGACTTTACATTTACTTACAATGAACTGACATCCATTTTCCCATACCCACAATTCCAGCCTATTCAAATCATTCTGCAAGTACTGCATATCAGCAGCATTCCTGATTACCCTACCTCAGTATCTTTGCTTCATCAGCAAACAGCTGTATGTCGCTTGTCAAATCCTTCCCAATATCATTAATGTATAGATTGAATAACAGTGGACCAAGCACTGATCCTTCTAGTACACCACAGGTTACCTTAAATCTTGCAGACTCACATTCTCCATATACCACTGTTTGATATCTGTCAGTCAGCTATCCTCATCCATGCTAAATCTATAATCCAAACCCATATTCTCCAATTTATGCAACAGAATTACATGCAGTATTCTGTCAAAAGTCTTAGCAAAATCTAAAAGTATCATGGTGTATCCATTTCTCCTTTTCTAGTTCAATGGTAACATTGTTACAAATTGTGAGCAACTTGCTAAAATATGACCTTCTCTTAGTAAACCCATGTGGCTCATTGCAAATTAGAGATGTACTGTCAACCCATTTCTGAATGCAAGCCCTAACCAATTTTCCAAAATCTTCACCACTGCTCCTGAGATACTAATTGGTTGATAGTTGGATACATCGGTCTTTGCACCACCCTTGTGCAGTGGAATTACTATACATTTTTTCCATTCCTGCAGAATTTTCCCTGTTCTGAGACTCATGTTAAACAGCCTCAACCTTCTCATCCTCATAATCACAAGTAGGTAAATATATCTGAATAAGCAGAATATTTCTTGGTTTTGCTTTCATCTTTACCACCAAAACTCTGTCTGAGATTTGCCAGTAGCCTTCCACACATCTGGCCACTCATTTATTCAATATTATACTAACACCTGCTTGATGTTGCTCTTCCCCTCCTGAGTAAATTATTCTCATTCCATCCTCTGTTCTAAAATTTCCTTTTCCTTTCCATCTCACCTCAGCCATTCCCATAACATCTGTTTTCAATCTTAGCATCTCCATCTTTACAATCTCCAATCTTCCAGTTTGAAGTAAGGTATTCACATTCCAAAATCCAATGTGAAAATTACTTTTAGCCCCCATTTCCACATGAATATATGCCATTTTCCTCTTCTCCACCTCCTGCAGGCTGTAATAAAGATGATTCATATGACTGACATGCAATCTGGTCAATATCCATACTGGAACAAGTGACCTTCCTGGTAGCCAATTGCGCAGTTCCGAACCCAGGAGTCCCATCCTGAACTGTGCATTGTTCGTCATTTTGATCCTTGCTGCTCATCCAAACTAGGGAAAAGTAGAAGCATGGTGGTTTCCCGTTGCCTTCTATGCATGAAGAAATGAAAAAAATAGAAGCATAGAAAGATTCACCCCCTAGCCCTCAAGTACTCTAATAGCATTGGGGGGAAGGAACAAGAAAGAAGAAAAGGAAAGAAAGAAATAAGAGTAGGGACCATCCTATAGATAATATAACAGATGTATATTACATGAAATAAGGTATGGTCCAGCATCAGGTACCTCGGGTTCGCCACTCCCGTACTCACTAAAAGTGAGCCCTTGAGGCATTAGTACATTTCTAGTAACAGCACCAAAAGTAGTAATGGCAGCACATGATAATGGACCAAGTAGAAGTTGCTATAATGTATTTCTGAGCATACACAGAAGTGAAGAGAATGTTATTGGATGTTGCTAAGCATTCAGCTGTTCATGGAGTAAAAAAAGGAACACAGCAGGAAAAAAACTGGAGTTTCTGTGTCTTCAATATATGAAGACACAGAAATTAGAAGAAATGTTAGAAATAAGTGTGACGTTTATTATAGTTATTAATCCACATAGGATTTTATTTGGTTGAAACTGAAAGGAACTTCATTGCTTGCCAGTTCATATAGAAATGGGCTCAGAAAGTAAAGTTTGTTTCTTTAGGAATCTCAGTCTTATAAGTGATTTCTAACAGTTTATATGGTTTTAGTTATTTCATTAGAAGCTTCCATACAGCAAGCAGAGTTGTTCTGAAGTGGCAACACTGTTCATAAAGTTTCAACAAGAATGTTCGAGACCTTCATATAAAAAGTTAATTCATTCTATATCATGATATTGTTGATATAGTTTTTTAGTAGTTTATTTAGTGGAGCTTACTACTACTTTCCTGTAGAAAGTAAAGTATCTTGAATGAAAACAAGATGTTTTCTTCAGTGTTCTGTGATTTTAGATGTGAGAAGAATTTGACTCTGTGATGTTGCTGTTATACAGGAAGCAGTTTGATGTTAGTCTTTCTCCTATGTGAATTCAAGAAGGAATAAAAGTTTGGTACAGAAAGTAAAGAAACTGAAATTCCAAAAGTTTTGTCCATATAGGATAATATTTATTGGTTTATGTGATTGAAAGGTAGTTGTGCACATCAGTTTTTTCTTGTTGTAATTTGAAGAATAAACTGGGGCTTGCATAGCTAAATATTGATTTAATGTTTTATATATTTGTGTTATTTGTAGATTAAGGATGTTTATTTTGATTATGAAGTGTTCGATTTCATAATGAGTTCGCAGGTTAATTGAAGAAGTTAGGTTACATATGACATATCTTTAGATATCTCATGTGCAAGTTAAATCTGGAGTTTAGTTTTGGTGTTTTCTTTTTATTTTGAAGTTCAGAGTTTATTTAACCACTCAGAGTGTCTGAGGGAGAAAGTAAAATATATATGCTTCCCCACACATCATGCATCTCCCCTCACTCACTCTGAGTGGCTAAACTCTGAACTTCAAAATTAAAAGAAAACACCGAAACTAAACTTCAAATCCTAACTATATAACAGAATTATGTACAACATCAAATCAACACTTAACTATGCAAGTGCCAGTGTATTCTCAAATCACAACAAGAAAAAAACTTATGTGCACAACTTCCTTTCAAGTCATATAAACCAATAAATATTATTCTATATGGACAAAACTTTTGGAATTTCAGTTTCTTTTCTTTCTGTATAAAACTGTTATTCCTTCTTGAATCCACACGGGAGAAAGACTAACATCAAATCAAAACTGCTATTATGTTGCTGTATAACAACATAATATAGCAACATAATCAAATTCGTCTTGCATCTAAAATCACAGAACACTGAAGAAAACATCTTGTCTTCATTCAAGATACTTTTGTAACTTTACTTTCTACATGAAAGTAGCAGCAAGCTTCACTAAATAAACTACTAAAAAACTATGATTTGTCACTTCTGAACAACTCTGCCTTCTGTGTGGAATCTTTCTGATAAAATGAACTAAAGCCATATAAACTGTTAGAAATCACTTATTGGACTGTGAGAATCCTAAATAAAAAAAAACTTTACTAGACCCATTTCTGTATGAACTGGCAAGCATTAAAGTTTCAACTGAATTAAATCCTGTGTGGATTAATAATACTTAAACGTCACACTTATCTCTTTATACAACATATTATACTTGTTAAGAATAATGTTAAGAATGCCCAAGATGTTCAACAAACTCTATCCCTTTGTTTCTGATACTCCTAATATTCGTGCACAGACATAACAATCTACCTGCATGTTCTTTTGTATACTCTTGTCTGCGGTCTGCATGACACAGTTGGACAACTTACAGATCTCTATTCTTCTCTAGGACACCTTTGCACACATTTGATGGGTCCGAACTGGA
Organism: Typopeltis vanoorti; assembly: GCF_054136105.1. Lineage (NCBI taxonomy): Eukaryota > Metazoa > Arthropoda > Arachnida > Uropygi > Thelyphonidae > Typopeltis > Typopeltis vanoorti. The sequence continues at coordinate 131,667,217 of NC_143550.1, forward strand.
TGAACACAAAGTCTAAAATCATTGTCTCCTCATCAACATTTCCATGACAAAGCCATTCCTGTCATTAACACAGTTATATAACATTGTCGCTCTTAAACTCACATTCTCACCATTCCTCCCTTTATAATTTAGTTCCTGACTCTCTATGTTAGGTCTCATACCAGTTCTTAGTTTTTCTGGACTCCTGATACCAAACACATTCAGTTGTAGGCCATCCCTCTTATAGAAATCCAATCTTCCCCCAAATTCACTCTACACATTCAAAAACTCGCATCCATTCCTTCTACACAGCCTATGCATCGAATCATTTGCCACCACAGCCCTTCTTAATTCATTTTTATCATATTGAAGTAAAATACTGATGATTTTCACTTTCTCACTCTTCACTCTTTCAATCTTTTATGTCTTCTCTCATACTGAACTTATCACTAGTTAAGTTGTTAATACTTACTACAATTACGATTCATTTGCTTTTCTGTTTTTGAATTGCTTCTTTTATATTCTTAATTTTTGCTCCAGGAAAACTCAAAGTTATAACTTGCTCATCAGTAGTGTGTTTTATTATAGAGTCACCATACCAAATAACTTCTTTCTTTTTACTAACGACATCACTTACCTAATTTCTGTTACTTCCTGACTTACCTGTTTCTGTGCTTTGTTGTTTCTTATTTTGCTACTTAATTTTCATTTTCTCCCTATGCTCATTTAAATGCCTCTCGACTTTTTGTAATTCCCACGTTGTTTCTCTGATGATCTGCTTTAATTTTGCTATTCTGGAGATTAATTCATTTTCATTAACCTCCTCCACTACTCCAGTAATGTCATTAGCAGGGTTAGCTTTCTTGTTCTCACTTGCAGTGCTCTTTTTAGCATTAATTTTCTTGCGCATTTTTGGAACCATTTTAAACTTATGCTTATTGTTGAAATATCTTAATAAAAATGTTATAAAATACTAAATATACTAAAAACCCTAAAATCTACACTGATATACTATAAAACACTAATTTTCTAAGGAAAAAACACAATAAAACAGACAAAAATCGCCAATTTTCACGAGTGCTAAATTTGCTAACCAACCAACCACAATGTATCCTCGAACCAATCCAAATTTTGAGAATCTATCTACTTATGTGTGTGGGTTTTTCTGAACACTGAGAAGGAAAGGGTGCCATTGAAAGACTTGTGATTAAAGTATATACAGTCAACTAAATGCTGAGATGGTGATAGACCATTGCTAGGACTTCTGTTTTCCTTGTAGAATTTGTCTTGGAAATTGCAAGAATTTGTCATTGACAATTCTGTCAAGGTATGTTGGTGAATAGGTTGATGATGTCCATATGCATTTTTTATGCAGCTTAGAGGCATCTTGCCTCTAAGCGTGGGCTGCCAGCAAAAGTATTTCTAGAGAGTGAAAAGAAGGGGGATATATCTTGTCATCTGCTGTGTGCTGCAGTGGTATGTTTTGCTCATGTATCTTTAGTTCTATAAATGCCAGGAATTAGTGATGCCTAGAAACATGATACCTCTTGGTATCCTCTGGCCAGTTTACATGGACTTCAAGCAAAATTTTTGGTTATGTTTTAGGTATATTGGGTGGGGTCATGATGGAGAACATCCTAAAAGGGCATCCCCAGACAAACAGATGCAGAAAAAACAGGAATACAGAAGAGCAGTATGACTTTACAATCTGGACAAGATTTCATATATATATTGCATCAACAAGGCATAAAAATTCTCACTAGTAAACAAATCTCAAGTCTCCTTCATCCTACAAAACTTCTGCATTTATCAATCAAAACCAGGAATGTATGTAAATATATGACAAAGAGTCTGGTCAAGAAAGATATGCATATTACGACACATCAAGGATGTAGAGAAGCTTCAAGAATTAAATCAGGACTAGCAGCACATACACCATAGAAAAAAAATCAAATGCTATGACACTGTATAGAAATGGCCTACATTAATTACTTCTTCATCAACAGAGCATTAAAAGAATCATCAAGAGTGTAAAAAAAAAAAAAACCTTCACAATGTAACAAGAAACAAAATATGATCCAACATCAAGGTTGGTCATCTTTCATCATAAACCTGGCAAAGGCCTTGAACTTTCTGTATATTTTGTCTGTTTCAAATTTATGTATTACTTGACACCAGCTGGTTTCCTTGTTGCAAAACCCAGTGAATATAATATCAGTTTTGATTTTTATGTTATCCTCCTGAAGAAGTAGTAGAAATTAAAATGTAAATTGTTCGTCACACAGTCTCCATGTGGCACATTTGCCAAACTTTCAATACTTCTACACCACTATCATCATCATGGGCTTCAAACCAATTATTGATGACACGTACCACCACATGCACTTATTTAAATTTATGTGTTTATTATACATATTAGTAGGAAACTTTTAATTATTATTATAACACAAGAGATAAAAAAAATCAGTATTTTAAACCTACATTTCACCTAGTAAATTAAATATTTTCAAGGACAATGGTAACAAAGGTATGGATATTTTTTATTGGGTTTAGTTGGGAGATGGATTTCATAACTCAGTGGAAGATCTAAAGTGGCATGAAAGTTCCATATATGATCTTTAACACTGGTGTTCTGGAGTATGTTAAAAAATAAAAAATGTAGCCTATCCACTGTACTAATGCACTGTAAATTACAACTTTTTGTGGATGACAGTGACATTAAAAAAACAGAATTTTAAGCTGAAAACAACCCTGCATTTACTGTTTTCAGATATGCTTGTTACCAGACTCTTAGGTGATCCCTCTAGTTTCCTGTTAACAAGTACAATCATATCTAACATTTCTGTCATCTAAGTCACTTTTAACATCAATCCACCTAAATTTTAATTGTCCTTGGGCATTTTTCCGGGCACCAAACAAATATTTTGTTAGCCTTTCCTCTTCCATTCTGGTTAACATGCTCACTTCAGAACAATTGGAACTGTCTCGCGATCAGTCTAACCATCTGAGGGTTGAGAGAAAACACAGTGCTCACACAATTTCGTGCTTTGAAATTGGTGGATATGCCACATATCAATATGGTTCTTCAATTGTAACCAAATTTGTTTGGAGGGGGAAGCTAATGTGTTTGTTTGTTTTAGGATGTATTTGTAAACAGTAATTAAGGACAGTTCTATATTTGGTTGGTATTTGAATTACTAAAAGTTGTAAGTATGTGAACCATCATTAATGAGTTATGTGATAATAGGAAATATAAGAGAAAGAAAGAACAGATGTGAATAGAAATACTTTCATTACTGGCAAACAAATTATTAATAATTTACATTTGTGATATTATATGCATGTCCTATAAGTTGCTCGATGGGGCAAATAACATATGATCCTATAAACTGTTGACATGCATATATGCATTTTTAATGGCATAATTAAACAAAAAAGCTTAAATTAAAGATGCCATGAAATTATATTCTTGTTTACTCCTTTATCAAAGTGTTAGCAAACTAAGTTTCTGTTGAAGTATCTTTAACAACTTGGCTACTTATGTATAGAGGCTAATGATTTCACATACATACATAGAATTGTGGGAAGCATGACTACCCAGACTAGTTTCGACCTTTATTGGGTATCTCTCTCCAAAAACTCTGAGTGATCTACAAGAATGTTCTAAATTTCAACGAGCAACCCAAATCGATCACTCCTAAATGAATCAAAATCTCATCATTGCCTCTACTTGGTGAAAAGCAAAACCCACCACTTAACAGAACCACTCTACTGCCTAGGAAACAAGCAAGCCCAGAGACAAACATTATTAATGTCATTAGCAGGAAACAGACCCAGAAGAGATACCAAAGTTACCTGTTCTAGCGAGATGGATTGATTGCACCTGTGGTCCTTGGTCAGATTTGCAAAGAAATTTCTAGATTAAGGAATATTATTGAGTACCTGGCTTGCCCATTATGGGCTATCCACTACCAGTGATTTTTATTTATTTATTATTATATATATAAACAATTTGTTTGGTATGATTTTTTTTGATATTTGTTTGTTTTAGTCAGCCGTTAGATCAGGGGTCGCCAAACTTCTTTGACCGTCGACCCCTTCAAGAGTTTCTTGACTTTTTATCTACCCCCTTCTATTTTACTATTACCTAATTATAATAGGACAAGCAAAAAAGACGCTTATGTGAGTTTTTAAATTGTTTATTTTATAGTTACAGTGTTTATTGTATGTATAATATAGTATATATTATTATATTGGCTTAATGTCAAAGGGATGTTTTTGACGTCCTTCTTAACATTACATATTTGATAGGAGGGATAAATAATATATAAAATATAAAATTTAATTTAGATAACAAAATAACAATAATACAATCTTCCTTATACATATGAAAATAAGACTTTTATAAACTTAGCATACAATTTACTAATGTTGTCAATGTGAAGGGTGTGCTTCGTGACTCTTGACAAGATTAGCAATGTCATCATCAAATTCCTGACATGTACCCTTAAGGGGTGTACAGGATATGATAGTACTATATGAAAAATTTACATCATTACTAACTTCCTATCTGCAATTTTCCTCCAAATCAGTCTGTTACTTGTCAAGACTCCAATATTATCATTATCAGATCTTATATTTCTATCATCTAAGGCACATTGTACCATATCAATCCACCATTTTCTTGGTCTTCCTCTGGGTCGTTTTCCTGCCAACCTGGTAGGGAACACTTGTTTTGCTAATCTTTCCTCGCCCATTCTGTTTAAGTGACCATTAGCTCTACTAACTCATTCCTGGATGCCGACAATGTCAAGTTCTTTCCTAATATCCTCGTTTTTAATACGATATTGGCATTGATGCCATCTGTTCATGCCTCTAATCTTTCTCAGGACTGTCATATCTGCGTCTCTAGTCTTTGGTCAAGTGTTTTACTTCTGACCCAGCTCTGAGATCCATAAGTTAAAACTGGTTTGAACACTGTCTTGTATACATCTAATTTAGTGTTCCGACTAATTTCTCTCTTATTCCATATGAATTTATTCAATTGACTTCCTACCATACCAGCTTTGTTGATTCTGTCGTCTATTTCCATATTTAATTTACCATCTTCACTAAAAATCGTGCCTAAGTAGCTGAAATTTTTTACTTGTTCTACAGGTTCCCGATTCAAAACACAGTTGACATTTTCAACGATTCTACCTATTTTCATTGTCTTTGTCTTTATAATGCTGACCTTCATACCATATCTATTACAACAGTTATTCAATTTAGTCAGGAAATCTTGCAAACTTGTAGCGGATTTATTTAGAAGTATAACATTGTCAGCATAAAGCAAAGAGCTGACATTAACATCTCCATTTCTGATATCATGTTTAATACCACTTTCCTTCATAATGTGATCCATATAGATAATGAATAACAGAGGGGATAATTTACATCCTTGTCTCACCAGATTTAACATTAAACCATCTTCCTGTACTTCCTTCAATTCTAACTGCTGACTTACAACTCAAATAAAGACTGTAGTGTATTGAATAGCTTCTCTCTTGGCACCTTGTCATATGCCTTTTCCAAATCGACAAAACTTAAATACAGATCTTTGTTATATTCCCATGACTTCTCAACTATTTGTTGTAAAGTGAAGATCTGATCATGCCAGCCTCTATTTGGCCTAAATCCAGCTTGTTCTTCACCAAGCTTTTCTTCCACAATTCTTCTCAACCGTTTAGCATAGTTCTTGCCAGGAACACTCAGTAGGGAAATACCTCGGTAATTCTCACATTCAGTTTTATTTCCCTTTTCATATAAGGGTACTATTAGAGCTCTACCCCAATCATTGGGAATTCGTCCCTCTGTCCAGGCTTTCTGAACTATGTAGTGCAGCCACTGTAAGACTTTTATACCACCATACTTCAGCATTTCTGGTCGAATATCATCTACTGCTGCCTCTCCACATTTCAAGCCGTTGATGGTTTTTTTCTCCTTCAAGTATGGATATGTATTCCTGACTGTATGCCTGTTGAGTGTTTTTTACCACTGTGCTATCACTGCTTGTTTCATTTAGCAATTTTTCGAAGTAATTACTCCATACTTCAAGGATATCTTTTTCTCCCGTTTTCATGTCACCTTTATCATCTCTAACTCCTTTTACAGCACTCTTTCCTTTATTTCTAAGCTTCTTCAACAACCTCCAGAATATCTTACCACCTTCTTGATATTTATTTTCTATGTTCGTGCCAAAGTCCTCCCATGACTTTTGTTTAGCTAGTGTTAAACAGTGTTTTGCTTTCTTACATTTGTCTCTGTATTCTCTAAAAGCACAAGCTGACTTATTTGACAGGAACTCTTGATATGCTTTCTTCTTTTCCTTCATTGCCTCCTTTACTTCCTGTGTCCACCATGGAGTTCTGATTTTTCTATCCTTGCAGACAACCTCACCACATACCTCTCTGGCTGAATCAATCAGGGTTTTCTTCAAGGCTTGCCACTGAATCTCCAAGGTTTGGTTCCTGTTCTCAAACTCTTTCATTTTTCTTCAATCATGTTTGTGTATTTTAGTCTACAGTTCACATCTGAGAGCTGCTCAACTTTTATTCGCTTTAAAACTTTCTTACATGTTAATCTTTTCAATATGGAATTCAATTTTATCCTGCTCAAGACTAAATAGTGATCGCTTCGAATTTCAAATCCTCTGTACACTCTGGTGTCCTGCACCAGGGAGATAACATCACTATCAACAATAACATAGTCAATGAGACTTTTCTTATTCCTTGCTTCTTCTCTCCATGTGAATTTGTGCACATTTTTATGTTGGAACATGATGTTAGTAATAACCAGTCCATGTCCTGAGCAGAAATCCAACAGATATTTGCCATTATTATTAGCTTTGCTCTTTTCTCCAAATTTTTCCAAAATATTTTTGTATGTCTGACAATCATTTCCTACTCTGCTATTTAGATCCCCAACAAGGACCAACTTTTCCTTTTTCATTGTGTCAGATGCTTTTTCTAAAGTCTCAAAACATTCTTCCACTTCTACCTTAGTAGAACCTTCTGTGGGACCATAGGCACAAATAAGTCTCATTGTCCAATTCCTCATTCTGATATTTGCCCACATCACTCTACTTGAGACTGCCTGCCAGTCAAGAAAATTAGCCTCGTATTTTGTGTTGAATACTATGGCTACTCCTTCTTTTCCTTGATTGTCATTTCCTGAATATAACATTTTGTATTTATTGCTCGGAAAGATCTCACCAGTTTTTGTCTTTTTTGTTTCGGTCACCCCTATTATGTCAATCTGGTACTTATCTAATTCCTCAGCTAGCTCCATTTCTTTGCCATTCAGGCTTCTTATATTGATAGTACCGATCTTTAACTCTGGTGATGTTGAGTTGGGATGTGCTTTCAGATTTGTTCCAATAGCTGACTTTTCGCTGTTCACCCTGGTTCCCTGGCAAAAACAACGGGGGGCCTTGTTTAACTGGGCGATGCCCCAGCCGGCATGAAATTTTGTCATGTTGTACCATCATTTTCTATATTGGTTTAAGCCAATAAGAATACAATTTGTTCGGCTAAATCCCAAATTGCCAGCCCATCCTCATTCGTTCAGTATCCAGGCAGATTCCCAACAGGGTGCACTCGTGGTGCACCCTGTTGGGTATCTACTTGGATAGATATACAGCTTTGACCCTTAAGCACCCCCGATTAGCAATTTTGGGTTCATTTTTTTTTTTTTTTTTTTTTTTTTTTTTTTTTTTTTTTTAAAGCAATGTTTGGTTCAAAATTAGTAAGTTTCAGCCTTAAATCGCCACAGAATTCTATATCTAGCTTATTTCTTTGTTTTGTTAAAATGGAATTAACATGGCTGAAACCAGCTTCAACCATGTACGAGCTTGGAAATGCAAGCAAAAAGTATAGTACCACTTCAGAAAGTTTTAGATATATTTTTCTACATTTATATTCGTCCAAAAGTAACTTAAAGTCCTATTTTTAAAAATCGTCTTAGCTTCAAGATCAACTGACAATTCATATGTTCATCTTGTAAGTTACATTCGATATTTTCAATATCTGCAGAAAATAGCATGATAACCCAATCTGGAATGTGTATGTTTTCAAAATCTGCAAAATGCAATTTAAAATCATCGCTCAAATTTTGAAGATGTTTTGTGTATATTTCTAAGTTTTCACTTTTACTTCCAATTGCCATAGTTTCTAAAAGTACTGAAATTCTTTTTGTAACAATGATGATCTAAATAAGGCTAATTTAGCTTGGAAGCCTAAAAGAATCATCCAAGCTTGAATAAACGTGACATCTTTACCTTGTAGACAGATCTGTACATCATTAAATTTTGAAAATAAGTCTGCCAGGTAGAAAATATGATTCTTATTTCGTTTCAGTTCATCACTCAAAAACAAATTAACATCTGTAAGAAACTCTAGGGTTGATTCGAAACTCAACAAATCTTTGTAGACTTGCACCTCTAGACAACCATCTTACTTCAGTATGCCAGAGTAATTGGTTTGATACTTCATCATTTTTTTCACAAAGTTTGGCAAACAATCACGATTTAAGAGGATGAGCTCTAATTTGATTAATAGATTTAATACACACTCTTAGAGTATCATGCAGTTCGTCACTGAGAGATTTTGCCACAAATGGTTTTGGTGCAACACAAACAGTGAATAGTATGTACACTTTGAACTTTTTCTTTCAGAAAGGCAGCGAAACCTCGATAGCGACCCACCATTGTAGGTGCACCATCTGTGGCTACTGCTGTTATATTAGTAAATGGAATATCATACTTATTTAAATATTCCTCTAATCGCTGAAAAATTGTCAACCCCATTCCATCACTTTCAAGATATTTTGAAAATAAAAATTCATCAATAATTTGATGTTTGGTTTTACTATAATATCTTACATAAGCCATAAGAATAGAATAACTATTGAATGTAGATTCATCAAGTTCGATTGAGAACTGACTATTTTTGAGTTCTGATACCACAGTTTTTTTTACATCTTCAGCCATTTCACCAATACGTCTTTTCACGGTATTCACACTCAATGGTAAGCATTTTAAAACAGGATCTTTTTTTCATTATGGTTTCAATTACTTCTTTGATTGCAGGTATAACAAATTTCTTTGCAATTGTATAGGTTTTCCTTTTTTTTTTTTGCTATATTAAAAGAAATATTGTAGGAGGCTGTTAATCCTTGTTTATTGTCAGCTTCGGCAGGCGCTTTCATAAATGATTTTATAGTTGGTCGATGTGTGTATTTCTCTTTCAGTTCTTTACAAAAGTCAAGATCTTTATCTTTCTTATCGGGATGGAGTCTTTGAAGATGATGTTTCATTTTTGCTGGTTTCATTGCATTGTTACTAAACGTTTTTTCACAAAGAAGACACATAGGCCTTGTTTCATTTCTTAATGCAGCAATAAACCCAAGTTTCAAATATTCTAACAAATATTGTCTGAATTTCTTTTTAGAATCTGAAGCTGCCATTGTGGTTACTGGGGTTGTAACAAAATAACAAAATTGAAGTCAGTAAGCAAAAGTAATAAGTCTAAATAATATACCTACTCACGTATTGCTATAGGATGTACAAAACTACCAGCCCTGCTCAACTCTTCAACATAGAGAAGTTTAGTTTGTGAATGAATAACAATCGAATTATAATATGTATGTTGATGAATTTTAGAACATTAACGCTCACTTGTATGTCGATACGCTAAAATGAGACTGGGATCGAATACGTGTAAGTATAAGTAAATAAGCAACCATGCACCTGTTGCAATCTCGCTCCTGCCGTGCCAGCCAGGTGGGAACCACTGGCATCTGTTTATTGGTAAATACGTCATTTTGGCCCTACTTGATTGGCCTCTGTAACTATTTTCATGACTTGCTCCATCTTACAGGTCCTATTCATATCACTGTTCCTACGATTCACTCTTAATTGCATTGTCATTCAGGACAGAGGTAATCCGAGTTAACCAAATTAAATATTACCTGTACAATGATGTCTTATATTTTTCTGTCGGCCCCTGAGCTCAAATCGACCCCTTTGGCGACCACTGATTTAGAAGAACACACATACATCTGTAATCATGACTATGGTCAATTTGTTGCCATGGTATGACAGAAGTTGAGCTGAGGAGGGGAAGATATGATTACAAATGAATCAGTAAATAGATCATGTAGGGAAAAATGGTGGGTAGTATGTTAACATAAGAGATGACTGATGGCTGAATGGACTTCTATTTTCAAGATAGATCACACTTGAATGGTTCTGTTGTGAGACAGCTAGAAATTGCTGCTTGGTGAATGAATGTGACTTGTCAGGGAAATTAGATGTCTGGGTGATGGCATGAAAGTGTGAATGCATGCATTAAATTAAGCAGTTAAAATTTTGAGTGTAATCAGATAGGGAATGAGAATGATAGCTTATTAAGGATGACTCAGGAAATGCAGGACTTGTCAAAGCTAAAAGTTTATTCAAATCTTTCTTAAGGGGATTTAATATTGACAAAGTTTCTTATAATTCTCAACTTTGCATTGTCAGTAAACAGTTGAAGATCTCCAGTCAATCCACATGAAATATCAGTAAGATATATATTGAATAGCAAATGATTGATCACCTTAATTTTCTTAGACAATGCTCCATCATACACAACTTGCTGATATTGCTCAGAGAGAGCAAATCTCCAATCCATCCATCTAACCAATGTTTTATCCAGTAGCATCTTCTGCAGCTTATACACCAACTTGTCATATAGCAATCCAGTAAATGCCTTTGAAAAATTCAAGAATATATTACTGTATACAAATTCCCTTATTATTTAAACACATTCATCTTAATTGGTGAATGTGATAGAGAACTATTTTCATGACTTTGCTCCATCTTAAAGGTCCTATTCATATCACTGTTCCCACAATTCACTCTTGATTGCGTTGTCATTCAGGATGGAGGTAATCCAAGTTAACCGAATTAAAATATTGCCCGTACAATGATGTCTTATATTTCTCTCTCGACCCCTGAGCCCGAACCAACCCCTAACAATGTTATATCGACCCCTGGGGATCAATATCAACCACTTTGGCGACCACTGTGTTAGATGGTAGACTATCATTGACTTGGGATGCTATTGAGTCTTTGGCTCACCCATATTAATCTATCACTTGGCAGATTAATGAATAATAAGGTAATTCTCACATTCACCTTTATTTTCCCATTGTAGATAGGTACTATGAAAGCACTAATCTAGTCACCTGACCTTACAAATTGTTCAGTATAGTCACTGTAAAACTTTTATATTTCTATTTTTGATTTCAGATTTCTGATCATATATCACTACTCCAGCTACCTTCCACATTGCAGGTTTCAGGTCACTTTCTTTACCACAAGTATTGATATGCACTCTACTTCTGATTGTGTTGTTCTTGAATATTTCCTACCAATGTTTGCCACTGTTATATCGATGTTTCTATATGATTTATGCTTAATTAGCTGTTTACTTAAATCTATCCTTTCTTACCTAAAACCTTATACAATCAAAATCCTACTAGCTGCTCTATTGTTATATATTTACCTTTCATTATTTATTCTTTCTTCTCTTACTTTAATTTTATTCTTATATCTAGGATTGTTTCCTCTTCGGATACTGGCAAATTTATATTTTGCTACGCCAGCCAGTATCCTATAGCAGAAAAAAAGATCCTTGCTCAGGGAGACAATACTAGAGTCTGAAGATTACTTACAATATCTTACTTAAACTGCCGTATAGATTTAGATTATTGCAGTCATGACCTAAATCTATATTTATATTCACTCACTAAATCCTTCCCGCCAAAATAGGTTCTATTTTTATAAGTCTTAAGTTGGAATCGTAATCAGGCATGACTCAGGTTCAGGTAAATATGACATGTTTATTGGGATATCTAAAACACAATACAAAATTCATACACTCAATTACGCTCAATGCTAAATAAAACTCAAATTAAGAGGTTAACACTTTCTAAATTAATTAAATCTTATAAAGCATGCTAAACACAGTAACTGCATATTGGGATAGATAGCAAATGATATGAAGTTAAGCTAAATGCCTTTCAGTAGTATTACTCGCAAGAGAAAACTAGCAAACATTCTAATGTTACTGAGATATTAAATTCTACTATTCTTATCGCATCAAGTTAATCCTATCACATACAAAGTTGCAAAAGATCTCTTCCAAACAATTCTTCTTACTCTCAAAGGAGGTTAATTTTCTAAATAGAGACTGTCCACAGAGTTCTTTAGAATACAGTTCTTAATTTCATATTCGTAAACAGTCTTCTCTCTTCTAATGAGCTTTCACACAAAATTAGAGTAATTGCACTTTACCAAGCTTTTTCCACGTCGTTCTGCACCACGTGTATGTCTGGATACTTCTCATCTATTGGCTGTCCATATGCCAATGTAGGGATTACGCTATCTTCATTCCTTCTGCCGAAAACTGACTCAAATCTTTGCGTTTCAGGAACAACTCAATGGGACTTTTCAGCGACGGCTTGATTCTGCTAGGACTGGAATTTTTACCTTCAGCTTTGCTTAGAATCCTACTTCATATTAAGAACGCTCGCAGTCCGACATCTGATCACAGACTTCACACACACCCCCCCCTTACGCAAAACTGCCCACTAACTTCCGAACCACCAAAACAGGAAAACGTTACGACCAGAGGTCCTCCTGATATGGGCTCAACCCTTTATATTCTTCTATAGAGCACCCTCTTTTTCTTAGTCCCCTTTTTGCACACGACCCTTATCTTTTCACCCCTTTGGGTTCATCCTTCGCTTTTACGATGCTGTTATACTTGGATTCACAGAATACATGGCAACGTCATTTTCCAAGTACAGCGTAACGCTAGCTATAGCCGCTAGCGTTATGCTGTACACGTGTAGCTTTATGCCTTCCAGGAATTATTACTTAGCAACTTTTTAGATGACTCAGTAAATTTTACATAGCTTAAGTGAGACTTAAATTTAAATCAGATTATCTCTCTTTTTAGACATACTTAAAAATGAAATCTTAATGTAATCACATCAGCTTAAATATAAGGCACTTAAAATAAAGAATACAAATTTTACATAAAGTGAAGAAGTTTCACTTTTAATTACAGCTGATGTGCAGGTATTTCTCTTTTGTCAGCAAGTTTTATATGTTAGATTCCAAATGAATGATTTCTTTCCAAGATTCCTTCATTTAGGATCTAACACTACTACTTTTCTCACCCAATTATTTTTCATTGTTAATTACTCCAGACCTACAGAATATATTAATCTTCAGTTTTTATGTCACCTTTATCATCTTTAATTCCTTTTGATAATACTCTTTCCTCCATTTCTAAGTTCATTATTATTATTTTTTTTCAATAGAACTTTGTATACATATTATTCATATTCAGTTTCTACCTTTATTTTGAATGCAGTTCCTTGAAAATTAATTAGTGCATTTTGTCACCTTCATAATTTTATCTACTTGACTTACCAGTCTTCTCATGACTTTTGTTTGGCTACTTTTACACATAGCTGTCTTACATTTTTCTCTGTATTTGCTCAGAGCACCTATGTGGGTCAATCATGCAATTTAGATTTTTTTTATTTTTTTTAATCTTTGAAGACAACATTCCCACTTGGCTGGATCATTTAGTGTTGTTTTACTCGATTTTGCCGTTTAGTCTCTAAAGTTTTGTTCCTATTCCAGAGTCATTTTTATCTCCAATAACATTTCTATAATTGAGTCTACAGTTTTGATTCTTTTTTTTTTATAACTTTTGCTCTTTTCAATATGATATTCTTTATTATCCTGCTTGAACTAAATGGTGATCACTTCCTTTTTTAAATCTCCTGTATATGCTTATGGGTGGAACCAGTTTAAAGAGATGTTGCCATTAACATAGTTAATAAGACTTTTCTTATTCCTTGCTCTCTTCATTTGAATTTATGCACATCTTAATATGAAATATAATATTTGTAGTAACTAGTCTGTGTCCCAAACAGAAATCCAGCAGGTTTTTACCATTATTATTATTATTATTATTAGCTTTGCCTTTTTCTCTCTAGATTTCCTCCAAACATTTCTGTATGTCAAATATTAATTTCTTCTTTACTGTTTTAAGTCTTCATCCAGGATTCCATTTTGAAATTTGTCTGTATCATCCTACTGGAGATTTCATGTTGAATGATACAGCTATTCCTTTCTTTCTTTCCCTTATTATTGTTGCCTGAATATAACATCTTATAGTTATTATTTAGACTACTATCTCATCTTTTTATAAATATATATATTTAATATAATAAATATTACACGCTGATGTCCACTTATCCCTGGGAAGTAGATTTTGCTAGCCGATGAGTAGCTATAGACTGAACAAAATTTTTTTTAAAAATTTATTTAATAAAAAAAAAAATAATTTCAACTATGGTATAGCATTATTAATCAAAAAACATCTTGTTGGCTTATTGGGACATGTTAAAAAATGGGAGATGGGGAGGGCAGAGTCCTTGGGCAAGTAAGGTTTTACATAATTTGTTGAGCAGTGTGTATGTGTGTGTGTGTGTGTGTGTGTCACACACACACACACACACACACACACACACACACACACACACACACACTGTTTTCCAAAAAGCAGAGGATGAGAAGTTGGTTCAATGAGTTTGGATTTGAAGTAAATATGGGTGTTGACTGGCAGCTGCTTGTGCCCATATATGAGTACAGGAAATTGAAGGAATAGTAGCAACTATTTCAGAGGAGCAGTGCCTATGAATACCTATAGAAGAGACATAATGCAGCAACAGAGCATTGCGACTGGAGAGTCATCAGCTAAGTGAATTGTTTGCTTCTATATGCAATCAAACAATTTGAGGAAAGTTTTAGGTATACCATTCCAAATGTACAAACAATATTCCGAGGTTGGGTGAAATTTCAGCTTTTTCGAGCAATGTGAGTGTGTATCAGTCCCAAACATAAATGGTCCCAAGACCTCACTGAAACGAGCAGGCAAGAAGTGCTATTTGAAACAGAAAACAATGCCAAGTTTTCTGGAAAATGAAAAAGCTGTGGATCTTATGGATTTATGCCATAATAGATTTAGATTGAGAGTTAACAAAAAGAAAGAAGACTAGTCCTCGTTGGCAAGAGGATTATTGTCAAAAATGAGGGAGAGAGAGCAGCATAGGCTTTCTTTCTGAAAATGAGACAGGATTGCATTTTGATGGCATTAAAGTTCACCAGGTTATACCCGTTCCCTCTTTAGAATGGCAAGGAGATCAGTGTTTAAGACATTGGTTAAAGATCTTTAAGTGTGAGTTACCAAAACATTACAAGGTTTTGAAAATGAAAAAGGGGAGTGGAGAGTAAAGCTTTGAATAAGATCCAAGACCTTCTATAATTCATTCTCTCATTGACTCATTCTATTATTGGTTTGTTTAACATGCAATTAATCAGTCTATCAGAATTTGTTGTTTTTCACAACAAATTCCTACAAAAACAATGAATCTTCATTAGAGAGTTCTTTATCAGACCTTTTCTCAAAATATAACCCCTTTTTTCCTTCTTACCTTCCATTGGACTATGCAGTGTATCTTTATTGTTCCATTCTTGAGTATAAATATTGTCTTGCCTTAGGCAGTTTAATTATAAGAGCACATATCAAAAATTCATTACAAGAGAACAACAGTTTCTTTTATTTCTTTATAAACGAAAAGCATCCTTATTATCATAATATATACGAAATAAACAAAAATCATAGCATCCTTATTGATGCTATGATAAAGTTTCATATTTATCTAATTCCATCACTGTTTCCAAGAAAATAATTCATCAGTATCGCCCATGTCTTTGATGCAGAACTTTTCATTTTTTAGCATATTTTCGAATGTTAAATTAGGAGCTCTGTTTAATATTTCCTTTTGTTATATTTCATTTGTTTACATTATCAATCCATCAGTAATAAGATTCACTTTGCAAATATTCATTTTGAAAATTACTCCTTTACACTAATAATATATATATATATTATTATTATTATTTATTTATTCTTCATCTGGAAACAGATGAAGCTAGAGATTTATTCATTTTTTACCTTGGAAATATGGAAATAATATGGAAACCATATTCTAGTGACCAGGCATGGAACTTTTCAAGCTACTTCAGTACTACAATAAATGGGGTCACCTGGTTGCACACCAGGTGATGAAATTTATCTCTCACGAAACATGCTCAGTGCAGGATTCAAACCCACAGCCTCTTGGTTGGAGAGCAGATATGGGAATCACTTGGCCAGCTTATTAGTGCCATCAGCAGGATTATGGATAACATGAACTTCAGGATAATGACAGAGGGGCCTTTAGAATAATTTGAGGATAATAAGATCTCCTTACCATTCTCCAGTGGGATAAGAACACCCATCAACACTGTCAAAATACACTCCTTTATAAACTTACTTTATGCATGCATAAGCATACTTAATAAGTATGCATTTAACAGAGCAGGCTTTAACAAAACGTGCAGTGGGATTTGAACACACAATCTGTTGGTTGGAGAGCAGGTATGCTATTCACTTGGCCAACCAGGCTGGGATTTCTGGCAAGGAAGATTTCACCTCCCTTCTTTTTACCTGTGGGTATATCCAGATTTCTAGAATTTCTCTTTGTGGGCTAATTTATACTTCTAGCCTTTATAAAAAAAAAAAAGTGGTATTCTTATCTAATTACACTATATAAATCCGAAATTGGTCCAAACCTAGGCTGCCATTCTAACACTTCAGGTCATTGATCAAAAATTTCCCTAAATCTGTTTTATGCTACCTAGAAGAGGCAGTCTAGTTCAAAGATTAGTCCCCTCTTTTCAGTCAGGTTCTCTCCCATGCATTCTCTTTCCAATGTAGGCTTTTTTTCTAACTGCTAGTTTCTAAAGGCACTGTTTTGTTGAGCTAGCATCATAATCATTCTTCTACTTTCTTTTAGATTGCAAAAATTAGCTGCTGTCAATATTCATTCACTGTCCAGCTTCAAATCCACTGATACACAAACATCCTACTGATCCCAAGTTTTTTTAGCATATTGAAAATACCAGGTGGCTGGAGTCCAACCTTGTGAAGTGCTATTACAGGCTCACAGTTCTCATCATCTCCCCACTGCATGTTAACCATATAGCCAGACCTCTCTCTCTCTCTACTAATAAACACACAAATGTTGGCTGCACACAGTGCCACTAAATGAAACAGGCTCATGTCATTTTGTGAGCTGTACTGGGGGTATGCAGGAGTTGTAACTGTATTTATTACAAGATTATGTATAACTGACAGAAAGTTATACACCTGATTATTAAAATACTCTGGATTAGAAAGAGTTGTATAAAATTTTTTCAGTTGGTTAGAAAGTAAATTATACTTGCCAAGATATTACATTCCTGAAATACCCTTTATCCAGGTTTAAGCACATGTATAGAAAGTTTTTCATTTGTTGGTTAGAAAGTAAATTATACAAGAATATAAGAAATTATATTCTTGTTTAATCCTGTATTCAAGTGTAAGCAAACAAAGTTCATTTGCTTACACCTGGATAAAGGTGTAAGCAATGAAAGTGTTCTACTTTTTGAATTCTATTGCCTGTTTCCATATTGAATTTGCCATCTTCACTAAAAATTGTGCCTAAACAGCTGAAAATTTTACTTGTTCTATAGGTTCTTTTGCAGTTATCAATATTCTTGCCAATTTTCATAGTCTTTGTCTTTTTATTGGTGATTTTCATACCAAAATTATTACAGCAATTATTCAGTTTAGAAGTGCCAATAATCAAATTCGATTGCTCTAGTTTCTGACAAAATTTAGCCTTAAATATAGATATCCTTGTCTTCCTTAATTATTTTTAAATATACAATTTGCTTTTCATCTAATACAGACACCTGCAGAAGAGGCCATACTTAGAATTTTGTTATAGCCAGCATTATGAGAAAAATTTATTCAAAACAGTATTTCATTTATATATTATGAAATGATTTCAGTACTGCAATATCAAATTTTTTAAAAAAGTTGGCAAATATTTTGAAAAGTATCCTCACATTTATGTCTTATGTGTGCATGCTTGAAGGCAAATACAATAGCATTTTTTTCTGTGCTAGATGATATTGAAATGGAGCACCTAGAAAGTATCCCTAATGCTGCTAAACGGCTTAATACAGGCATGATGACTCCAGAACACACACCTCCAATATCCCATCCTATTATGCACAGGTCAGTATTCTCATTATGTTAATTACAAGTATTTTTATCAGAAACATTTAGTCAATTTAGACATCACATATTTAGTCAATTTGTGATTATCATCACAAATTGACTAAACATATGTGATATTTGATGTCAGTATTTTCCTTTTCAGCAGTTTTTCTTTAGATTACAGTAGTTTCCCCCCCCCCCCCACACACACACACACATCTGCATGTTTGCTTTCTGTGGTTTCAATTACCCATGGTCAACTCCAGTCTGAAAATATTAAATGAGAAAATTCCAGAAATAAACAATTTATAAGTTTTAAATTGCACTCCGTTCTCAGTAGTTTTTGGTTATCAGATTGATGCTTCCTTTTAAGCGTTTTAAAAGGTGAAAGTTCTTGAATTCATAAAATAATATATAAATAAATAATAAAAAAAACATATGCTGATGTTGCTGAGAATCCATTCAAATTCATATAACTTTTATTGCAATATATTATTTTAATTGCTGTTTTATTATTGTAATTATTATTAATATCTTACTGTGCCTAATTTATAAATTACACTTTATCATAGGTATGTATAAGAAAAAACATTGTGTGTGTATATATAGTGTTCAGTACTATCGATGGTTTCAGTTATCTGCCGGGGGGGGGGGGGGGGAGGATGCTGTACATTACCTGGTTTTGGTAAAAAGAGAATAAGCTCATTTTTTTTTTAAATTCTTACCTTTCATTAAAAAAAAACACACTGCTGGCAACAAAAATCTGCTGCTAAACTATGATTTATTGAACTCACATCCTTTCAAAAATAATACACACTTATCTTCATTGCTTAGAAATCATCATCATCAAATTCCTGCCATGTACCCTCAAGGGGTGTACAGGATATGATAGTACTACATGAAAAAATTACATCATTATTAATTTCCTATCTACAATTTTCCTCCAAATCAGCCTGTTACTTGTCAACACTCCAACATTATCAGATCTTATATTTCTATCGTCTAAAGCACTTTGTACCGTATCAATCCACCTATATCTTGGTCTTCCTCTGGGTCGTTTTGCTGCCAACCTGGCAGAGAACACTTGTTTTGCTAATCTTTCCTCGCCCATTCTATTTAAGTGACCATACCACCTGAGATTAGCTCTGCTAACGCATTCCTGGATGCTGACAATGCCAAGTTCTTTCCTAATATCCTCGTTTTTAATATGATACTGCCATTGATGCCATCTGTTCACGCCTATAATCTTTCTCAGGACTCTCATATCTGTGGTCTCTAGTCTTTGGTCAAGTGTTTTACTTCTGACCCAGCTCTCAGATCCATAAGTTAAAACTGGTTTGAACACTGTCTTGTATATAGCTAATTTAGTGTTCCGACTAATTTCTCTCTTATTCCATATGAATTTATTCAATTGACTTCCCACCATACCAGCTTTGCTGATTCTGTTGTCTATTTCTAGATTTAATTTACCATCTTCACTAAAAATCGTGCCTAAATAGCTGAAATGTTTTACTTGTTCCACAGGTTCTCCATTCACAACACAGTTGACATTTTCAATGATTCTGCCTATTTTCATTGTCTTTGTCTTTTTATTGCTGACCTTTATACCATATCTATTACAACAGCTATTCAATTTAGTCAGAGAATCTTGCAGACTTGTAGCGGATTTATTTAGAAATATAACATCATCTGCATAAAGCAAAGAGCTGACATTAACATCTCCAATTTTGATATCATGTTTAATACCACTTTCCTTCATAATGTGATCCATATAGATAATGAATAACAGAGGAGATAATGTACATCCTTGTCTCACACCAGATTTAACATTAAACCATCTTCCTGTACTTCAATTCTAACTGCTGACTTACAACTGAAATAAAGAATAAGTATTGCTTGATATAATGCCCCATTGACACCATATAACTGCAGCGTATTGAATAGCTTCTCTCTTGGCACCTTGTCATATGCCTTTTCCAGATCAGCAAAACTTAAATACAGATCTTTGTTATATTCCCATGCTTTCTCGACTATTTGTCGTAAAGTGAAGATCTGATCCTGACAGCCTCTATTTGGCCTGAATCCAGCTTGTTCTTCACCAAGCTTTTCTTCCACAATTCTTAACCGTTTCTCAAGTATACTTGCATAGATCTTGCCAGGAACACTCAGTAGGGAAATACCTCTGTAATTCTCACATTCAGTTTTATTTCCCTTTTTATATATGGGTACTATGAGAGCTCTACTCCAATCATCGGGAATTTGTCCCTCTGTCCAGGCTTTCTGAACTATGCAGTGCAGCCACTGTAAGACTCTTATGCCACCATACTTCAGCATTTCTGGTCGAATATCATCTACTCCTGCTGCCTTTCCACATTTCAAGCCTTTGATGGCTTTTTCTACTTCAAGTATGGATATGTATTCCTGATTGCATGCCTGGTCAATGTTTTTTACCACTGTGCTGTCATCACTGCTTGTTTCATTTAGCAGTTTTTCAAAGTAATTACTCCATACTTCAAGGATATCTTTTTCTCCCGTTTTCATGTCACCTTTATCATCTCAAATTCCTTTTATAGCACTCTTTCCTCCATTCTTAAGCTTCTTCAACAACCTCCAGAATATTTTGCCACCGTCTTGATATTTATTTTCTATATTCTTGCCAAAGTCCTCCCATGACTTTTATTTAGCTAGTTTTACACAGTGTTTAGCATTCTTGCATTTGTCTCTATATTCTCTAAGAGCACAAGCTGACTTATTTGGCAGGAACTTTTGGTATGCTTTCTTTTTTCTTCACTGCCTCTTTAACTTCCTGTGTCCACCAGGGAGTTCTGATTTTTTTATCCTTACAGACAACCTCACCACATGCCTCTCTGGCAGAATCAATCAATGTTTTCTTCAGAGTTTGCCACTGAATTTCCAAGGTTTGATTCCTGTTCTCAAACTCTTTCATTTTTTCTTCAATAATCTCTGTGTATTTTAGTCTACAGCTCACATCTGAGAGCTGCTCAACTTTTATTCGCTTTAAAACTTTCTTACATGTTATTCTTTTCAATATGAAATTCAATTTTATCCTGCTCAAGACTAAATAGTGATCACTTCCAATTTCAAATCCTCTGTACACTCTGGTGTCCTGCACAAGGGAGAAAACATCACTATCAACAATTACATAGTCAATGAGACTTTTCTTATTCCTAGCCTCTTCTCTCCATGTGAATTTGTGCACATTTTTATGTTGGAACATGGTGTTAGTAATAACCAGTCCATGTCCTGAGCAGAAATCCAACAGATATTGGCCATTATTATTAGCTTTGCTCTTTTCTCCAAATTTTCCCAAAATATTTTTGTATGTCTCACAATCATTTCCTACTCTGCTATTTAGATCCCCAACAAGGACCAACTTTTCCTTTTTCATTGTGTCAGTTGCTTTTTCTAAAGCCTCAAAAAATTCCTCCACTTCTACCTTAGTAGAACCTTCTGTGGGACCATAGGCACAAATAAGTCTCATTGTCCAGTTCCCCATTCTCATATTTGCCCACATTACTCTACTTGAGACTGACTGCCATTCAAGAAGATTAGCCTCGTATTTTGTGTTGAATACTATGGCTACTCCTTCTTTTCCTTGATTGTCATTGCCTGAATATAACATTTTGTATTTATTGCTCAGAAAGATCTCACCAGTTTTGGTCTTTTTTGTTTCAGTCACCCCTATTATGTCGATCTGGTACTTATCTAATTCCTCAGCTAGCTCCATTTCTTTGCCATTCAGGCTTCTTACATTGATCGTACCGATCTTTAACTCTGGTGATGTTGAGTTGGGGTTTATTTTCAGATTTGTTCCAGTACCTGACTTTTCGCTGTTCGCCCTGGTTCCCTGGCAAAAACAACGGGGGCCTTGTTTAACCGGGCGACGCCCCAGCCGGCATGAAATTTTGTCATGTTGTACCATCATTCTATATTTTGGTTTAACCAATAAGAATACAATTTGGTCGGCTAAATCCCAAATTGCCAGCCCATCCTTGTCCGTTGAGTATCCAAGTAGATACCCAACAGGGTGCACCACGAGAAGGTGAGGATTGGACATTAGGTCAGAAGCCCTGGTCGGTTCTCCGCATTCCTTTAAAGGCTATGTGGAGGTCTCCTCTCAGTTATACAGCTTTGACCCTTAAGCACCCCTATTGCTTAGAAGTGCCATTGATCAAATTCCATTGTTCTAATTTCTGAGAAACCTCGTAAAATTCTTGATATTTATCCTCAAGGGATATGCAGGATATTATGATAATATCACATGAAAATGTTACATCATTACTAACTTCCGATTGATTATTTTCCTCCAGATTAATCTGGTAGCTGTCAAGACTCCAACTTTATCAGATCTTATATTTCTGTCTTCTAAGGCACAGTATTTTACTGTGTCAATCCACTTACATCTTGGTCTTCCTCTGGGTCATTTTCCTAGCAAAGAACTCTGGGAAAAATTTTGCAAATCTTTCATTTCCCATTCTGTTTAGTGACTATACTATTTGAGATTATCTCTGCTAATAATACTAGCCATTGTTATCCTGAATGCTAACAATGGCTGTCAAGACTCCAACTTTATCAGATCTTATATTTCTGTCTTCTAAGGCACAGTATTTTACTGTGTCAATCCACTTACATCTTGGTCTTCCTCTGGGTCATTTTCCTAGCAAAGAACTCTGGGAAAAATTTTGCAAATCTTTCATTTCCCATTCTGTTTAGTGACTATACTATTTGAGATTATCTCTGCTAATAATACTAGCCATTGTTATCCTGAATGCTAACAATGGCTGGTTCTTTCCTAATATCCTAATTTTTAATATGATACTGCTATTGATGCCATCTGTTTACTCCCCTAATTTTTCTCAGAACTTTCATGTCTCTGGACTCATTTTTTTTTTTTTTTAGGAATTTTATTTTTAACTCAGCTTTCAGATGCATAAGTTAACATTGCTTTGAACACTGTCTTATATATAGCTAATTTAATGTTTTGACTAATTTCTTTCATATAAATTTATTCAGCTGACTTCCTATAAAATCAGTTTTACTAATTCTGTCTATTTCCATATTTCATTTGCAATTTTCAATTAATTAAAAATTGAGCCTAAATAGCTGAAATGATTTACTTCTTCTATAGATATCCTTGTCTTCCTTAATTATTTTTAAATATACAATTTGCTTTAAATAACTAAGGAAGACAAGGATATATATATAGAAGAAGTAAATCATTTCAGCTTAAGGAAGACAAAGATATCTATAATGCTAAAAATATTTAAGGAAGACAAGAATATCTATAGAAGAAGTAAATCATTTCAGCTATTTAGGCTCAGTTTTTGATTAATTGAAAATTGCAAATCAAATATGGAAATAGACAATAGAATTAGTAACACTGATTTGGTAGGAAAATTGGTTTGAACACTGTCTTGTATATAGCTAATTTAGTGTTTTGACTAATTTCTTTCTTATTCCATATAAATTTGTTCAGCTGATTCCTATAAAATCAGTTTTACTAATTCTATTGTCTATTTCCAGATTTGATTTGCAATTTTCAGTTAATCAAAAATTGAGCTAAATAGCTGCAATGATTTACTTCTATAGATATTCTTGTCTTCCTTAATTATTTTTAAATATACAATTTGCTTTTCTTCTAATACAGACACATGCAGACGAGGCCATACTTAGAATTTTGGTATAGCCAGCATTGTGAGAAAAATTTATTCAAAACAGTATTTCGTTTATATGTTCTGAAATGATTTCAGTACTGCAATATCAAATTTTTTTAAAAAGTTGGCAAATATTTTGAAAAGTATCCTCACATTTATGTCTAAGGTGTGCTAGATGATATTGAAATGGAGCACCTAGAAAGTATCCCTAATGCTGCTAAATGGCTTAATACAGGCATGATGAAAACATCTACTGTCCAGGAGACAGTAGATATTTTCAATGTTTCTTTGTATTTTCATTGTCTTCATCTTTTTATTGTTGATATGCAGACCAAATTTATTATGACAATTATTCAGTTTAGTCAGGGAATCATGCATACTTGTATTGGGTTTATTTTGAAGTATAATATCATCTGCATAAAGTAAAAAACCAAGATTATCATTTTCAATTTTGATATCCAGGTTAATACTTCTTTCCTTCATAATGTGATCCATTTAGATGATGAATAACAGTGGAGATAATGTACACACACTTGTTGCACACTTGATTTAACATCAAACCATCTTCCTGTACCTCCTTCAGTTCTAATGTAGATATCCTTGTCTTCCTTGGGAGACAAGACAGCTCACAGGTATGAATTACAGACTTAAATGAACAGATATTATTGGCAAAAAATAAAGGAATTTGAAAACAACATTCAGATCTTAGAGATGGCTGCAAAATCCAAAGAAAACTTTAATTAACTAGGGAAGCTATCTATAAAGATAGAGAAATGCAAAATTTATATTGTCACAGTAAAATAAAGAGCAGTACATGAAAAGAAATCATATAAAGGTCCCTGGCTAATAAATCAGTATGTGCTTTTAGGAAATATAGAGAGAAATGTATGAAAGCCAAATTATCTGTAAAAATAGTTAAACAAAAGTTATAGGAAGATTTTGGAAAATGTGTAGAAGATAAATATCATAAAGATGCCAAATTATTTTGTGGAAGCTATCAAGAAGGCTTGAAAGATTACTCAAAGTAATCAATGATGATAGTGATAAACAAAGTGAAAAAAAAAATTTAAGAACACACTAAATTTCTGGAGTAATTAATTTTAAAAGTTATTAAATGATGTGACAAACAATAGAAAAATGCAGAAAATATGTAGCAAGAATGTCATTATCACCATCTTTAAAGTCTTGATATGTACCCCTTCCCCCCATGGATATACAGGATATTATGATAATATTGCACAAAATGTTTACATCATTACTAACTTCCCGTTTCTTACACCCTCTTCTTTTCAAAATGATATTCAATTTTATCCTGCTCAAGACTATTTGTTGATTATTTCCATTTTCAAATCATGTGTATACTTTTGTGTTCTGAACCAGCATGAAGATATCTCGCTATTAACAATAGCATAGTCAATGAGACTTCTTATTTCTTGCATCTTCGCTTCATGTGAATTTTTGCACATTTTTATGTTGGCACATGATGTTAGTAATAACTAGTCCATGTTTTGAACAGGAATCTTGCAGGCACTTGCTTCTATGGCAGTGGTCTCCAAACTTTTTTGATCGCTTATCCCCAAGACAGAAAAAATAAATAGCGCATACCACCAATTGATTGTGAGAGTTTCTTTGGAGGAAATTTTTTTTAACCATTATCCATTTTTTGAGGGTTAATTTGTAAAATTTAAATATAATTCATTTACTATTGATAATATCAAACACTTTTAAAAAATTTAAGCAATTTTGATAATATTAATTCACTATTTCTAGTGTAAACATAAAAGTAAGCCCAAAAAAGGCGTTGGAATTGCAGAGAAACAATATATAAAAAATCTTACTGCTAATAGTCAAATAATTAATACAACTGTGGTGTCATCTGTAGATAGCAGGATAACTAAGCAATTTTCCTTCTCCTGTTGGGCTTGTCAACACTAGGATGCTCTACAAACAATGGCAATGATAAGAAGTAAGAGATTTACTCCCTAGTTTTAAAAAAACACGACAGCTTTGTCACGGACGATTATGTGTGCAAAGTCGCCCAGTGTGCGCTACTCACAAATTTAAGTTTACAGGATCTTTATAATGTCTTTTTCTATATTAAATATATGTTTAATTGATGAAAGAAAGTAATATTCTTTATCTTTAATTAATTACTTAATTTTTTTCCTATCAATATAAAACTTTTTTGACGTACCCCCCCATGTATTGACTCGTGTACCCCCCTGGGGTACACGAGTCAATACATGGGGGGGGTACACACTTTGGAGACCACTGTTCTATGGGACCATAAGTACAAATAAGTTGCATTATCCAGTTCTCCATTGCAAAATTTATCCACATCACTACTTGGTATTGTCTGCCATTCAGGTAGGTTATCTCTGATATTTAGTGTTGAAACTATACTATTATTAATGCTCGACCTCCATGGAATCTAAAGACAAACACTGTTACACACACATAGCCTGTCAAACCATGCTTTAAACCCATTCATTGTGTCTGCATTCAACACAATGTCAGGCAAAGCATTCTGCTGACAACCACTTTCCATTCAAAGAACCTACTCCTTATGCCCCAGCTTACACCCTCCTTATACAACTTCCAGTTATGTCCCCTTTTTTCTGCCCCTTCCCCCATTCTACGGAAAATTTCTTCCACATTAACCTGGTAGCAACCCTTTACCAACTTAAATGTCCCAATCATATCCCTCTCTTCCTCCTATTCAGAAGGCTTTGCAGACTGCATTCTCTCAATCTGTCCTCATATCCCACATCCCAAAGACCAGTTACAACTTTAGGCAGTCTCTTCTCTGGACCCTTTTCAACATATCACGATGAAAACCAGGGGGGGGACCAAATCTGTGCACAAAAATCCACATGAGAGCTGATCAAGGCCTTATACAATGGAACCAGAACCTCTATTTCTGCATGTTAAGGTCCTCTGTTGGATTCTGAATATATAGAGATTTGAATAATTAATATTTGCTTCAGAATCCAACATGATCTTCCATCACATAAGCTAAACTTGTAATTATTATTTAATGTAAATCACTTGTTTATAAATTAATATTCATATAACTACCTTTAAGTTTATTTGATATTTAATTATTTAATCAAGGATATGTATTAATAGTGAAAAGACTGTATTAAAATATTTATTAAGTTTATTTTATTTATTGCTATGTTAATATTGTAAGAATTTGTATCCAACAATTTAACTGCATATTAATTGAAGTGTAAATATTCTTTATTTGTTCCTGTATGTAGAGGTATAACGTTTTGCAATACCTCAGTTTTATTATATTTTGT
The DNA here is from genome assembly GCF_054136105.1 of Typopeltis vanoorti. Taxonomy (NCBI): domain Eukaryota; kingdom Metazoa; phylum Arthropoda; class Arachnida; order Uropygi; family Thelyphonidae; genus Typopeltis; species Typopeltis vanoorti. Next base: position 131,694,433 of record NC_143550.1, read on the forward strand.
ATTGGTTGTCATGGAGACGTATATAAGATAGCTAGCACGAGTTTAGAACAGTGCATGACAGATTAGTATTGAAGGGCTGAAAAGGATTTAGTAGAAGTGGAGCATGAGAACAATTTCGGCGGAAAGAGAGGATATATAAGCGAAGAAAGGAGAAAACGATTCATTCGGATGAAATCAGAGGAGATTTTTCGGGGAATCAGAGTGTGATAACAGCGAGTCGGTGAGTCACTCAAGTAGCTGATTAAAGTTTACTAGTCAAAGAGCGAGTTAGCTAGTAAGTTGTAGAACAACAAATAAAGCAATGGAAGATAGCAAGGTGACAACTGGATGACTAGCTATACTTTAGTTGGCATTTAAATTCAGGACCAACTTTTCAGGGACACACAGAAACTTGAAGCTTAGCATGGAGTAATTAAGAGAATAAGTAGAGGCAGTAAGGTTGAATTTAAACGATAGCTGTGTTAAGAGATATAGTGCCTAAAAGATTAATTAAATGCTGAGAGTATAGGCAATTGTGCGTAAAAACTTCAAGTTAAAGAATTACTGTGTGTTATCTTAGTTCAAGAGTTATTAGTAGAATACTGAGTTGGTCAAGTGATGTCAAAGATAGTACAAGCGTTATGCTCCATGCAAGAACCTTTAACTATGTGAATTGCAACCATTAATTTATTCAGTTATTACCAAGAAGATTTGTTTTAAGTGAATACAGTTATAAAAGGTGTCCGTATATAAATTGATGAACAAGGAAAATTACTGGTAAGAATTAACCAACTATGTTACTCCTATGCGGAGATGTGTGTGTGTGTTTCTTCCCAAAATATCCCTACATTAACAGTAACTTTTGCAGAGATTAGCTGGAGTGTGGATTTAAGAGTGTATACTTGTGAAGAAGCATTGCCACCCTTATATTGTAATTGAAACTTAAGTAACTATGAGATATTAATGTAATTGGTTACTAAGGAACTTTATGACATTAAACTTTATCAAATAGTTAATTGAATTTTGTGAAAGCTGTATTTCAGACAACTGATTAACCATTGCCTGAAATTATATGACTGTAATGTTTATAATACCTTATTCAGTGATTTAAACTAAAGTGTATAATTTATAATCCTAAATTAAATGCTTGTTTTACTGATCTAAAGTTGTATTTTGCCTGAATAACTTTTACTGCACCGTTCATAAAATATTCGAGCCAAAGCGGGAGAAATAAATAAGTTAAATAAATTCGGCCCATATACATAATAACAACATATAGAAAGAATTAGTTGAGAGTTGGTTTTACTTCAATTTTTGAACAAATTCAGATATAGAGTGGCGCAGTCAATAAATACAAATTTTCTCTATATTTGGATTAGAAATCAACTAGCAACCTATTATTTGTTTAAGAACATCGTAGTAACAAAATGATGGATCCAAGGTATAGGTTAAGACGAAATAGGATCCAACACCTCCACATCATTGCCATAATTTGATGTGGTAACTTCATAACTTGAGTACTCTGACATCTGAACTTCTGCTCCTTGACCACCACTCCAAGGTCTCTTGTTCTCTCAACTTCCTCCAGAATTTCCCCACCAGGTATATACTTTGCATCCCATTGCTACTTACCAAATTTCAGAACCTTACACCCCTGCAACAATGAACTGGCAGTTCCATACTGTTTCCCACTCATACAAATCTATTCGGGTCCCCTGTAAGGCCACAACATCTCCTTGATAATTCATCACTCTCCTCTGCTTCTCATCATCTGCAAACAATTAAATATCACCAGTTAAACCCATCCCAACATCATTAATATACAAATTAAATAACTAGTGGGGTGCCACAAAACAGACTCCTGTGGTGCCATTCATCAACTTGTTATAGCACATAAGCAAGTTAGTAGAACACGACCTCCCTTTAACAAACTCATGCTGACAAGCACGAAGAATACCACTCTTATCAATCCATTTTTGTATCCTATCTCTCACCAACCTCTTGAATACTTTAACTGCAACTCCAAATTGGCCTATAATTTGTAGCATTAGTCTTATCACCACCTTTGTGAAGATAAACAATTTTATATTCCTTCCATTCCTTTGGGACTTGTGCTTTTGCAAGACTCTTGTTAAACAGGTAGGTCAAGGCTAATACTAACTCCCTGGAATGTTCCCTTAAGACAAGTGATATGTCATCAAGTCCTATTTCCTTATTGACATCTGACTTACTTAACTCCTCATATACCTCATGTTTGTCCACCAGTAAGTCTTCTCTCATTTCATTCTCTACGCTTGACCTTCTGATTTCACACTGAGGTTGAAACATCAAATTATCATCAATTATTCTACAAAATAGCACTTATCTTTTCCAGAACTCTTTACCAAGGACATGTACTTAGTTGCTCTATAACAGTCATTTCTACTATGGAAGAAGTTGAGGAATTTTTAGAGGCTTAGAGAAGGTGGCTGACTAACTGAAATAGGAAAAGTTGGTCCTTGTTGGAGATATAAACATTAGTGTAGGAAATGAATAAATTTCCCTGCACGATTCCTGTTAGAGCTTGGACTAGTTATTACTAACACCGTGTTCCAACATGACGACGCACACGAATTCTCATGGAGAAAAGATGTGAAAAATAAGAAACATCTCATATCTAGTCTGTATCTACTCTTTCTTTACCCTGATTGTTATTGCCTGAATATAACAACTTGTATTTATTGCTCAGAATATCTCACCCGTTTTGGTCTTATTTTTTGGTAACACCTATTATGTTGATCTGTTACTTATACAGTTTTGTCTCCTTGTCCAGTAGCTGACTTGTGTATAACAGTATTCCACTATTTGCCCTGGTTTCCTGATGAAAACAACAGGGTCCTAACCCATTGACTCCCCAGCATGCATCAAATTCTATCCTTTTGTACCATCGCTTTCCAAGCCAGTAAGAATACAGTTGGTTCAGCTAAATCCCAAATTGCCAATTAACTTATTTTCATTTGTATTCTCTCATCTTATTTATGATACTAAGATAAGTGAACTAATATATGAGATTTATTTTAAGTTCTACGGAAACTAATATTCCTTTAACCTTTCCTTTACTTTAATTTCCTGATGTTTCAACTTTCATATTAAGGTTGTCATCTGGAATTTTATACTCGCAACCTCCTTAGCTCCGTCAGTATAGACAGAGTCTTTTGGTCAGAAAGACCTGGCTCCAATTCCCATCCATGACGTGAGGAACCTTTATCTGGTCTCTTTCGACTAAGGTGAGCTAGCCAGTCTCATACAAGGTGGGGGAGGTTCCCCCCAGAAACTAAGGTTTTTAGTCCTCCCCAGAACAAGTAAACTGGCCCCATGAGCACATGCATCTACAGACATAAAAATTCTCCCCCCCCCAGACTCAGCAACAAGCTGGATGGGGTTTCCCACAGTTGCATAATCATAGCAGGTTCTGCACCAAGCAGGATAAAAATACTAAAAAGAGGAAGAAGATCTAGAGTATGTATGCATGTGTGTGTGTAAAACCTAGCTTATAAAAATTGCTTGGTATCTTTAACATATACACACACACACACACACACACACAAAGACCAACTATATTACATTTCAAACAGTATTCCAAAGTGACAATGATTTGATCAGCTGTTATGCTACTGGCCTGACCTCTATTTAAAAAAAAAAAACACTACATCAAAGCTTTATCCTTTTTATAACATCATCAGAGAACAAATTCGTATTAATACTTTTTAACATAGCAAATTGGTGGTCTAATCATTAAGAGTTTGTTATGTTAAAGCTAAGATCTTATATTACTACAGATCACAATTAACTTAACTCGTATAAGTTTATGTGAGTAGAATTGTGCCATCCATATTCTTGGAATTTTTATATCATTATTGTTAAGATTGTGGATGGTTAATAAGAATTTCACAGGCCTCTTTAAATTTGCACTCATACAATGTATTGGTGTGATGTAAAGAACAGGTGCCTTTCCAGTCAGTTCTATGTAGCATATCCAGGACATGATCAGAAAGGCCAAATTTACCATAGTTATTAATGTGCAATTTATGTTCCTTTATTCGGATAGGAATTGAGCTTCCTGTTTCACTTATATAGGGCAAATTACAGGTGTGATGCACCTGTAATTATGAGAGTTAATTATAACCTGTAAAAAAACACATATAGTAGGTTTTCTTTTTTTACTAGGCATCAAGCCAGTATCATAATGGGTGATCCAGTCATTGTCACTTTCAAATACTGTTTGAAACGTAATATAGCTTGTATTTGCATGAGGGTGGTCTGAAAAGTTCTCGACCTAACAATGAAAAATGAATCTATAATTTCAAAATTATTTTTATTTTTCAACATAATCTCTCTTAAGACTAATACATTTATTCCAGTCATGCTCCAGTGCCATTATCCTATCCCTGTAGTGGTTCTCAGTAAGATCTGCAAAATATCCCTCTACAACTGCAATCACCTCTTGATTCGAAGAAAAACGCTCACCAGCGAGGAAGAGTTTTAGTTTTGGGAAGAGATAAAAGTCAGAGGGAGCCAAATCTGGGGAATAGGGTGGATGTTCCAATAATTCATAGTGCAGATCCCTTAATTTTCCCATTGCCAAAACACCTTTGTGGGGAGGTACATTGTTCTGATGAAAGATGATTTTCTTTTTCTGCAAACCAGCTCTTTTCTCACGAATTTTTTCGACTATTTGATTAAAAGATCGGAATAATATTCCTCGGTTATTGTTTTACCTTTTTCAAGGTAATTAATAAACAAAATGCCTTTTAACATCCCAAAATACTGATGCTATGACCTTTACTGCTGATGGAACTGACTTTGTCTTCTTTGACTCTGAACAACCGGCTTCTGTCCACTGTTTGACAGCTGTTTGGATTCTGGTGTGTAATGGTGAATCCAAGTCTCATCCATAGTAATAAATCGACACACAAAATCAGTTTTATTCTTGTTAAAATGCTCCAAGCACTGTTCAGAGATTTTCATGCGAGTGCATTTTTGATCTGCTGTGAGCAAGTACCACACCCATTTTGCACCAAGCTTTTTCATTTGCAATTCTTCATGCAAAATATATCCTACACATTCTTTTGAAATGCCTATAGTCTCAGCAATTTCACGCACTTGACTTGGAAGTCATCTAATACTATATTGTGCACTTGATCAATGTTGTTTACACTTTTTGGCTGGTATGGCCACGTTTAAACTCGGCAGCCCGTTTCTTAATTGTCGAAAATAAAGGACAAGAGTGCCCTTAAACTTTTATGAACTTTGAATGAATTTCTTTTGCCATTAAATCTTCTTTTACAAAGAATTTTATAAATGCACGATACTCAGTTTTATCCATTTCAAGGGATACAGATAACACTTTTGCTTCAGACAGCTGTATAAAACAAACCACTTGAATGAATGACTTTCAGTGATGTTTATGACAGATATACTAACTTTGAAAAAAAAATCTTGCCGATGGTGTTGCCATCTATGGTTGAGGCTGAGAACTTTTCAGTCCACCCTCGTATATACTCCAGATGATGATCTTAATATGAAAGTTGAAACATTGGGAAATTAAAGTAATTATTCCTAACATGACTGTAGTGTCCATAACGTACCAAAATAAATGAATATTCCTTTAAAGTAAATAAATTTAATTACTGGAAAGAAACAAAATTATACTTGTGGTATGAACTTTTTTGGTGCAGAAAAACATAAGAAAGAAAATATACTGTATTTGTCGGCGTATAAGACGCATTTATTTCCTTTGAAAATAGGTCTGAAAAACAAGGTGCGTGTTATACGCCGATACTCAGCTTTTTATTACTTTCTTTTCTGGAAATTTTCTCTGTTCCGAGTTACGCGATTTCTTTCTTGCTTCCTTGCAGTGTGTGAGAGCATTCCAATTACGTAGAATTCAGTGAATGCACTGTCATCGATGATCACAGCTGTTGTTCCTGTTCGTTTAAACTTTCCAATTGTTGTCGCGATTGTTGTGAACGGTGATAAATTTCTGCCGCTAAATTTTCTGTAAATTTCTTGGCAAATTATGGCTTGAAAATGTCGGCATTAGTTCAATATTGCATACAAGCTACGTTTGATTGTGTATGCTAAAGAACATGGAAACAGGGCTGCAGAGAGGCATTTCAGGCCACCCCAACTGAGAAAATGATAAGAACTTAGCGGAATCAGGAAGAGGATCTAAAAAAAAGCAACTCATAGTAAACATAACCTACGAAGTTGAACTGCAAAATGGCCAGAACTTGAGGCAGAACTGAATACTTGGATTTTAGACCAAAGAAAAGCATGACTTTCAGTGTCTACAAAAATGATTATTCATCAAGCAAAAGTGATAGCCACTAACAAAGGGATTGCCAAGTTTACTGGATCAACATCATGGTCTTCAAGATTCATGAACTTTATATTTTATATTTGAAATACTGTAAATTCATTATAATATTGATTGATAGTTTTTTTTTAACTAAAAAATGTGTACAAAAAAGGGGGTACGTCTTATATGCCGACAAATACGGTATCTTGTTTTTAGCATAAATGGTGCAGTTGACATGAGAAGTTAAAAAAAAAAAAAATGAGACTAAATAGAATTTTTTGTTTCTTTAACCTGCCATTTTGCATTTATTAATTCAAAATGTTTTTCAGGAATTTTATTTAAAAAGACTAATGAAAATATATAGGTGATTTTGGTTCATCTTCAAAATTTTCAAAACTTAATTAATTTACTAAATTAATAAGATATTAAATATAAATTAATACACATAATTTTAAGGATAAACCTCAGGAAAACATTGAGATATTTTTTTGAAACTGTTAGGTCTCTTGGTAAGGTGGTCAGATACTCAGTTGCTACTTATTTTAAAAACAAAATTACAAGGAAGAGTAAGAGATTTTCTCACAGTTCTAAATGGATGAAACTGGCTGTTAATTATGTGACATTTAAATATGTGATGCTACAGAAATTTTTCAGAAAATTTCATGATGTAAAAGCTTGATGTAAAAAAAACTTTTCGATTTAGATATAGCTTGAGATCTGAATTGAGGAGTGTCCATAAAAAGGGTCTGAATACAATTTAAATAAGCTTTGGACATAGTTGAGGAGAATCTAATGAGGAATGTTAGCATTTCACTTTGCAAACAGTTTCATCCAGTTGAAACAGTTAAATCTTCAAAGGTTTCCTAGACCTTTGAAAACTGGAAAGTATTTCTGCATTTGCATTAATTAAGAAGGAAATATGAATAAAGAATTTGAAAAAATGATGGATAAGTTTAAGTCTTACAAAGCTTCAAGGACAGCTCCTGTCAATGATTGGATATCTTAAAAAGACTCAGGAAAATTCTGAAAGGGATAAATGTAAAAAATTTGATCAATATTTTGATAACATTAAAATACTGCATCGGAAAAGGAAGAATCTTCCAATATAATAAAAAGGATCACTTGTCATAGTTTTGTAGTGCAGATTTTTCAAATCTCCCTAAGTCCGATACTAAATATTCCTCTCTTTTGATTCTAGTAATCTAAAGAATTCTAATTTAAATGTGTTACAAACTTGTAAATCATGAAACATTATTCAAAAAATGGTAAAAATAGCAATTTGTTTCATGTTTCCAATCCTGAATGCAAAAAAAGGGGGGAGGATGCAATAGGAAAACACATTAAGAGGATAAAAAATATAAATTATGGAAATTGTTCTATGTGATATTTTTGTAATATAGAAAAGAGAAATGCAGTAGGAGAAAACATCAGTGTCAAGTAGTGGTCTGGGATTAGATAAAGACATGAATATTCTTCAGTATTCTTAAGAGTTATCAGAGGAAAATATTAGGGTGTAGGAAATTGCCTAGTAATTGGGTCCACATGATTATAAAAGGAAAGACTTGTGTTATGAACAAGTGAAGTCATTATAAAAATAAATGAATGCACTATCAGCTATTTTAAATGTGATAATGCAACTTATTTGTATTTTTATGGAAGAAAGAGTGGAATTTTTCTGACTGAGAGAAATAGAAAGACAGATTTTTGGAGACGTGAATATCAGTGTAGGAAATGCATTCTAGACTTATGTTCTTCTAGGGGTGCTTAAGGGTCAAAGCTGTATAACTGAGAGGAGACCTCTACATAGCCTTTTTTTTTTTTTTTTTTTTTTTTTACATGGAAAATTTTGAAACACAAGCCATAGACTCCCCTCTAAAACCTTCTATCTGGCTAAGATATGTAGATGATGTGTTCTCTATTTGGCCTCATGACCCAGGTACATTAGACTCCTTCCTCAGTCACCTCAATAACCTACATCCAAGAATCCAGTTTATGATGGAAAAGGAAAATAACAATAGTTTCTTTCCTAGAAACCTTAGTAACACACCTCCTAATGGTAACCTTTCTTTCTCTGTATATAGAAAACCTACTCATACAGGCAGATACATTTACAAACTCTCCCACCACCACCACCACCACCCCTCTCAGCAGTATGGCATTATTAAAACTCTAACTAATAGAGCCCACAATCTTTGTTCCAGTGAAATTGCCCTTTCAACCGAACTCAAACATATACACAACGCCTTTCTTTCCAATGGCTACAGTGATTACAGAATTTAAAAAATAATCAAGTCCTTTCCCATTCCCTGACCATCTCTTCAGAAGGACTTTAGAAATTCCATCACCATACCTTGCATCCATGGCACATCAGAAAAAATAGCCAGATCGTTAAAAAAGTACAACCTCCATACAGCTTTTAAGCCCCACCATAAACTTGCTACCCTTATCCATTCCACCAAAGATCAGCTCGCTCCTCTCTCAGTGCCTGGAGTATATAGAGTACCTTTGTTCCTGTAAACTGGCTTATTTCGGACAGACAGGCAGATCAGCAACCATCCGGTTAGAAGAACATAAGTCATGCATCTGCAATCACGATTATAGTCAATCTGGCCTTGCAGACTGTTTTGCATAAACCCACAGGATCTCCTGGGAAAAAAATACTATGCTCCACCATAGTAAATTCAAAAAAGAAAGATTGTTTATTGAATCTGCACTCAGGAATCGACCTAATTTAAACAAATACAGTTGCATAAAACTTCCCAAAATTTGGGAAACATTAATTATCAGAGATCCCTCTTTACATCCTAGACCACCTACAAATGCCCATAGAAGGTGCACCACCTAGATAGGACATTAGTTTCACTCACTATTGTATTATATTTGTGTGTGTTATTACAAAAAGGTTTTGTAATCCCTGAAGATGTCTCTGTGACTGAGACGAAATACTGAAAGTATTAAAATTAGTTTTAATCCTTTCTCAGTGCTGATAATATTCCATTAAGCCTCCAACATGAATTCTTCACAGCACGTAAGTCTCAACACACGGCCAGTGGAAGCTGTGTGGAAAGCTAGGCCTGATTTGTGTTCTCTTCTTTTTTTTCTACGTCTTTTTTTATGTTCTGCCATACGAATTTCTCCTAACCTTCCCGTCTGGCCTACGTAACAAAAGCCACAAGAACAATAGATTTGATAGACCTCTGGTTTTTTTATGGGATGGTGCAAAGGTTTCGTTGGATGTAAGAATCTTGATATTTTTTCTAAGGGAGAAAAGCTAGTTTTAAGTTGTACATGAGGTGTGCTGTATCACTAGATAAATTGCAGATTGCTGTTTCAATTTGCATATCCAGGGAAAGAAATGCACAAATTGAAAAAGGAATCCACAATTTGCCTAATGATGCAGCAGACCTCACCTGCATACAAAGTTCTGCATCACTATTAAAATGCAAAATACCACGTAAGAACTTATCAAAACCGGAATCTGCAGCACTTAAAAAATTAAGACTTGACAACAACAATGTGATAATTAAAGCAGATAAAGGGAACGCAACAGTCGTCATGAACTCCAAAGATTACACAAGAAAGATGAACACCCTCTTAGAGGATTCCACATCTATTTGCCTATTACCAGAGATCCCCACATGGCGAACACATAATAAAAACTAATGACTTAATCAAAAAGATACCTAACTGGCCTGAAGACCTAAAAAGAACTTTATCATCTAAACATCCATTAGTCCCAAGAATTTATGGAGCACCAAAAATACATAGAAAAGATACCCGTTAAGACCAATTGTGGATTGAAGAGATTTCCTGACATCAAATCTGGTGAAATATCTGACAAACATGTTAGCACCACATATAGGAAAAACAGATTCATTCATAAAGAACAGTTTAGATTTCGTCAAGAAGATCAAGGATGTCAATCCAGAACCCTCAGACATTTTAGCAAGCTTGGATATAGTCAGCCTCTTTTCACTAATGTACTGAGAAATGATACAGTGACTCTTCTTGAAAAACTTTTTCCACCAGCATTGTAGAGCTATACAAACACTGCATGAATAATACGTTTTTCACATTCCAGGACAAATTTTGGGAACAAACGGAAGGGCTAGCAATGGGCTCTCCCCCTCCCCAGCTTTAGCCAACCTCTTCATGGAAAACTTTGAAACTAACGCTCTAAAAAACTATCATTTTCAAAAGAAACCCAAGAGTTGGCTATGATATGTGGATGACATTGTCATTTTGCTAGGAACGACAGATGAATTAATTATTTTTAAAGAATATCTTAACAGAATACACCCAAATATAAAATTCACTTTGGAAATAGAAGAACATAAAAAATTGCCTTTCATGGATATCCTCATAGAAAAAAATGAAGAACAAAAAAGTGTAACCTTTTCCGTTTACAGAAAATCAACAACTACAGGAAGATTTCTTAATGCAGTCTCACACCACCACCCCTCACAAAAAATAGGTATAATAAAAACTTTGAGAGACAGAGCATATAAGATATCCAGCACAGGAATAAAAAGCGAAATGAGGAATTACGCTACTTAACACAGAACCTCACACTTAATGGATTTCAGCCAAAAACAATCAAGAAAATGCTGAATGCAGCTTCCACAACCAACATAGAAAAACAAGATTTGAAGAAAGCAATCTCACTACCATATATCAAAAATGTCACAGATAGATTAGTGACATTGCTCCGCAAGTACAACTTAAAAGTGGCTTTTCTCCCTTTAGAAAAAATATCAAGATTCCTTCATCCACCGAAACCTTTGCACCATCCCATAAAAAAAACCCAGGGGTCTATCAAATTTATTGTTCTTGTGGCATTTGTTACATAGGCCAGATGGGAAGGTCAGGAGAAATCCGTATGGCAGAACATAAAAAAGACGTAGAAAAAAGAAGAGAATACAAATCAGGCAGGCCTGGCTTTCCACACAACTTCCATTAGCCATAAAGTACTTTGGGAAAAAACGATCATATCATATATTGATAAAAACTGTTTCACAAGGAAATTCAAAGAAGTGGAAAAAATGCTTAGAATTCCTGCACAGTACAACAAAAACCAATGTTTGATGTTATACCAAGCGTGGTAGGCATTCATAAAAAAAACTAACTTCCTCAGATCTCGGACATTACACACGTAAAGCACAGAACGTGACAACAAATAACAACGTTCTAACAAACATTCAGTAACGAATGTTTCAATTTTTTCAATGTTACAGTTAGAAACATCTAATGGACTATGAATTTAATCTTTGTTAGTTGTGTTTAACCTTTTTATACACCAATGCCCCCGATGATGTAAGTCATACAACTTATACAACGAAACTTTATACGCGTGGATAGGCTTATGTGTTCATCAGACATGTTGTAATAGGTTTCACGGTATAATAAGAACACAGATGATTAAGAAAATAACTATTTATTAACTTAAAGCTAATATTATCCTAAGACCAAATTAATATTTTTTAATTTATATATACAGGGTGTTCGGGATAAATTTGACAGTTTCGTAAGGAAAAAGAAAATCTTCTTTGTATCTATTAAATTTAATGAATTGACAAAAAAACATTACAGGCAGAGTTAATTACAATACTATCAACAAGATTTACTCAAAATAACCACCATTAGCATCGATCACAGCTTCAATTCTGCTTCGGAACCTCGAACAAGCTGATGCTACAGTCTCCCTGGGAAGGGCCGCAAAAACTGTTTTAATTTTATCCATTAACTGGGCTTTTGTATTACTGGAAGTGCGATTGGTGTCTTTTTCAACTGCGCCCCATACAAAATAATCCATGGGGTTAAGGTCTGGGGAGTTTGGAGGCCAAACATTTGGACTGGTGAAGTCGTAGAAATTTTCAGACAACCATTTTTGACTTTTCCCAGAGGTGTGGCAAGGGGCCGAATCCTGCTGCCATACATACGGCCTACCATTGGCTACCCTTGTTATCCAGGGCTTGACTACAGTTAGCAACTCCACGAACAAAGCCCGAATTCCAATGCCAGGGTTCTTCAACACCTGTTCCTGCAGATTTGCGAGGAATTCTGCTGTACGAACGCAATCAGATCGTCTGCTAGGGATCTTTCTTCTTGCTACATCCTCGTAGTCACCATTGCAAGTCTCTAGTTCATGCCTGATTGTTTTTACTGTATTCAGGGAGCATTGGGCAGCAGTCGTAATATCCTTATTTTGATGGCGGGCACGAATCATCATGATACAAGTTATTCTCTTCCATGATTCAGGTGGGTTCCAGCTATCCATCCTTTCTGACATCTTGTATATGAATGAAGAAGGGTCCAAACTTTTAAATGAAGAGAAGTGTGTGTTAATACATGTAACTTACGGAAAAATATAATTAATTATAAATATGTCAAATTTATCCCGAACACCCTGTATATATATATTTTTTTTTTTTAAATCTAATATTTGACTACTATTTCAAAACTTTGATTTTTTTTTTTTTTTTTTTTTTTACCTAGATGGCACCATATTAGGACTTTAGTCTTGTGTTGCACACTGCAATCACTTATACTAGCCCCCACTGTTACACCGGATTGTGGTTGTCTTACATTTGTAACAAACTTTGTGTTGTGTGCTTTGAAGATACTGGATATAATACCAGCAAAATATTAGCTTTAAGTTAATAAATAGTTATTTTCTTAATCATCTGTGTTCTTATTATACCGCGAAACCTATTACAACTTACGAAACTTGTCGGGTTTTCACGTATCCTGTTCATATTTAATAAACATATGATCTCAATACCGGAATCTGTTTCTCGAAGGATGTATATTATCCCCTCTGTTATTCATTATCTACATGGATCACATTATGAAGAAAAGTGGTGTTAAACCTGATATCAAAATTGGAGATGTTGTTGTTAGCTCTTTGGTTTATGTGGATGATGTTATACTTCTAAATAAATCTGGTACAAGGCTGCAAGATTCCCTGATTAAAGTGAATAACTGTTGTAATAGATATGGTTTTGTTAGATCGTGAATGGGAAACTTTATTCACAAAAGAGTCACCCATACAGGATGTGCTTAACTGGATGAACATACTTGCCCCTTTTAGCAGTCAAACTTAAATTTATCAAGAAAACAATATTATGTTGACGTGGGAAGAATAAGATAAAAGACGAAGCATTAAGCCCGAGGTTTTATGCAATCTAAAACGATGAAATAGAAATAATGTATTTTGAATATATGCGAAAATTTAACCGATAGAATTAAAACTGTGCATGCAAGAAGGTTAACACACTGCCAACGAAAGGTCAAAGGTTGCAGAAATACCACAGTTATGATGCACAACCGAGGCTGAAGAATTCGTGGAAGACGTTCGGTGGCACACATCCCCGAAAATACAAGACTCTGTAAGGTGGCAGAATGATGTCACCCAGTCAGAATGAATAGGGGGGCTCCCATGTGTGAGATTCGGAGTCAAAAAGAGGGTGCTGAGAAATGAAATAAATATGGCAGCGCAGGTCTGAATACCCCCCCCCCCCCCTCCCCATTTATTTTCTCTGTTCCGGTTTTCTCATCGTGAATGGGAAACTTTGCTGGGACTTACGCTAGTCAGCTACGTTCCCGTAGCTGACTAGCATAAGTCCCAGCAAAGCGATGCACCAGACAACGGTAGATCCAAATCGTGGGCCATCGGCGAGAGCAAGCCGATGTTAGATAGCAAAAATGAGTGCCAGATTTGTATCGTGCATGTGATTCCCACGTGGTAGCATATTGTAACAATAGTGAAATTCCACTAGAAGCGACAGATGAAAAGATCTCGATGCGACCGTGCAGTGTAGATAAGTACTGTGAACTTCTTATTACATTGTTTAGATATTTGTGAATGGAAGAAATTTAGATCCTTTCTGAAGGGAAGTGAACTTTGATTTAATATAGTCAGGAACACTCGAAAAGCTCGTTGGACTGTTTGTCTGAGAATCCTAGTATGTGATTGCAGCAGTTATTGTAATGGAACTGATATTAGAACTTATATGATCTAAGAACCTGAATAATGTTTTGTGCCAAATATGCACCAGATAATATATGATTAATGTGGTATTTGCTTAAATGATTCTTTAATGTAACTTTGATTTGTATATTTAAAGTGAGAGAGTTGTGCGTGAAATTCTAAACAATTCTTCATCTTAGTATTGCCATTAACATTGTGTTTTTCTTTGTAATCTTTAGTTGTAAAATAAATATGCTTTCTAATTTATGCATATGTGTGTTCTGAGCATGTTGACTGACTTCACCACTCATAAAAATATCAAACCTATGCATGCAGGGAATATCCAAAGAAAATTAAGAGTAAAAGGGCTACGACTGCAAAGCTAAGGTATCCACAGCTCCCTGATCTAATTTAATATTATTGGTGACACTTAATCTCTGTGAACTTTCCCTAGGATAAGATATTTCTATCCTTAGACTTAGGCTGGCGCAGCAATTAATCAAACAAATTTGCCTGCGTTAAAAGGGGAACGTCTCACAGGAATCAAGTTAGTAGATAACCTTTGAGGCCCTATAGAGTGAATAAAATAGATAAATTACGGAAAGTGAAGATGTAACAGTATGAAGATCAGCAATAACATGACAAAGACAAGGAAAATAGGCATAAGCATTGAAAATGTCAACTGCATTGTGAATGGAGAACTTATAGAACAAGTAAAATATTTCATCTACTTAGGCATGATCTACTCATCTACTTAGGCATGATTTTTAGTGAAGATGGTAAATTAAATATCTAAATATACAACAGAATCAACAAAGGTGACATGGTTAGAAGTCAAACTGAATAAATTTATATGGAATAAGAGAGAAATTAGTCAAAACGTTAAATTAGCTGTATACAAGACAGTGTTCAAACCAATTTTAACTTTTTAATATGAGAGCTGGTTCAGAAGTAAAACACTTCACCAAAGACTAGATATTGCAGATATGACAGTCCTGAGAAAGATTAGGGGGCATGAACAAATGGCATCAATGGCAATATCATGTTAAAAACAAGGATATTAGGAAAGAACTTGACATTGTCAGCATTCAGGAATGTGTTATCAGAGCTAATCACAGGTGCTATGGTCACTTAAACAGAATGGGCAAGGAAAGATTAGCAAAACAGGTGTTCTCTGCTAGGTTGGCAGGAAAAAGACCAAGCCTATATCTTGGTCTTCCCCTGGAAGACCAAGATATAGGCTTGGTACAGTAAAAAGTGCCTTAGAAGACAGAAATATAAGACCTGATAATATTGGAGTCTTGACATTTAACAGACTGATTTGGAGGAAAATTGTAGATAGAAAGTTAGTAATGATGTAAATTTTTCATGTAGTACTATCATATCCTGTACACCCCCTTGAGGGTATATATCAGGAATTTGATGATGATGACGACTTATGTTCTAGCAAAATTTGGGGGAAGGCATGGACACTAATATTAATAGGAAATATCTGTTAAATTTCTGGTCAGGATGCAGAGGATCGATTACTTGCACTTTTCCAACATAGATGTGTCGGAACCAAGTGTTTTTTAAGTAGTTGTACAACCATGACAAATCATGCCCAAAGATTGTAAGATGGATATTTATAATCCTTTCTTTTAACATAAGTCATAGCTTACAAAGGTCAGTTACTTAATAAAGGTGTTTGAATTTTTATTTCTTATAATCATATTATCCACTGCTTTAAGGTATTTCATTTTTTATATTATCAGTAAATAATTATTCTTTTACAGTCTCTCATCAAGTACGTTAGAGGTCTCAAGTCCCGAACAGACTGTTCCGCATGAATGTGCCGATAACACTGATTCGATGTCAAGCTGCAGTGACTCACCTTGTAGTACATTTAAACCTCTAGAACCTCCTTCGTCAAGACAGGATAATAGTTGTGGCATGGAGGGAACTGTTTGACCACATATCTATGTTTGTTTGGTTAATACAGATGTTTATGTGTACTTATAAATCATATGTGTATTGTTTTACATCAAAAAGCATGGCAGTGTGTTCTGGTGTACAAATATTTTTCCTTTCATTCATTTGCTAACACATGTGCATACACACATTTATTACCTGTAAATTTGTATCATTGTGTGAGATTGTATATTATATGTAGTCCCATATAATTTAGCTCTTAGAACTGAAAGAGAAAGAGGTCAAGTGCTTAACATTATTGTTCTCCTTGTTGTATGGGCATGCAGATAACATTGAGTGAAGTGGAAAGATAAGCATTTAGAAAGCTTGTAAAAATATATTAGATTTAATAAGTAAAGGTGGGGTGGGGTGTGGAAACAGATCTGCTTAGTAGTATGAATATCATTCTCTGTTTTTTTAGATTATAGAAAATATGTTCTACCAGTTCAAGCAGTTTTTCTTTTTTCTTTTCAGAAATTTACAGTTTGCTGACTTTTAACATTACAAATATCAGCAAAATAAACTGATATATCTAGATAGAAACTTTCTTACATGTAATGTGCACTTTTCATTTCTTTCTAAAGTGAAATTTTTTTCTAAATTTTTGAGGTTTAAACTCACTGTTAAAAGTTCTGTTGTTCGTATTACATATCCTTTCTGAAATTAGTGTTTCAGGTAAAATATAAAACTGCGATTGTGATTTTGTAAAGATATTGCATGAGAACATAGTTTATATGTATATTGTAGAAATCTTAATATTATTTCAAAAAATAGTAATAACTTCTAAAGGTATAAAAAATTTTCTTGTGAGTTATACTACTATTTCCATTCAAGTTAGTAATCCATAATGCACATATCTATTCTCTGCATTATTAAGTATTACAATGGATAAAATGCAATCTAAATAAATTCTGTTTCTCCTTTTTTCCCCTATCTTCCTCCTTTTGTTTTTCTGTCATTTGGATGACAGAAAACAAGACTTTTGTGTGTATACATATATAAATATAAAATATAAGTACTTTTAAGTGAAATTTAACTGAAACTACTTGCAAATATTGCTTTATTTCATAGGATAGGTGGATAGGCAATTTTTGCATTCAAGTTTATTTATTTGACTGTTATAATTTTTTTTTTTTTTCTCTTTGATGAAAAGTAGAAATTCTTGTAGAATTTGGAACAATTTCATACTCTGAGTGAAAATAAGTGTCAGTTCATTTATTCATTTTTTGTTGTTTATTTTGCATCTTCATTAACTTTATTAAGAAATTCTCCAAGAGGAGAATGGTTAATTTAATATATGCACACCGGTGGTATGTAAAAGAAGAGGATGATAAGGTCTGGGATTTCTTCTCTCTTTTAGAGGAAGATTTAGTCTTCATTACCAAAAATTATTACACAAAAATGATGTACTGATTTATCAATCATTTTGTTGGCTCTCTCATTGTTAATATTGAATTTTTACTACTAGATGATAGTGTATTGGCTGATAACAGTAGAAAGTTAAGGGGGGAAAAGCTATACTCTAAAATTAGATTCAGCCCACTAAAAGTTGGTAATTTATAAGTGTATTAAATACTGTGAATAGCCTCAGAGTTATAAATAATCTAGGAGCCCTGTGAGACCCAACATGTAACTTTTTTTCAAGTCACTTTAGACTCCAAATAAGCAGGGGTGGGGGGTGATCTCAAATTGGGTAAAAAAAAATCATCTTCCACCTGAAAATATATGTCACTGATATATAAATATAGTAAGTTACCTATTATCCAGTTAACTTCATGGATCAGTCATTCAGCTTAGATTTTCATCAGGGTTGTCGCTCCTGTTTGTTCAGCATTTACAGCTGCATCTATTGACATCTGATCTTATATTTTGTCTTTTCTATTTGCTCTTATTTCAAATGCAAGCAAAATTACCATATATGTCACAAGTTACAAGTAATGTATGATTGCGTTTTAATAAATGCAGATACTTATCAGTGCCAAACAGGAAATGCCATGTTCTATTAATTAAAATATATCCAGTAATTCATTAGTTTCAAATATATCACAGCGCAGTGACCAGTTACCTCATTTATGCATTATTTATTTATTTATTTATGTGTATTTTTAATATAATATTTCATCTTCAAATGTTTCCTTAAGCTATTTGTTTGGAACTTAGAACTGTTCAAAAATGTATAACCCAACCCCCCAATCTGTTTACTTTTTTCTCTGTTTTTTGAGAGAACCATTCTGTGTTTGCAATTTCAAAAAGATAATCATTAAATTATCTTTCATAAGGAGTAAGTTAACTTCATGGATTAGTCATTCAGCTTAGATTTTCATCTACAATAAGACACTTAGATCCACAATAAGACACTCACCAGTATCAAATGATTTCCCTTCCAAAAGAAGGAATATTCTCAGGGCTCTTTACTTTTGCTCACTGTCTCTTCCTCTTGTAAATAAATGACCTGCTCTCACTGACTCCAAATCCTATTCATAACTTTGCTGATGACAGTACACTGCAGTCCTCTTTTTCATTTGACAACCCTTGGTGTCTAATCTAATATTAGAAGCCTTAAGATACAATGTCCTAAACTTTGATATCCTTATTATTCTTCATTAGATCAAGAATAACCTTGCAAACTTCAATATTAAAACACAGTCCTGTCTAATTTCTTGCAAGAAAGATCTTTTATCACTTTCCCTTACTCTCATGAAAATCTGATCAGATTTTGCTTTTTGATCTGACTTATATCAGTAGCCTTCACTGGCATAATCACAACTCAGCCATAGCATCTGCAGCTGTTCTAAAAAACGCTTGTACTTTCCCATTCAAGGCACTACTTCCCATCTGTACAATTGCAAATGGCTTACAGATCCAAAATCTGCCAAGCAATGGAATACTATTCACACTTTTTGGATGGTGCATTCCAAGGACTGTTTGATGCTGTTCAGAAGATAGCAGTCTGATTTACTGATGACTTCTCACAGTTCCATTTCAATCCAGTTCATAGATATTCAGTTTCTGTTTATGCATTTTCTTTTTTTGTCAGGTACTTTCATGGACAACACTCTGCTGAAAAAAAAAAAGAAAAAAAAAGGCCACTATCATTCCTCCATTTTTTTCAAAAACATGAGCAGCTGCTGGTTAATGCCCAATTACCACCTAGCTCACCAAACGAACTTCTCTTCCTTCATTTTCATTTCAATCCACATCGAGAGTTGCCCTTACTGAGCAGTGAGGTTAGGTTAGGAAAAATGACACATGACATTTTTTTTGTGTGTGTGTGTGTCAGATATATATGAAATTTTTAAAAAATAAAATATTCCACATCTGACAACCAAAAAACTTTTTTTTTATTGTTGTTGTAATATTTTGCCTGTGCTTTTTTTTGTTTTAGCTAGAACACACTCCAGACATCTAATGGAATTCAACACAACCATGATTATTATGATTTTTTTTTAAACAAATTTAATACCACATTTCCATTAACAGTAAACTACAGTTGTATGACAACATACACCTTGAATTCCAGTTTAGTTTGCTGTCAATAAAGGGTTGTAAACATAATGTCTGTTGGCTCCTTGGTAATATTATGCTATTATTTACTTTATATTCCCTTTACTCTATTATTATGCTTTTACTCTTTACCTTAAATTACTACAGGGTATCTAATTTCTAATACCTTGGGAACCTTGGAAAATTTATTTAATGTTATGACTGCGCCACCAAGATTCCCCTTTATAGGTATTAAATATAATTAAGATTACCTGCAGAATCTCTCTAGATCTATCTCAAGCTTTATGGACAGTCATGGCTACTCTTATTTACCTTCACTCACAGGTTCCTATTTATTTAGAAACAGTGCATTGGATTAAGGAACAGTGAATACACATTTTTTTACATAACAAACATATTCATTAAACCACGATGCAATTATACAGTATCTTAAATTAATTGGCTCTTTCTAAAAATCTAAACCTAAGAATTATAATATCTCAATAATTGTACATTAAAACATGCAGCAGTACTATCATACAGAAATCTATGTTCTCATCCCAATACTAATATGTTCATGCAATATGTATTTCAATTAACACGTTCCTCATATCTAAATCATACAAATTAATCTTCTGCTTCTTAGTTCGGAACAAACAATCACAATTAACTTTGTAAGTGTTTCGTGAACTATCGGTCTATCTTCCATAATGTTAAACAAACACATAAAATTTTACTCACATTTCTTCTCTGACACATATATCTTTACTGGTTTCATTGACTCGTTTTCCGTCCGGGCCTCAACATTTGTGTGGGCTTCTTTCCTTTAGCGCAGTCTTATCGTGGAGGACTCCCAGGGCTCAAGGCATATTAGAGCTTTCTAGGTCAGCCGAAAACGTTCGATGTCCAGTGCATATGGCAGACTATCTTAATGGAAAAGCATGCCGTCTGACTTCTCTTTTCCTTCAATGCCTCGCGTCACCCGCTGCTTCTCCCTGGACTTCTGACTGTCATCCATGATACTGAATTGAGACCTTACGCAGGGAGACTGCGCTCTTTTGATTCGCACCCAATGAATTCTTATACTTCTCCTGCAGTCCCTGGATTAAGTTGAGAACCCCTAATATTCCCACACCAAAGGTATGTGACTCGAAGTTGTTGATTACTTCTGTTTCTCACAGAACACACAAAAACAATCTTATTTACCAAAACTGTGACATCCTTAGATGTTCGCCGCCTTTTGTTGCACTGTCCTTGAGACTTGCATTTGGTTACGTTCAAACATAATTGAAAGCACTTTACATCGTACAAACAAAGCTTCTAAACTATTTCTTTTAAATCAGAACCACATCAAATGCCGGGCTGCTTTCTAAGGCATTGCCCTTGAAATATACAGTTTCAACATATACTTGCATGATTTTTCAATCACAAAATTATTACAACTACAGTGTTAAGTTACAATATCCTTCTTTATACAATATTCGTGACCTGTGTAAAAGTCGATGCAAAGTTAAAAATAAAAATTTCTACTGCATCGAATTTTACAAGGTAATACATTTTTGGCATTGCCTGTTGTACTCTTAGTAATTCATATAACTGTTATGTTGGAAGTGTTTTTATTGCATTATGTCTAAAAGAAAGAAGTTTAGTTCTAATATATTAAAAATACAACTTTTTTTTTAGACAACAAACACTATGGTTGGTATTTGAATGATTGAACTAATTCAGAAAGCTTTTATGACAGAAATATGATATAAACTCATATTCAGAGATACATTTATAGTAACAAACTTAATATTCAAAATGTCGATAAATCTTCCCATTATGAATCCTCCCAGAGAATTCATAATGGGAAGATTTTATGTAAAAGGAAATGTTTTTATACAAATAAACAACCCCGATTAACAATTTCAACAGTAGTGAAATTTATTAATCTGTAATATTCATTAATTACACTTTGTTTACTACTTGGAGCATGAATGCAGAGGACACTACTGCCCGTTATGGGTTATTATTGGTCTTGTGGAGGAAGGAAGGAAGGAGGGGGGACTGGATAATAGGCAAATCATTATGTTTTTCTGTGTGCCTGTATATATATTATTGTATGCATATGAATATCATGTAATATGTTTATGCAGCATTTATGCTTATACTGCTGATAAGATTTTTAATGTTTTGCATATGTCTATACGAGATATTTATTTATTGATTTTTCATTTATTTTGTTAAAGTTTTTCCATGGATCTCCTTTAAGAAAAATGTGAAATAATATAGTATTATAATTCTCCCTTCCACTTCTGCAGAAATATATGTAATATATTTCTGCAGAGCCTTTTGCAAAAGGACTAACTTTTTTTTTGCAACTATGAGAAACTTGTATAAAGAATTATTTAGAAAAGTTTGCATATTTTGTAAGCTTATTTTGTCAGTAATTGAGTATTCTTCATTGAAAAGAAATCTAAAATCAGTGCCTAGACAAATAACATCTGTTGGACATTTATCATAAAATTTTATAAATTTTTCGTTTTCTCCCCCTTGCCATATTACATATGCGTGTGTTGTGTGTGTGTGTGTGTATATATATATATATATATCTTGTGGTTTTTTTTTATCATCTATTTTATTTACATATTTTTTTAAATACCAAATATTTCCTTGTTTTTTTACATAGAAATATACAACAGTAATTTTAGTTCATGTGCATTTTTTTTTTTTTTTCCATGGATTGGTTTTATGGAACTTGTATTTGTGTTCTTGAAAAGGAAAGGAGAAAAATTTCAGCAAATCGGTGTAGTTCATGGTATTTGCTTCTGTGTTTAGTCACCAGAATATTTAATACCTAGAAAATGTAAAGTAATCCTAGGTGTCACTTTATGTGAAGTGTCATTTGTTGTGTGTATATATATATATACATATATATATATATATATATATATATATATATATATATATATATAGTAAATGTGATTGGAGGAGGCATGTTATAGAAGCCTTCGTTGCTGCAAACATTATACAACTGATATTAGACGTTATACAAAATATTATGCAACAGCACAGTTGTGGTGTTGGAAGATGTGTTTCTATATTGTAAATAATTAGCACAACCTAAAAGTTATGAAAGTTGTTTGGTTTGTTGCAGCATCTCTTTTTCCTACCATGTATAGTTTACCCTCTCTGAGAAAGATATAACTGAAAATCTGTAAATTTATGTAAGTTGTGTACATAATTACCATGCCTATTTATATTGTATACTGGATGGAAATTTAATTTATCTATAGAGGTGAATTAAAGATAAAGTGAATTTTAGATCAACCTTTTTTTATGTAGAAAAATATACAAACACATACAATTCAATTATTATCTGCATTGTCATTTCACATGGTTTCTGATTAAATATCAGAAAAACGAAAATGTAAATATTTTACATGCTTAAATTTTTGTAAGCATGTAAAATATTTACAAAAATTTGTTCATTTGATTTCTTCTCCTTCTTTTAGCCAATGTCACAACACCACAACTGATCTGCAAAAGATTTGACATCTCATGTCAAATCTTTTGCAGATCAGTCTTCGTCTTCTTCTCTGGCAACCTTTCCTTCTCATGGTATCCACTTAGTGCTTAATTTTCTCCACTGTTCATCTAACAATCTACTAACATGGCCAGCATAGTAAAAAAAAAAAAATGTATGTGTAGATAGCTTCAGAGAAGAGCAAAATTCTAAACAATTTTGAAATATAATAAATGACCACTGTCTCGTCATTTATATCAGCTTACTGCAGGATGAAGATTTGCATTTCGTTTTGTTGAATTTTTGTTTAACTCTTTAGAATTACACAATAAAACAAAGAACACTTACATTGCAGGCTACTAAAATTCATTACAGATTAGCATAGAGAATTATAGCCTAAACCCAAGATCTTCGATTCATTTCAGAATAAATCATATTAGTTATATTAGTCAGTATTAACCAGTGTATCCTCAATCACAAGCATACAATATATGGTTGTCCTTTGCATCACTGTTATAGCTGTCACATGTTCAATGAGACATTATTGTTCTGTCATGATTCATCACAGTTTAAACTGTGTGTTCAAGCCTATAGTTTTTTATATATCTATTAACTACAGAAAATTAATGCATGTTATTGTGTAAGAACCCAGGTAAAATAGCATCTCTGTTTAAGAGTTAATAGCAATAACCTTTAGTTTTAAAGAATTCATGAATTCATTTCCCTTCATAGTTCAAGAGAAACCATTCAACTACGAGGGTGGTCTGAAAAGTTCTTGGCCTAACAGTGAAAAAATGGATTTATAATTTCAAAATTATTTTTATTTTTCAATATAATTTCCTTTAAGACTGTTTTTCTTTGAATCACCTCTTGATTCAAAGAAAAATGCTGACCAGCGATGAAGAGTTTTAGTTTTGGGAGGAGATAGAAGTCAGAGGGAGCCAAATCTGGGAATAGGGTGTATATTCCAACAATTCATAGTGTAGATCCCTTAATTTTCCCATTTTCTCTTCGACTCATAAACATAGTTTGCAAAGGAACAATTTGGCTTCATGCCTGGTAGATCAACAACAGATGCTATCTTTGGGTTACGGCAGATGATGGAAAAATATCGAGAGAAACAAAGGGAGCTATCTGGTATTTATTGATCTGGAGAAAGCATACGATAGAGTGCCAAGGCAAGAAGTCTGGAGGTGTCTGAGGGAGAAGAAGGTGCCGGAGAAATATGTCAGGTTGGTGCGGGAAATGTACAGAAATGTGAAGGCAAGTGTTCAGACCTGTTTGGGACAGACAGAAAGTTTTCAAGTAACAGTTGGCTTGCATCAAGGGTCAGCATTGTCCATTTCTGTTTAGTATTGTGATGGAGGTGGTAACAGAGGAGGTGAGAGAAGATGCGCCTTGGACAATGTTGTATGCAGATGACATCTTGTTGTGTGTAGATTCAAAAGAAGAAGCGGGAACTAAACTGGAAAGATGGAGAAAAGTACTGGAAGAGAGAGGTATGAGACTGAGCAGAAGTAAGACAGAGTATATGTGTTGCGCAGTGGGCGGCTGCCAGGAGACAGATCTGGAGCTGGAAGGAAATGTCATCAGGAAGGTGAGAGACTTTAGATACTTAGGTTCAACAGTGGAAGAAGATGGAGGAGCTGAGAAGGAAGTGGGATGCAGGATACAAGCGGGTTGGAGGAACTGGAGGGAGATGGCTGGAGTGTTATGCGATAAGAGGGTGCCAATCAATCTGAAAGGCAAAATTTATAGGACAGTAGCGAGGCCAGCTATGACATATGCTATAGAAACTGTGGCCCTGAGGAAAAATAATATCAGCAGGATGGAAGTAGCAGAGATGAGAATGCTTAGGTGGATTTGCGGTGTGACCAGAAAGGATCGTCTGAGAAATGACTATGTCAGGGGAACAGTGAAAGTTACGAACTTAGGAGCAAAAATACAGGAGGCAAGGTTGAGATGGTTTGGTCATGTGATGAGGAGGGAGGACGAATATGTGGGAAGAAGGGTCATGCAGATGGATGTGCAAGGAAGGCGGAAGCGTGGGCGGCCAAAGAAGAGATGGGTCGAGCTGGTAGAAGGGGACTTGAAGATGAAGAACTTGGATGTGGTGACAGCCCAAGACGGGAAGGTGTGGAGGAGACTCATTACAAACAGTGACCCCACTTAAGTGGGAGAAGCTGCAGAAGAAGAAGAAGAAGAAGATCCCTTAATTTTCCCATTGCCAAAACACCTTTGTGGGCAGGTGCATTGTCCTGATGAATAATAATTTTTTTCATCTAGTCCGATTAAAAGATTGGAATAATATTCCCCGGTTATTATTTTACCCTTTTCAAGATAATTAATAAACAAAAGCATCCCAAAACACCGATGCCATGACCTTTCCTGCTGATGAAACCGACTTTATCTTCTTTGGCTCTGAACAACCTGCTGCTGTCCACTGTTTGGATTCTGGTGTGTAATGGTGAATCCAAGTCTCATCCATAGTAATAAATCGACGCACAAAATCAGTTTTATTCTTATTAAAATGCTCCAAGCACTGTTCAGGGATTTTCATGCAAGTGCATTTTTGATCTGCTATGAGCAAGCACCCATCTTGCACAAAGCTTTTTCATTTGAATTCTTCATGCAAAATATATCCTTCACATTCTTTTGAAATGCCTATGGTCTCAGCAATTTCATGCACTTTGACTTGCCAGTCATCCAATACCATATCGTGCACTTGGTCAAAGATTTCTGGTGATGTAACACTTTGGATATCCTTCATGTGGATCATCTTGAAGGCTGGTTAAGAAATACTCTGCCACGTTTAAACTTGGCAGAGCATTTCTTAATTGTCAAAAATGAAGGAGAAGAGTACCCATAAACTTTTGTGAACTTTGAATGAATTTCTTTTGGCATTAAACTTTCTTTTGCAAAGAATTTTATCCATTTCAAGGGATACAGATAACACTTTTGCTTCAGACAGCTGTATAAAACAAACTACTTGATAGAATGACTTGCAATTTCACATGGATGCTTGTGACAGATGTACAAACTTAGAAAAAAAAAATCTTGCAAATAGTGTTGCCATCTGTGGCCAAGGCCAATAACTTTTCATACCACCCTCTTAAATATAAGTATAGGCAGTCTTGTGTGGAGGCAAGAGAGCTTTTCCTTGTTATTTTAGGTTTTTCATTCCATAACATGCAGATTGGCCAGAGAATATCATGCTTAATAGTTGTTTGGCATAATCTAAATTAATCGATCCACCCAGATAGTTAAAAAAAAAAAAAAAAAAAAAAAACTTATTTTTTTAAGTGAGTAATTAAACCACTTGTTCTTGAAAATTCTTATATCTCTCTTGATGTTATCATTTAGAACAATAGCAGAAGAAACAGTATTGACTGATCTGTGAGTATGAAAGATATTTCAGTAATGTTTAAATATTTCAAGAGAATGAAAATTCAGTACATAATAAGCCTGATCCTTTTCTGCAGTAAGCGTTTCAAATAGAGAACTAGTTACTATCCAATTAACATTCTGCTAAGAGAATCAAAGAAAAATGGCTATCTGCTAACTTGTCATAAATGTTTTGAGAACCCTAATCAAATATCATATTGAATGCTTTTTTTTCAGATATATAAAATTTCAGAAATGATTAGTAAAGTATTATTTAGAATCTTGGATTCTAAATAATACTTAGGTAGTGAATCCCTTATTACATCCTAATGTAATGAAATATCATTGTGACAAACAAATACTTCTAGCTGTATAAATTGGAATTGAATGTAGCAAAAGGACTGCAGGAATGGTTTATTACAGTGGATTGCTATAATGAATTTATGTGTAGGACTTTTCATCTGATTTTTAACCCACCCAAAAGAGAGAAAATAATATTCTCAAATAAGTAATTTACTTATATTCAGACTCATCACTAATATTTTTGAAATTATTATGCTTCCAATGAAATCAAAATTTGCTAACATCTGTACAGTTTTCTGTAGTCTGTAAAATATATGTGTGTATCACAAAATTGTAAAATAAAATGGAGAGATATAATGCCTAATCATAGTATTTACAAACTGTACACTGTGCTACAAAGAAGTGAAGAATTAAAGAGCATCGGTGTGGTGCATTGGAAATGCTGTTTGTATCCATTGCAGTATAAGCTGATCAAGGAATTTATAGGTTTGATTCTAGCCATGAGTAGAGGAACTTTTTCTAAGTTGCTCTGTGCAGCCAACAAGTGAGATAGTCAATCTACAGTACAGGCAAGTAGAGCTTTTTCTCCTGGAAATTTTGGATTTTAAACTGATCTTTAAAATAATAATAATAACCTGCAGTACATAAACACAGGGCCAGAAAATGGGAAAAGTTGTCTTCCATACTATGTCTACTCTACAACAATTTTAAAATTATTATTATTAACTTAAATGTTTTTCTATAATATCCCATTTTATTGCTTATCAACCAACTTCTACAATGGCAAAACCTTACTCTCCCATCATACGGAGTATTCTGCAGATAATTAACCATTTTGAATGCTCTTCTCTGTATCTTCCACTACTCCCTCATCCTCAAGAAATCTAAGTGACCACAGTGCACAGTAATTTTGATGGGTGCTGTATTAAATCCTTTTAAATAGAATTGATAACTTCCTTATTCTTGCTGTGTACTTTGATAACCAAGTAAATCTTATGAGTTAGTTGGGCCAGTTTTGCATATACTCTCATGAGCCAAACCATTATGACCACCCAGCTTATTTCTGGCCACTCAGACTCATGGTTAGCCATTGATAACAGTAACCTGCTATGGGATTTTTCTCATGGACATCACTGGGTCTTCTCATGTTAATATGGAGTTGTTCTCCCTTTCGCTGCTCTAACAGCCTCCAATATTCTAGGAGTTCTTCCCACTAGATTTTGGAACCAATATTTTTGGTACTAGATTCCTCCCACTAGATTTGGTGTTAAGAATGGAAGGAAATTGCTGCGGTAATTCCCTTCCATTCTAGAAAAGTGTTAATGAAGTCAGTCGCGGATGTCAGCGATTTAACTACTTTTTTAACATATGAAGAGATGTTTTATAGTTGGTGCTATAATTAAATATTATTAACGTTCAATTGACCCCCTCACTGGCTGTGGGATTTGGATAGACACAGGATGCTATTGGACAAGGAAGGTAACGTGTGACACCGTCTTGTTCTGTAATAATTCCATAGTAATGTAGTGTTGATAAGCGATCAACCACTAGGATCAGGAGCACACCCATATATGCAAATTATAAAGCATGAATTGGGAAAATTCGTGAATGTATCCCATAATCACTAGATAAATACAGCTCAGATGGGGACAAATCGAGCCATTATATGTCACTGTGGAGACATACTTGAACTATCCAATTTAATTTAATAGATTATTTCTATTATATTCCAAGAGATACAGCAAGGAAAATGAAGAACCAAAAGTAGGAGACAGGTAAGAATACGATTAAAAATACGGAACAAAAATAATATAAAAATTGCGATTTATTTTTCTAATTCCTTCCCTCCTCTTTTACCTTGCAGCGTCAAGGATTTTGTATTCACTTAACCGCTACCATATCAAGGATAAGGTGGTTAGCCCTGTGCCTCCCGGTGTGTCATGTCTAGATGTGTGTGTTCACGGGCCGTTTTGCCTTTGAATTACCACAGGGTAATTCACAACGCCACAAAACGTAGAGTACACACGGCACGGTGTGTAGTTAAACAACATGTTCGACATGCTCTCCTCCGTTGTCGGCAACGTGCTGAAATTGCATGCTTAACCAAACGTAGTCTCATTCGAAATGTGAATTATGACATGTAAGCGGGTCTTGAGGTCTCCCACGATAGACAACGTTTTTGTGATGTCTCCACAGCGAAAGGTTGCATGGGTTCAGATCCAGAGAGCATGCCGACCACGTTGTACGAAAATGGCGGCTGATGATTCTGTCCTTGGTAAAATGTATCTGAAGCAACTACTTGACAGGGGTGGGCGATGTGAGCAGGGGAACCATCCTGCATAAAAATTGTTGAATCCAGGCACTAAAACTGTTGAAATGTTGGAGTCACCTGATTGGCTAAGGGAGACGCATGTCGCTGGCCATTAACCGCGCAGGTAACGAGATCGGCAGGACCGAGCTCCTCGAAAAAGAAAGGTTCGATTATGAATTCCGCTGTAAAACCGCACCAAACGGTGACCTTCGGGGAATGAAGCGATGTCCAGTTCAGTCCGAGCAATAAACTGCATGGCATATGTTTCTCGTGCACCCTGCTCAAGATTAAGCAATTGCTGAACGTGGGAAATCTTGTAAGGATAACAGAGCAGAATTTGCCTTATTGAACAGTGCTTACGGGTTCGTCTAAAGACCCTGCAATACTCCATGTATCTTTTCTCCACTTGTGAAAACGATATCAAAAGCTGTTATAGCTGGTCTAAAAACAATCAGAACTTCAGGATACGATGGTAGTAGCACATTAAATATTGATAAAATATTTTATCAATATTTTAATTTGATAAAATTATCAATTTGAAATTGATAATATTCAATTTTTACACGTTTAAAATTATCAATGATAATTTTAAACTTATCATTGATGACAGGCACGTTTCCAACGGATTTTAAGAAGGCCGTAGTTGTAGCGATTTATAAATATGGAATCGAAAATAACACGAAAAATTACAGACCTACCTTCCTACTACTGGACTTTTCGAAAATAGAGAAATTGATAAAAATTAGACTCATAAAATTTTTGGACAAAAACAGCTTCTTTAATTTGGGTTCAGGCAAACGTTTAGTAGAGAACATGCATTGCTGAACTTTACAAACACAGTTTATACCTCCCTAGATGAACATAAAATAACATTAGCAGTATTTTTAGATCTACACAAAACTTTTGACAGGTGTATCACATGAAATTTTAACAACAAAATTAGAAGTCATAGGAATATGAAGCACTGCCCTAAACTGATTTAAAAAGTAATTAATGCTAAATCACAAAGTATAAAAATAAAAAACGGCTCCAGCAGGTGGTGTGCCACAAGGGACCAATTATATTTAGTATTTATATCAACGACTTCTGCAATCATAAACTAAACAGTAAAATAAACGCTTTTACAGATAGCACAGTCCTAATTTTCTCTACGGACACAACCAAACAAATGCAAACCACAGTGATTGCTGATCTTTTCAAAGTAATAAATTGCTTCCAGTCAAATAAACTCAGTGTGAATATCTCAAAAACTAAATATGTAAATTTTAATTTGCAAAATACAACATAAAATGAACTTCACTGCACAATGATTTTGCATGATTGCAATTGCAGAAAAAATTCAAATTGCAACTGTGAGGAAATTGAAAAAGTCAATGTAATAACTTACTTGGGATTAAAAATAATAGCAATTTAAGAGAAACCGCACATCACCGATGTCGTAAATAACGTAAAGATCATGTTACACAAACTTTACTACCTGAATAGATTCTTAAATTTAAATATGTTAAAAAGTATTATATTCTGCACGGATAGATAGAGAGAGAGAGAGAAGTCATTAACTAGTGTCTAATATCTCTCTTCTGCCCCACCAAGTCAAGTAAACGTTTTATTATCTTCGGGGTACCACTTCCAAAAGTGAGAAGAATATTTCAAGTTCGATTGGATCTGTGACCTGGTACAGAAAGTACTTGTTCAAAGATGAAACACTGCATTGAGAAAAAAAAAAAGAAAACCTAATTTCATGGACGGTAACGAGATAGTGCAACGATTTAATTAATATATTTGTAATGCAATTAAGTGAAAAGGGAATCCAGGTTACGATACTTCCAAG
Organism: Typopeltis vanoorti; assembly: GCF_054136105.1. NCBI lineage: Eukaryota > Metazoa > Arthropoda > Arachnida > Uropygi > Thelyphonidae > Typopeltis > Typopeltis vanoorti. Next base: position 131,725,491 of record NC_143550.1, read on the forward strand.
CAGAGAAATATAATTGTGCCTAGTATAGTGTGCTGAATCTCGCCTGTTCTTTTGTTGCTGGGACTCGATACATTGATTTTTCATGTCCCAGAAATTCCCGGGACAATACATTTTCTTTCATGTAGTAAATTATCTTTTACATATAATTTATTATATATATTTTTTATAAAATGCACCAACAGCGGCTCACTGAATGTAATGATTAATACAGAAAAATTTTTAACTGTTTTCACGTCCAGATTTCTGCATTCTCTCTTCATCTATCGATAAAACAAAAATGACTTCTTTTTTTTTTAAATTATTCTACATTTTTGCAATATGTGAATTCATAATCCACAGTATCCTGAATATCAATAGAAGTACATTTTTTCTGGTAATACGAACTAATCCTAAATGAAAACTTTTTGCGTTATCTAAATTTGAATGAACAATAATTACTGAAACATCTTTTATTTCTGATATTGGTCCACTCATCCAATGTAAAACTTAAACAATATTTGCTCTTTTTTCTTCTTTTTTTTTTTTCAAGTAAACATGAACTGACTGACTGGAAATATAAAATTCTGCGCTTAGATGCAACGGAACGAAATATTTGACGGTAACTGGTGGACACGTTTTGTTGTTGTTGTTATGTTTCATCGAGTCGTTTTCGACTCCTGGTGATTCTATAAACATACTCTCCATTCAGGTCTGTCTCTGGCCATATCTTTCAGAATTTCCAGGCGCATTCCAGTTGCTTTCGTTAACTCCATCCACCCATCTAATTCTTGGTTTTCCTCTTCTCCTGCTTCCATCAACTTTAGCAAGCAGGTATAAATTACAATGATCTAATTCATAACGTATGTGTGAGAAATGTAGATAACAAAATGCTCAAAATTATAATAAACTCTTTAGTTGTAAATTCTCTATAATGTAGTAATTGATGATATCAGGAATATTATATCACACAAATATTCATAACAGTCTGTTCTGATACCATTTTTTTAATTTTAATATGGAACCTCTTTTATTTAATGAGAGAATTCAAAATGACGGTGATGAGCAGAGAGTGTACATCTCTCTCTCTCTCTCTCTCTCTATGCTGTATTCGCTTTTAAATGACATCAAATCCTTTCAAAAACTTTTAATGCAATTTAACTCAACTGGTCTTGTTATTATTATATTATATTTCCTCTTCTTCGCTTGCATTATTCCCATTCGGCTGTTTTCTATTTCAGTTGATAATATTACTATTACTATTATTACGGGCAACTCCAGGGAGTCATTAGACTCATCGAGGGAGGCCCCAAATCACATTCATCACAACTATTCGACATTCATACAGTATCTATCATACCTCGCCTTAAACTCATTCACTGTCACAGCATCCACCACAGACTCAGGGAGCGCATTCCACTCATTCACTACTCTAAAAGTAAAGAACCCAGCTCTAACACCTTTACTAACCACACTTTTGCCCAGTTTCCATGGATGTCCTCCCACAACCAGCCCTGTTCTCAAAAATATCTTCTGAATTAATTTTATAGAAACCCTTCAGTAATTTGAATGTCTCAATCATATCTCCCCTCATCCGCCTATCAACCAATTTTTGCAACCCACAAATCCTCAACCTGTTCTCATACGGTTCATTCCACAGACCTGCTATCATCTTGGTCACTCGCCTCTGGATCCTCTCCACCTCCTCCCCATCAAGAAGAAACCTAGGTGACCAAATCTGAGCACAGTAGTCGAGATGGGGTCTTTTCAAGGCTCGATACAGAGGAACAATAACCTGCTTGTCAACGTATTCTTCAGCAACCAAGTGATTTGATGACCTGATTTGGCCACTTTTGCAATGTGTCCCCTAAATTTCAATTCCTTAGCCACCAACACTCCAAAATCTCGTGCCTCATCAAAATCCTGGAGCACGGTTCCACCAATGCAGTAAACTGCCGCCATTCTTTTCACCCCAAAATGCATAACCTTACATTTTGCCACATTAAATTGACATCCATTCTCCTTAGCCCAGACCTCCAATCTATCCAAATCATCCTGCAAAATTTTGACGTCATCTGCATTCACTATTGCCCTACCCAACTTCGCATCATCTGCAAACAAATGAACTGTTCCTCTCAGATCCTTTCCTATATCATTTATGAACAAATTGAAAAGTAGTGGTCCAAGAACAGATCCTTGTGGCACACCACTAGTCACAGGCCGTCTTGTGGACTCTACAGCTGAGTAAACCACTCTCTGATATCTCTCTGTCAACCACCCTCCTCTCCATCTCACCAATCCTATGTCCATTCCCATATGCTGCAATTTACTGATTAGAATTCCATGTGGTATCCTGTCAAAGGCCTTAGCAAGGTCCAGTAGAATCACTGTAAACCCATTACCCTTATCCAGTTCAGCCGTCACTGTGTTATAATACGTGAGCAAGTTACTGAGGCATGACCTACCCTTCACAAAACCATGCTGTCCCCGATACAGTATCCCATTTTCTTCTATCCAATCTTGTATTTTCCTCTTGACTATTTTCTCTAAGACCTTGATAATGATTCCTGTTATGCTGATTGGCCGGTAATTTTCAACAGCAGCCTTGGAACCACCTTTGTGCAGTGGAACTATTTTCCCCTCTTTCCACCCCCTTGGGACTGACCCAGTCCTGAGGCTCAAATTAAACAAAATGGTCAAGGGCACTGACAATTCTTTGGCCGCTTCACGTACGACACGAACTGGTATACCATCCAATCCCACAGATGTATTGACATTGAGGTTCTGTAATAGACTAGTTACCTCTACTTCATTCATTGCAATTCCAGTATAAGCTGTTGGTTCTTCCATTCCTGCAAAGTCACCACCTGGATGATATACTCTTGCAAAGTGCTCGCTCAGTAATTCCACAATATCGACTGATTCGGTTACCTCCCTACCCTCAGCATTTTTTAAGATCATTCTACCATGAGCATTTTTTCTTTTACTTGCAACATATTGAAAAAACTGTTTGGGATTCTCTTTAGCCTGCATGGCCAATTTCCTTTCGTAATCTGCTTTTGCTTTTCTTACCACCCTTGTTACCATCCTGGCCTGAGCTTTATACTGTTCCTGCACCTGATGGTCACCCTTCTCCTTAAATTCCCTCCACAATTGCTTCTTTTTTTGCAGCTCAAGCTTAATAGTGTTATTCATCCATTTAACCCCTACTTGATTTATTATTCGGACTCTTGGTATACAGTCAACCATTGCCTCCTGCAAACCGTTCTTAACCACCTCCCATGCACTATCAACATCCAGCCCTTGCAGTTTTACATGCCATGGCATTGAGCCAAGCACACACCTAAGCTTGTCATACTTACCATCCTGGTAATTCCACATGTACCCTGTCTTAATTGTAAATTCGACTCCTTTAGCCACCTCCCAAGTCATGACCTTATGGTCACTCTCACCAATTGGTGGCAACATGGTCATGTTCGTTACAGCCACATTCTCAGTTGCAATTACTAGGTCTAGCACTCTCTTCCCCCTGGTATTTTCCAATACATGTTGCCGTAGATAGTTTTCCCTTAATAACCGCATAAAATCCAATTCCTTTCTCCCATGTGCCCTCTCCTCTTTCCAGTCAATGTTACCATAATTGAAATCACCCATAATAATTACCCTCCTTCCACTCATTTCTTCTATTTGCTTATGCATACTATCCCCACCATCCACTCCATCACCCGGTCTATAGCAGCACCCAATTGTATATTTTGTTCTGCCGGATTCTATCTCACACCAAACAGCCTCAAATGTGCTTTTTTCCCCATCCAGCAGTTCAACTTCTATACTCCTTGGCTGAAGCTCATCAGCTATCATCAATAACACTCCTCACCCCTTTTTATTCACCCTGTCACTCCTGAACACGCTTTATACCCGTCGCATTCAATCCCACTAGCTTTATCATCTTCTGTCAGCCATGTTTCACTAATACCGACAACCTGTGGCCTGGAAGTGCCAACCATGGCCAAAAACTCTTCCTTCTTGTTCCTAATACCCCTGGCATTAGTGTACATGAATCGCAGAAGCCCATTTGTCCCATCCCTACTTTGATGCCTTATACCAACTATCCCATTCTGATTTTTTGTCCGTCGTACTCGCTCGGGCATAATATACTCATTCATACACTTAACTGCCCCCCTAAAGTCTACATATCTACTCCCCCCTCTTAATAAATCTAGTTTCCCTGAGTCTGTACATCCACTTCCACATCATTCATCAACACTCTTTCAAGTCTCCATACACCAACTCCATTCAAATGTAACCCATCCATCTTATATAAGTCCTTTCGCCCATCGAACTCATTCCACACATCCACAAATTCCACACCACTCTCCATGCATAACCCACGCATAAAGTCATTGGCAATTATGACCTTCCTAAACACTTCGCTGTCATACCGCGGTAAGATACTCACCATCCTAACTCTCTCACTCTTCTCTTTTGCTACCTCAAACAACTCCCTCACATCCTCTATCATTTCCGTTTTGTCCTCTTTCAAATCATTCGTTCCTGCCACGATTATTATCTCTTTCACCCTCTGTTTTTGCAGTCGAATAGATTCGTTGACGTCCTTTATGTTCGCACCCGGCTGGTACGACTTCGTTAAACTCTCAATTATTACGCCTCTTAATAACGAATCCCCATACAGCACTCGCTCCTTCATTTTATTGACGTTTACGAACATTCTATTATTTGCCGTCACAGACTTCCGCCGGTTATTTGTCGGTACGTTCAACACACATTTTCCCATATGCTTCAGTTGTCTTTTAGCTCTGTGTATCGCACCATTCAAACGGGCAATTTCGCTACTCGCATTTATCTCACCATTTTCATTATCGATCAAATCATCCATTCTTTCTGTGTTTCTACCTTCATTTACACTTTCAGCGACGCTCTCACACCTATCTGGCACTACCACGCGATTCTCTAGCACACCGCCATTTCCTACATTCTGACTATCGTTCACGATATTGCTCTCGACACACGAAACACGCTTGAAGTCCTCATTCTCTTTACACTTTTTACACATATTAACTCCACTATCACTTTCTAACCAGACTCCCACCGCTCTTCGCAAGGCATACATCTCACAGACAGCACATTGCATAAATTCGTTTACATCAAAACTCTTAAACAAACATGACGATCTGGCCGCCATTTTTTTCTTTATCGGTGCCATGTGTACGCTATCTTTTCTTAAAAATAATAATTAAAATAACAGAAAACACGCAAAAATTGCACAGACACACCAAGAAACAAAAAGCAAACAATACTACTTAAAATTCTAGTAAAATATCTAATGTTAACACAAAATAATACTAATCTTTTCAGGAGCTTTCGACAAGCCGACGATCTAATCAGTGCGACACCAAGCGGCTCTATATCGATGACCTTTGGCTCGAAGTCATCATTTAGACTTTCGACACGCTGAATGGCTATCAAAGATTTTGAACGGAAGGCTAGTTAACCCCTCACGTGATGAGGCGGTTTGGTTTTCCTTATAGGACACAGGTTTATCATCACTGCAAATCTGGTTCTTAGACCAACATCTCTTAAAAAATGACTGTAGAACTCACACTATTTCAAGGGTTAAGAACGATGATGTGGCTGAGTTTTTTGTCTTCTCCCGCGATGCTTTGAAATATCATCCAATTGCAGGAGATAAGCTATTTGTAACGGTTAGAGTGGAGACTTCTTACCGATTTCCAAATGTAGGGCAAAAGAGCTGCACATATTATTTTTGGATAACCAAAGAGTGTTAGTGATTTATATATTTTAATATTAAGATTTATTTTGTTCTTTAATAATTTGCATCTTAATATCAGATAAGGTGTGGCTATTTTGATATAAACTCGGATTTTTCATCCTGCATACAGCTAGATCGAAAAATGAACATAATTAAGAGAAACAGATCATTATTGTGGACAGATGGTATTGTGAGGGTGAAGATTTAAGAAGAGCAGAAACTTGGTTGTGGGGAACATATTGCCCTTCCTAGTCCTTGACTCCATGGAAGCGTCAGTTTATGAAACAGCCCATGGGCGTGCAGCATTTTCCTTTTAACACGTTCATTGCCAAGCTGAAAATTGGAATTTCGTGTGGTGGGCAAATTTTTTTTATTTTTTTTATTTAGTTAGCGACGTCCACGCGATAACGCGTGATTGTCGATGAACGTGTTGCTTATTGTTGATGCACGTGGTTTGTATGAACAAACGTTCAATAGCAATAAAATAATACACTGCTCAACACAATTAGCAGATATTTTAGTTTCTGTCGGATAATTATAAATTTCTGCAAATAATTATAACTGTTGGGTACTTTATACATGAATAAATATTTCTTACTTATAGTATAGTGTAATTCATGAGATATCGTTTAAATAATCGATATTTATTACAGATTTAACAAATTATGCATTTTAGCGTGAAATAATAATTTTAACAAGAATAGCCAAAACGCTTTTGTTAATTTTTAATAGGGCGTATGGTCTCCATTAACAGCCAAAACAGCATTACATCTCGATTGCATGGACCGAATAAGATGATCAAACAGTTCTTGTGGGATATTTCCCCAGTCTCCTGAGAGAGCAATATCGAGCTCTTGAAGCAACCGTGGTGGCACCAGTCGAGCAGAAACGCGCCTACCTAAAGCATCCCAGGAATGTTTGATTGGATTGGCATGTTCTTCTGGCAAGTAATGACAAATACTGATCGTCTCATGGAGTTGTTGTGATGGGCGACCTTGACCTTGTCTTCTGCATACATTTCCCATCTCCTGAAAGCGATTTTAAAGTCGCGAAATTACGCTTTGAAATACACGACACGCTTGATCGACAACTTGCTGTGTTTGTCCAGCTTCTAATCGACCAATGGCTCTCCAAGCCATGGATTCCGGGATATCATGTTGCTCTGCCATTTTTAACAAAATAATAGATGGTAAGTGACACAAGTTGACAATTGAAGTGAAAATTATGCATTTTGGAAGTGAGCGCAACAAGCCACGCTTTTATACCCCCCCCCACATGCTAATACGGCTAAGACACGTTTTGACAAGTCTTAACATGATTTTGTACGCAGTTGCGTGTTCTACACTGTTGTATATTAAGCATATTTTAAAATAAATGTGTTACATTTGTAAATTATTTCTATAACTTTATAATTTACAAGAAAACCAAAATATTCTGTAATTGTTTTATATATAATACATTTAATAAAAATATTATATATAAAAATAAGTGGCCTGTGTAGCTCAGTGGAAGTGGCGCTTGCGTCCTCTGCGCTTCGTCGCTTGAAGTCAGACTTAAGTTCAAGTCTAGTCTCCGACTGGAGGAACTTTTTCTAAGCCTTTCTTCGACCGATTCCCGAGTTAGTCGATCTCTGGCACGGGCAAACGGGTTTTTCCTCCCGGAAACTCGGGTTTTTCATCCCGTAAACTCAAGAAAATCGACCGTAGTACCCACATTATGTCAGACAGTAACATATCTTGTTAGGATTAGGTACCAAGAGATGGCAGCACTTGTTTTCCAGCCTCTTCATCGGTGGCTGCTATAATTAGTGATAGACATGGGCCAGCTATCTCTGATTGGCAACCGGTGGAGATTGAACTGCCCACTCAGTCTCCAAAAGCTAGATAGGGTTAAAAGGCCTCGCCTACTCCCTATAAGGGAATAGAAGGCGTTAGCTGATTTATTTATTTATTTATATATAAAAATAAATAATAAAAATATAATACATTTTTTCGGGGGGGGGGCTAGATGGGTGAAACAAGAATGCTTTTCATATTCCCGTTATCTGCAGAAGGAAATGTGTGGATGGTGTTATTGTACTATAAGCTCTGCTCAGGCAGGGTTACGGCAATACCCGAGCCTCAATTAAAACTTCATTGGCTACAGCATTGCAATCCGTCGAAAAGCTTAAATCCTTAACCTTTTCGACGACGTGAAAAGCTTAAGGATCTCCATAGCCAAGTTAGACGGTCTTGGGTGTGGACAGCAGGGTTTTTCCCACACTTTATCTGGAGTTTTTCATATGGAAGCAGACAAACTGGTGTCATTAACATACACGGATGCAGTCAGGAATATTTAAGACAATCCCTCCATCCCTAAGTCTGAATTGTCAGCTATGCTAGTCCCGAACCCCGATAAAAATATATGGGATATTGAGGTGATCCCGTACCTCCCCGTAAAAGGGGATCAAGGCCGTTGAATCACCATACGAAATTAAATGAATGAACTCTCTGACTTATGGCATTAACATTAAATTGATTGATTAATCTTATATAAAGTCCTTATAAAAGGGGGCTCAAGGCCGTTGAATCACCATAGAATATGAAATGAATGAACTCTCTGACTTATGGCATTCACATTAAATTGATTGATAAATCTTATGTAAAGTCCTTATAAGGACTGGCTTAAAGGGGCGAAGCAAGAATGCTTTTTATCTTCCCCGTTATCTCTAGAGGACAGCATAGAAATAAGATGTCAAGTCCTTATAAGGACTGGCTTAAAGGGGCGAAACAAGAATGCTTTTTATCTTCCCCGTTATCTCTAGATGACAGTGTAGAAATAAGGTATTATTGAGCTATTAAAGCTCCGATCATGGCAGGAGGATAACAGCAAACACCAAGCCTCAGTTAAAACTTTATTGCCTACAGCATTGCCTATCCATTACCCTCCAAGGGTATTATTAATCACATGCCACGATTGATAAATCTCTTGTTTTATTTTATATTTTATATATATGTATTTTATATTTTATAAAATATATATATAAAAAATATATTTTTTTATTTTATATATATGTATTTTATATATTATTATTATTATTATTATTATTATTATTATTATTATTATTATTATTATTATTATTCCTGATACCTCCAAGGAGTCCGAAGACTCATCGTGGGAGGACATCTACAACTGTCTCTGCACCTAACCTCTACTACGAATCATCTCTATCAACGCCATCTGCCGCCCTCAGTCATTCTACAGTGCAATGAAGCTCTGGGATTATTATTACAGTTGGAACAATAATATCACATTGCATTGTTTCATTGCCATCAACACGCAGACCTTCAAGCGACACTCAAAGAATTTTACGTTACGTGCAGGACTCAATCTATCTGGACCAAAGAAAGGAATTATCTACAGTAACAAATCTTTCCCGCTAACTACTCTGGTACGCTAAACGTTCATATTTTATTTGTAAAATCTTTATTTGTTAACTAGAACGAACTTAGCTGAGTTTGAATTACCGCTGTAGAGATTATGGGAATTAAGCAATTAACTTTGCAATAATGCATATAATCACTTAATTGGAATAGTTGAAGTAATGTTAAATCTATAAAAATAAATGTTAATCTTAAATCTCTTATAAAATAATGTCGACATTATAATAGATTTAAGAAAATTAATTTTAGGAGGTTTAGAATTGTTATACTGTAATAATATGCTTATAGTTTCTTTCTATTTCCATCATTTTGTTCCTATTTCCATCGCTAACTAAAATAACTCAGCGATTTCCGTGTTTACTCGTTACTAGATGGCGATACTGTAAATCATTATATAAAATTGTGATTGGCCTCAACTTTTGCTTAGCTTTCCGAAATACATAAAAACCATTATATTTTATTTTATGTTTATATATAATGCAATTTTATTCTATTTTGTATTTATATATATATATAGCGGTGCAATTATATTATATTTTATATATATTATCCTATCCTATCCTAATTTACGCTCACGCGTAGACCTACACTTTTTACCGTGTAGGCATTCGGAACGGAAATCCTACGGAATACGTTGGTTACTCCTTATTCCTGGAGGTATCCTATGACTGTAGCCTGTTTGTTCACGGGGCCGGTTTGCCTGTTCTGGTGGACTAAAAACCCGAGTATACGAGGGTGGTCTGAAATGTTCCCGGCCTCGACCAAAGATGGCAACACTATGGGCACGATTTTTTTTTCTAAGCTGATACATCTGTCATAAGTATCCATATGAAATTGCAAGTCATTCTCTCAAGTAGTTTATTTTATACATCTATCTGAAGCAAAAGTGTTGTGTGTATCCCTTGAAATGGATAAAATTGAGTATTGTGCGGTTTTAAAATTTTTTGTAAAAGAAGGTTTAACGCGAAAAGAAATTCATTCGAAGCTCATAAAATTTTGTGGGCACTCTTCTCCTTCGTTTCGACAATTAAGAAATGGGCTGCAGAGTTTGAACGTGGCTGTACCAGCCTTGAAGCTAATCCACGTGAAGGCCGTCCATAAAGTGTAACAACACCAGAAATCATTGATCAAGTGTACGATATGGTATTGGATGACCGCCGAGAGTCAAAGTACTTGAAACTGCTGAGACCATAGGATTTTCAAAAGAATGTAGGATATATTTTACATGAAGAATTGCAAATGGAAAAGCTTTGCGCAAAATGGATGCCGCGCTTGCTCACAGCAGATCAAAAACGTACTCACATGAAAATCCCTGAACAGTGCTTGGAGCGTTTTAACAAGAATAAAACTGATTTTGTGCGTCGATATAATATCTTAATATATTTCGGAACTGCATAATGCATAACGATATTGTCGCAAAAGGGTGAAGCTTAACACTTTTTATCTCCGTTGTCTGAAACTGAGACCACCTTATTAGGAATTATTTATGAACATTTAGCATGCCCTGTTGGAGGCTGAGGGATTAAGTGATATCATTGGAAAGTAGAACTTTAGTTCATTTGTGTTTGTAGTGGTCATGTTCGTTGTAGTCTGCAGTTTGTTGTATCAACTGATTAGGGTGCGTAGCCGCTTTTGAAAAGAACTTTACTACTAGAGAGCGAAGGAATGAGGAGATATCTGGAATATTGGTATCACGGTTAATCTGTTCGTTTCTGATTAACCATGGTGCATCATCGGTAAGTACTTGTTTTGCACTCCTTGGAATTTTAGAATATTATTATTATTATTATTATTATTATTATTTTTTTTTTTTTTTTTTTTTTTTTTTATTATTACCACGGGCTACTCCAGGAGTCCTTAGACTCATCGAGGGAGGCCCTAAACATCATGTTCACGCAGCTGTTCAACATTCTCACAGTATCTATCATACCTTGCCTTGAACTCGCTCACTGTCATAGCACCCACAACAGACTCTGGCAGCTTATTCCACTCATTTACCACTCTAAAAGTAAAGAACCCAGCTCTAACACCCCTGCTAACCACGCTCTTGCCCAGCTTCCATGGGTGTCCCCTAGTTCTCCCACCACCAGTCCTGATCTCAAAAATATCATCTGAATTAATCCTATAGAATCCTTTTAGCAATTTGAATGTCTCAATCATGTCTCCCCTTTTCCGCCTATCAACTAGTTTCTGCAACCCACAAATCTTCAACCTGTTCTCATATGGTTCATTCCATAGACCTGCTATCATCTTAGTCACTCGCCTCTGGATCCTCTCCACCTCCTCCCCATCGAGAAGGAACCGAGGTGACCAAATCTGGGCACAGTAGTCGAGATGAGGTCTTATCAGGGCTTGGTACAGAGGTACAATAACTTGTTTTTCTCTGCTCGTCAAGGTATTTTTCAACAACCAAGTGAGTTGATGAGCTGATTTAGCTACTTTCGCAATGTTCCCCTTAAACTTCATCTCCCTATCCACCAACACTCCCAAGTCCCTGGCCTCATCAATCTCTTGGAGTACAGTTCCACCAATGTGGTATACTGCTGCTAATCTTTTCACTCCGAAATGCATAACCTTATATTTTGTCACATTAAATTGACATCCATTCTCCTTAGTCCAGAACTCCAATCTATCTAAGTCATCTTGCAAGACTTTGACATCTTCTGCATTCACTATCGCCCTACCCAACTTTGCATCATCAGCGAACAAATGAACTGTCCCACTTAGACCCTTCCCTATATCGTTAATGAACAGATTAAACAGCAGTGGTCCAAGAACAGAACCCTGTGGCACACCACTAGTCACAGGCCGTTTTTTGGACTCTACTCCTGAATAAACTACTCTTTGATATCTCTCCATCAACCACCCAGCTATCCATCTCACCAACCCTATATCCATTCCCATATGTTGTAGTTTACGGATTAGAATTCCGTAGATATTAACTTCGGAGGTGGCTCTAAGCTGGGAGGCGTTGGTAATTATGCACCAATCACCACCTGATAGAGTAATAGTTTGTTCCTTGTATTTAATTTGCTCTGTGGATTAATCAAGGGATAGAGCTGAGTGAGTGAGTGTTTTGGATACTTTCACACAGATGCGCCTGATATGGTTACTGAAGCACAATCTTTTGTCTAGAAGCAACCCGAGATATTTGGTTTCTTTTTTGCCATGGGATTTTTGTACTAAATGGAATAATACCTACTTTAGGAGATGCTGTTCTTATGGTGAAGAGTATGGCTATGCTTTTTTGAGGTTTTACATGCACCCTCCAGCCTGAGAACCGTTTTTCTATTTAGATTCTGTCTTGAAGTTTACAAGCTGTCTTTTGGATACACGGTGATGCCGGAGTGATCTAGCTAGTACTGTAGTGTCATCTGCATAGAAAGCCATGATTAACATGATGGGGGTTCTGGAATATCTGTCATCTAATACAAACAAAAGTGGACCAGTAAGTATCCTTGTGGAACTCCAGCCAAACTCCTACGTTGGGTAGAGCTTGTTCCATTAATTCTGACCTGCATTTTTTCCTGTCAGTAAGCTATTACCTGATTAAATGAATCATATTCATACATCTGCTGGTGGTGATAAGTTGGTAAAACAAATCATAGTACCGGATTTTATCAAAAGCTTTTGCTATGTCAAGGAATACAGAACTGGTATGTTGCTTCCAATTATAACCCGTAATAATATATTCTAATAGAGACAATTAGAAGGGAGTTTGACAGAAATTAATTTCTAGTCATACGTGAGTGCTTTTAGGATAGAGTGAGTTTCTTGAAGGAATCTTTTTGTAGAGGGTAGTGAGAGATTTGATTTACTGACCGTAGTCAGGTTAGGATGTGTTTGATTCTTGGCATGCTGCTTTCATAGGAAGCTCCGCTTCCGCGTACGTTTTGTTCGTTTGATGTGTATCATCTTTATTTTTTCCTTAAGCTGCGTCGAGGGTGAGAGGATGTTTGATTATTTTTTACTACCAATCTGCTTTTTGGACATAGGTGCACCCCTTGTAATTTTCAGGACAAGTGCTACTGTAGTTTGCACATCTGGACGGTGTGGTTCTAGGCTTGTTACAGGTGTTAGTGGATTGGTTCTCTCCACATTTCAAACGTCTGTAATCAGTTCTACATAATTTCTGATATCTGTGGCATTGCCATGCCAATGTTCCTTTTCTTAAAGGTTTAGGTGTTATTCTGAGTCCACAGACTGATGTTAAGTCATAAATGTTTTTTTATGGGAGTTTTGAATTTCCACCAAATCTAGCGGCATGGATCTCTTGTCAGCTCTAAACATTCTGCTCACTTTGACCGGAGGCAACACATCTCAGCTGTCACAACTGAGATCTGTTGCTGTCGCCTCAGTAATGATATCTTCGGTAACTCCTCTCAAAACTACTTTTAGATTTTTTTTCCGAACTGAGGGAGAATGTGTGTCATTATACGTTGATGTTGTCCATTACTTTGGTTAGATGACGATAGTCACCTACTGAGGTGGGCCGAATCTTTAAGCTCTCGTCTGTGTTTTTAGCCCATGAGCAGGCAATATTTTGATTCTTCATAATCAATACAAGCATTGTCCATTTATTTTTTACTCGTAGGATGACTGGAGGCAATTTTTCTTTAGTTGTTAAAGTGTGTATTACGGTTGCTATCATATAATTTGTGTTCTCCGCCTAGCTCTTCAGTTGTGAGTTTTTACGCGCATGTACTTCTTGAAACTCAAGAGCTGGGGAAATCATCAAATCTATCTTCTCCTCCTCTGCTCCCATGTCATTATCTTCTGGACCATTGTTTGTCACTGAATAGAGATTAGATTTAAATAATCTGGCCACACGACTTTAAATTTCTTTAATAGTTTTAAAGGAGATCGAGTGCTAGGTTTTTATCCAAACTTTGGATTAAGTCATCAGTATCAACATTTTACATAGTGTTAAGTTTTTAACGCCAATGATGTAAACTTTACATCATTGATGTTATATTATTCGTATATACTGGTGTTTTTCGCCGAATTTCTTTTTCTGAATATGTCAATGACTTATGTTTTCCCTTTATTATTATTATGAGTAAGAAATTAATAACTTGAGTATTATCATTATTATTATTATTTAATCCTGTACATTTTCTCGGAAGTATATTTATATTTTCTCTTTTCATGTGTGAAATTTCACTCTGCTGTATTTCCCAACTCTGTTCAGTCAAAATGGGCTCTTTCAAGAGCGTATTTCATTCTTTAACAGGCTTCTGACGTTGCGCCTTCCTGAATGATTCCAATCGCCTTAAAGAATATCTCGAAAATGCCAGCCATCCACCGTATCGAAATTCTCCTTCCATCAAGTTTACTTGCTCAGATTATATTTTCAACGAAATAAATGATTTTTTGTTATTATATGTTTACATACAATATTTTTCCCTCACAAAGTCCAGACTATTCCCCATACACAATCTCCCGTCTCATTGAGCCTCTATCGTATCATAGCAACAGACTCACAACGTTTACTTCCTCGCTCTTCTTTTTCGCACGCAACTTTAATATCTTTAATATCTTCTTGTCCAAACTAAACATGTACTTCACCTGCTTACATCATCACTACTGTCCTTAATCTTCGCACCAGGAAAACACGATTTCTTCGCACTCTCCTCAAACACACCCCTTATTAATGAATTGCAATACAAAATCCGATTCTAACTCTCACACTTTCGCTCATTCCTGCTCTGTTTTTTTCTCGACTTGCATCATCTCCCTCGTCTATCTCCAACCACTCACCCTCACGTTTAGTTCTTTGAAGAATTCTGTGGGGTGGACTTTCTGTCATCTACCATCTGGTCATTCTCTCCATCTTCCACACCGATTCATTCGTATTCATAACGCTTTTAATACCAATTTTAAGAATATATATATATATATATATATATATATATATATATATATATATATATATATATATATATATATATATATATATATATGTGTGTGTGTAGAAAGTATTTTACCTTGGATATATTAAAGGTTAAAGATACCAAGCTATTTTAAACCTGGTTTTACTCCATTTCCCAAGTAAGCAAACAGAATAATAAGTCAAGTTTGCGCCTGCACGTAATGCAAGACCAAGATAACTCATGGTGAAAGTAGAATAAGCTCTGATCACTAATCTTAATATTTACCCATAATGCAAAGCACATCTCCTGGAGGAGATGTATGATGCTTTGTATTAAAGGCAAGGGGCCACTACCCAGACCGGTTTCGACCTTTACTGAGGTCTCATCAGTGGGAGCCAGGCTAGAAATATCAAGATTTTAGTAATACAGAGCTTATAAGTATTTTACCAGAACAAGTTACCATAAAGTGTTTTAATCTTATTAAATAAAAATCTCGGGAGGAGATATAAATGTAGAAAGTATAGAAAGTATTTTACCTTGGGTATATCAAATGTTAAAGATACCAAGCTATTTTAAACCTGGTTTTACTCCATTTCCCAAGTAAGGAAACAGACAAATAAGTCAAGTTTGCGCCTGCACGTAATGCAAGTCTAGCTGACCCTGCAGGTAGTGCAACACCAAGATAACTCATGGTATATTATTCATAACCAGGTTTAAAATAGCTTCGTATCTTTAACATTTAATATATCCAAGGTAAAATACTCTCTACATTTATATCTCCTCCTGAGATTTTTATTTAATAAGGTTAAAACACCTTATGGTAACTTGTTCTGGTAAAATACTTATAAGCTCTGTATTACTGAAATCTTGATATTTCTAGCCTGGCTCCCACTGATGAGACCTCAATAAAAGGTCGAAACCGGTCTGGGTAGTGGCCCCTTGCCTTTAATACAAAGCATCATACATCTCCTCCAGGAGATGTGCTTTGCATTATGAGTAAATATTAAGATTAGTGATCAGAGCTTATTCTACTTTTACCAGGAGTTATCTTGGTCTTGCACTACCTGCAGGGTCAGCTAGACTTGCATTACGTGCAGGCGCAAACTTGACTTATTTGTCTGTTTGCTTACTTGGGAAATGGAGTAAAACCAGGTTTAAAATAGCTTGGTATCTTTAACATATATATATATATATATATATATATATATATATATATATATATATATATATATATATATATATATTTATTTATTTATATATATATATGGAAAATTATAATCGGAAAGGTTTGAATCGTATTTATTTTATCTAACAGTTTTTTATTTTTTTATTTTTTAAAGTTACAAACTGTTACAAATCGTAATATTGTAAATTTCCTTAGCCTATCAATAGTACCAATATACTTAGGCGCTTACAGGTTCATATATATAATCCATTCAAATGCGAGCCCTCCAACTTATTGAAATCCTTCCTTCCATCAAATTCATTACACACATCCACGAAGTTCAGACCATTCCTCCTCCCAATATCTTTCAGAGTGAAGTCGACTCCACATATGTAAAACATCCTCTTTCTGATAATGAAAAAAAAAACGTATACAGGTATCCGTTGCTTAACGCGGGAATTGATTAACGCGGCGAAATTACTTGTGGCAATCCCTTGATATACGCGGCAAGACTTTTGATTAACGCGGCTTTAATCCTGCGGAGCTCGCAACTGATCTGACAGATACATGCAAAATATTTAATATAAATATTCTTACACAATTCAGTGCATAGTTTGGAAGTCATGAGTAGCTGTGCATTCATATGTTACGAGTGATATCCCGCACTGTTTTTTGCTGTTAGTTTGGTTTAACACATGTTGTGTTAAGGTTTGTGATATTTGACAATAAATTGTATCTGAGAGATACCGCGATCTCCGATGTTAATATAGTATCGTTTAGTTTAGTTGTTGTTTTTTATTCTTTGTTCAATAATTTCTAGATTGTAACTGAAAATAAATAAACCATCATGTATTACTGAAATAGAAAGCCAAAGGCTTTCTATTTCAGTAATACCACAAATTCAGTATATCACAAATGTCCTGTAGGAGACGTGCTTTACATTATGGAAAATACAAAGGAAAGTGATCAGGAGGTTACACCACCTTTACTACGAGTTGCCCATAAGGTTGCTTATGCTTGCATCCGCCGAAACGTTTAGTTTCTATATATTCGGCACGAAACTCTTGTAGTTTTTTTATTCGGCTATGAAATAATGCTGGATTCAATATCCACTTAATTTTTACTACCATGTATCATATTTGCAGTGTTTTTCATTTATGTTTTATTGCTTGTTTTCCGAGGTCTGGAGAGTCATTTTGCTTGTTATCGTAGAATTTATGCCGATAAGAAAAAAACTAAAACTGTTCAAGCGACTCTTGATAAGTTTTTTTGATAAACAAATTGCAGTAAATAATGTAGGTATAAATATTTATTAAACATTCAATTTGTGTTCATTTTTTATCTTAACTAAAAAATACCATATAAAACGAATTATTAAATTCTTTTTACAGTAATCGATCATGAACGAATTGTAATTTTTACCATTGATTATTAGATTTGATTAAAGCGATTTTGATATACGCGGTAACAACGAGGGATTAATTAATCGCGTTAATCGAGGGATGCCTGTAGTAACATCGAGGAATTAATTAATCGTGTTAAGCGATAATATTAAAA
Organism: Typopeltis vanoorti; assembly: GCF_054136105.1. Lineage (NCBI taxonomy): Eukaryota > Metazoa > Arthropoda > Arachnida > Uropygi > Thelyphonidae > Typopeltis > Typopeltis vanoorti. The sequence continues at coordinate 131,743,275 of NC_143550.1, forward strand.
CATTTCTTTTGTTGGAAATGTAATCTGAGCAAAAATTGCTTAGAAATCTAGAGAGATTCGATGCTACAAATCTGGAGAAATTCGATGCTACAAACTAACAAATTAAGTTTTTTTCTAGAAAATTATTTCAAGAAGTTTATGGGGAAAAAAAATTGGTGTGAGGTAAGTTTTTTTTTTTTAAATAAAATTATCTAAGAAATTTCTAAATTCCTAAAAATATTTAGTTCGATAAATAATTTAATAATAGTTTTAGAAACAATTTAAGGAAAAAATAGAAATCAGACGTTTATCTCGTTAAAGTAGTTACATAAACGGAAATACATAAAAACGTAACAGTAGTAAACTATAATAAAAAGAAGAACATTAAAAATATTACAAAAACCAGTACAATGAATAATGAAAATCTGTAAACGCTAATCCACGGATAAAACAATAAAACAAGGAAACAAATCTGGACTAGATTGTGGTCGAAGGAGAAAAAAATGGGAAGATTCCATTTGGATACTATTTGGCAAGGTATAATGGAGCGAAAAGATCCACAAACTTCACCTCAGAGAGGAAAGGAGTCAAAGATGTGTGGAGGAGTAGAGTTTTGAAAAGGCTAAGATATAAGTTTCTGTCAAGAAATAAAGAGCAGACCGGACTCCGAAGTGAACGTCTTTATGGTTAGAACTGAGACTGCGCATACTCGTATTCTCGATACGCAGTCTCAGTACCTCTACTTTTGTTCTTCTGGTATGAGTAAACGCTTTATCTGATGATAAATAGAGTAGGAGGAAGGATACGAAATGACCACTTGACTACTCGAAAAATGAGAAAGTAAAAAAACAAAAACAAAAAAGCTAATATAATACTTAGATATGGTATTCTAAGTAATCTATCTCGAAAAAGGGTTGCAAGTATTTGGATGTGTGGAGTGAGTGTAAAGGAAGAAGGGATTTATATAAGAGGGATGGATTGCACATTTGGTAACAGGAACTTCACTAAAATATTTATTGCAATAAGACCAGAGAGAGAGAGAGAGAGACGAAGCCAGATAAGGTGAGGAAATGGAAATAATCTATGTGTAAGAACGACTAAGATACGCACTTATATTAATGATATAATTATGATCAACGACTGAGGTTATTATGATGAAAAGATGAATGTGTATTGGTCAGGTTCGGACTTGATGAATATATTCTAGGATGTTTGAAAAAGGAAACATCATATACGAACAGGAATCTGAAAAGTGCCCTACTTGGCCGTACACACTATAGAGGAAAGTACACAAAAAAGAAAGAAATAAAACATGGATGTGACTTATTATCTTATTATGGCTGCGTACAAATGCCTGGAGTATCAGCAACAAAGAGGTAGAAGTTGTTGCCTTAATACGGTGGGGCCTAACATTCTTAACATTGGTCAGAAATGGCTCACAAATGCAGATATGTTAACTGGTATTGAGTGTAAATGGATATGCCATCTTATTAAGGGAGAAATTCTTGGGGAAAAAAAAGATAATGATGAAATAATACACAGCCTGGCTGGCCGAGTGGTTAGCATATCCGCCTTCCAGCCAAAAGGGTGCGGGTTCGAATCCCGCCGTAGCCATGGATGTTTGTGATCATCTGCAGAATTACTAGTGGTGGTCTTCGGCGGTAGATGGCGTTGGCGTAGTTAGTGGATTGAGTGGTTGACACCGAATTGTACATTTTTTGAGACCTCCAGGGAGTCCAAAGACTCATCGAGTCTTTGGACTCCTTGGAGGTCTGAAGTAATGATAATAATAATACCCATAAGGATGACGTTAGCTATGAAAATCATAAGGCTCAGGCCTAAAGAGTGACAACTATTGTACGAAAAACGAACTGTGGCAATGAAATAAAATTGGCTCTGCAAGCTTAAACACTCCTAAAGAAATCTATCCTTATGTTGCAAGTAACAAAAAATGAATGTGAAAGAATAACTCCCCTCAATTCGGATGGTGTGCAGGTGTTGGATGCAGAAAAGATTGCTCAGCTAATGAGTGTCGTTTTGATAAATGGTATCAAGCTGGTGTGTGCTTGATACTATTTATCAAAACGAGGAGGATGTCATTGAGCTTTTGCATAAATGGAATATGAATTTGGCAATAGGGATTGATGGAATACATGAGCACGGATGTTAATCTGGCTGCATAATTTGAATCTCAGCACAGGGTAATATATAATAATCCCATTGTATCAGGGATTAAAAGAATGTATGATAATGTAGGATTCTTTATATGGACTTTTACAATTGAAGATGAGTTGGCCTATCAGATAAGGAGGTTGCATGGGTTTATTTTTCCAACTACGGGTTTTTCATCGCGCGTACAGGAAAATCGACCATGAATACACGCAATTTGGTGGGGAAAATACTGCTGTTGTTGATGACGGATTGTAGTAGTGAGAGTAATGTTGTTGTGTTTGGTAGGAGAATGATAGTAAAGAAGACAGTGAGATGCTTGTGCAGCACAGTAGAATGCCTCACGACGTGAGTCCTTCGACCCCTTGGATGTGTCCCGTAATAATAATAATAATAACAATCCAATTGCACAAGACATGTTTCATGGCAAAGAGAAAAAAAAGAAAGGCCACACTTTCCAAGGCCGAAAAAGGACATTTACCGATTTTGAAGAATCTCTCCCAGGCGAATGAAGATGCAAACACATACCCCGAAGGGAGGTCCCCCCCCTCTGATAAGAGAACTGGGAAAACCATCACGAAAACTTCTACTAAATCTCTAACTAAATCTACTGCTCAAATGTACACAATAAAAATCGCCTCATTGAATGTCCGTACATTACAATCAGAGGAATAAAGAGAATTACTAAAGAAAAAAGTGTCAATCAATACAAAACAAAATAGAGTTTGTTGAACTAAACAAATTAGTTAAAAGAAAAATTAGAAAAATGGCAAATCCTGGATCCCTTCTTTAGTAGATCAATTTGGTCATAAAACAAACAACAGACCCGAAATTCTCAAATAGCAACACAATTCTATCAAGAATTATATTCAGGTAATCAAGCAAATGTTCTAACAGACAACCAAACAACTAGAACATGTGATGATCCTATCTTGGAAATAACCGAAGAAGAAATAGAACAGGCAGTCAAACAAATGAAAAATGGCAAAGCACAGGGCGGTGATCAAATTCCAGCAGAAGAATTCTTCAAAATAGAACTCGTGGAACTATTACCAGAACTTCTCAAACTGTGCATGAGCATCCCACATACAGAAATAGTACCAAGGCAGTGGCTAAATAGAAATAATACTACTTCATAAGAAGAGTGATAGAACAAACATAAGCAACTACAGACCCAAAAGTCTCATTTCAAGTAATTATAAAGCATTTATTTGAATAAAATTTTGGATAAGAGGATGGCTCTGTGAGAGATATCAGAAAGAGGTGTAGAGGGAATGTAAGTCTTCAAGATTTAAGGTGACCACCGGTGTACTCCAGGAATCTGCCCTTGGTTCATTGCTATTCAGTCTTTATATTAATAATATAATTTTTTTTCTTGATATGAAAAATGATATTCAGCTCTTTTGTCCCAAAGTAAACTGATAATTTTTTAAATTTATCAAATCGTGGATTAGGCCTACTGGGGATACCACGTTAAAAAAAACGCGCCTTGTACTCTACCCCTCAGGTGGCGTGGAAAAGAGTACACATTTTATCAATTTTCTGTTCTGTCAATATGTGTCAGTATGGTCCAGTGGAAATTTTTTTTTTTTTTTTTTTTTTTGCAACACAAGTTTTAATTCTACACCTCATAGAAAAAAAACAAAAAACATGATTTTTTCCCTTAATCTTAAACTGATTTTATATTTTACATCGCAGAATATCCTTATGTGTTGTGAAAGCCGTAGGAATTCGAATGCTTTACACATGAAATGCATAAGCTCAATAACAGTTGAACACTGTGAAAATGTATTTTCAAATTCCAGTACTATAATGATAAAAAATGCATTGATAAAAGTAATGCAAGCAAGACGTTGCTGACTATAAGGGTGAAGCAAAATGCTTTTTTAATCCCTGCTATCTGATAAGGATTGCTGTGTGAGGAAAAGTTTATGAGCTAAATGCTCTGCCTGAGTGAGTGTGATTTAGAGATCTTCATTTGGAAGTAGGATGGCCTTCGGTCTCCTGTATTTTGAAAAGTCTGTTTCATTATAATTGGCTGCTTGTTGCACTAATTCATTTGGATGTGAAGAGGATACTGAGAAAAACTTTACTGCTGAAGACTGCAGGAAAGAGTAGATGTAGGGGATATTTGTATCCCGGTGGAGTTGGACATTTCTGACATACCATGGTGCGTTCAAGATCATGCGGAGACATTTGTTTTGCACTTTCTGTAGTTTGAGGATATTTGTACTTGAGGTGTGGCTCCAGGCTGGGGAAGCATAAGTAATAATGGGTCGAATCATCAATTAATAAAGGAGTAGTTTTATTTTGGTATCCAGCTTGCTATTCCTATTGATAAGAGGGTAAAGCTGTGCAATGACTCTTGATGCTTTCGAACATGAGGCTTTTATATGTGAACTGAAAGTTAGTTTTCTGTCCAGCAGTACACCCAGATATTTAGCTTCTGGTTTCCAGGGAATCTTGGTATTAAATAGGAAGATGTCATCTTTGGGAGATATTGTGTTTTTAGTGAAGAGCATGGCGATACTCTTCTGAGGGTTTACTTGCAGTCTCCATTCCGAGAACCAGTGCTCTAATCTCTGCAGGTTTTCTTGCAGTTTCTTGGTGACAAGGTGCGGTTTAATAGATCTGGCTAGTATAGCTGTGTCGTCTGCGTATAGGGCAATGATGGATGACATTGGATTGTGCGGAATGTCCGCCATGTAAATCGCAAAAAGTATCGGTGCCAGAAGGGACCCTTGAGGAACTCCTGCCAAGATGCGTCGCTGGGGATAATATATCATTTAGTTTGACTTGCATTCCTCCGTCACTAAGAAATGACTTTATGATTTGGACTAGATCTAATGGAATACCAGCCAAAATCAACTTGTATAGCAGTCCAAAGTGTCATAATTTGTAGAACACCTTTTCTAAATCAAGAAAAACTGCTCCGGCGTATTGATACCAATTATAACTTGTGATAATGAATTCTATTAGTCTATGAATTTGTTGGGTGGTACTGTGAAATTGGCGAAAACCAAACTGTTCTGAAGGAAGGATGTTTAATTTTTTTACTGAAAGTTGAATTCTGGAAAGGATAGCTTTTTCTGCTATTTTTCCCAAATTAGATATCAGACTTATGGGACGATAACTTTGAGGCTGCTGAGGATCCTTGCCTGGTTTGTATATAGGAACTACGTCTGCCAACTTCCATGCAGAGGGGAAGTACTTAAACCTGAACATAGCATTTATTATTGTTGTGAGATATACGATGGCCTTTCGGGGTAGCAGTTTAATAACTTTGTTGGAGATGCCGTCAGGCCCTGGAGCTTTTTTATTCTTTAAATTCTTTATAATGTCATAAATTTCAGCTGGGGAAGTAGGTGTGAGTTGGTTGGTACAGGTATCAGGCCGTTTTAACACGTGTCTGACGTGGCGGTGGACTTTGTAAATATGATTGAAATTTAGATTATTGTATGAAGGGCTACACTGTTTTTCTAAATTTTTAGCTATAGTTTCGGCTTTTTCTGCATCTGTGTAAACAATGTTCAGGTCAGATTTGAGAGGAGGAAGAGATTTGTTTTTGTTTTTGATGTTTCTCAGGAACTTCCAAACGGATTGATCACCAGGTGATATGGAGGCTAATTTATCTTCCCATAGTTTGTTTCTATGGACTTTAAGTGCATCTCTCACTGCACTGTTCATTTTGTTGAGATATTTCTTGTCTTGGGGTGCTCTGGTGTTGTGGTTTCTTTTTCTTGCTTTATTTTTCTCCCTGATTAAGTTCATTATGTCATATGGTAGTCGTTTAGGCTTGAAGGCAACTGAATTTGAGGTGATAGATGCTATGGCTGTGTTGATTTGATCAGTAAGTTTATTGACTGCAGAATCAATTTATTCCTTGGAATTAATATGAGGGATGGGATCAATGTAGTTTGGAAGCATTTTGAATAGTTTTTCCCAGGGAATGAAGGTATGAGGCGAATGGGGAAGATCCCTCTGATAACCCAGTTGGAGCAGAATAGGATTGTGGTCTGATGATAACTCATTCAATGATTCCAGGGAGTGCTGTAGGTTGACATTCTGAAGGACAGCTATATCCAAGACGTCGGATGAGCCAGTAGGACTGTGGTGAGTTGGCAGTGAGGGACCAGCCACACTTGCGCAATTTGAGCTTGTGTAGTTGAAGAGGATGCGGCCATTCCTATTTATAGACCTACTGCTCCAGGCGTGATGTTTTGCGTTAAAATCTCCGGCAATAATAACCGGCAGTTTAATGCCGAGGATAACATCCAGATCTGTGGTCAGCAATGTTTTTGATGGTGGGTTATAAGCAGGATATATTTTTAGGTTTCCGATAGAGTTTGTGATGACATTGATACCTGTAAGTTCGAGATTGGTGGTTGTAGGAATGGCTACAGCATGATGATTGATGTGATTTTTAATGAGGATGGCTGTGCCACCACCTCTGTAATCCAGTCTGTCATTCCTGTAGAGTTGATATCCTTTGAATTAAGGATTGTCAGCAGGTCTTAGATGAATCTCATTAATTAATAATATATCCGGATTATATCTGTCATTAAATTCCTGCACTTCTAGTATTTTATTTTTAAGGCCGTTGGCATTCCATGAGATAATCATTAGAGAATCTGGGGTAAATTTTTTCCTATGCATTGGAGAGTGCAGATAAAATGAACTGTGTTTGCTGCAAGAAACTTTTTGTAGTGCTCAGTGATGGATTTGCGTTACTGAACTCCTGTAACATATTTACAAGAGAAGAGGTGATGATGGCTGTTATATTTGAATGTGGATTTGTCATATTCTGGTCATGGATTGCTTTTTTGGGGCGGGCCACATCAGCATATGTTCTTGTTTGGTGTTGGATTTATTTTCTTAGGGGGATCAGTTGATGGTGGGTGAACACCTGTCATCTTGTTCAAGCTAATAGGAGCCTGATGAACTTGAGCTTCTGGGGCTTTCGTGTCTGTCAGTGAGATAGACTGACTGATTAACTCAGTTTGTCTGTTTTTTGGGTGGCAAATGCACCCTCTGTAATTTGCAGGGTGGGGGCCACCGCAATTAGCACACTTAGCCGGGGTGGTTTTTGGCTTGGAGCAGGTATATGTGGGGTGGGTGTCACCACATTTCAAACATCTGTATTGAGCTTTGCACAACTTCTGGGCATGACCAAATTTTTGGCATCTATGGCACTGCCCAGAAGAGGCCCTCTTCCTAAGTGGCTCTGGTAAGACCTTAAGCCCACAGATTGTCTTCAAGTTATAAATATCTTTATAGATGTTGTGTATTTCCACCAATACTAGAAGCATAGGGGTCTTGTTAGATCTGTACATTCTACTGACTTTGATGGGAGGAAGATCTTGCATGTTGAGGTCAGCAGCTATTTCAGCTGTTTCGATGTCTTCAGATACTCCTCGGAGTACCACTTTAAAATTTTTCTCAGAGGTAAGTGTGAAGGTATGATATTGTATACCTCTTGTGTCCAACTCCTTGGTTAGATTTCTGTAGTCAGACACTGTAGTGGGATGAATTTTGATGCCCACCTCTGTGTTCTTGGCAGTGGAGTAATTTATCTGCAGGTTGGCCATGGTGGTTCTTAAGGCTGCCCATCTCTGCTTTTCCCTAAGAATGACTGGAGGCACCTTTTCATTGGTGGAGGCAGAGGAATCTGTGTTGGGGGCATCTTCATCCATGCCATTTTCATTTACTGACTCCGAGGCGAGAGTTTTGCGTTTTTTACGCGCGTGCCTCTCTTCTTGATCTGAATGAGTAGAGTCAGAGATAATTGGACTTAGTTTTTCCTCCATTTGAGGAACGTCTTCATTTTGATCTTCATCAGTTTCGGGTAAAGAGTAAAGATTCAGGAAGCTGGGCCATTCAAGCTCGAACTTCTTAAGGAGTTTCTTTACGAAGCTGAAAGCCAGTCCTTTATCTAGAGAGTCTATAATGATATCAGGATCTATCAAGTTTGATGGCCATTTGAGCTTAAATTTCCTTTGCAGTTTATTTACAAGTATGAGCGCTGGCTCTTCATCCAGCGAATCTGTGAGGGCGTCCAAATCTAACACATTCATCACTGACAGTTTGCGTATAAATGCAAGTAAATGGATCTGAAATAGATACGCTAACAATGGCGATTCTAACGACTGTTAGGTCTATTCGCTAAAGACGAATCGCCCTCGTTGCAATTAGAGTCCACTTCCCTTCGCTGATGTTCTTGAATACAGTATAATCCGCAATTTAATGACTTTAAACACGTCTAAGCTAGTTAATCTAGCAGCTAAACTACAAAACCAAAGTTTCTCATCATAACAACTATTTAAATCACTGATCACATATATAAACACTTGGCAACCGCCATTACGCACCATCGCCCCAGTAACTAAAAGTAATGCTTTTGAACTTTGAACTTAATTGGTTGATGGACTGAGTCCTTGACTCTTTATTCCTTCATCTGGATTTTAGATTGTGGGTGATGAGATTATTGTGGGTAATTTACCCGCTCATTGTGAGCATTGAGGCTGCATCAGCTTTCTCTTGCGATGGAGGATTTCGGTTTTTTATATTTGAAACGATCTGAGGGCTTGTAGTCCGCTGCCTGTCGAACTAGCTGATTTGGATGATTATCCGTGATTGTGAAGAATTTCTCTGCAATGCTTGTCATGTAGGTCTTAATATCTGGAAGATTGGCTTCTTGATGTAACTGGATGTTTCTGATGAACCATGGGGCATTAAATGCCATTCTTAGGCATTTATTCTGTATTATCTGAAGTCTGTTGATGTTGCTTTTAGTCGTGTGACCCCAGTTTGGAGAGGCATAGGTTAGTTGCCGTCTGATTACCGATTTGAAAAGGAGGATTTTGTTGCTTATGCTTAGGAAGCTGTTCCTGTTCAAAAGTGGATATAGCTATGCCATAGTCTGACTTGCCTTAGTGGCAACACTATCCATATGTGACTTGAAGTTTAGACATCTATCAAGATGAATTCCCAGATATTTGGTAGAATTGCGCCAAGGGATGATTTTACCAAACATTTGTATGCTTGTATTCGGTTCTGCTTTACGTCTGGTGAAAAGTACTGCAGAGCTTTTGTTTGGATTAATTGCGATACGCCACTTGGTGTACCAATCCTCCAATTCATTGACTGCTCTCTGCAGCTTGATTGTGGCCAGATGTGGACGGAGGGATCTGGCTATAATGATTGTATCGTCGGCATACAGAGCGGTGATAGCTGGAGACAGTTTGGGGAGATCTGCCATGTATATGGAGAAGAGTAGGGGAGATAGTAGAGAGCCTTGAGGTACTCCGGCCGTGATTCTCCTCTCTGTGGATCTGATACCGTTGAGTTTTATTTTAAATTTTCTGTTGTGTAGATATGATTTGATAAGTAGCACTAGTGGCAATGGGATACCAACTTCGTGTAGTTTAAAAATTAGTCCATGATGCCATACTCTATCAAATGCCTGAGTGATGTCTAGAAAAACTGCGCCAGTGTGTTGGTGCCATTCATACCCTTGGGTTATATGTTCGATAACTCTGTAATTTGTAGCGTTGTGGAGTGATATTTCCTAAAGCCGAATTGTTCATCTTGAATTATATGGTTGATATATGTTGCCTCTTGAAGCCGTGTGCGAATAGCACGTTCGGCTATCTTACCTATGCATGAAAGAAGGCTGATTGGTCTGTAATTTTCAGGAAACTGTGTTTTTTTCCCAGGTTTCGAAACATTATTTTGAGTTAAATTTATGTTAATTTTCAAAAGGTGTATTAAATATTTTTGCAATTACTTAAATTATTTAAAAACCATTTTATTATTTTTATATTTTTTTTTGAATTTATATAAATCAGTTATATTTTTTTAGTATGTAATAAATTTGAAATATAAATCTGAAAGTTCACCCGAATCTCAATTGGAAGTCAATATTCAAAACAGAACCAGAAGCGTGAAATAGATAGGATCCAAAAAAGTAATAATAAAGGTGGCGCTGTCTTAAACAAAGAGGTTGACATATTCCTTTATTACAGATATTACATAAAAAGTATATATATATATATATATATATGATGATGATTAGTTTCCTTTCATCCATACCGATGGTAGGGGCAGCTATGCTACCATACTAGGGAAGTGACTATGAGCACGGGTTCGGTTTGCCTATTTGTGGGATGAAAAACTACATGATAAAATGTGGAAAAAACCCTACTGTCCACGCCCAAGACTACGGCAGATCCTTAAGTTCCTCACGTCTCCGACGAGAATATATATATATTCTCGTCGGAGACGAGAATATATATATATTTAATTTAATTGTCTGTATATAATTGTTTTTTATATATATATATATATAAATATATATATATATATATAAAATATATTTTATATATATATATAAAATAATATATATAAAATATATTTTATATATATATATAAAATATATATAAATAAATATATATATATATATATATAAATATATATATATATATATAAAATATATTTTATATATATATATAAAATAATATATATAAAATATATATAAATAAATATATATATATATATATAAATATATATATATATATATAAAAATATATATATATATATAAAATATATATATATATACAGACAATTAAAAATTTAATTGTCTGTATATATATATATATATATATATATATACAGAGAGAGAGAGAGAGAGAGTAAAACCCCTTTTTTACATTTTAAGGGGACTGATGGAAAAAAGTGTAAATAGCTCGAAAGTGTACATAGCAGGAAATGTAAAAAAAAAAACATTTAAAAAAAAGGTAAAAGATGACTTACTGCTGGTATGTGAGTCTACATACTAGATTACAAAATTTAATAACTGAAAATAAATGATTTTACAATTACTTACATTTATCTATTTTAAAAAAAAAATTTAATTGTTGATTGTTTTTGCTTTTTTTTTTTTTTTTTTTTTTTTTTTTTTTTGACAGAGCGCCAGATTGCTTTGCATTGAGTTCAATGCTTGACCTGTTTTTTTACTATCGTGTTCAAAGTGGACACGGAGAGTCCAAGATCTTTTGCAAAATGCATACGTGTTCCGCCATGCCAATCTATACGTCGCAGAATTGCAATCTTTTCTTCTACCGAAATACGTTTTCTGTCTTTTTTCTCCATGTTACTAACATGGATAATCCACCACCGCAACTTGAAAGCAACTTTCACACGTTAAATAGCGTAGCAGAAATTCTGCAATATCAATTCGTACTCTGAATGAAAAATCACGGTATCGCTCATCATTATAGTACTGCTGCAAGCGTGCAAGTCACTGTGATGGTGGAAACGAAACTACAGCGAAAGCAAGGCCATTTGGGAACAGAAATGCGCAGATTTCCGCAGAAATGGATTCGAAAATCAGTATTGTCACCCGAGAAAAAAACGCAAATCAGGGGAAATAACGTCCACATCAAGTTGTTAATGGCGGGAAAACAATATATCGTAAGAATATACCTTAAGGCGGGACCAACAGAAAATAACGTAAATCGCAGGAAAACGTAAATTGCGGGAACGTAAAAAACGGGGTTATTACTGTATATATATATATATATATATATATATATATATATATATATATATATATATATATATATATATATATATATATATATATATATTCATTTTTAATATTAACTGACTTAAAACCCGAGAATTATAACAAAATGAGATTTATTTGAAAACGCAACATGTTTCGTCGAGATTGACTTCATCAGGCATTAAGAACATAGAGAGATATTAAAAGACACTGAAAATAACATTGAGACACTCTAAAGCTATACAATTATAAAGTCATAATATTCGACTGTGAATTACAGTTATTAGGAACTTGAGCTATAGTCCGAGTTAAAGTTCTATTGTTGTACACGTGCGTGTGTGGAACCACGCGATCTCCAGTATCTGATAGTAGAGCTGAAAGAGTCAGGCAAATTATAGCTGAGATTATTGTTCATATGAAGCGGGTCTAAGGTGATTTCTTTTGACTCCACAACGGCGTACCACCTCATCATGGCAAATGTGTAGGTTTGAAGTTGATGTCCAATTTATCTCATGTTGGCGGCTTTCGTTGTTCGTGTTTATTGAAAACAGGACATGGCCCGACAGAGCAGTTGCTCTGGTTCTCTTATAAGCATTGTCTCTCTGGTGCTCCTCGAGACGCAGTAGGATAGATTTCTCCGTTTGCCCATAGTAAGGCTTTCCGCACTCACATGTGACCTTGTATACACCTGGGAATTGTAGAAGGTTTTGAGATTGTTTATAGTTGTTGAAACGTGATCTTATTTTTGGCAGAGTCGAATTATATATATATATATATATATATAATTAATTTTTTAACTTGGGGATACTGTATATTATGGTTACCAAGTAATTTTATAAGCTTGGATATTTAATTCCTAATCCCAAGTATGCAAACAATTAAGTTTGCGCTTGAAACATAGTTCAAGTCTAAAGATGGTACAACACCAGGGCAACTCATTGTAAAGGTGGGTAAAGCTCTGATCACTATTCTTAGTATTTTCCCATAATGAAAAGCACATTTCACTAAAAGATGTATACTGCAATACATTATGGGTGGGGTCACTACCCAGACCGGTTTCAACCTTTTTTGAGGTCTCCTCAGTGAGTAGCTAGACCCTAAATACCAAGGTTTTAGTAATTCAGAGCCTTATCAACTTTACCTATAGAAGTTGCTGCAAGGTGTTTTTATTATTACTAAGAATCTCTGGAGGAGATATACATGTAATTAATTTTGTATCATCTTTAGACTTGAACTATGTTTCAGGCGCAAACTTAATTGTTTGCATACTTGGGATTAGGAGTTAAATAACCAAGCTTATAAAATTATTTGGTAACCCTAATATCCCCAAGTTAAAAAATTAATTAAATCTATATCTCCTCCAGAGATTCTTATTAATAATAAAAACACCTTGCAGCAACTTCTATAGGTAAAGTTGATAAGGCTCTTACCATTACCTTGGAGGGTGGGATTTTGATGAGAACGGATGTGTTACTTTAGGCTGAGCCTGATTACATTGCATATAAGGTTTCTCAGTAATCTCACATTACACTGATGCTAACACAGTGTGATTCCTACTGTCTCCCCCTCTGCACGAAAAGTGCAATAGGTCAAATGGCCGGCAGGCCCCACCGGCAATGAGGACCAGTGGTGGTATTAAGGTTTTATAGGGAGGTAGGTTTCTAACTATGGCCAAGTGAGATATTGATACTCCTTTTCCCAAACTAGTAGGTTCTAAGAAGACTTTGCTAGTAGACTAACTCAGTCTACAGGACATTTGCTGGCAGGCTTAAAGCCCTGCGGGATCAAACATTGCTAGTAGTCCGTCTAGGTCTACAGGATACTTTGCTGGCAGGTTCCTGGCCCTGCGGGATTATTATACTGCTTTTAACCCATCTCTGCTGGCAGGAAATCGCCACTTTGAGATGGACAACATCAAAGATCACATCCAGTTCCTTAACAAGGAGCAGTCTCTAGAGGTGCTCAAACTTATAATAAGCAAATTAGAAACTGACTGGCCAGGATTCATAAAAGAGTACATTCACTCTAATGACAGAGAAGAGGAGGAGAATGAGATCTCACAAGAGGATCTCATTGCTGCTTTGTCACCAAAATCCCCCTGTCAAAACATCTCTCAAGGGGAGCACTCTTACAAAAGAAGAACCATAGAAGACCAGATGGATGAAGACACACCAACATTAGAAGTCCCAAGGAACACCGAAAAGGTTCCACCAGTAATACTAAGGGACAAGGACAAATGGACCACTGTCATTACAGCCCTTAGGGAACACAAAATTGCATATTCCTGGGCAAAAAATCAAGATGAAGAAGTCAAAATCCAACCAGCCTCAGTCACTGACTACAGACAGCTGACAAGACTAATGGATAACAAAAGTCTCCCATATCGTACTTTTGCTTTACCCAGTGAGAAAAATCTCAAGGTTGTGCTTCGCGGAGTGACCGAGGGTGTCACCTGTGAAGAAGTCACCACTGACCTTATGAGTCGGAACCTAACACCAGTGGAAGTGAGCAGGATGCTTAGAGCAGATAAACGGCCAATGCCACTGATACCTGTAGAAATTGATAAGACACAACAAGAGACCTATGAATTAACAACGATATGTGGCCTCAGAATTTCTACTGAACCACTAAGGAAGAGATCAACATCTGGGCAGTGTCATAGGTGCCAAAGGTTTGGCCATGCCCAAAAACTTTGCAAGGCAAATTACAGGTGTTTAAAATGTGGCAAGGGCCACCAGAGAGTCATGTGTACAAAACCAAGATCCACTCCAGCTAAATGCGCCAATTGTGGAGGACCTCACCCTGCAAACTACAAAGGATGCATTACACACCCAAATAACCGAGGGTTACAAAAAACTACCCTTCCAACGCAATTCAGCGATGCTCAAGACAGACATGCCAATCACACCACAGCTCAAACTATCTCTAGCCCAACAACTCAAGAAAGGAAACAAATGCCTAAAACTTATGCAGAGGCAGCACGAACAAAGGTTACTCCATCTCATGATCATATAGGCTCAAATCTAACACCAGTACTAACTGCCTCACTAACAACCATGCTACAAGAATTCAGTATGACGAATCCTTCGCCATCCTCCACGAAAAGATTTCTACAAGGTACCCACTCAATTCTGACAGCCCTCAACAATGAATAGAAGAATATTCCATCCCAACTCTCTCATGATCACGGCATGGAATGCCAACGGACTCAGCAATAAAACTCTAGAACTACGAGAGTTCTCTCACAGGCATAATCCTGACATAATACTGGTAAACGAAACACATCTCAGACCAGCAAATAATCCCAAATTACTGAACTATATTATGTACAAAACAGATAGACTAACAGGAAGCGGAGGAGGAACAGCTATATACATTAAAAACTACCTAAGGCACAATGTTCTGACCAATCCCCAAACCAAGAACCTAGAGATAACAGGCATTGAAGTTAATACCAACAATGCTGGCAATATTAAAATCTATGCTGTATATAATCCACCCAGCATTACATTGCTGGTATCTGACTTGGACCCCATTCTCGGCTTCACTGACTCCATCATCATGGCTGGTGATTTGAATGCCAAACATACAGCTTGGCATAGCTCCACAACCAGCGATAAAGGTCGAATTCTAAATAATTACTTAACGCAAAATTCTATTGTTGTAACCGAACCCACAGAGTCCACCCATCACAGCTCAAATGGAAGTTCAGATGTACTTGACATAGTTGTCCTCAAAAACATCAGATACCAATATCAGCTGGAAACAATAAATGAACTTTCATCAGATCATAACCCTATTCTGCTTCAACTAGGTACACAAGAACAGTTCTCCCCTCCCCACTCTTTCATATCTTGGGACAAACTCTGCAGAATTCTACCTGATCACATTGGCCCAGTCCCTACTATTCACACTAAAGAGGAGATAGAAATGGCTGCAAACAACTTTACCAGTCAAATCAAAAATGCAATAAAGTCAATTACCCAAACTATAGTCTTTCACCCTAGTGGACGGATCCCCGAGGAGATTATAGATTTGATTAGACTGAAAAACAAGGCCAGAAAGAGGTATCATAACACAAGAGCCCCTCAAGATAAAGCAAACTTGAATCAATTAAACAGATATGTACGTGAAGCCCTCCAAAAGCATCGAAACCAAAAATGGGAATCTAAGCTAAAAAAATTAAACCCTGAGGACAACTCCATATGGAAGTTTCTGAGAACCTTCCGCACCAAAAGACAACTTTTACCCCCAATTCAAACCTCGAATGGTATAGCTCACACTGATGAGGAAAAGGCGGAGGCTCTGGCTGACAGCTTGGAAAGTCAGTGCAACCGCTCATATGAAAATTTGAACATCAATCTCATCTACAAGATTCACCGCCGAGTTAGGCAGGCCATAACACAACAAAAAGATGACCTAGAACCTCTCACACCTACTTCTCCAACAAAAGTTATAAACATTATAACCTACCTGAACAACAATAAAGCTCCAGGCTCAGATGGAATTCCAAACAAAATAATTAAACTACTCCCCAGAAAAGCAATTGTACATCTAGTCAACATAATTAATGCCATCCTCAGACTCCAGTATTTCCCTTTAACATGGAAAATAGGATGTCACACCAATCAAAAAGATGGGAAAAAACGCTCAACTCCCTGAAAGCTACAGACCTATCAGTCTTCTGTCTAACCTTGGAAAGATTGCAGAAAAAGTAATCCTCACAAGACTTCAATTACAAACGGATAAACTAGGTATAATCCCAAATGAGCAATTTGGATTTAGAAAAAACCACTCCACCGTTCAGCAGATTCACAGGCTGATCGAATACATTTCCGAAGGCTTCAACCGGAACCTTCATACAGCTGCAGTCTTTTTAGATGCTGCAAAGGCTTTTGATAAGGTGTGGCATCAAGGTCTTCTATACAAACTCATCACATTCAATATGCCTATTAATCTAGTTAAAATAACTCACTCATACCTCAAAGACAGATACATGCAAGTCAAAATAAA